>NC_140998.1:65127767-65733234 GCF_052327205.1 Somniosus microcephalus | reverse complement strand
AGGAGAGGGTGAGAGAGGGGGAAGGAGAGGGAGAGAGAGGGGAAGGAGAGGGAGAGAGAGGGGAAGGAGAGGGAGAGAGAGGGGAAGGAGAGAGAGAGGGGGGAAGGAGAGAGAGGGGGGAAGGAGAGAGAGGGGGGAAGGAGAGAGAGGGGGGAAGGAGAGAGAGGGGGAAGGAGAGAGAGGGGGAAGGAGAGAGAGAGGGGGGGAAGGTGAGAGAGAGGAGGGAAGGAGAGAGCGCGAGGGGGGAAGGAGAGAGAGCGAGGGGGGAAGGAGAGAGAGAGAGGGGGGGAAGGAGAGAGAGAGGGGGGGAAGGAGAGAGAGAGGGGGGGAAGGAGAGAGAGGGGGGGGGAAGGAGAGAGAGAGAGGGGGGAAGAAGAGAGAGAGAGGGGGGGAAGGAGAGAGAGAGGGGGGGAAGGAGAGAGAGAGAGGGGGGGAAGGAGAGAGAGAGAGGGGGGAAGGAGAGAGAGAGAGAGGGGGGAAGGAGAGAGAGAGAGAGGGGGGAAGGAGAGAGAGAGAGGGGGGAAGGAGAGAGAGAGAGGGGGGAAGGAGAGAGAGGGGGAAGGAGAGAGAGAGGGGGGAAGGAGAGAGAGAGGGGGGGAAGGTGAGAGAGGAGGGAAGGAGAGAGAGTGCGAGGGGGGAAGGAGAGAGAGCGAGGGGGGAAGGAGAGAGAGAGAGGGGGGGGAAGGAGAGGGAGAGAGAGAGGGGGGGAAGGAGAGAGAGGGGGGAAGGAGAGAGAGAGAGGGGGGGGAAGGAGAGAGAGAGAGGGGGGAAGAAGAGAGAGGGGGGGAAGGAGAGAGAGAGAGAGAGAGAGAGGGGGGAAGGAGAGAGAGAGAGGGGGGAAGGAGAGAGAGAGAGGGGGGAAGGAGAGAGAGAGAGGGGGGAAGGAGAGAGAGAGAGGGGGGAAGGAGAGAGAGAGAGGGGGGAAGGAGAGAGAGAGAGGGGGGAAGGAGAGAGAGAGAGGGGGGAAGGAGAGAGAGAGAGGGGGGAAGGAGAGAGAGAGAGGGGGGAAGGAGAGAGAGAGAGGGGGGAAGGAGAGAGAGAGAGGGGGGAAGGAGAGAGAGAGGGGGGAAGGAGAGAGAGGGGGGAAGGAGAGAGAGAGAGAGAGAGGGGGGAAGGAGAGAGAGAGAGGGGGGAAGGAGAGAGAGAGGGGGAAGGAGAGAGAGAGAGGGGGGAAGGAGAGAGAGAGAGAGAGAGAGAGGGGGGAAGGAGAGAGAGAGAGAGAGAGAGAGGGGGGGAAGGAGAGAGAGAGAGAGAGGGGGGAAGGAGAGAGAGAGAGGGGGGAAGGAGAGAGAGAGAGAGGGGGGGGAAGGAGAGAGAGAGGGGGGAAGGAGAGAGAGAGAGGGGGAAGGAGAGAGAGAGGGGGGGAAGGAGAGAGAGGGGGGGAAGGAGAGAGAGAGGGGAGGAAGGAGAGAGAGAGAGGGGGGAAGGAGAGAGAGAGAGAGGGGGGGAAGGAGAGAGAGAAGGAGAGAGAGAAGAGAGGAAGACACCCCGGGGAAGGGGTTGGACTCAGAGCCCGGCCGCGGTGACCCGGAGCCCCCGTGCGCGGCCTAGCTCCTCAGGCCCGGCCCGACTCACCTCAGCTGAGCTCCCGCTCAGTGTATCTGTTTTCCCGGTCCCGCACTCACGGCAAGAGAGAGAGAGGGAAGGAGAGAGAGAGAGAGAGAGTGGGGAAGAGGAGAGAGGGAAGGAGAGAGTGAGGGAAGGAGATAGAGAAGAGAGGAAGACACCCCGGGGAAGGGGCTGGACTCCGAGCCCAGCCTTGGTGACCCGGAACCCCCGTGCGCAGTGCCTCAGGTCCGGCCCGAGTCAGCCCAGCTCAGCTGACGCTCCGGCCCGCCGCTTGCCCGCTCGCTGTCTCTCGAGCCGCGCGGTTCTCTCTGTGTAGATAAATAGGAGAGAGAGAGAGAGGGAGGGAGGAAGGAGAGCGAGGGGGGAACGCGCGGGTGTATGTGTCTCTGTGTGTGTATGCTCTCGGGCCGCGTGGTTGTCTCTGTCGATGTCTGTGTATCTGTTTTCCCGCTCCCGCACTTGTAGTGTATGTGCTTTAAGTCAGAACTACTTTTTACAGCTCCTGTATACTCTAGTACCGGCAGTAACCACACCGGTATATAAGCTGTGCGCATGCCTCTGTACTCCAGTCTAGAGATGACCCTCCTCCAGTAAAGACCTGTTGTTTGTTTATGTACAGCATCCGTGTAATTCTTTATCCACTGAACCACGGATCTAACAGCACTCATGGCAGGTTTTCCCGCTCCCGCACTCGCGGCAGGATTAGGCCCCGCCCACACACGCCATGAAACGTCCCCATTGACGCACCGCGCTTCCCCCGTAGGATTGGTCAACCATCACGTCACTCAACGCTAATGAGTGGATTTTGTCCGTTTTTTGTATACTGTTGGAGCTATTTTTGTCTGACCAAAAAGTAAATACGCCTATGACACTCCCCTAATCATAAGCTTTCTTTTGAAATAACATGTGTAGGTACACTCTATAACTTTTGAGTTTACCACAGACAGACTCATTTATTTAGATAGAAGAAGATGATAACGGAAGAAGAGGAGTGGTGCAGGATGGGGGAATGAGCAAGGCAGCACTATTTGGAGCTGTACAAGATATTACCCCATCTCACAGATTCAATGAAAGCCTTAGTGAGGAACTCTGCGATAGAAAAATGCGCTTCACCAAAAAGTCAATCTGGGACATGTGCCAGATACTACATGAAGACCTGCAGCCAGAATCAGTGACAATCACACTCTTTATGCAGCAGGCTCATTTGAAGTAGCCATAGGGGATCTGTGCAGTATCACCCAGGTGCTACCCAGACATGTATTGGTCAGGTAACTAACACACATTTTAGGAGAACTGAGGAATTATAGGAAAATAGTCAAGTGAACTGATGGCTTGTGGGTGGCATGGTGTGTACCCCTTGCTGCCATGGATAATGACCCCTCAAAGCGTTGCAAGAACAGCAGATGAGGAACGCTGCAATAAAACACACGCCACTACCATTGAGAGGACCATCAGACTCTTAGCGCGGTGCTTTCACTGCCTCGATCGATTAGGAGAGGCTTTGCATTATGCTCCAGATCGAGTACCCTGCATAATGGTAGTTTGCTGTGCCCTGCATTTTTTTCTATCCAATAAAGTCTGGGCATGGAGCTTGCTGAAAGATGTGGCCTCAGATGCTTTGGAGGCAGAACATAATGGAATAGCGCATCAGGAGGACCACCACTCCGAGAACACCTCCGCTGCAAGGATCATTAGGTCTCAACTAATGAAGTGTTCTCACCTGTTTAACAATCTTCAGCCGTATCTGACTTTTTAGAGGCTGCACTCTTAATTTCCAAGCCCCCAACTCCCCAGAAAGTTATGCTACTGAACGGCCATAGATATTTAACTTGTCCCTAGCTCAGGGGCACAACACAATTGGCCCTGTGGAATTTCAGGGTCTTGGTTTTTTTTCCAGTATGGGATGGTAATAGAGCCCAAAGAGCACTGTATCATTTTGATTCTAACAATGCCATGTCCATGCATACTGTGCTAGGGTCAGTGCAATTAATTCAGTTGAACTCCTGTGCTCATGGCCCGGGGACTTTCAGGGCCAGAAAGTATTGAGCGTTATGCTGATGATCCAAAAGTGTTCTTCAGCCTCTTTTATTGCATAAATCATAGCTGCATAATTTTCTCTAATGATTATAAACATAGCCTCTGCACTAACAATTTTGGAGGCATTTTCTAAAATATTTGTAGAGGAAAGTCTGGTAATGATTCAACTGCAAACAATGACTTGCTGTCTTTTCTGTGCTGTAAATTACAACAAGGACATCTCCAAACAAATAATGGGGAGCCTTCACATTCTTTGACTATGTTGTCATAATGTTGTTGGAATGCTTGCCATGGCGTACTATTTTAAATATGTGTGCTTGATAACTAAGTTTATCTGTAATTGTCTGTGTAAATACACTGTGTGTTTATTAATTTAGTAGAGCAGTTCTTGATTTAATGTGAATTTTCTGGACCAAAAGTCATTTTTTCACAGAACAAATGTAAACATTTATTGTAAAATTGGGCAGCATTATTTAGGTCTGTGGGTTGGCAAAGGTCACATTAACAAGCTGCTACTGTATTTCTGTTTACAGATGCACGGTATGTTTATCTAAAAGGTATTCTATAAAATACAGTTTAGTAGACTATCTCTCAAGTTGATTAGACTATTTCACAAGTTTAATCGACTATTTCAGAAGTAAGGGAGGAGACAAAGGCTCAATTTGAGTTTTTTGATTTTTCTTCATGGTTTATCTGAAAATTCTACTGTAGATTTTAAGAGGTAAATTATGCAGTAAAACCTCACTATTCCACCATAAGGGAAGAGATAATTGAAAGTCCCAATAGTAGATGATCGAGGGTCAACAAATTACACTGCTGATTACTACTCTGAATTTTGACTGCTTCTTGCCTCAATCCTCTCCAGCTGAACTCCCCTCTAGTGCTTTGCTCATGCTAGCACTGGAACAGCTGATCCTTTTGGGAACGATCAGTGAGGTGCTGCCAATTTTAAAATCAATATAGAGTGTGCCAGTTTCAGCGTACACCATGCCAAAGAGGGAATTGCTACTGTACCAGCTTTTGTTACATTCATCATGCTCTCTGCTCATCAGCACAAGAGCACGTTTAAATAGGCAGACTGTATATCGATTTTCAAATGGGTGTTGTGGCTCTCAATGGGATTCATGAGAGTGAGTGCATACTGCCTCCAGTACTCACTTCTGTAACTGCAAGAACAATAGTTGCCATCAGGAAAGGTGTGTAAGGAAGTTTTGAGCCAGATGTTCAACTGCTCCAAAATGCGCTCACATTGTTGAATGGAGTAGAATGATGGAGATGAGTGAAGGACAAATTAAATGCTGGCAGCACGGATTTGTCTCCCACGCTCTGCAAAAATTCTGTAGAGATTGTGGGTCTGGAGGTACTGCCAAAGAAGCCTTGGCAAATTATTACAGTGCATCCTGAAGATAGTGCACACTACAGCCACAGTATGCCGGTGGTGGAGGAAGTGGATGGATAAGTTGATAGATGGGGTGCCTATGAAGTGGACTGCATTGTCCTGGTTGGTGTCGAGCTTCTTGAATGTTCTCGCAGCAACACTTATCCAGGCAAGTGCAAATTATTCCATGTAGGTGATGGAGAGGCTTTGGGGAGTCAGGAGGTGAGCCACTCACCGTAGAATACCCAGCCTCTGACCTGCTATAGTAGCCATGGTATTTATGTGCCTGGTCTAGTTGAGTTTCTGGTCAATGGTGACACCCCAGGATGTTGGTGGTGGGGGATTCAGCAATGATAATGCTGTTGAATGTTAAGGGTGGAGGTGGATAAGCTCTCTCTTGTTGGAGATGGTCATTGCCTGGCACTTGTATGGCAGGAAAGTTACCTGCCACTTAACAGTCCAAACCTGTTGTCCAGGTCTTGCTGCATGCGGACATGGACTGCTTCATGATCTGAGGAAATACGAATAGAGCTGAACACTATGCAATCATCAGCGAACAGCCCCACTTCTGATCTTATGATGGAGGGAAGGTCATTGTTGGGCCAAGGACGCTGCCATGAAGAACTCCTGCAGCGATGTCCTGGAGCTGAGATGATTGGCCTCCAACAACCAAAACCATCATTTTCAGGTACACCTGGTGCTGCTTCCAACATGCTCTTTTACGCTCATTGAATCAGGGTTGGTCATCTGGCATGATGGTGTTGGAGAAGTAAGTGATATGTCAGATGATATTGTGGTGGAATACAATTCTGCTGCTGCTGATGGCCCACAGCACCTCATGGATTCCCAGTTTTGAACTGCTAGATCTAGTCTTAATCTATCCCACTTAGCATGGTGGGAGTGCCACACAACACGATGGAGTGTTAAGACGGGTCTTGGTCTTCACAAGGACTGTGCGGCAGTCACTCCTACCAATACAGTCATGACAGACAGACACATCTGCGACAGGTAGGTTGGTCAGGACGAGGTCAAGTAGATTATTCCCTCCTGTTGATTCTCTCACCACCTGCCGCAATCCCTGTCTAGCAGCTATGTCCTTCAGGACTTGGCATTGGTCAATGGTGGTACTGCCGAGCCACTCTTGGTGATGAACATTGAAGTCTCCCAACCAGAGTATATTTTGTACCCATGCTTCTGCTTCCTCCAAGTGGCGTTCAACATGGAGCAGTGCTCATTCACCAACTGAGGGAGGGCGGTAGGTGTAATCAGCAGGGGGTTTTCTTGCCCATGTTTGACATGAAGCCATGAGACTTCATGGGGTATGGAGTTAATGTTGAGGACTCCCAGGGGCACTCCTTCCCGACTGTATACCACTGTGCCACCACCGCTGTTTTTTTTTATCCTGCCGGTGGAACAGGACATACCATGGGATGGTGATGGAGGAGCCTGGGACATTGGCTGATAGCTATGATTCTGTGAGTATGACTTAATTTAACTGAATTCAAATTCTCAAACTGCCATAGTGGGATTTGAACTTGCGTTCTCTGGATTACTAGTCCAGTAACATAACCATACACAATTCATGAATCATCACATCCCAAAGTCTAGCTCCAATTAGTGAGATCTATAGTAGTGAGGTGAAGCTCAGCAGAAAGGGAATGATTATACTTGGGGGGTTTGAAACAGTAGACATTTGCCTCAGATAACCTGGTGGTTCATATTTTTACATCATACAGAGATTACCTGATATCAGGAATTATGCTGCAAATTTTCCACTCCTGTATATTTTGCTCTTCCAAGCTTGTGCATTAGCAAGTGTTGGAAGATAATTGATTCAAAATTTGGTACATAAAATTACTATTTACTTGTTTTATCTCTCTTTTAATTACTATTGCCTCCACCACCGAAACAAATCTGTATGTATCAATTTTGCTTTGCCGCTGGAAGACAGTTAACACACGTCCACCAAAGATTAAAATAAATGACATCTACTATTCCCCTTGCCCTCCTCTTGATTCTATCTGTATGTGATCAGGTTGAACAGACTGCAGCCACACATTTCCATCTGCCTGTGCTCTGATCTTAAGGCATCATAGGATACAGCTACAGTGAGCAACGTTATAGGCTTACTTATTTATATCAATACATTGATTTAGTTACTGATAAAATATGAAATAACATTTTTAATAAATGCTACTCATGAGAAACGAGAGTACATTAATTTCACATTAAACAAAAATGTATACAGCTGTTTAAAGTCCTCCAACGCCACCCAACATTCCCTGGTTGTGAAAGTGCAAGTGATCTGCTCCCTACATTCTGCTAATTCTGCAATGTAACCAGCCCCCCAGGAAGCATACAAGAGCAGTCAAGATTAATTCACTATATAATCCTTCCCTTAAATAAAAACAGAACATGCTGGAAATACTCAGCAGGTCAGGCAGCATCTGTGGAGAGAGAAACAGAGTTAACGTTTCAGGTCGATGACCTTTCATCAGAATTGCTTTTGTAATCCTTCCCTTTCTCCCTGTGGGAAAGGGCTAGGATTGGGAACTCGCTGTGTACAGAACTGCGAATTAACCAACTCCATTCCACCATCCTGTGCCACAGTGCATTGATGTACAAAAGGCACTGGGCTATAACATTGGTAAGTACTGTAAAACATCTTTTTAAGGAGCAGGACATGTTGACAAGGGGAAATATTTAAACATTGAAGAAAACTATTTGATGGCTGACAGCTATTTCATTGGATGAATCCTAAGAATAGCTGTGCCGTTGAAGCGTGGATGGTATGTCAAGCTGTGAATACATTTCAAAGCTTTTGCTATGTGAGTATGAGTCATTCATGGATGATTAATGTAACAGGCTATAAACAAAAGGTCATATTAAATCATCCAAGTGCAATATAGCTTTTTTTTAAGCGTTCACAGTAAAAGCAGAACTACTTGTACTTAAAAGGAAGTTACTGCTCCAGAAATTAACAGAACAAATTCTACATGAATCAAGTTTACTGCTAAATAGAACTCACTTGAATTTAGCTTCATTTAGTGACTTTATGTGAACAAAGAAAAATCAGGGAAAGGTCAGACAAGACAGTGAAATCACAAGACAGGTTCAATTTAAGAAGGTCCTTCAGCCCATTTAATCGCATCCTTTCAGAATACCAACCCTACTGTCTTCCCATTATAGTATCTAGCTGTCTCCTAAATGAGTCCATTGTCCTGGCCTCATTCCTGGCAAACCTTTTTAGCTGCTGTATATAAAGAGATGCTTCCTGGTGTCTGTTCTAAAGTTGCCCTATTTTACTTTACTAATTCTGAAAAGATTCGATGATGTTTTCACAACGTTTGACTCTCGATTGTACAAAAACTTCTATGAATTGTTATTTCTGCATTCCTGACAAAAACACTTGGTTATTAGCTTTTTTTAACTACATTTTTGCACTACCCACAGCCATCTGGAGAATAAGTTTTTGTTGAATGTTTCACGGAAAAGGCAAAAATGTCTATCACCATTTAGAAGAGACTCTTAGCAAACATTCAAAATTTGGCTGTCACTTATGACACCAATGAGAGAAGTTCTGCATTTGCACGCAAGGTGTATGTGCTAAAGTCCACTTTGCCTGGCCTGAGGACTATGTCAACAGTTTAAAGATACAGATATCAAACTGATGCCTCCAGTCTAACAGGGTAATTAGTCAGACAGCCATGATTTTATACTGGCACATGTTAAATTATAAATGTCTTCAAATATCAACAACGTGAGGCTTAAAATGGCATATTCAGGAATTTTGAAGAATGTAGAGTATAATTTGGGCAATAGATGATTTTATAGCTAAACCTTTGATCAGTGACCATTTCCAATTATCGTCCAATTACTGTCAATATGATCTCACTTTTCTGATCCTGAATATTGTGGCAGGGTGCAAGAATAGACAAGACCAAAAAAAGCAGGACTTTGGCTGACATATTGACAATCTGCTAAGCAGGAGTTTACGTTAAACAATGTGGTGTTATAGTCCCAAAGCCCAGACCGTGCACAATTTTCTCTTCTCATTGAGCTGGTGAAAGTTCAGATCTGTGATTTAATCACATTTAAACATCCAGTTCTGCATTTAGTTAAATTGCTTTTAATAGCATTTTTGGTCTGCATCTGAAATAAGGAATTGATTTAACCTAGAATAACTTTGAAAGTATTATTCTGACATGGAACTGAAAGTTTTGCTTGGTTTCATGAGTGGCCTTAAAGTTGGCCGATCTTTGAGCTTTGACAACCCACTCAATCTGAATCCTTGCTTATAAGATTATTAATGTGATGATTTTCCAAACATTCAGTCCAGACCACCTTTAAAAAAAAACAAGCTCATGATGGATTTGAAAGTGGCTTAGCAGAGGACAAAAGTGTTAGGAAGTAGGATTCCCTCAACTTACCTTCCTGGATTGTACCTACTGCACTCCATAATATATTCCTGTCAATATCTATAATTTTGTGCACAGCAAAAATGTCTACCTATCTGGGACATACCTTATGGTGAGTATTCATCACAGAGTTAACTTCTCCTTTAATACTCTTGAGACATCAGTATGTTACTTTTAAAGAACTAATTAATATAATTTACAGCAAATGTTTTCAATGTTATAGAGCAGACTAAGCAATGCATTATGTTTACAGTTGCAAAGGAAAATGCTTTTCTCATGATCTGATTTACATTTTGTTTGTAGGTAGTCATAAACTATTCCATCGTGAAGGGACTGAAGTACAATCAAGCTACACCTACATTCCACCAATGGCGCGATGCCCGACAGGTCTATGGGTTGAACTTTGCAAGCAAGGAGGAAGCCACAACTTTTTCAAATGCAATGGTGTATGCTTTGAATGTGCTGAACTCACAAGATGGAGGTATGTGCTGTTTGCTCTTTTCTGCAGTCACACACAGGTTCCCTGGAGTGCAATCTACTGTTCTTGCTGTTAGGCTCATACAAATAGTGGCCCTTGCAGAAGCTCTGAAACCCTGGCTATTTTCAGCTACCTCAGCCGTGCATATCTTGTACATGGAATGATTCTGCTGTCGTCTTTAGCTGCAGTTCTACTTTGTCACATTCAGAAAAACTGAACATTTAATATTGGATTTACTGAAGGATGGAAATTAAACACTCAGGCTTGGCGTTTCCGCTTTGGGTGAAATCGGCACTCCAGACACACATTGTGCACAAAATTGCACTAGTTTTGAGAAGTGTATTTTTTTCCCCTCAAGTTTCTGCTCAAACTCATTTGCATATTGCCCGACGTAAAATCTGCCATGAACCAGAGCAGTCGGGCAGCTGATAATAACAGAAAATTATTTTAAAAACTGAACAGAACCATTTACTAGTTATATTGGTGTATCATTTTCTTAGTAAATTTTAAAATATATATATTCCAAAGCTTTTAAAACGTGCCTATTAGTGTCATTGCGCCTAAAATAAAACACCGTTTAATTTTACAGCCACCTCAAAGGCCCACAAATGGGCACAATTAACAGAAACTCGTAATGGTGATTCATTCGATTTGAGGGTGAGGCCAGTTGTTTTTTAACCAGCGCAAAAGATCGCGGAAACTCAATTTGCACTGGACCTCGTCCATGCCTTTGTTACCTCTAGACTTGACTATTCCAACACACTCCTGGCTGGCCTCCCACATTCCACCTTACGTAAACTTGAGGTCATCCAAAATTTGGCTGCCCGTGTCCTAACCCGCACCAAGTCCCATTTGCCCATCTCCCCTGTGCTCGCTGACCTAGATTGGTTCCCGGTTAAGCAGCGCCTGGATTTCAAAATTCTCATCCTTGTTTTCAAATCCCACCATGGCCTCACCCCTCCCTATCTCTGTAATCTCCTTCAGCCCCACAACCCCCAGAGATATCTACACTCCTCTAATTCTGCCCTCTTGAGCATCCCTGATTATAATCGCTCAACCTTTGGTGGCTGTGCCTTCTGTTGCCTAGACCCTAGCTCTGGAATTCCCTGCTTAAACCTCTCCGCCTCTCTATCTCTCTTTCCTCCTTTAAGACGCTCCTTAAAACCTACCTCTTTGACCAAGCTTTTGGTCACCTGCTCTAATTTATCCTTATGTGGATCAGTGTCAAATTTGTTGTCTTAAAATACTCCTGTGCAGCATCTTGGGACGTTTTACTACATTAACGGCGCTATATAAATACAAGTTGTTGTTGGACATAATTTGCGCTTGAAATGCCGCGATCTTGTGCACTGGCCTGGCCGATTTCAGGTGAATTGTGATGAAAAAAACAGCGCAACCTATGCCTCAGTCTGACCATCAGAATTGCTTTTAAAAATGTAAATACTGCAAGAAATTTGATTTGGATACATTTGTTTTCTTTCTTTGTTGATTTGTTTCTACCCATTCCACTAGACGATTATTGTTTGAATAGTAAATCCTGATAACATCATCAGAGGCACTAGCTCAGAGGATTTACTGATTCTGTTAGTGTAAGCTGAATTAACATGAGTTGATGCCACCATTCACCTGGGTTATTTCACCTTCAGTTTTGTGTGCGTGCATGTCCGTACGTGTGTGCGTGTGCATAAGTGTGCGTGTTAGTTCAAGGTTCAGTAGCTTCCTCAAGCTGTTTCCCCAATGTAATCACTCTATAAACAAAAATTTACAACTAAAAATACTGAAATGTTGATTTTTTAAGAGATCCTGATGGTCAGACTTCTCCTAAGTACGACAGCAATATTTGCCATGTTTCAGGAACAAATGATTGTGTGGGATGCTCTATTTGGAAATCGACGGCAATTCTTTATGCTGTTGGAAAGTATTCTTATTGAAAACAGACAAAATCTATTTCAAATCATGTATGTTTTTTACTGAGTCATTTTAAATCAAATGGAATGGTTATATGGGAGGTAAATTTTTCACTTCACCCTTCTACAGGCTGCATCACTTTAATCTGACAGCCTCGTATGGATGAGTGTTGTCCATTCTTGTCCAACAATAACTTTCATTTATATAGCACCTTTAGTATAAGAAAAATCCCACGGTGCTTCACAAATAGGGCAAGGAACAGTCGCTGAATCCAGTCTGCAGATGAGATGTGGTTAGGAACCCAAGTTAAACTTCAGGGACAGGAAACAAACTGATAGTTAGGTTATCCCTAGTACTCGGCTGTCTTGGATTGGCTAATAATGATTGTCCTGGCAAAGAGGTTCAAACTTTGGTTTCATCAAACTTTATATGACACATTTGTCTGCATCTGTTGTTTAATGTACAGCATTATATTGATTATTTTTATGTCAAAATCTTCTATAATAATCATTGTTCACCATTCAGTGGATACATTTTTGATGCCATCTCTAGTAATAAGGTTGGTAATCTACACCTAACAGGTTACTGGACCACTTGTCTCACAACTGATGTAAAATACAAGACAGCTGGAATTCTGCTGGAATCTCACAGTGGAAGACCAGTGGCTCCTTGCTGTCAGTGGGTTGCTGCCTTAAAGCACTAAGTGCATTATTAGAGAGTTTGTCAACAGGAAATTGCACCCAAAATGCATTCGAAATTGCACTGATTAGATTACAGTTCATAACATTCATAACAAGATAGATGAGTTGACGGCACCAATAGAAATAAATGGGTATGATCTGATAGCCATTACAAAGACGCGGTTGCAAGGTGACCAAGGCTGGGAACTGAATATTCAGGGGTATTTGCCATTTCATAAGGATAGGCAGAAAGGAAAAGGAGGTGGTGTAGCTCTGTTAAGGGATGAGATCAGTGCAGTAATGAGAAATTATATTGGTCTAGAAGATCAAGACGTAGAATCAGTTTGGGTGGAGTTAAGAAATAATAAGGGGAAGAAGTCACTGGTGTGAGTGGTCTACAGGCCCCCAAACAGTAGCCACATTGTAGGACAGGAGTATAAATCAAGAAAAAATAGAGGCTTGTAAGAAAGGTACTGCTATAATCATGGAAGATTTTAATCTTCATATTGATTGGACGAAGCAAATTGGCAAAGGTAGACTTGAGGAAGAGTTCTTAGAGTGTAAATGGGATGGTTTCTTGGAAGAATACATTGTGCAACCAGCCAGGGAGAAGACTATTTTAGATCTGGTAATGTGTAACGAGGCTGGATTAATTAATGATCTCGAAGTGAAGGATCCTCTTGGGAAGAGTGATCATAGCATGGTAGATTTCAAATTCAGTTTGAGGGTGAGAAAGCTAGGTCTCAAACTAGTGTCCTGAATTTAAACAAAGGTAATTACAAAGGTATGAAGGCAGACTTGGTTAAAGTGGACTGGGAAAATATATATTACAGGGTAAGATTGTAGAAAAGCAGTGGCAAACATTTAAGGAGATATTTCATAACTCTCATCAAAGATATATTCCAGTGAGAAAGAAAGACTCTTAAGAGAAGGATGAACCATTTGTGGCTAACTAAGGAAGTAAAGGATGGTATCAACTTGAAAACAAAAGCAATTTCTAAAAACCAGCAAAGGACGACTATGAGAGTAAGCTATCAAGAAATATAAAAACAGACAGTAAGAGCTTCTACAGGTATATAAAAAGGAAGAGAGTAGCTAAAGTAAACGTTGGTCACCTAGAGGATGAGTCTGGGGAATTAATAATGGGAAACAGGGAAATGGCGGAGACTTTGAACAAATATTTTGTATTGGTCTTCACAGTAGAAGACACTGAAAGCATCCCAATAATGGATAATCAAGGGGCTATTGGGGTGGGGTGGGGGTGGGGGGGGGTGGACTTAAAACAATCCCTATCACTAGAGAGAAAATACTAGGCAAACTAATGGGACTAAAGGTGGACAAGTCCCCTGGACCCGATGGCCTGCATCCTAGAGTCTTAAAAGAGGTGGCTGCAGAGATAGTGGATGCATTGGTTGTAATCTACCAAAATTCCCTGGATTCTGGAGAGGTCCCAGCGGACTGGAAAATTGCAAATGTAACACCCCTATTTAAGAAGGAAGGGAGACAAAAAGCAGGCAACTATCAACCAGTTAGCCTAACACCTGTCATTGGGAAAATGCTGGAGTCCATCATTAAGGAAGTGGTAGCAGGACATTTAGAAAATCATAATATAGTCAAACAGAGTCAGCATGGTTTTATGAAAGGGAAATCATGTTTAACAAATTTTCTGGAGTTCTTTGAGGATGTAATGAGCAGGGTGGATAAAGGGGAACCAGTAGATGTCGTGTATTTGGATTTCCAGAAGGCATTCGATAAGGTGCCACATAAAAAGTTACTGCACAAGATAAGAGCTCACTGGGTTGGGGGTAATATATTATCATGGATAGAGGATTGGCTAACTAACAGAAAACAGAGAGTCGGGATAACAACAGAAAATGCTGGAAAAACTCAGCAGGCCAGGCAACATCCGCGGAGAGAGAAATAGAGTCAACGTTTCAGGTTGAAACCCTTCGTCAGGACCATTGGTCCTGATGAAGGGTTTCAACCTGAAACGTTGACTCTATTTCCCTCTCGCGGATGTTGCCTGGCCTGCAGAGTTTTTCCAGCATTTTCTGTCGTTATTTTGGATTTCCAACATCCGCAGTATTTTGCTATCGAGAGAGTCGGGATAAATGGGTCATTTTCAGGTTGGCAAACTAACTAGTGGGGTGCTGCAGGGATCAGTGCTGGGGCCTATATTAATGACTTGGATGAAGGGACCGAATGTAATGTAGCCAAATTTGCAAAGGGATGGAGCATAAAAGTAGGGAAGTCCTGTTACAACTGTACAGGGCATTGGTGAGACCACACCTGGAGTACTGCGAACAGTTTTGTTCTCCTTATTTAAGGAAGGATATACTTGCATTGGAGGCAGTTCAGAGAAGGTTCACGAGGTTGATTCCGGAGATGAAGAGGTTGTCTTATGAAGAAAGGTTGAGCAGGTTGGGCCTATACTCATTGGAGTTTAGAAGAATGAGAGGGGATCTTATTGAAACATATAAGATTCTGAAGGGGCTTGACCGGGTAGATGCAAAGAGGATATTTCCCCTCGTGGGGGAATCTAGAACTAGGGGGCATAATTTCAGAATAAGGAGGCACCCATTTAAATCAGAAATGAGGAGGAATTTCTTCTGAGGGTCATGAATTTTTGGAATTCTCTTCCCCAGAGAGCTGTGGAGGTTGGGTCATTGAATATATTTAAGGTGGAGATAGACAGATTTTTGAAAGATAAGGGAGTCGAGGGTTATGGGGAGCGGGCAGGGAAGTGGAGTTGAGGCCAAGATCAGATCAGCCATGATCTTATTGAATGGCGGGGCAGGCTCAAGAGGCCAAATGACCTACACCTGCTCCTACGTCTTATGTTCTTATGTACTGTTCAAGTTTATGATAAAAATCATTTGCATAATCACAAAGGTAAAATCTTCCATGCACTAGCGCAATTGGTCAGTGTAAAAGAACGTAATCGTTTATTTTATTAAATCTCCATTAAAAAGTATTCATTGATGTATTTAAGAATGGTAACCTGGTGCAGTTTTATTAATACAGCTGAAAACAGGGTTATCACAAAAAATAAGCATTTTTAATACGAGTGTCCAGTCTCCACCTGTGAGTAACCAGATTGAAATTCAATGAAAGTGAATTTTAAAACTATACTGAACCATCTATTACTTTCATTGGTGTACACTAGTCAGATTCTTAGTAAATTAAATATTTATTGATATGTAAAGTGTTAAAAGCATGCCTGCTAGTGCCTGTGTGCCTAAGAAAATTAGCGCCATATCACCCACCATGTGAGGAGACCAAAACTGAACACAGTATCCTAACTGAGGCCTAGCCAAGGTCTTGTACAAAGACAAAACGGTATGCATTTGCCTTATAGTGAATTGTTCTGTAAATACACCCGTGCACGCTGTTCGCTCTAGCTATTGCTTCACCCGTGCACGCTGTTCGCTCTAGCTATTGCTTCACCCGTGCACGCTGTTCGCTCTAGCTATTGCTTCACCCGTGCACGCTGTTCGCTCTAGCTATTGCTTCACGGAATTTGGTTATGAACCTATAGAGATCTGTGCACTGGAATGGCCAGATCTCTTTCTTTCTCCACTGCCTTTAGTTTTTTTACCTGAAGGGTGTATGTATGTTCAGCAATCGCCCTGCTCAGATGCATAACACTGCACTTTTCTAAGTTAAACATAATTTGCCAGTCACAAGTCCAATTCCCCAGCACATCTAGATCTGCCTGTAGTCATCGAGCATCCTCTACTGTCCTGACTCTTGCACAAACAACAAGCACGTGCAACAGTCCCCAATGCATGCAGCAGACGTGTTCGTGTTAACGCGATTTGCCTGCTGTACACAGTGGACGGTAAATCCCTCCGAAGGAGCCAGGACAATGTTGCAAAGATCGACCTGATCTCACGTTAAACGTATCAGTTGCCTGAAGTCTCCATCTGCTGTTAAATGTTAACAATTACGGGAGGCAGTCGGAAAGTGGAGACTTTAGGCAGTTTGATAAACAGGAAACACACACAGATGCAATATATATATATACTAGCTGGGGAGCCCCGCGTTGCGAGGGCAATTTTGGGGCGTTTGGTCTCCCTGCCCCTGTGTGTCCCCCCTCTCCCTGTCATGTCCTCTCCCTGTCCTATCCCTCCCTCCCCTCTCTCCCTCCCTCCCCTCCCCTCCCCTCTCTCCCTCCCCTCCCCTCTCTCCCTCCCCTCCCCTCCTCCCTCTCCCCTGTCTCCCTCTTCCCCCCCCCCCCACCCCTCCCCTCCCCCACTCCCCTCTGTCCCTCTCTCCGGCCCCTCCCCCTGCCTAGCGCCTGAGGTCCGGTGCCGTTGCTGAGGTCCCCCG
Source organism: Somniosus microcephalus (assembly GCF_052327205.1). Lineage (NCBI taxonomy): Eukaryota > Metazoa > Chordata > Chondrichthyes > Squaliformes > Somniosidae > Somniosus > Somniosus microcephalus. The sequence goes on along the minus strand of NC_140998.1, from coordinate 65,716,434 downwards.
CGTATCGCGCGGCTGATGGACGGCCGCTGCGGGCGGCGCATGCGCGGTAAGTGCAGACGGCGCGCGGGCGGCGCATGCGCGGTCAGTGCGAGCGGCCCGCGGGAGCCGGCAAGGCCGTTAGCGAGCGGGAAACTTCGGGCGGCGCGCCCGCGCTCCGTCCGCGACACCTGAGAGGGGGAAGTAGAGAGAGACAGAGAGGGAAGAGGAGAAGGAGAGAGAGGGAAGAGGAGAGAGGGAAGAGGAGAAGGAGAGAGAGGGAAGAGGAGAAGGAGAGAGAGAGAGGGAAGAAAGAGAGAGAGAGAGAGAGAGAGAGAGAGAGAGAAATTTTTTCAGCTTCGGGCCCCGAGTCCCCCCTGCGCGAGGGTGAGGAGGAGGGGGGGGGTGGGGGTTGCTAAACACAATATAAAACTCAAATAAATTGTTAATTAATTGCCTAACACATAATTGAAATATTTACCTTAGTTCCCTAACACACAGAAAGTGTGGGGGAAAAAATCGTGGAAAATCAAGATGGCGGCCACTCACCTCGGTTCAGAAGGATAAGGCCCGCCCACACACGCACCGATTGGTCGACCGGTCAGGTCACCGAAGCGTAGGATTGGTCAATCGTCGAGTCACTCGACACTCAACTGTAGGAAGACCTCGACGTCACACGGTCGCTAATGAGATGCTAATGAGCGGAACGCTGAACGTTTTTGGGATACCGCGGGCGGGATTTTTGTCCGGCCGAAACGTAAATACGCCGATGACCGGTCCGGAATCGCAAGCTTTCTTTTGAAGCGACGCGCGCGTCGGTACGCTCTGTAACTTCCAAACGTATAGAGACCAGGCGGACAGACAGACAGACAGACAGAAGTGCCGCTTTATATATATAGATAAGAGAGGCACATTACACACCATCAGGAGTGTGAGATTGTAAATAGTCATTTGCAATTGAAAACTTTTCTGTGTCTGTTCAGAACAATGTAGGCTGTGATGCAAATGGGATTTTGCATATTTTAGACGAAGCAGTAACGCCTCATTGAGAACAAGGATTATTATTGATTCATTATGAAGCATCCTGAAGCAATCAAGTTTGAACAGTTATTTTATATTAGAAATGTTGTCACATATGTAAAAAAGAATTGCTTCAAACATATGTCCTTAGTTCTGTCCATACCCCATGTTTTGAATTCCCTGAACATAATCATCTACAGCCCCATTAAATCTACATCAAAATATGCAGATTGAAGAACTCTAATTGCTTGGAACACAATATTCTGCCTGGAGGTAAAATTAGAAACTCTGAATATTTGCCCCATAAAAGAAACGAGGAAAGGCTAAGAGATGAGATAATTTACAAAAGGAATAAAAAGATAAAAAGAATGGAATCGGGAAATGAGAAGAAAACAACAAGGGGAAAGGATCCCTGAAGTTACAGGGAAAAAGTAGTGATACATTTCAAAAGGTGTGATTAGAGGGAGATGACAGGAGGAGCCACGTCCCCATATCTCTCCGAAATTCATCACGAGGCGGTCTTGAGCTGAAGCTTGGTACTTCCCCATAGGAAGGAAGAGAACATTTTGTGCGCAGACATGGTGCTAAGATTTTGAAGGCTGAGGCGCAGGTTTTAGAACATAGAAACATAGGAGTAGGAGCAGGAGTAGGCCATTCGGCCCTTCGAGCCTGCTCCGCCATTCAATATGATCATGGCTGATCATCTATCTCAATACCATATTCCTGCTCTCTCCCCATACCCCTTGATGCCTTTTGTGTCTAGAAATCTATCTATCTCCTTCTTAAATATATTCAGTGACTTGGTCTCCACAGCCTTTTATTTCTGGAGTCCCCCTGTAGTGTATGTACCCGTCTACCTTTAAGGGAACTATTGAATGTAACCGTTCACCTTTAAGGGAACTACTTTAGGTGTGGCACTATTTGTTTGGCTTCTGTATACTGTAATACCGATAGTGACCACACCAGTATATAAGTGTTGTAGCAGGATTTCTGGGGCAGATTCGCCCGGACCTTCGAATAGTAAAGACCTGTTTGTTTGTTACTTCTGAAGTCTGTGTATTTATTAACTGCACAACCCACAGACTTTACAGTGGCGACGAGTCCGATCGTACCCTGCGGCAAGACTACCAAAAGCAACGAAGAGCGTCGAAGAGAGACAACCGCCTCGTCGTGCTACTAAAAGAAAACACGAGGCTGCAACAACAGAAAGCAGGAAGACTAACAACAAAAGCTGTATCAGCAACAGGCACTGACTACCCTTCTGCCACGGTGCAGAGTGAGCCGACCAGCAAGAAACAAGGCGGCCGAAGAGACTGTGAGTAGGGGAAGGTGTAGAAGTATCCGGAGGATAAGGGCAGAGCACTCGACCTCGGTCGAGGGGGAGCTGTGCCGGCCAAAGTCGGGTCCAACGGCGTCGGGTGACAGCTGGACCGCGATCGGGGGAAAACTCTGGGCAGCGACCGCAGCCACGAAGCGCTGAGCCTGCGAGTAGGCGTGGGAAGAGAAACCCAGCCGCAGCCAGGGAGGGAAACACCGGTCTGCGAGAGGGCTGGGGAGGCGAACGGGAACCGTGCGGGTAAGAGCCAGGTGCGGAGAGAGAGACTGCGAGGAGCCAGTCCAGCGGCTGAGCTGTTCTCCACCAACGGGGTACTCAGAGCCGGCAAAACCGAACGTGCGGGAGTGGGTGAGAGACACAGCCGAAAACAGGGTGAGAGACTGCGCGAGAGCCAGTCCAGCGGCTGAGCTGTTCTCCACCAACGGGGTACCCAGGGCCGGTAGCACCGAACGTGCGGGTGAGAGAGCGACAGAGCCGGGTACGGAGAGAGAGACTGCGCGAGAGCCAGTCCAGCGGCTGAACTGTCCTCCATTAACGGGGTGTACCCAGCGCCGGTAGAGCCGTGCGGGCGGGAGGAAAAGACATAGCCGAGTAAGGGGAGCTGTGCGGTAGCCAGCCAGCGGCTGAACCTGTCCGCTGTGGGGGAAGCGTACCCCTTCCACCAGGAAGAAACGCGGGAAGCCGCCAGTAGGCGGAGAAGACGCCAGAAGCGGGAAACCGCCATTGAAGTGGGCGGGGCGAGAAAGGAAGAGCGGGAAACCGCCATTTTCGCGGGAAAACCGCCATCTTGATTGACATACCGCCATTGAAGTGGGCGGGGAGAGAAGGAAAGAGCGGGAAACCGCCGATTTCGCGGGAAAACCGCCATCTTAGAAACAAACAAATAAATAAGAATACTTAAAGAAATACTGGTGCTGCTCCCAAGGGAAGAAAGATGCCTAAGCGAGGGAATATTCATGATTTTAATTCTGAGATAGAAGACTGGGCCACGTACGTGGAACGCATCGAGATCTATTGTGAAGCCAACAAAATAGAGGAAGACGACAAGGCGATAACATTGTTAAACTCGATGGGCGCAAAGACATACGGGCTCTTGAAGGATTTACTAGCACCAGCTAAACCGGCGGATCAGTCTTTCGAAGAGATTGTGGTTGTTCTGAAGGACCACTTGAACCCCACACCATTGATGTTGGCTGAACGATTCAAATTCTATGCAAGAACGCAACGGAAAGACGAAAACAACGCAGAATACTTGGTCGAACTGCGTAGGCTAGCGAAATACTGCCAGTTCGGAGGGAATCTGACAGAGGCACTGCGAGACAAGTTCGTAGGCGGATTGTCCAAGGAAGGGACGCAGAAGCGACTACTGGAAGAGAACGACCTCACACTGGACAGGGCTGTCCTTATAGCTGCATCGCACGAAGCCGCAGCGAAAGGAACGGCGGAAATGCAACTAAAGGCGGCGGCGCTCGGGGTGGACCAAATTACCTCGAGTACAACAAAATGCTATCGTTGTGGGAAGACAACACACGACCAGAATCAATGCTGGTTTAAGAACCAAGAATGTAGGAAATGTGGCAAACTGGGTCACATCGCTAAGGTATGCCGGTCAGGGAAGAAGACCAACAACCAAAGGAAGCCATCACAAGAAAAGTACAACAAGGTATACAAGGGGGCTGAGCAGAGTTCAGATGAACAGAATCCAGACTCAGATCCAAACGGCCAGGAGCTGGGTAGTCTGAGTATCCACCATGTGAGTAAGGAAGCTGACCTACAAACTATCTGGGTCATGCTAAAAATAGCTGGAGTCCAAGTGAAAATGGAGTTGGACACTGGATCAGCTGTATCAGTCATAAATCGAGGGGATTACCACCGGCTATTCTCACACATACCCTTAAGATATACCAAGTTCGTATTGCAGACATACACGGGGCATAAAGTATACCCCATGGGAAAAATAAGAGTCAAGGTGAGAGATAGGGGTAAAGAACACCCAAGAATGAACTTGTATGTACTACATGAGGGAGGACCACCACTTCTAGGACGGGAGTGGATCAAGAAAATAGACATGGAATGGCACTACCTACAAGCAATGACGAGTGAGGACTCGGTGCAGACAAGCAGCTCAGACTCTGAGCCGGAAGACGATAAGTCCAGCCCACGTATGAAAAACAAGGTTAACATGAACTCACTGACTAAGGTTGGAAAAACGATGGCGTGCATAAAGACAGAGAATTCTGAGTCTGTTCAAGTCACAGACATATGCATTACGGAGGAACACCAAGCTCGAACTCAACGTTATTTCAAAGTACGACAACAATTCGAACAATTAAGTTACCGTCTCGTACAAGAGATGAAAACAATGAAAAAGTTCTATGACACCGAATGGGAGAGTCTGGAAAGACAACAGAACCTGCTGGCTCAAGCAGAGAGCGACCATAGAGCCATCGTGACCAATTACCGATCACACCTCCCTTATGATGTTCAGGAGTTAGAATATTTGCATGATCTAGAGATACAGCATAAAGGCAAACCACGCTACACTGAGGATTTTGTTCTGCAATTGGAGACGGAGCTAGTGCAGGCAAGGTTAAGAGAAGCTGAATCACAGTGTGCACTTAAAGAGATGCAGAAAAAAATCTTGGACATGGAAAAGAGAAACGCTTCTTTACCTGATGTGAATAATGTGGCCATGTTGCAAGAGGAGCTTATCACTCAGTTAAATGAAAATAAACGGAAAATGACTGAGATAGACTGCAAGAATAAAGAAGATTTGATGGCAGTGAGACTTCAAGAGGCAGATAGCATAGCAGCCTTGGCTGAACTCCAACAGGAAATTGCGAAAGAAGCAAATAAAGAGGAATCTTCAGGAAGCCGGGATTTTATTCCAGTTCTTCTCTACGACTCCTTACAAGCAGAGTGTGAGAAGTTGAAAGAACAGTATGAACAGGCCCAGGCTACAATTCTGGAGGGGATTAACTCGGCAACCTCCAAAAAGCTAGTTTCAGTAGAAGCATATGAACAACTAAAGGTTGAACATGAGCAAGAAGTCCAAAGGCTGCAGGAAATTCTTGATGAGCTCAAGGCCAAGACAGACTCATCGGTAGAAGTTCCATCCATAGATGAGAATTTAGAGGTGAAAGACATGGCAGAACATGAAAGACAAGATGTCCAAGAACTCATAAAAATATTGAAGGAAACCCAAGACAAATATGAGGCAGCAATGACCGAGGTTCAACGACTTGAAGAGCAGAGTCAACTGGGAATCCTTTCAGTGGAAGGGAAGGAAACTGTAAGAAACACAGAGACTGTAAGAATGGGCTCTGAACATGAGCTTGGGAGCATCAAGGCGCAACTTCTTCGAGCGCTTGAAACCAAAGTACAAGAGGAAAGGAAGGTGAAAGCATTGGAGGGTAAGGTGGATGAAATGGTGAAGACTCTGATCCACAGAGTCCCCGTGGAAGAGTTAACGGTCAGCCAACTCCTTCACATGCTGAGAGACAAGACTCCACAATGGGAACACGAGCTTCAATCTGCAAAGGGAAGGAATTCGGAGCTCCCAAAAGTTACGGAAATAACTGAGGTGGCAACACAGATTTTGTGTTACAGTTTACTCTATGAAGAGTTCGTTGAATCACGTCAATGTGAACAGAAGAATGTTGAAACAGCTGCTTCAGTAGAAGGATTAAATAGCCTGATACCGCAATCCCCGGTGGAAGGGAAGGTATTAAACTCATAAATGAGGTCAGTAGTGAAGGAATGGCAGACAACCCAGGAAGAGCGGGATGAATATGAATGCATGAAGAAGTCTTTTCAAGAAAGATGTCTAGGGAAGGAACCACCGTCAGCTAACGTCCAGACGGGTGAGGAGGAAGAAGAAGGCTCTCTCGCTGGCCTAACTCAGGACGAACCCGAATATTACCATGACCTGTTGAGTGACACTGAATATTACGAGGATGTGGTCTGCCCAGCTTGTGATGAAAACTCCCAAAGTGCTGAAATCGGAGGAAGCACTTAAGGTCTAAGGAACATAGAGAGTTGGTGGCGCTACAGCTGGCAGCCGAGAAAGGAGCTCCGAGAGTTTCAAAAAGGCAGAAAAGAAAAAGAAGAAGCAGAAGATAATAACTGTCTAAAATATTAGCACTTCTACCATCTCAGGCGGGGCACTACGAAAGGAGCTAAATTAGTTGAAAAACTGGAAAATGTCAAGACAGCCAGTTGGTTGTAAAAGTCCGCACTGCTGGTTCAACAGGACGAAAGTTCAAGCTGTTACGTCAAGAAAAAGGCTATGGAGGAGTCACGCTAGCCAGGTGAACCGGCTACACCAAAGAAATGTTCGGAACGAGTCAAGATCAGAGACTGAATCTATGAACTGTTTCCGCAGAGACTGAACCTGTGAACTGTTCCCACCGAGATTATATCTGCAAATTGTTTTATATGACATTGACTCCACCGAGATTATATCTGTAATTTGTTTATAGGAAGTTGAAGATATGTATGTTTAACGGAGACTCTAAGTAATAAGCTAAAAAGGGAGGATTGTAGTGTATGTACCCGTCTACCTTTAAGGGAACTATTGAATGTAACCGTTCACCTTTAAGGGAACTACTTTAGGTGTGGCACTATTTGTTTGGCTTCTGTATACTGTAATACCGATAGTGACCACACCAGTATATAAGTGTTGTGGCAGGATAACTAGGGCAGATTCGCCTGGACCTTCGAATAGTAAAGACCTGTTTGTGACTTCTGAAGTCTGTGTATTTATTAACTGCACAACCCACAGACTTTACACCCCCTAACGGGAAGGATTTTTTGTTCCTATGATTGTTTTATGTAATTAAGCAATAGCTGTTAGAAAGTGAAGTCCAAAATGCTGACCAAGACTGTGTTGGGATTTTCAGCCCACAGCGTTAATGAAAAGAACCAAGTGCAGCATGTTACAATGAGTTACTTTTCAAATCAGTCTAACCTAGAAAATCTGATGGCAATCTGAGATATCACAATCCAAAATAACATGTTTATATTCTTTTAGAGTTGAATAAAAGCTGTGTGCAACACTGCTAACAGCAGGCAAATGAATGAGTAAATAGAAGAATCAGATAAGTGGCTTAACCCATCATAATACATCATGGCATCTTAAAATAACAGCACAGCATGATTAGAAATGCAAATAAATGTAAAATCTGCTTTCACTTATAAATCCAAATGGACTCTTAATTGTTTTACCATGAACGCAACTGTCAACCCATCATTCTGAGGCACTTCATTGCCATACTTACAAAACATAAAGTTTACAAAGCCTCACAAATATTATAGCTTCTTACCAATGCTATGTGATCATTATTTCCATCCTAGAATCATAGAATGGTTACAGCACAGAAGGTGGCCGTGACAGCTCTCTGCAAGAGCACTTCAGCTAGTCCCACTCCCCCAAGTTCACTAAGACCATTTTATTTTCAAAATGTGTCTGCTCTATTTTGCGCAAACAAGCTTTATGTGCATTCATGCAGGGGGATGGGGTGGGTGGGGGGGGGGTTTCACTGTTTTGTTACACCCCAGATGCTGGGTCTACTCACTCCTATTATAAAACAGGATTAGTGGAGCACTCCTAACTGGCAAGATACCAGGGGTATTCGGATATTCGGGGTGGATGGAGAAGGAGCTTAATGTATAAGCAGAATTTCTTTTTTGAAAGCTGGTTTCTTCTATTTCTGCAAGTCAATGAAGCATAAATCAAGATTATAAATGAATAGAATTCCTTCAAATTAGAAAGGAGTAATGTCCTGATTTTGCGGTCGGCGGTGTAATTAAGGATTACGCCACCAGCATCTGAATGGAATGCACACTTACCTGATGGGGACCCTCCTTCGAGAACTTGCTGGCAGGCACCGCGTAGTAGAGAGCAGCATAATGGCCCATGGATCCCAGGGGCGCAGCGTGTGTGTAAGTGTACCTGGGATCACATGGGCCGGTGCTCCAATCAGGAAACAGAAGGTCTCTCACTCACCCCGTCTCTCAATCACGAGCCAACCACATTTTTATCGTGGGAAATTATATGTAAATGCTTGCAACATTCAAGTAAAATGCAGCAACTTTCTATTCACATCCAGAAATCAAAATAGAGGATATATGCCAAGCTACAGTGGAATGTTATTTTGTATATTGAAAATTTTTGGAAGAATCTTCTACTCTGATGGGGGCTGACGGTATGTTTGAAAAACTGGCTTGTAGTTTAAGCTTTTAAAATTAAAATATACTTGGATTTCCAAAAGGTTATCCCCTTACCTGTTTGTACCAGCCGTAACATTTTCAGGCGTAATTGCGGGGCAGTTGGTGGGCAAGGTGAGGTGAGAGTGACTGCCCTTGACATCAAGGCAGCATTTGACCGAGCCTGGCATCAAGGAGCCCTAGTAAAACTGAAGTCAATGGGAATCGTGGAAAATGCTCCACTGGCTGGAGTCATACCTAGCACAAAGGAAGATGGTTGTGGTGGCTGAAGGTCAATCATCACAGCCCCAGGACATCGCTGCAGGAGTTCCTCAGGGTAGTGTCCTAGGCCCAACCATCTTCAGCTGCTTCATCAATGACCCTCCCTCCAACATAAGGTCAGAAATGGGGATGTTCGCTGATGACTGCACAGTGTTCAGTGCCATTCACAACTCCACAGATAATGAAGCAGTCCATGCCCGCATGCAACAAGACCTGGACGACGTTCAGGCTTGGGCTGATAAGTGGTAGGTAACATTCGCGCTACAGAAGTGCCAGGCAATGACTATCTCCAACAAGCGAGAGTCTAACCACCTCCCCTTGACATTCAATGACATTACCATCGCCGAATCCCCCACTATCAACATCCTAGGGGTCACCATTAACCAGAAACGTAACTGGACCAGCCACATAAATACTGTGGCAACAAGAGCAGGTCAGAGGCTAGTTATTCTGCAGCGAGTGTCTCACCTCCTGACTCCCCAAAGCCTTTCCACCATCTACAAGGCACAAGTAAGGAGTGTGATGGAATAATCTCCACTTGCCTGGATGAGTGCAGCTCCAACAACACTAAAGAAGCTCGACACCATCCAGGACAAAGCAGCCTGCTTGATTGGCACCCCATCCACCACCTTAAACATTCACTCACTCCACCACCGGCATCCCGTGGCTGCAGTGTGTACCATCTACAAGATGCACTGTAGCATCTCGCCAAGGCTTCTTCGGCAGCACCTCCCAAACCTGCAAGGACAAGGGCAACAGGCGCATGGGAACACAACCACCTCCAAGTTCCCCTCCAAGTCACACACCATCCTGACTTAGAAGTATATCGCCGATCCTTCATCGTCGCTGGTTCAAAATCCTGGAACCCCCTACCTAACAGCACTATGGGAGTACCTTCGCCACACGGACTGCAGCGGTTCAAGAAGACGGCTCACCACCACCTTCTCAAGGGCAACTAGGGATGGGCAATAAATGATGGCATTGCCAACGACACCCAGATCCCATAAACAAATTTTAAATGTTTTTTAAAATTAGCCAAACTCTGCGCCAGCAATGAGGATTTCCATGTCTGTGCGGATTATCTGTCGAGTCGCAAGCGCATGCGGAAATCCCGAACTTGCTGTCCATTTCAAAGGCGATATTATGGTGTACTCAGAGTACGCTGTCATACCCACTGCAAAGTCTGAGCCAACATGTAATTTCACATGTTTCAGCCCTCAGCAGAACTAAGGAACCGTACTCCAAACCTTTCAATTTCAATGGTAAGGTAAATCAGGTGAGGTGTATAATGGGCGGCCGAGCCGATGTCGCCCGTTTTACGCCCCGACGAAGTTGACAGTTTCGCCCAAAGCGCTGCTAATTCTCTGCTGTTGGTATTACATTCATAATCCTGGAGAGCAGTCGACCGCTGCCACCTGATGGTTAAACATTGAGCATACACCCCTTTTGAAAGATGTTTTATTACGGGGCGGAATTTGCGTGGCCAGTTTCGGAGCGGTCACTGACAGACCGCAACTTCGGGATTTCCGCATACGCGTGCGCCAAATCCCGAAGTTGCGGTCAGTGTCAAAAGCAGAATGCTGGCGAACGCTGCATCTCTAAACCTGCAAGGTATTTTCATTTTACTTTTGTTTTTATTTGACAATATAAGATTAGCAATTTTTCTTTCCTATTATATATGGGCTCAAGTTTTTATTGGAAATATTTTATGAAGAAATGTTAAATTGGCCATTTGTGTCCTTGCTATTTTTTGTATTTTTTCATTAAATTTTCTGTTGATCAGGATGAGGGACACCAGTGCGGGCACATTTTCACTCTGGGCTTTACATTTCAACATCAAGCATTCCCAAGTTGGGAATAAGAACAGATAGTGAGTAAACAATGTGCTTGAAGCCCTGTATCAGAATATTAAACCAGTGTAATTTTTGTTCATTTCCCACACTTGTGGTCTCTCTGAGTGAGTTTATTATTTTAGTACCAATAAGTGCCAATAATAAGATGCTTCAATAAGCCCGTGTCCATTAGAAAGTGGATCAACAGTACTTAAACTCATTTCAAGAACCTAGCAGAGAAAGGAAGCCTGTCTGGGATGAATTCAACTTGAGCTCCGAGAAATGAAAAATGAATGTCCAAACCCACACGGCACCCAGTTCCTCTTTATTTGCTTGTTTTAATCCAACAGAAGGACGGGAGAATCAGTAAAAATTTGCTTTAGTACTGCCCTATTTTATCTAGGACATTGCCCTCCCAGATTGATGGTTGCTTTATACAGAGGAAGATTAAATTATCCATTTGTGCTAATATCGGGTGGATTGAGCTTACTGTGACCAGTAAATGTTTAGAACATTTCACTTATTTAAAATTAAATGATCTTGCATGTCAATCTCAATACACTGCATTTTCCCATCACCAAGGATCCCTGCAGATGAAAATTGAAGCTTGTTCTGTTTCACATAATCCCAGGGGAATTTATCAGTGACCAGATGTACAAGAATGATCTCAATGCAGTTATATCTGTGTGCATGTGTGTGTGTGTGTAACTATATTTTACATGTATACTAGCTGTAGTGCCCGGCGGTGCCGAGGCTTTTTCGAGGGCATGTTGTTGTTGGAAGAGAGAGAGAGAGAGAGACTGGGGGGGGGGAGAAGAGAGAGAGAGCGCGCGACTGGGGGGGAAGAGAGAGAGCGACTGGGGGGTAGAGAGAGAGCGACTGGGGGGTAGAGAGAGAGCGACTGGGGGAAGAGAGAGAGCGGGTGGGGGGAAGAGAGCGGGTGGGGGAAGAGAGCGGGTGGGGGAAGAGAGCGGGGGGGAAGGGAGGGGGGGAAGGGGCGGGGGGGAAGGGAGGGGGGAAGGGGCGGGGGGGGAAGGGGCGGGAGGGGGGGAAGGGAGGGGGGCGGGGGGGAAGGGGGGCGGGAAGGGGAAGGGGGGGGCGGCGGCCGGGGGGGGGGGCGCCGAGAGCCCCGCTCTCCTAGCCCCGCCCCCCCCCCGGCCGAGAGCCCCACTCTCCGAGCCCTGCCCCCCCCGGCCGAGAGCCCCACTCTCCGAGCCCCGCCCCCCCCCCCCCCCGGCCGAGCCCGATTGCGGCTCTGAGAGACGGCCGGTGGCCGAGCCCGATTGCGGCTCTGAGAGGCGGCCGAGCCACGCCCCCCCCCCGGCCGAGGCCGATTACGGCTCTGAGAGACGGCCGGCGGCCGAGCCCCGCCTGTCCCCCGCCGAGCCCGATTGCGGCTCTGAGAGACGGCCAGCGGCCGAGCCATGCCCCCCCCCCCCGGCCGAGGCCGATTGCGGCTCTGAGAGACGGCCAGCGGCCGAGCCCCGCCCCCCCCCGCCGAGCGCGGAACAGAGACGCCGCGTCTCACCTGCTCCTGCTGGGCGCCCACCCTGACCCTCGTGGCTGACGCCGTTGCCCTGGGTAACGTGACACGGCGTGGGGGGGGGCGGCGGGGTGAGGAGCTTAGCAGAAGCGCAATCACCTAGCTCGGGCCTGGCTGGGCAAGAAAGGCGCAGGCTTTGAGGCCTAAGAAAAAAACGGGCAAAGGTAGGAAAAAGAATGTTCAGGTTAGATAAAATATTTACAAATGAGTGATTTATTTTAAAAGAATTTAATAAATTGAATTTTATTTTGCTGGAAATGTATATTTGAAAAGAAAGACGCAGAAAGCAGGAAAAAGAATGGAAGCAAGATGGCAGCGACTCACCTCGGTTCAGAACGATAAGGCCCGCCCACACACGCACCGATTGGTCGACCGTCAGGTCACCAAAGCGTAGGATTGGTCAATCGTCCCGTCACTCGACCGTAGGAGGGCCCGGCCGCACGCGGCAGCAAGCCGCCGTACGATTGGTCGACCTCGAGGTCACTCTGTCGCTAATGAGCGGATAATGAGATGCTAATGAGCGGAATGTTGAAGGTTTTTGGGATACCGCGGGCGCGATTTTAGCCCGGCCGAAACATAAATACGCTTAAAACCATCTCGGAAGCGTAAGCTTTCTTTGGAGGTAACGCGCGCGTTGGTACGCCCTGTAACTTTCGAGCGCATAGCCCGCCAGACGCACACGCGATGACAGACAGAATGACAGACAGACAGAATGACAGACAGACAGATCGACCGATTTATATATATATATAGATTATATAAAAAATTGTACATCTGCATGCACTTTCTGTTTGCACTACTTGACTTCCCGTTGTCATGTCTTTGTTATACTTTTGGTGTCAACTTTTTCCTGTGTAAATTCCTGTGTCCACATTTATAATGGAAAATGATTATGTAAATTTATCATCCAGATTGCACAATCTGACCACTTGGTTCTAATAATTTTCTCAAAATGCTTTCTTAATTTTTTTTTTCATTTGTCATTATTTTCCTCAATAACAAAAATTTCTAACATCCCAAAATGAGAATTTTTTTTTTTTTTTAAATACATATTATTCATTGATTTGTTTTTGTGTGTGTGTTTTTAATGCCCTCATTAAAGTTTTTACTTGCCTGGATGAGTGCAGCTCCAACAACACTCAAGAAGCTCAACACCATCCAGGGCAAAGCAACCCGCTTGATTGGCACCCCATCCACCACCTTAAACATTCACTCTTTCCACCACCGGCGTACTGTGGCTGCAGTGTATACCATCTACAAGATGCACTGCAGCAACTCGCCAAGGCTTCTTCGGCAGCACCTCCCAAACCCATGACCTCTTCCACCTAGAAGGACAAGGGCAGCAGGCGCATGGGAACACCACCACCTCCAAGTTCCCCTCCAAGTCACACACCATCCTGACTTAGAAGTATATCACCGATCCTTCATCGTCGCTGGGTCAAAATCCTGGAACTCCCTCCCTAACAGCACTGTAGGAGTACCTTCACCACACGGACTGCAGCGGTTCAAGAAGGCGGCTCACCACCACCTTCTCAAGGGCAACTAGGGATGGGCAATAAATGCTGGCCTTGCCAGCGACGCTCAGATCCCATAAGCGAATAATAAAAAAAAAATTCGGACTCTTCCAAAAGCCTGGGTTTGGAGTTGATGCTTTTGCCCGGAGTTGTGATGCTATGTGCTGAATCTGGATTGTGCAGTCTGAGCACATGCAGGGTCCCTAATTTCCCAGCATAAGAACATAAGAACATAAGAAATAGGAGCAGGAGTAGGCCAATCGGCCCCTCGAGCCTGCTCCGCCATTCAATAAGATCATGGCTGATCTGATCCCAACCACCAATCTACTATCACAGAACCATCTCCTGAATCTAACAGAATTAGACACACGAAATAGGAGCAGGATCAGGCTACACGGCCCCTGGGCCCGCTCCGCTACCCACAGGGCCATGACCGATCCGAACCTAGACTCATGTCCAAATTCCTGCCCGCTCCCCGTAACCCTTAATTCCCTTTACTTCTAGGAAACTGTCTATTTCTGTTTTAAATTTATGTAATGATGTAGCTTCTACAGCTTTTTGGGGCAGCATATTCCATGGACCTACCACCCTCTGAGTGAAGTAGTTCCTCCTCATCTCAGTTTTGAAAGAGCAGCCCCTTATTCTAAGACTATGCCCCATAGTTCTAGTTTCACCCATCATCAGGAACATCCTCCCCGCATCCACCTGATCCAACCCCTTCACAATCTTATATGTTTCAATAAGATCACCTCTCATTCTTCTGAACTCCAATGAGTAGAGTCCCAATCTACTCAACCTCTCCTCATATGTCCATCCCCTCATCCCCGGGATTAACCGAGTGAACCTTCTTTGTACTGACTTGAGAGCAAGTATGTCTTTTCTTAAGTATGGACACCAAAACTGTATGCAGTATTCCAGGTGCGGTCTCACCAATACCTTGTACAACTGAAGCAATACCTCCCTATTTTTATATTCTATCCCCCTAGCAATGAAAGCCAACATTCCATTGGCCTTCTTAATCACTTGCTGCACCTGCATACTAACCTTTTGAGTTTTGTGCACCAGGACCCCCAGATCCCTTTGTACTTCAGTACTTTCCAGTTTCTTGCCATTAAGATAATAACTTGCTCTACGATTTTTCCTGCCAAAGTGCATAACCTCACACTTTCCAGTATTGTATTCCATCTGCCAAATCTCTGCCCACTTACTTAGCCTGTCTATGTCCCCTTGCAGGTTTTTTATGTCCTCCTCACTCACTACTTTCCCCCCCATCTTAGTATCATCTGCAAACTTTGATATGTTACACTCGGTCCCCTCCTCCAAATCGTTAATATGGATTGTAAAGAGTTGGGGACCCAGCACTGACCCCTGCGGAACACCACTAGTTACTGATTGCCAGTCCGAGAATGAACCATTTATCCCAACTCTCTGCCTTCTGTTAGATAGCCAATCCTCTATCCATGCCAGAATATTACCCCCAATCCTGTGATTTTTTTATCTTAAGCAATAATCTTTTGTGTGGCACCTTGTCAAATGCCTTTTGGAAGTCTAAATACACTACGTCCACTGGTTCCCCTTTATCCACCCTATATGTTACTTCCTCAAAGAACTCCAGCAAATTTGTCAAACATGACTTCCCCTTCATAAAACCATGCTGACTTTGTCCTATTAAATTATGATTATCCAAATGTCCTGTTACTGTCTCCTTAATAATGGACTCCAAAATTTTACCTACCACAGATGTTAGGCTAACCGGTCTATAGTTTCCAGCCTTCTGTCTACTGCCCTTTTTAAATAAGGGTGTTACATTAGCAGTTTTCCAGTCTGCCGGGACCTTTGCCAAGTCCAGGGAGTTTTGGAAAATTATTACCAATGCATCCCCAATCCCTACCGCCACTTCCCTCAAGACCCTAGGATGTAACCCATCCAGTCCAGGTGATTTATCCGCCTTGAGTCCCATTATTTTACCGAGTACCACTTCCTTAGTGATTTTGATCGTGTTTAGCTCCTCCCCCCCCCTATAGCCCCCTGTTTGTCCAGTGTTGGGATATTCTTAGTGTCCTCTACTGTAAAGACTGATACAAAATATTCATTCAGTGTTTTTGCCATCTCCATATTTCCCACCATTAATTTCCCGGTCTCATCCGCTAAGGGACCAACATTTACTTTAGCCACCCTTTTTCTTTTTATATAACTATAAAAACTCTTACTATCTGTTTTTATATTTTTTGCTAATTTACTTTCAGAATCTATCTTCCCTTTCTTAATTAATCTTTTTGTTATTTTTTGCTGTCTTTTAAAGTTTTCCCAATCCTCTATCCTCCCACTAGATTTGGCTACCTTATATGCCCTTGCTTTTAGTCGAATACTATCCTTAATTTCTTTACTTAGCCACGGATGGCTGTCTTTTCTTTTACACCCTTTTCTTCTCAGTGGAATATATTTTTTTTGGAAGTTGTAAAATAACTCCTTAAATGTACACCACTGATCATGTATCGTCTTACCCTTTAATCTATTTTCCCAATCCACTCTACTCAATTCCGCTCTCATACCTTCATAGTCTCCTTTATTCAAGCATAGCACGCTTGTTTGAGATCCAACTTTCTCACCCTCTAATTGAATATGGAATTCAACCATGTTATGGTCACTCATTCCAAGGGGATCCTTTACTAGGACATTTTTAATTAATCCTGTCTCGTTACACAGGACCAGATCTAAGGTTGCTTGCCCCCTGGTCGGTTCAGTTACATACTGCTCAAGAAACCCATCCCTAATACACTCAATGAACTCATCCTCAAGGCAGCTCTGCCCAATTTGATTTGTCCAATTAATATGATAGTTAAAATCCCCCATAATTATAGATGTTCCCTTATTACAAGCCTCAACTATTTCCTGATTGATACTCCGTCCAACAGAGTTGCAACTGTTCGGAGGCCTATAGACTACGCCCACTAATGTTTTTTCCCCCTTATTATTCCTTATCTCCACCCAAACTGTTTCATCATCCTGATCTTTTGACCCAATATCATTTCTCTGTATTACAGTGATTCCTTCCTTTATTAACATAGCCACCCCACCTCCCCTTCCTACCTGCCTGTCCTTCCTGATAGTTAAATAACCTGGTATGTTTAATTCCCAGGCATTGGCACCCTGCAGCCATGTTTCTGTAATGGCCACAAGATCATACCCATATGTAGTTATTTGTGCCATTAACTCGTCTATTTTGTTACGAATGCTACGTGCATTCAGATAGAGAACTTTCAAATATATTTTGTGACACTTAGTTCCTGCTTTTGCCCTTTTTATTACTTTACCTTTTACTCCATACCTTCTGCCCCTTCCTGACACGCTGTGGTTTTTAATTTCCCCACTGCTACCTAAGTCTATGACCGTCTCTGTTGTCATTTTTATGATTTGCTCTCTAGGAACCTCCCCCCCCCACTAGTTAGTTTAAAGCCCTCTCTACAGCCCTAGTTATATGATCCGCCAGGAATCTAGCCCCAGCACTGGCCAAGTGAAGCCCGTCCCAACGGAACAGCTCCCTCCTGCCCCAGTACTGGTGCCAGTGTCCCAGGAAGCAAAACCCATTTCTCCCACACCAGTCTTTGAGCCACGCATTTAACTCTCTAATTTTATTTGTCCTAGCCAAATTTGCTCGTGGCTCAGGTAATAATCCAGAGATTATTACCCTTGAGGTTCTGTTTTTTAATTTGACCCCTAGCTGCTCATACTCCTTTAACAGAACCAGCTTCCTAGTCCTATCTACGTCGTTTGTACCAACATGGACCACGACAACTGGATCCACCCCCTCCCACTGCAAGTTTCTTTCCAGCCCAGAGGAGATGTCCTTAACCCTGGCACCGGGTAGGCAACACAGCCTACGGGACTCTCGCTCTCGGCTGCAGAGAACTCTATCTATCCCCCTAATAATACTATCCCCTACCACTACAACATTTCTATTTACTCCCCCCTCTTGAATGGCCCCCTGTTCCACGGTGCTGTGGCCAGGTTGCTCATCCTCCCTGCAGTCCCTGCTCCTGTCCCCACAGGGAGTAAGAACCTCGAACCTGTTGGGCAAGAGCAAGGGCTGCGGCTCCTCCAACACTACCTCCTGGATCCCCATACCTGCCTCACTCATAGTCACACTGTCCTGTCCCTGACCATGGGCTACATCTGAATTAATTAACTTCATAGGTGTGACCAGCTCCTGAAACACAGAGTCCAGGAACTTCTCCCCCTCCCTGATGTGTCGCAGTGTCTGAAGCTCAGACTCCAGCTCATCAACACGGAGCTGGAGTTCCTGTAGCAGCAGACACTTGTCACAGATGTAATCACCGTGAGCCTCAATGGGGTTCACCGGCTCCCACATCTCGCAACAGTAACACATCACCTGCTCCATTCTATGTAATTAATTAAATTTTTTATTGTTAGTTATGGACACCCTCTGCCCAATTATAGATGCTAGTATCCCCTTTAATTTATCGGATTTAAATTAAATCAATCCCTCTAATTACACCAGTTAAATGGTTCACCAACAGTCACTCTGCACCAGAAAGGCCTTATTAACTGCAACCCACAGAGTTAAAGTTTGAAAAGAGCACCTAACACCCCACTTACCCTAACTCACACTTACCCTAACTCACAGCACTCTTTGATGACCTTGCACTCAGTGCTTGCTCGCACTAGCAATGGTCTTTTTATACTGTTTGTTTACAGCCAAATGAGTCACCCCTGCTGATTGGTTAGAAAACTGGTTTTCACTGCCTGCTGTGCCAATTTACTCCTACTGCAGTGTAACCTTGTTTTACTCCTCTTAAACCAACAGAATCCCAAATACTTAACTTTTCCCCTTTACTTAAACTGCTTAAGTAATCTTATCAAGAACGATTTAAAGAGAAATAACAATTAAAGAACTCTCACACTTACCCAAACTCTCAGCACTCTCTGCTGACCAGGTTAGTTATACTGAGGAATATTTTTCTTTAGTTTCTAGCGGTTTCTGTTTAAAATATGTCAAAGCTAGAAGACATATTTTAGATATTTTATTGAGATAAAACTGAGAATGTTTTTTAAAGAGAAAATGGCAGTGTTCTGATTCGACACCTATTGTAGCCTTTGTTTTGTGTTCTATACAACAGGAGAGAGGGTGAAGGAGAGAAAGACAAGGGTTTTTCTTCATGTAATGTTACTTCAATTTGCAAACACATTGAATTCTGAAGCCAGTTAATGATCTCAGCTGTGTTTTGTTGACAGTTCAAAAGATCAATGGTGCAGGCTTACACCTGTGAGACAAAGGTTCTAATATCGAACACCTATGAAGGTGGGAGTGACTGAGAGAAAGACACACATAGAGGGAAGGGCATCATCCTAATTTCGTAACAAACAAAGCCTCTGTGAGAGAAGCAAATGGGAAAGGAGTTTAGGAGGAGAATAGAGGAGGAGGGAAACTGGCTGTGGGTGAAGACTGGAGTCTCTTGCCACTCACTACCTGCCCTTGGGAAGTGGGGGAAATCGATGAAGGGTTATGGGTGAGCTGAGTAACTGGATCAAAGGGGAAGGGAGAATAAAGGGGTTGAGCACATGGTTCAAAGGGAAGACGTAGGGATGGTAATGGAGTGGGAGCATGGTAGGAAGGCGAATGGGTAGTGGGAAGGTTCAGGAGCATATGGTATGATGAGAGCTGGAGTAGGGAAATGCACGGTGATCGGGGGAGAGAAGAGATTAGGGGTCCTTTAAGGACCACTGATTAGGCCCCTGAAGACCTGCTACAGCTAGGCTGAGCTTGCACTCGAATTTGCACAATTTGTACCAAAATTTTACATCTGGTTCCTACAAACTGCATTAGGACCCGATATGCATCTGCAAGTCACCTAATGCCCGTTTGAGGCAAGCACCCTGGAAATCTAAAAGGCGCCCGCTTCCAAGTTGGTAACTGGCACATTTGCAGGGCAGAGCGGGTGCATGAGGTCGCGACCCGAAATTCGGCCCCTTATCACTCATTTGACACCCATAAAACAGGCGAAACAAAGTTGAATTTCCCCCCTTTCCCTCCCCCGCCCCAATCACCTTTACCCCAGGTGCAATGACACAACAAATAGGCCAGTATACTATTAAATTCAGTCCTTCTATATAATCCCAACTGAGAACTCCTGTGTAAGTACCTCTGGAATTTAATAGAATTTTAAATTTAATATGACAGTCTGTAACATTGACATGGGCCTTAGATACAAGATTAAATGTGGGAGATTTAGATCAGACGGCAGAAGAAACTTCATCACACAGAGAGTTATGAGGCTGTGGCATTTACTTCCTGAGTTAATGATTGAGGCAGAAACTATGTCAGCATTGAAGATTAGATTGGATAGGTGGATGAAGGAAAAGGGGTTGAAAGGATATGGTAACAGGGTGTGTAAATGTGATTATATCTATTCACTTGCGTGGAGAGTAAAAGCCGATGTATAAAAGCACAGCTTTCAGTCTGCATGTAGTTGCAGGCTCTGGCCACTGAAGGTGCTGTGGAGCAATTTTTATTTGTCAGCCATGTTGCATTTCCCCATGTGAGGTAATTAGGCAGGCACATGCTGCCTTTTTAAAAACCTCTTAAAATTACAATCTTTGAAAGATTTTTAACTTTTCCCCTTTCCCCTATTTCCTGCCCATGCCTCCATTTTGGCCTACTCAGGCCCCCCAGGACCTCAATTTTGGCCCTCTCCCACAAGCAAGTTCTTTTTCAGCTCACTGAACCACACATTTCTGCCTGCTGGGGTCTCCTACATCAATATTTTGTCTGACTTTGGCCTACAAGATTAATATTTCTGCCTGTTTGATAACTACTACCATTTTGGACCTTGGATTAACAACCCCTTTATTGGCTCACTCAGGATGCAACAGAGGGGACAAGGGCTGATAAAAGAAGGAATATAAGGGATGCAATATAGAGGGAGGGGGACAGCAAAAGTGTGGACTACAAGAAGGTGGAGTGGGATGGGGAACAGCACGAAAGAGGGACCATTAATTGGGGAGGGCAATGAGATGAGATGGGAGAATAAACAGCAGCAAAAGACTAGAGAGGGTACAGAGGAGATTTACGAGGATGTTGCCAGGACAGGAGAATTTTAGCTATGAGGAAAGATTGGATAGGCTGGGATTGTTTTCTTTGGAACAGAGGAGGCTGAGGGGAGACCTAATTGAGGTGTATAAAATTATGAGGCGCCTAGATAGAGTGGATAGGAAGGACCTATTTTCCCTAGCAGAGAGGTCAATAACCAGGGGCATAGATTTAAAGTAATTGGCAAAAGGATTAGAGAGGAGTTGAGGAAAACCTTTTTCACCCAGAGGGTGGTGGGGGTCTGGAACTCACTGCCTGAAAGGGTGGTTGAGGCAGAAACCCTCATTGCATTTAAAAAGTACTTGGATATGCACTTGAAGTGCCGTAATCTACAAGGCTACGGACCAAGAGCTGGAAGGTGGGATTAGCCTGGATAGCTTTTTTTCGGCTGGCACAGACACAATGGGCCGAATGGCCTCCTCCTATGCCGTAAATTTCTGATTCTATACAATGAAAAAGGTGCCTATTTTCTGTTGATAGCGTTGGCATCTGCACTTCTAGATTGCCACATTATCAATTCTAGGCCCAGTGAACAGCATGTCTACAGCAAGCTCAAAATCCCATATTTATCTATACTGGTACATACCACACCCTTGCATTGAACGCTACACTTGTATTCTTAAATTTGTGCCTTAGGAAACTAATATTCTGGGAATTGATCCTGATTATTATAAAACAGAATTAGAAGATCCTATAAAATACCAGCTAGTGCTTGGCTGCAGCATTCTCTGACTAAACCAAAAGGCTGTATATTTTTTTAATAAGTTTTCTTTGATCCTGGATTTGCTGCCTGCTTCGTGGCATTATCGACTTCTGCTTCTCTACACTCCCATTTAAATTCTGTCACTTCCCCCATGATTCTTCACACATTTTCTCTGCTTTACAACTTGACTTTTGAACTCTGCCACATTTGACCCTGACAAGTG
Organism: Somniosus microcephalus; assembly: GCF_052327205.1. Classification (NCBI taxonomy): domain Eukaryota; kingdom Metazoa; phylum Chordata; class Chondrichthyes; order Squaliformes; family Somniosidae; genus Somniosus; species Somniosus microcephalus. The sequence continues at coordinate 65,694,690 of NC_140998.1, read as the reverse complement.
ACATGTGATGCTGATGCTTTTCGAGCCGGGTCTGACTTGTAAGCCCCATCTCCGGTTTCTTACCATCTGTAGGCTGCCCAGTGTAATACATATATGGTCTACGAGGATTGATGTCAGCTTTTCCTGTCACTAACGATCTGATTGGAAGGATGCTGTTCCAAAGTATCCAAACAGCTCGACGATCCTTAGCTGTAATGAAGCCATTCCGAGTCATTTTCTTGGGGGTGGGGAGTGGGGGGTGGCGGAGAAGGAGGCTGCCTAGCATGGGATTTCCCTGTCCGTGCTTAATTTTAGTGCTTGCACTGTGGTTCCTTGTGGACTGAACTTCAGCTGTGTGCCTTATACAGTTGTAAATAACAGGTGCTCAGAACGAGTTAAGGAAAGCCTTTAAAAAAAAATTTTTTTTTTAAAATCTGTTCTATTAATGCTGAAAATCAGAGAGGAAGTTTTTCACACAAAATGCCAGTCCAGCAAGCTCAGCAGGACCATAACCGGAGGGTTAGTCGGACGACTATTACCTTAACTAGTAAGTGGAGAAAGTCTCCTTTATACCAAAAGTGGTTCAGTGGAGTAGGTGGAGATTTATATTAAAGGAATGTATACATTAAATCATAAATTGTGTTTTAATCTAAACTTTAGGAGCCTTTTGGGATTGTTTTGCTTGGTTTTACTAAATGCAGTATTTAGCAAGTGGCTGGTTTTATAGAAAGTGGTGTCATTATGTGATGAAAGGAATCCAGCAAAAATATTTCTAAATGAGAAATACCTTCTCTGCTACCCAGTTGATTGCTGAATTATAAACATTTCAATCACTGCAGATATCATGTTAACTGAGAATCTTGGAATACCAAAGGACTTGTTACTGAATCTATTCCCCTATCTGCTTAGTTCAATATGGTATCACAAAGTTGTATTGCGACAAGTACTTATATTTAAGGCTACCTTGTTTTTCAGGGGCCTTTTAAGGTTTACTTTAGTCACATTTTCGCAATGACATTCACCAAGTAAATTATGAAATTTAGTACCAAGAATGGGTAGTGCCATTAGAGACACAAGTAGTTGCTGGACTCCTTGGTTCAAATGAAGGTGACGGAGATGACTCATCATGTTTTTCTAGTTGGATTTAAAGGGGCCTTGTCCCCTGATAAAGTAACTTATGTGATGCTTTACCATATCTGTATCCTGGAAGATGTGAAATGATGCGTTGACCCCATCAACTAACCAAATGTGTCTACTATTGAAATTAGAAAAGTTTTAAAATAATTTGACTGAAAGCTAGAATACAAATTGGAAAACTCAAAGATGATGTTTTACCACATCTTCTATGTCGCAGTTTCCAACTCAGCCAACACTCCAGTGTGTAAACTGAGTTTTCAAAACCCGCTGTTCGAGGGACCGTGCCTACCTGGAAACTTCTCAGTATAGCCAACAAAGCTCCTTTAAATAAGGGAGGATTCCCAACTTGTGAGACGTTGGTCAGCAGATTGTTTTTATCGCCAGCAGAAGACTGTCAGTCTGGCTTGTATTTCGGATTAGTTTACAGGTAAGTGGGAAGCGGGAATCGATATTTGACTAATCCTAAAATAACCCTGTTTGTACGAGAAAACTAGCCTCCTTGTGTGATGCAGACTGGAATAGCACCAGAGTACGGGTTCTGCCAATACTAACATACCTTGGAATTTGAACTTTGTACTGGCCATTTCGCTATCATTTCTGGAAGATGCTACACCGATTGACTCAGTCTAATAATTTTAGAAAGAAGCTCCTGATTATCCTGACAGAACTCTGGTGTTCATTTCCCTTTCCATGGAGGATGGCAGTGGATGGTTGTGTCTTCATTAAGACGCTGCCTTAACATCCACTTTTGCTTGGGCACTGCATTAACACCATTAATCTAGGAGGAACCAATAGTTCCATTTTGAACCACTAACAACAAATAATAAAAGCAGTTATACAACATATATTTTAATATTTTCTCTGTAATAAAACCCATGATTACAGGTGAGTGTGATCCAAATATACCCTATTTGTGTAATAACTATTCCTCACCTCCCCCTTCTCCCAGTGGCACTGAATTCCGCGCTGTTCTATAGAAGTGAAGCAATAATTACTTCTATTTCCAAACAGCAGACAATTGGGGGGGGGGGGCGGGGGGGAGGAGGAGGATTTATTTGTACTCCCAACATTGCCATAAATCCAAATGTTAACTAACATTTAGACTTTGTCAAGGAGTTGGGAATACACAGGTATAAGTGAATGTAATTGCATAAAGCCAGTAGAAATTGTTGAGGTAGACATACTATAATATAATTTTTTTTAATGTTGCTGGGAGCGATGTGCAAAACAGTTTATATGCCTCAAATTCTACATATTTTGATTTAATGGAAATGGCATTAAGTTTCTGAACTTGTCAAGGCATGGTCCAGCTGGTGTCTGTTAGAATAATTTTAACTTTGTTCTTGGCGTGACTTCCGTTTAGTAATTTGTACTTGACGTATTGTCTCACTGAATGTTTGCTCATCTTACACAGATAGATTGATGATGATTTCTGTCCTTGAAATTATGTCACTCGATAACTTTACCTGCTTTGCTTCTTGTGGAATCTGCCATGTTACAAGTTGTTAAGTGAAATTATTTAATACACCTCAATTGTGCCTATCAGCTCTTGTCTACAGCCGACAATCCATACTGCTTTACCCACTGGAAAGCTATATGTTGAGTGATTAAGATAAGCCAATTAGAATATTGGATGTATTTTTTTAACTTCTATTTAATTATTGAAAGTACACTGGGCTTTTTTTCTACTGCAGAGTATCAGTTACATTGATACGTATTGTGGAGTATTAGATGCTATGTAATGTTTCAGGTGTACTGGAGACATTGGTAAGAAAAGCCTACCTGGTCACACCATGCTTAGCAGGGAGTGCATCTGCCACTGCATCTGTTCCTGTTCCTGCCACTGTAGACGTGTCCTTTTCTGCAGAATATTCTGTAGGTAACCGATGCAGCAATTGCAACTTAAAGCATTTTGTCGCTGTGACTTCTTAATTTTGAGTGTTCAGTTTTAATTGCTGCACAAAGTGTGTAGGAAATGACAGAAATGGGAGATACCAGATCTTACAAATCCAATGTACATTGAACAGCTCAGCTGCTTTGGTATTGCAGTGATTCTAATAATGTACTTCATGTAGCGAATCTGTTTCTAATGATGGTCCTTATACCTGATGTTTGTGGTCTACATCCAATTAAAATCAACAGCACAAGAAATTGCATCCAGCAGTGAAGATACATTTGAGTTCAGTCACTTGAGGAAGTCTTGCTGTGGACTGCGTGTGTATTCTGGGTGAGACTGAGTTCTGATGGTTGTGATGTTATGTTTTCATTTGCACTTCTCATTGTTCAAAAGGAAGTTGCATAGGTTTGCATATCTTTTCATGACTCATTGCTCGAATGCTGCACATTTTCTTGATTGCTCAGATAATTGATTGTTTGAGGAGTAACTACTGACGTCCTAAAAGTACTTTGCTCAAACGTAGGTAGAAGTTTGTGAAATTAATTGTAGACAGCTTGAGTTAAAGCCTTTCTGATGCTTTGCTTAATGTGAACACAACTGAAATGGGGCTGTGTACAGAATTTAGCAACTATCATTTCACCAGTGAGTGACTGTGTTTTGGGCTATTTTTGTGTATGTCGCCTGTTCTTTTTCACATAAATGCAGCACCAGAAAATGCCTTTGCATCTTTGCCTATGCAGTTTATTAAAATTAATAATAGCATACAATTTCAATTTTTTTCATATCTTTTTAATCTGATGAGGAAGAAAACTTAATCTGTTTAGTGAGTTGCATCACCGTACAGTACATTGTCCAGTGTTCAACTTTCTTAGTCTTTCTTATAGCTTTTATCCTTCATATTTAGATTTCAATGCCGTTCTTTTCGCTGCGACCACAAATACTGCATTAAAAATATGAGTGTAGGAACCCCCCCCCACCCCATACTGTGCTGGTCCTATGAGAATTGTAGTAGTCTTATGATGGAATTGTTGCATTGCTTCCAGAATTATATGAAAGCTGGCACAATGCTTCAAATACCATTGTGTGTCATGACAAACATCAACTACTAATTTACTGACATGAGATTGACTCCTGGAGTCAATTCTGAGGAAGAGCTTTTACTTGAGACAGCCATCATTATACTGGCTACACATCTTAGTTATTCCAGGTCCCTTTGAAATTCAGAGCATTATCACTGACTGGGCTACGCTCGGTGCTGTGACGTTCAGTAATATGTGGTGTGTTTGGTGGTGGTGTACTAGAGAGCCCGAGCACATTGGATGTCTATTGTTGGGCTACATCAAGCAAAGATGCATGTGCAGAAATTGGCTAGGAGTCGTATTCATACCAATAACTTAGTGTAATGGCAGTATAAAGAAAGGACATCCTCATTAAAAGTACACCATAAAATCATAGAATGCTTAAGACACAGAAGGAGGCCATTCGGCCTGTCGAGCCCGTGCCAGCTCTCTGCAAGAGCACTTCAGCTTTCCCACTCACCCGCCCTTTCCCCGTAGCCCTGCAAATTGTTTTTCCTTCAGGTACTTATCCAATTCCCTTTTGAAAGCAGTGATTGAATCTGCCTCCACCACCCTTTCAGGCAGTGAATTCCAGATTCTAACCACTCGCTGGTTAAAAAAAAAAAAAGTTTTTCCTCATGTCGCCTTTGGTTCTTTTGACAGTCACCTTAAATCTGTGTCCTCTGGTTCTCGACCCGGGAACAGTTTCTCTCTAGCTACTCTGTCTAGACTGCTTATGATTTTGAACACCTTTATCAAATCTCTTCTCAACCTTCTCTGCTCTAAGGGGAACAACCCCAGCTTCTCCAGTTTAGCCACGTAACTGAAGTCCCTCATCACTGGAACCATTCTTGTAAATCTTTTCTGCACCCTCTCTAAAGCCTTCACATCCTTCCTGAAGTGCGGTGCCCAGAATTGGACACAATACTCCAGTTGAGGCCGAACCAGTGTTTTATAAAGGTTCATCATAACTTCCTTGCTTTTGTACTCTGTGTCTCTATTTATGAAGCCCAGGATCCCGTATGCTTTTTTAATCGCTTTCTCAACCTGCCCTGCCACCTTCAATGATTTGTGCACATATACCCCCAGGTCTCTCTGTTCATGCAACCCCTTTAGAATTGTACCCATTATTTTAAATTGTCTCTCCTCATTCTTCCTACCAAAATGTATCACTTCGTTAAATTTCATCTGCCACGTGTCCGCCCATTCTACCAGCCTGTCTGTCTTTTTGAAGTCTATCACTATCCTCCTCACTGTTCACTACACTTCCAAGTTTTGTGTCATCTGCAAATTTTGAAATTGTGCCCTGTACACCCAAGTCCAAGTCATTAATATATATCAAGAAAAGCAGTGGTCCTATTACCGACTCCTGGGGAATACCACTGTGTACCTTCCTCCAGTCTGATAAACAACTGTTCACCACTACTCTCTGTTTCCTGTCACTTAGCCAATTTCGTATCCATGCTGCCATCGAGTGTTAAAAAACCACATCCAGATTTTCCAAGCCACTTCAGTGATGCAGCAATATCCTAAGAGCACAATAGGATAACTAAATGCACTTTAACCACTAATTGGCATCAAGACTGCTATGTTTTCTTCTGCTGTGCCTGGGAGGAAACAGCCAGAGTGTCTGTGAATTTAAATGATCTTCAAATGATCAGTGCCATCAACTTTTACAAATACTTTTAGTAAGAAAAATCAGTTTTACGGGATATACGCATCTTCAAGGATGTGCTTTATAAAGTAAAGATGATTTTTTAATGATTTATGTGGTCTAATTTATATGTCGCTATTACCTGGCTGTTTTAAAAGCTGAGAGAAACATCCTGACTTCAACCAACATACAGTGACAATTCTAGTGCTTTCAGCAGTGATAATCCCTTAGTTGTACCCAAGTGAAACTGCACAGTAAAGTATAGTGTCTGATGACAGCTACAAAAAATGCCCCATATCAGTGAATCCATTTTAGAGCAAGGCAGGCAGCAGTACAGGTACATACTTCCATTGTGTTGTTGGATAAGTTAATATTACGAACATAACCTCCGCTTTTACTGTATGACTCTTGCTAAAATATTCCAACTTGGTTGTGACATACCCGATGTGATCATCCCCATTTTCAGTCCTCTCCACAGCAGCTTCCTGATCTTTCAGTGTCCACCTGGCTGCAGAGGAATTAAAGCAGAGATCCCAGGCAGAATTCTGTGCTTTATAAGTGTATTGGGGTGGGTAGCTCCTGGTGCCTCTGGATACTGCTATAGAGATTTGAGTCAGCACCACTTCATGCTGCTGAATCGGTACAAATAAAATGGTTTATGTGATTACTAGTAAACTTTAGTGTTATCTCGTTGATGGGAGGAAGTGGTCTTCCATGTTGCTGCATAGTCGCTGTGGCTATTTTATAAACTGGGTAAAAATTGAAAAGGACCTGATTTGTGTGTGTTTTTAATCAAATGAAATCCAAGACCTAATCTTGGTCTTGGCATCCAGTGGGTTAATGCACCATATTGTGTAGTACAGAGCTATTCAGTCCAAAATTCCTAGGTTTAAAGAAAGAGAGACTTGCATTTATATAGCGCCATTCACAACCACCAAAACGTTATACAGCCAATGAAGTACTTTTTGAAGTGTAGTCATTGTTGTAATGTAGGAAACGCAACATCCAATTTGCGCACAGCAAACTCCCACAAACAGCAATGTGATAATTGTAAAGTCTGTGGGTTGTTTAGTTAATTAATACACAGACTCCAAGAGTAACTTAAAACAGGACTTTACTATTCGAAGGTCAGGGCGAATCTGCCCAATAACTCCTGGCACAACACTTATATACTGGTGTGGTCACTGTCGGTATTACCGTATACAGAAGCCAAACAAAGTAGTGCCACACCTAAAATAGTTCTCTTAAAGGTGAACGGTTACATACAATAGTTCTCTTAAAGGTAGACGGGTACATACACTACAATCCTCCCTTTTTAGCTTACAACATACTTAGTCCCCATTAAACATAACATATAATCAACTTCATGTAAAACAATTCACAGATATAGTCTCTGCGGGAAACAGTTCACAGATTCAGTCTCTGCGGGAACAGTTCACAGATTCAGTCTCTGGTCTTGACTCGGTCCGAACAACATCTCTGTGGTGTAGCCGGTTCACATTTCTAGCGTGACTCATCCAATAGTCTTTCCCTTGGCTTAACAGCTTGAACTTCCATCCTGCTGAACCAGCAGTGCTGACTTTTACAAACAGCTGGACTGCCTTGGTAATTTTTCCTACTTTCCAACTGATTTGGCCCCCTTCGTGGGGCCCACGTGCATGATCTGATAGAAGTGATAATGATTTAGATGGTTATCGTCTTCTGCTTCGTCTTTTTCTTTTCTGCTTCTTGGAGACTCTCGGGGCTCCCTTATCCGCTGCCAGCTGTAGCGCCACCATCTCCCTATGTTCCTTAGACTTTAAGTGCTTCATCCTGATTTCTGCACTTTGGGAGTTTTCATCACAAGCTGGGCAGACCAAGTCATCGTAATATTCCGTGTCACTCAACAGGTCATGGTAATATTCGGTGTCATCCTGAGCTAGTCTAGCGAGAGGGCCTGCTACTTCTTCCGTACCCAACTGGACGTTAGCCGACTGTTGTTCCCTCCCTAGACATCTTTCCTGAAGAGACTTCTTCATGCGTTCATATTCATCCCGCTCTTCCTGGGTTTCCTGCAAATCCTTCACTAATGACCTCGTTTGTGATTTCAACACTTCCCCTTCCCTCGGGGATTGATTGATCAGGCTATTCAATTCTTCTACTGGAGCAGCTGTTTCAACATTCTGCTGTTCACATTGACGTGATTCAGCGTACTTTTGGCATCCCTGTAAAATCTGTGTTGCAACCTCAGCTATTTCCATAACTTTTGAGAGCTCCGAACTCCTTCCCTTTGAAGATTGAAGCTCGTGTTCAGATTGTTCCCATTGTAGAGTCTTGTCCTTCAGCATATGAAGGAGTTGGCTGACCGTTAACTCTTCCACGGGAACACTGTGGGTCAGAGTCTTCTCCATTTCATCCACCTTTTCCTCCAATGCTTTCACCTTCTTTTCCTCTTGTACTTTGGCTTCCAGCGCTCGGAGAAGTTGCGCCTTGATGCTCTCTAGCTCATGTTCAGAGGCCATTCTTACAGTCTCTGTGTTTCTTACAGTTCCCTTTTCTTCCACTGAACGGATTCCCAGTTGAATCTGTTCTTCAAGTTGTTGAATCTCGGTCATTGCCGCCCCATATTTGTCTTGGGTTTCCTTTAATATTTTTATGAGTTCTTGGACATCTTGTCTTTCATGTTCTGCCATGTCTTTCACCTCTAATTTCTCATCTATGGATGGAACTTCTACCGATGAGTCTGTCTTGGCCTTGAGCTCATCAAGAATTTCCTGCAGCCTTTGGACTTCTTGCTCATGTTCAACCTTCAGTTGCTCATATGCTTCCACTGAAACTAGCTTTTCGGAGGTTGCCGAGTTAACCCCTTCCAGAATTGTAGCCTGGGCCTGTTCATACTGTTCTTTCAACTTCTCACACTCTGCTTGTAAGGAGTCGTAGAGAAGAACTGGAATAAAATCCTGGCTTCCTGAAGATTCCTCTTCATTTGCTTCTTCCTGCAAATATTCTAACTCCTGAACAGCATAAGGGAGATGTGATCGGTAATTGGTCACGATGGCTCTATGGTCGCTCTCTGCTTGAGCTAGCTGCTTCTGTTGTCTTTCCAGATTCTCCCATTCGGTGTCATAGAACTTTTTCATTGTTTTCATCTCTTGTACGAGACGGTAACTCAATTGTTCTAATTGTTGTCGTCATTTGAAATAAGTTTGAGTCCGAGCTCGGTGTTCTTCCGTCATGGATATGTCCGTAACTTGAACAGGCTCAGAATTTTCTGTCAAACTAGGTTGTCGTTGTTCGGTGGAGTTCTGTTCTGAAACTTTGTTCTTCTCTGGAGCATAAGCCTTTATGCATGCCTTCGTTTTTCCAACCTTCGTCGGCAAGTCCATTTCAGCCTTGTCTTTCATATTTGGGTTGGTCTTATCGTCATCCGTTTCTGAATCTGAGCTGATTGTCTGCACTGAGTCCTCACTCGTTATGGCTTTTAGATAGTGCCATTCCATGTCTATTTTCTTGATCCACTCCCGTCCTAGAAGTGGTGGTCCTCCCTCATGTAGTACGTATAAGTTCATTCTTGGGTGTTCTTTACCCCTATCTCTCACTTTGACTCTTATCTTTCCCATGAGGTATACTTTATGCCCCGTGTATGTCTGCAATACGAACTTGGTATCTCTTAAGGGTATATGTGAGAATAGCCGGTGGTAATCCCTTCGATTTATGACTGATAGAGCTGATCCAGTGTCCAACTCCATTTTCACTTGGATTCCAGCTATTTTTAGCATGACCCAGATAGTTTGTAGGTCAGCTTCCTTACTCACATTGTGAATTCTCAGACTACCCAGCTCCTGGCCGTTTGGGTCTGAGTCTGAATTCTGTTCGTCTGAACTCTTCTCAGCCACCTTGTGTACCTTGTTGTACTTTTCCTGTGATGGCTTCCTTTGATTGTTGGTCCTTTGGTTGTTGGTCTTCTTCCCTGACCGGCATACCTTAGCTATGTGACCCAGTTTGCCACATTTCCTACATTCCTGGTTCTTAAACCAGCATTGGTTCTGGTCGTGTGTTGTCTTCCCACAACGATAGCATTTTGTTGTTGTCGAGGTAATTTGATCCACACTTAGTGCTGCTGTCTTTAGCTGCATTTCCGCAGTTCCCTTCGCTGCGGCTTCGTGCGATGCTGCAATAAGGACAGCCCTGTCAAGTGTAAGGTCGTTCTCTTCGAGTAGTCGCTTTTGCGTTCCTTCCTTCGACATTCCGCACACGAATTTGTCTCGCAATAATGACCAGATAATCTGTTTTTGTTATGTTGATTGAAGGATAAATATTGGCTCGAACACTGGTGATAACTCCCCTGCTCTTCTTTGAAATAGTGTCATAGGATCTTTTACGTCCACCTGAGAGAGCAGGCGGGGCCTCGGTTTAACGTCTCATCCGAAAGACGGCACCTCCAACAGTGCAGCACTCCCTCAGCACTGCCCTGGTGTGTCAGTCTAGATTTTTGTGCTCAAGTCCCTGAAGTAGGACTTGAACCCACAACCTTCTGACTCAGAGGTGAGGGCACTACCAACTATGCTGAGTTGGCTGTTCAGAGTCAGCACAAGTGATGGGGCAACGCAGTTGGTCTTAGTGTCCTCGGGCTAGAGGTGGGGGGAAAAATCAGTCTGCTCCAGATCATCCAGTGGCCCCCAGTGGAAACTACGGGCGTGGGCATTAGGTAAGCGCAGGATCAGGCTCAGTTGTGATGCTGCCCATTGTCAAGTAGCCTGCCAGCATTTACCATCTACATAAGAACAGAACATAAGAAGTAGGAGCAGGAGTCGGCCATTCAGCCCTTCGAGCCTGCTCCGCCAGTCAAAGAGATCATGGCTGATCTTCTACCTCAACTCCACCAATCCCACACTATCCCCATATCACTCGAGTCCCTAAGTATCCAAAAATCTAGCGATTTCTGTCTTAAATAGACGCAACGACTGAGCATCCACAGCTCTCGAGTAGAAAATTCCAAAGATTCACAACCCTTTGAATGAAGAAATTTCTCCTCATCTCAGTCCCAAATGGCTGACACTTTATTCTGAGACTGTGACCCCTAGTTCTAGACTCCCCAGCCAGGGGAAACATCCTCCCAGCATCTACCCTGTTAAGCCGCTTAAGAATGTTATATGTTTCAATGAGATCACCTCAGTGAACTCCAGGAAATGTAGGCCTAGCCTACTCAATCTCTCCTCATAGGACAATCCTGCCATCCCAGGAATCAGTCTGGGGAACCTTCGTTGCACTCCCTCTATGGCAAGTATATCCTTCCTTAGGTAAGGAGACCAAAACTGTACACAATACTCCAGGTGTGGTCGCACCAAGGCCCTAAATAATTGCAGTAAGACGTCTTTACTCTTATACTCCAATCCATTTCTAAATTTGCGGACAACACCAAATTGGGGGGCATAGCCAATACTGAGGAGGACTGCAACAAATTACAAGAAGACATCAATAAACTTGCAGAATGGGCATATAATTGGCAAATTAAATTCAACACAGATAAATGTGAGGTATTACATTTTCATAAGAAAAATAGGGAGGTCACATATTACTTGGAAAATACGAATCTAAATGGGGTAGAGGAGCAAAGGGATCTCGGAGTACAAATACACAAATCACTAAATGTATCGACACTGGTTAGCAAGGCCATAAAAAAAGAAAACCAAGCACTAGCGTTTATTTCTAGTGATAGAATTGAAAAGTAGAAGTTATGTTAAACTTGTATCGAACCTTGGTTAGACCACACATAGAGTACTGCGTACAATTCTGGTCGCCATATTATAAAAAGGATACAGAGGCACTGGAGAGGGTGCAGAGAAGATTTACAAAGATGATACCAGAAATGCGAGGGTACACCTGTCGGGAAAGGATGAACAGGCTGGGTCTCTTTTCTCTTGAAAGGAGAAGGCTGAGGGGTGACCTAATAGAGGTCTTTAAAATCATGAAAGGTTTTGATAGAGTAAACACAGAGAGTGTTTCCACTTGTGGGGAAGAGCAAAACTAGAGGCCATCAATATAAGATAGTCACCAAGAAATCAAATAGGGAATTCAAAAGAAACTTCTTTACCCAGAGAGTGGTGAGAATGTGGAATTCTCTACCACATGGAGTGGTTGAAGCAAATAGTATAGATGCATTTAAGGGGCAGTTTGATAAGCATATTAGGGAGAAGGGAATTGAGGGTTATGCTGATAGGGTTAGATGAGGAAAGACGGGAGAAGACTCGAGTGGAGCATAAACACCGGCATAGACTGGTTGAGCCAAATGACCTGTTTCTGTGCTGTATATCCTATGTAATCCATTTATATTTAGGTTCATGCATGAAATTTTTGCAGTTGGGTGTGGTACCAGAAGGTTGTCAGCAATCCAGCAGGAGAGGAAAAGAAAAGGTAGAGAAGTAAATAAATTGTGGAGAAGTCATAGAAAAATGTTAGAGCCAAGCATTAGCATCAATAAGCCAGACAAAATTCCTGTCAGCCTGCTCACCAGGCCAAATATATAATGAATTATTTTTTGTCCACACAAATTAAATTCCCTAAAGACAGATCAGTGTTCCAATATCTATGGGAATTCCTTTTGTTTACATGGACAATCGTACACAACAAAAACAACTTTATATTGCGTTTTTAAAGTAGGAAAGCATCTTGAGGCATTTTCCAGAGGGGAAGATGAGGAACAGTTGCCGAGCTATAGTAGCAGGTTTGGGAAAGGTAACCAATAGCTTGAGAGAGAGAGACAAGTGCAGAGGCAAAGGGGTTTAGGGATGGTGTTCCAGAGAGGAGGGCTGAGGCAGCTGAAGGCTCTGCCACCAATAGTGGGGGAAAGGGAGGGGAATGTGCATGTGAGACCAGTGGCAGAAGGCTGAAGTGCGCAGGAGAGAACACAAGGTTGCAGAGATAAGGTGAATTAAGGCCATGGATGATTTTGAAGATGAGGACGAGAATCTTAAATTCAGTACGTTGGGGGTCACGGAGCCAATGTAGATCAGCAAAGACGGGAGTGACTGGAGTGCAGGATTGGCTGCAGAGCTTTAGAACAGCTTGAGTTTATGTAGATAGAGGATGGGAGGCCAAAAAGAAGACCGTTCTAGAAGGAAAATTAGGAAAGTTGATGATCTATAGTAGGGTTTCCAAGCTGTTTTCTTTGTTGGCCTTATAGTTGGGTGCCATGGACCCTCAGGGCCCATATACCGTGTTTGAACCCATATTTCCATTAATTTGCACATATCTCAAGCTATTGATACAAATAGATTTTGGTGTTCAGATCTATCATTGAGGCAGCAGTGCTAAAAACAGCCTTTTCCAAGCCTTCAGGCCCACAAAATTCAAGCAGAACAAACCAACAAATAAGAAATATAAACGCAACTGACTGACTGACTTGGGTTTCGAGGCATGAGTTGCTGGGATTCAGGGACGAAAATGTGTGCATTCTCCATGGAGACCAGGCATCACCAGAACAGCGATTTTTTTTTTTTTAATTCTCAGGATATGGGCTTCACTGGCAAGGCAGGCATTTTGTTCTCCATCCCTTGTTGCCCATGGTGCACCGTCTTCTTGAACTGTTGCAGTCCATGTAGTGAATGTACTCCCACATGCTGTTAGGTAGTGAGTTGCAGGATTTTGACCCAGTAAAGTCTGATTCTAATCTGGGATCACAGAGAGTTTGGCTGTGTTGTTATGCATAATGCATGCAAATTGTTCTTTTATCTGAAAAAGCCAGGGAGAACCGCAGTCACTGTTGAAAAAGGAAACCATTTGTCACTGGAAGAGAATGCAATGATGGATCCTGTAGAAATCACAGAGAAGCTTAGGGTTTTTTTGACTAATGTTATAGTTAAGTGGTACAGTCAGATGGGAGTGCAATTTTGAAAGATATGTTCTGTGGGCTATATTCAACACAAACTCTAAACAAATTGAGAGGTGGCAAGGCCCCAGGGAGTGATGGATGTTTAGAATATTATCCCTGGCACCTCTAAATTTGGCCCTATTTGGTTTTAAAAAGATGTCAAAATTGATTGTTAAAATAGAGCATTTTATTTAACATGTACATATTATTCCCTTGGGGAACAATAAAGTAGTGGAGAAGGGAGGATTAAACAACAGGACAGGACAGGATAATGTAGGCATTTGTCCTCATTTTGGTTTTAATATCTCCTTTTTAATCAGCTTCTTTTTGCTTAGACTAAACTTGGGGAGAATGGAGGGTGGGAGAACCTGGGCCCAAAGAAAGAGTGAGAGAAAGCTCAAGTCCAGGTTCAGCAGTTAACATGGGAGTCTGAAGAGAAGAGGAATGAGTAACAAACACCAGGAATCAGTATGGAAAGAAAAACATAATAGCTGGTGTTTGTGATATCCAAAATGTGAATGGCACACACAACCCTTAATTATGTAGCTGTAGGTAATTGTACAGTATAGAAAGATACAGATGTTAACAGGGTTCATCATTATACTGTATATCTGTCCCGCATTGTCTGTATCTTTACTTCCTTATTTAGAAAATGCACAAAATGAATTGAAAAGTATCTGAATAATCCCAGTATGATTCAAAATAAATTCATCTTGGATTTCCAAGTTGTTTCCGCTTGTATGTCATCATGCAACTGGATAGAATTGTTTATCTGTTTTCACTGTGTGAGGAATATTTGGTGGATTATTGAAGGGGGGTTGATGAAGAAAATGAAACTAACAAAACGTTATTTTACATGGCTACCGTCTCTTAAACTAACTGGACCGCAGATAGTGGAATACAATACTCTTACTGAATCCATGCATCCACGGTGTAATTGAACCTAAATTGTTTACTCATTGGACTCTCCAGGAAACTTGAGAATGATTGAAGAGGAAATTAGATGCTCCTAGTTAAGTAATTATGAATTCTGAGAAACATTACAAAAGCAATATTAGTGCTTTGGGAAATCTTTAGATTAGAGATAAATAGTACAGTACTTGGATTTCTAATTTCTGTGTCGATTACTACAAGTGTTCCATACTTCCTTTACTCTCTCTTGTTTTACTGACTGCAGCATAATGCTTTGAGTCCTGGTTGCTTTACTGTGGCAGAAATGTAGCATTTGTTTAAGGAAATAGCAGTATTGATCATGTCACGATTGTCTAATTTTTGAGATTTTGTGTACTTCTATTAAAAAAAATTAAATCAAACATCTGACAAAGTTGTTTAAAACATATGGGACCCGTGGCTTTATAAATAGAGGCGTAGAGTACAAAAGCAAGGAAGTTATGGTAAACCTTTTATAAATCACTGGTTAGACCTCAGCTAGAGTAATTGGGCTAGAATTTCCCAGGGCCGTGGAGGCGGGATTGGAGGCGTGTGGGGGGTTAAAATCCCAAAATCAGGGGGCACGAACCCATCCCGCCCCCAACCCGCCTTCATGCCCATTTCCCAGGAGGCGGGTACCCGACCTGTGCTGGGAGCTGCCTCCCCGAAGCGGGAAGGGGATTAGTGCCAATTAACTGCCTGTTAACAGGTAGTTAACAGGCAGTTTTTAGCCTAATCCCTTTTTTTTATCCCTGAAGTGTGGGCTTCCCGACGGCTCCAAACCACGCCAAGTTACCAAGGCGGACCGTCGGGCTGAAGGACTTGGAGGGTTCGAGATGTCCAGTGTTCAGGTGAGTGATGGATGCATGAGTGCAGAGGTAAGTGTGTTTGGTGTGTGTAAAGTTTTTAAATAAGTTTTACTTACCTTTACTTACTAATGCAGGCTTCCTTCCTTCAGGTCTCGGGAGTCCCTCAGCCCACCGGCACAGAAAGCAGAATGGCCGCGAGCTGTCAAAAGCTGCAGCCTATGCTTTCTGTTCTGGAGAGATCTCTAAATCAGCCTGAGAGGAAGGAAGCTAATGGGAGGTGCTAGCCAACTGAATTTCTCCCCCTTAGAATTTTATGGAAAATTCTGCAGGGCTATGGAGAAAGAGGAGTGGGAATAATTGAATAGATCTTTCAAAGAGCTGGCACAGGTGTGATGGGCCGAATGGCCTCCTTCTGTGTTGTATGATTTTATGAAGATATGTAAATATACTAAAGACTTTTGATGACAAATTCATTACTTTTTAGTCAGACTGATATTCGTCCCCTCCTCGTCCATTTTTAGAAGTTACTAGTTGATTTCCTATGAACATGAATAAAAATAAAATTCTCTTTCTTTCTTGTGTGTCTCTGATTGCATTCCACTTTCTAATTGTTTGTCTTCCACTCTTCTAATTCTTTGGGGCCAATTTTCATTGACCCGTGGAGTTGGGATTGGAGGCGTGCGGGGAGTTAAAGTCCCGAATTCGGGGGTCCCGACACTATCCCGCCCCCAACCCGCCTCCATGTCAGTTTCAAAGGAGGCGGCTACCCGAGGCGGGAAGGGATTAGTGCCAATTAACTGCCTGTTAACAGGTAGTTAACAGGCAGTTTTTAGCCTAATCCCCATTTAAAATCTTGAAATGTGGGATTCCCGACGGCTCCAAACCACGCCAAGTTAGAGGAGTCGGGCCGTCGGGTTGAAGGACTTGGAGGGGTCGAGATGTAGGTGTTCAGGTGAGTGATGGGTGCATGAGTGCAAAGGTAAGTGTGTTTGGTGTGTCTAAAGTGTGTAATGAAGTTTAAATTACCTGTACTTACCTTTTTAGCCTTCCTTCCTCTAGGTTTCAGGAGTCCATCATCTAACCAGCACAGAAAGCAGAATGGCTGCGATCTGTCAAAAGTGACAGCCTGCAGCTTTCTGTGCCGGTGAGATTTCTAACTGAGTCTGTGTAGAAGGACTCAGGTTAGAAGTAAGACTGTCAGTGTTTGACAGCTTCAAACAGCTGTGAAACACTGATATTTCATCTGTCAAAACGTCTTGACAGATGAAATTTCAGTCTGTGACGTCACCTGTTGCCGGGTGGCCCTTAATTAGCCTGCTGAGCCCGCTGGGCGGGCTCAACAAGGTCAATCAAGTTAAAATCGTGTGGATTGGCTGCATCTCGATGGAGGCGGGACTACAACCCCAAAAGTTGTAGTCCCGACTTCTGAATGAAAATCACCCCCTTTTATGTCTCCCTCTCTTTCTTTCTGTTTGTTTTCTACTCTCTCTCACGCGCTCTCTATCTGTTTGTAAAACACGAGGGCGAATTATCCATTGCGATCTGCTGGTTTACCAGCAAATATGCAGTGGGCAGGGGTGGAAACTTCGGTGGGTTCCCACTTTGCCAGGTCCACACTCCATTGTGCACTTGCACCCACCATCCCACAGACCACAGAAGCATCCACCCAAATATGGGTGGGCCTATAATAATTAGGCAGTAACAACTTCATAAGTTACAATTGTGATATATGATGTCTCTCCATTATTACTGCCATGCTCCCACAGACCAGCCTTACTAAGGCAGGCAGCATGGGTTTTAAAGTTTTAATCCCTCCCCCTGGTGAGTGCATTTAATCGCTAGATTAACCATCGAATACCAGCAAAATTAGTGGGTTCAGAAATGGCCCTCAATATTATTTACAAAGGGGAGCAGACCAACTCTTCAAGTTGCTGTATGCAGACAAATCATGCAGCACTGGCAAAATTCTGCTCTCTATGGCAGGTTCCCCAGTGCTTGTAGGAATACCACCGGAAGTCCACCAATAATATTCAAATTAGTTTGACCCTTTGAAATCTGAGGGTGAGGGCTGGATATGACAGATGGGAGGGAGTCCTGCCCACCACATCCCAAGAAAGAAGAAAGTAACTTGTTAAAAAGCAACTAATACAAAAAAATTAAAATTTAGAAAACTTAAAACAAAAATGTAAAATAATTAAATATAGGGTATAAAACAAAATGGAAAGCATGGTCAACTTGGAAATTTCTTGTTGAATTGATTGTTTGGCACACAATCCAATTGTCTGTGACATCAGGGCACGGATCAGGCAGAATCATTGGCAAAACTGAAGACGTTCTTTTTGGTTTCTCCAACCTAATATGCCTCTGGCTCCAGCTTCATGAACCACCCTGCTGCTCATGGAGTCTCGCGGAACATTGACGACTTGCATCTGTACTTTTCTCCCTCCACGGCTAAAGTCCTCAGCCCCATCTTTTTCACTTCCAGTCTCCCCTTTACATCTTTGATAAAGCCCATCTAATCCAGAACTCTACACTCAGGTCCTCCCACACATAAGGTCCCACCCATTACCCCTGTCTTTGAGCTGCAATTACACCCTAATTCCAACATATTGAGTTGAAGGTTCTTGTCTTAGTTTTCAAATTCCTCAAAAGTTTTGGCCTACCTTATCTGAGCAAAATTCTCCAGCTGTATGTCACAACAAAGGCTATGGACCCGGACAACATCCCGGCTGTAGTGCTGAAGACTTGTGCTGCAGAATGAGCCGCGCCTCTAGCCCAGCTGTTGCAGTACAGCTCCAACATTGGCATTTACCTGACAGTGGAAAGTTGCCCAGGTATGTCCTGTCCACAAAAAACAGGAGAAATCCAATCCAGCCAATTACCAGCCCATCAGCCCACTTGCAATCATCATCAAGCGGCACTTACACACCAGTAACCTGCTCACCGATGCTCAGTTTGGGTTCCGCCAGGACCACTCGGCTACAGACCTCATTATAGCCTTGGTTCAAACATGGACAAAGGAGCTGAATTCCAGAGGTGAGGTGAGACTGACTGCCCTTAACATCAAGGCAGCATTTGATCAAGTGTGGGATCATGGAGCCCTAGTAAAACTGAAGTCAATGGGAATCGGGGGGCAAACTCTCCATTGGCTGGAGTCATACCTAGCACAAAGGAAGATAGTTGTGGTTGTTGGAGGCGAATCATCTCAGCCCCAGGACATTGCAGCAGGAGTTCCTCAGGGCAGTGTCCTAGGCCCAACAATCTTCAGCTGCTTCATCAATGACCTTCCCTTCAACATAAGGTCAGAAGTGGGGATGTTCGCTGTTGATTGCACAGTGTTCAGTGCCACTCGCAAATCCTTAGATAATGAAGCAGTCTGTGCCCGCATGCAGCAAGACCTAGACAACATTCAGGCTTGGTCTGATAAGTGGCAAGTAACACTTGCGCCACACAAGTGCCAGGGAATTACTATCTCCAACAAAAGAGATTCTAACCACCGCCCCTTGACATTCAACGGCATTACCATCGTTGAATCCCCCACCATCAACATCCTGGGGATCACCATTGACCAGAGACTTAACTGGACCAGCCACATAAATACTGTGGCTACAAGAGCAGGTCAGAGGCTGGGTATTCTGCGGCGAGTGACTCATCTCCTGACTCCCCAGAGCCTTTTCACCATCTACAAGGCACAAGTCAGGAGTGTGATGGAATACTCTCCACTTGCCTGGATGAGTGCTGCTCCAACAACACAAGAAGCTCAACACTATCCAGGACAAAGCAGCCCACTTGATTGGCACTCCATCCACCACCTTAAACATTCACGCCCTCCACCACCAACGCACCATGGCTGCAGTGTGTACCATCTACAAGATGCACTGCAGCAACTCACCAAGGCTTCTTCGACAGCACCTCCCAAACCCGCGACCCCTACCACCTAGAAGGACAAGGACAGCAGGCGCATGGGAGCACCACCACCTCCAAGTTCCCCTCCAAGTCATACACCATCCTGACTTTGAAATATATTGCCGTTCCTTCATCGTCGCTGGGTCAAAATCCTGGAACTCCCTCCCTAACAGCACTGGGAGTATCTTAACCACATGGACAGCAGTAGTTCAAGAAGGTGGCTCACCACCACCTTCCAAAGGGCAGTTAGGGATGGACAATAAGTGTTGGCCTTGCCAGCGACGCCCAGATCCCATGAATGAATGAAAAAAACTGGCACCCTCTGCTGTTTAAACTCTGGATTACTGCTTGTTCCCTGTAGCCTCTCTTTTTCACCATCTATGGTCGAGCTTTCTGCCATTACACCTCTGCTTTCTGAACCTCTCACCAAAAAACACTTTGCCTTGCTACTTCTGCCCTTTCTCTTCACCCCACCCCCACTCTTGTGCTGTACAATCCTTCCCATCTCCTGCTCAAGCCCCTGTGCAACACACTGACACAGTCTTCCACTGACGAGTGCTATAAAAAAGCAAGTTGCTGTTGTCATGGTGATTGCATGACCACATGATGAGCAAGTATCAATTAGCATAGCTCTGCAAATTCTATAGTGCTACACACTTAGGCCGGAATATTCCGGGGTGTCAGCGGGCGGAATCCGTGGCGGATCGGGTGGAAAAGTTTTTTTTTGACAGCAGGTCAGGAACCCGCTATAAACCCGCCACAATGCGGCTTTCCCAATGTCGGATCTGTCAGTGCTGAGCAGCGGTGGGCGAGCCAATTAAACTAATTATAATGCACTTACCAGACTCTTAACAAGCTTTTTACCTTACTTTTTAACTTTATAACTTCATGGCCACGGGAACCACGCTGTTCGGTGACTACGTTTATCAATCTGAGGCAGGAGTTCAGTGGCCATTGCTCTAGCTGATTACTTGACAGCTTCAAATGTACAGTAAAAGCTCCCACCTGACAGAGATCACTTTCCTCAGCCATAAGCATGCTTCAAGTCTTTCCACAAGTCTCCATCCACTTTCCCCTCATTACCTCTCTCACCATTGACAGATCGTTTCTGTCACCTGTACTTCACTTGCCATCTATTCCATCAGCATGGATGCCATTTATACTGTCTCGCCTTGGTCCTCAGAATCGGACAACGATGAGCCCCAACACCAGCAGCACCAGGCACACCAGCAACACCAACAACATACCAACCTTCTCCACAATCACCTGATGCTGCTCAGGACAGAGGGCATCAGCACCCGAGCACATTGCTACCCTGGAGACCAGGGATGGCCTCATCATGGCCCGATTTACTTAACTTTATGCTGTACACCCTGGCTGCCACATGATGCACCAGGTTGGCACCACCCCACACCAACACCATAAAGCATCCCTACAATGCCCAAGCCATTCCTTTCACACTCATCACCATTGCAGGGGGTACCGTTATGTCTCACCATTCACAGCAACGCACTAAGTCACTTCCAAAAGTGCACACAAATCTATCCAAGACCGGAAAGTGTTGAACAAAAAGATTTCAATGTTTGACAGCGCATTAATAAAAAATTTACATTAACATTGGATAGAGCACCCAAGTGGCTACCCTTGTATGCTGTTAGTTGGTATGATTGTACTAGCATGCGGGTGAATATGAGGGGTGACTAGTGAGATGTGGATATGATAATGTAGATAGAAAGGGATGGGTGGAGGTGCAAGGTAAGTTGATGTAAGTAAGGATGTGCAGGAGTAGGGTAGGGAAGGCAGAGTAATGGGGATGTGATGAGAGGCACAGCAGAATGAGGTTGAGTATGGCTTTGTAGTAACGTTTCATGATCTAATGAGATCATTGAAACGTTTGTGCCACTGCACCCAGGTCCTCCTAACGACATCCCTGCTTGTGCCCTCCTGTGCAACGTGCAACCAGGCTGTTTTGGAACTGGGGAGGTGTCTTCTGCCCATCGGAAGGGAAGAGGACCTCCCTGCCTACTCTGTCTCCCTCCATAAGCATATGGAGGGTGTCATGGGAGAACCTGGGTGCAGCCCTCTGCCCCTGTGCAGTCATTGTCAGTATTTGCAGGACCTCAATGCTGTAGAACACTGACAGCACAAATTTCAAAAGAATGTTGGCCATGGTCCTTTTAATGAAACCGGCTGATGACACGTCATGAATGATGTCACCAGACCTGCTTCCTCTAATTGGCCCAGGAAATGCGCTGGGCGGGCTTAACAAGCCCTATCAATATAAATTCATTTTAGACAGAGATGGAGCCAGCAGCGGGACCGTGACCCACCACAGACTCGCCGAGGTAATGAAAATCCCCACCTTGGTTTCTAAAATCATGCAATAATTCATCACAGGCAGAAAACTTCAAAGAGCATAGATTTTCTTTTCTCTCCTATTGGGCCCAACTGTGCCATCCACCAGTGTAAAAACAAGAGCAGGCAGTCAAACTGTTCCTTGGCATGTGCTGCTGCCTGGGAAGTGGTGATGAAAGCTCATAGATTTGTCTTGCTGAGTTTTGTCTAATTATCTGTTTACTTACCCAGAGGTAAAAGCTACTTCTACTTAGCTTGATTATTCATTTTGTAGACAGAGTGACTCTCTGTTTAACTTGAATTCTCATTTTACCAATTCTAGGTTCTGAAAACTTGTTCATGTCTAGTTAAATAATATAATTGAGTCTCTGACAGTTGTGAGCATGTTGGGATGTCAATCACTGACATTTTTAGCTATTTAACTTTCAAACCTTTGGCCCGGATCTTGCGGTCAGCGGCAAATTGACGGCATTCGCGGCTGACCTCGAAGAAAGCTGCCCACAAAGATCTAGCGATCTTTGTGGCGTGGATTTCGCCTTTCCCAACGTTAATTTCCTCCCCTTTATACTCTAGCCATCTAGTTGAAAAGACTAAACATTCTGTTAGCCTTTTTGATTATTTTTTTGTACCTGACTACTACATTTTAGTGATCTCTGTACATGGTCTCCTAAATCTCTTAGGACCTCCACTGTTCCTAGCTTTTCACCATTTAAAAAATGCTCAGATCTATCCTTTTTTGGTCCAAAATGGTTAACCTCACACTTACCTGCATTGAAGTCCATCTGCCACAGTTTTGCCCACTCACTTAATCTAACAATGACCCTTTATAATTTTGTGCTCCGGTCTACACTACTTACCATATCACCAATCTTTGTGTCGTCAGCAAACTTGGACATATGGCTCCGAATATAGTGAATAGTTAAGGCCCCAGCACAGATCCTTGTGGGACACCACTAATCATTTCCAATTTGCGTAGATTGTCCCTACTCCCTGTCTCCTACCGCCTAATTAGATCAATAATTTGCCTTCAATTCCGTGAGCTTTATTTTTAGCTAACAGTCTCTTATGTGGAACTTTATCAAGTGCCTTCTGGAAGTCCAGAAAACAAGAGAATAGTGGTTAATGGATTTTTTTTTCTCCACACTGGCCGGAGGTAAATAGCAGTTTCATTTAAATATAAATAAACCCCGGTGATCAATGTTGCAACTATTGCTCTTTTTCAATATATATATATACATATATAAATGTTTTGGATTTGGATATAGTGGGCACAATACCAAAATTTGCATATAGCACAAAAAAATGGGGACAGTGGCTCACTCTGTAGGTGACTGCACGTGACTTTAGGAGGACATAAAAACCTTAAAAAGAGTAAAGGAGCTGTGAGACTCAAAGATTCAGATACACAAATCTTCAAAAGTGAGAGGATAAGTTCATAAAGCAGTTTTTTTTAAAAGCGTATGAAATCGCATGTTTTATAAATAGCAGCATTGAGTACAAAAGGAAAGAGGTAATGCTAAACCTGTACAAATTATTAGTTAGGTCAGTCAGAATATTTTGTACAATTTTTGTCAGTCTACTTCAGGATGTCATGGCCATGGAGAGGGTGATTTGGATGGAGATTTACTTAAATGGTACCAGGGATGAGCGGCTTTGGTTGAAAAAGAAACAAATTAAAGGATATGGGGAAAGAGCAGGGAAATCATGTTTGACAAATCTGTTAGAGTTTTTTTGAGGTTGTAACTAGCAGAATAGATGAGGGGGAATCAGTGGACATGGTGTATTTTGATTTTCAGAAGTCATTCGATAAGGTGCCACACAAGAGGTTATTAAACAAAATTAGGGCTCATGGGATTGGGGGTAATATACTAGCATGGATTTAGGATTGGTTAACGGACAGAAAACAGAGAGTAGGAATAAACGGGTCATTTTCGGGTTGGCAGGCTGTAACTAGTGGGGTACCACAAGGATCAGTGCTTGGGCCTCAGCTATTCACAATCTACATCAATGATTTGGATGAGGGGACTAAATGTAATTTATCCAAGTTTGCTGATGATACAAAGCTGGGTGGGAATATAAGTTGTGAAGAGGATGCAAAGAGGCTTCAAAGGGATATAGACAGACTAAGTGAGTGGGCAAGAAAATGGCAAATGGAATATAATGTGGAGAAATGTGAAGTTATCCACTTTGGTAGGAAAAATAGAAAAGCAGAGTATTTTTTAAATGGTGAGAGATTGGGAAATGTTGGTGTTCAGAGGGACCTGGGTGTCCTTGTACACAAATCACTGAAAGTTAACATGCAGGTACAGCAAGCAATTAAGAAAACAAATGGTATGTTGGTTGGCCTTTATTACAAGAGGATTTGAGTATAAGAGTAAAGACATCTTACTGCAATTATATAGGGCCCTGGTGAGACCACACCTGGAGTATTGTGTAGAGTTTTGGTCTCCTTACCTAAGGAAGGATATACTTGCCATAGAGGGAGTGCGACAAAGGTTCACCAGACTGATTCCTGGGATGGGTGATTGTCCTATGAGGAAAGATTGAGTAGACTAGGCCTATATTCTCTAGAGTTTAGAAGAATGAGAGGTGATCTCATTGAAACATACAAAATTCTTAAGGGGCTTGACAGGGTAGATGCAGGGAGGATGTTTCCCCTGGCTGGGGAGTCTAGAACCAGGGGTCACAGTCTCAGAATAAGGGGTTGGCCATTTAGGACTGGGATGAGGAGAAATTTCTTCACTGAGGGTGGTGAATCTTTGGAATTTTCTACCCCAGAGGGCAGTGGAGGCTCAGTCGTTGAGTATATTCAAGACAGAGAGCGATAGATTTTTGGATATTAAGGGAATCAAGGATAATGAGGATTGGGCAGGAAAATGGAGTTGAGGTTGAAGATCAGTCATGATCTTATTGAATGGTGTAGCAGGCTCAAAGGGCCAAATGGCCTACTCCTGCTCCTATTTCTTATGTTCCTATGAATTGCCACTAAATGGATAGCTCTTTCAGATTTTCCATTAAAGCAGAGTATTCATTTGATATTACATTCAATGGGGATAGCCATAGTCAGTTTCAAATCCAATTGCTAGGTCTAAATGCTAATATCTTTCTGCATAGAATCAAGATCAAAATGAAGACAGAAATCTGAAAAACACTAGAATGTTGTGATGAAGGTAAAACACAGATAGTGTTTGAAAATACTGGCCAGTTTTCTGATATTTAAATGCATTTTAATCATTTTATCTTTTCAAATATTGAAAGATATGTTCAGCTTTCAGAATCTGTAATTTTCCTGAAACATTAAAATCTACAGGCTTCAAAATTACAATAAAAACATCAGTTATAAACCACTAATCTGTAATTTAACAATATAGTACTGGGGACAGAATGGAGCAGTGGTTGCCTCATTATCCTTTCCTGTCTGGGACATAGGTTGGAATCCACCCCACAGTGATATGATGAACATCTTCTCTCTGCCAGCTGTCAGCACCTTATGTAAAATGCGTTTGGACCGTCTCAACACAATTCCTGCTAGATGTGAATCTCCAGCACTGACGTGCCCACAATCCAGCACAAATTAGCAATAAATTGGCAATCTCGTTCAGAGAGACTACAAGGATGGTTAGTGTGGCAAATCTTAAGATTCATATTAGTGTAATAGGAGGTGTTCTAGTAAGGTTTGTGTAAAGGTTGGTGCAGTGTAGGGGAACTCTACTCTGTATTTGACCCATGCTATACCTGATCTGACTGTGCTTCATGCTAAAACTGGGTGACAAAAATGGGAAAGTGTTCCATTCCCCAGCACTGACTATGAATACATAAATTCTCCATATAGTCTGTTATATTTTTATAATCTATGTGAATGCAAGGGTTGTTACTGTATTTTTTAAACTGAGTCTGTAGGTATCTAATTCACAGTGAGAAGTTAGATAGATTGTAAAGAATCTTTCCTACATATTGAACCTCGGAAAACTTAAACACATATTGGCATTGAAATGTATTGAATCTTCCTTCAGACCAGTCATGATTTATTATTGGTTGGCTGTTAAATCTATAGGTTTTGTTCTGATGGACCAATGTCAGTTTCAAGTAATACCTCTGTTTATGGGTTTGTACTGCTATATCATTTTAGAGATGGACCAAACCTAAGATTTGGTCTTAATTCCTGGGCCAGATGTTAAGCTCCTACACCCAGCGAGAATGGTGCTTGGGAGGGATTACATTTTTTTATATTTAGCTCCCGGCTCTGACCAGCTGTGTTCCCAGCCGCCATAATTTTTATAATGGCGAATTATGCAATTGACAAGGCTTCTGCTTAAAAGAAGGCGGAGCCCTACTTAACATTTAAAAGTCACGGCCCGATGACGTCATCGGCGGTGCAATGTAACTTTAACTCCTGTCGGGGGGGGGTTTCGCACTGTCTGCAGCCTGGCAGCAGAGCCACGGAGTGAGAGGATGACTGGCCAGAAGAGGCCAAGGTAAGTTTAGAACTCCGTGTGGTGTAGGCGGAGCAAGAGTGCTCCTCCAGACCCCGCAGAGAGTCCTTGGGGCACCCCAGTTCCAGCCTCCCCCCATCTCATTGCCCCCCCCCCCACCCCCCCCCCCCAACGATTGCCCAGGAACCCCTCCTCTCATTGAGTGCTGGGGACTGTTCCCATGAGCCCCTGGCTGCGGCCCACTGCCACCCATCAGCCGGGTAGTGGATCTGGCCGGGTGTCGGGCAGGACTATGGGAACTTTTATTTAAGCGAGGCCTTGTCGTTAAGATCAGCAGGGTCTCCACGGGTGTGCCAACTGCTTTGGGGCTCGTGCGCACCGATCCAATCCTCCTTTTAAAATCAAGGCTATGGTATTTTGAAGATGGACTATTAAAAGATTTGCAAACTTGTTTTATGTTTCATTTTGGTGCTACAAGTTTGTGTAGTGTTATGGTCAACTGTAGAACTGAAGATAGAGATTAACATCTTGATCTGATCTTCTAGGTCCCACAGTGCAACGCCAAGTTCAGGTCCAGAATGGGCCTCCCCCAGAAGATCAGGAAGCACAGAGAAGGTAAAAGGCATTGTAGACATTTTCTGAAATATCATTGTTCACGTGATTTGCCTGTTTTGCACTAAACAGTGGTGCTTAAGTAACCTTGTGCCCATGTGGAAAATAGTTCAAGTTTCTACAAAAGATATATTTAAACAAGCAGCACATCACTCATATTACCAATAGGGAAATTTAACACTGCTGCAAATTGAGAACTGCACAACTGAAAATAAAAGATGAGAATTTATAAATATAAATTTTACAAATAAAGCAATTTCTAAACTATCTTAAAGATCTGCAGCTCACCCTGACCAATATAGGATTCATAAAGGCTTTCTGACTGTCCCATGTTGTGGGCACTATCTTCTCCTTTGTACATCCTGCTCTGTAATCTAAAATGATCGTCTCAGGCTCTTCAGTCCTGCAATTGGCTTATCCTTGAATCTTCAGCAGTAAATTACAGCTCTATATGTAATTTTCAAAATGTTTAATCACTTATTCCTTCCACTGATGAGGACCAATGCTACTAAATTTGAAGGCTAAGCACAGAACTGTGGCATTTTTCACTTTGCTTCAGCTCCCAGCCCCCCACTGTTGTGCTAATCATTATTTTCCATGAGCGACATGGCTTGTTGGGTTCCAAAGCTAGCACCTCGATTCCAAAACCTGCTGAATGTGGCAGCATGATTGAGAAGCCAGCCACCTGAGATTGTAATACATATTTTACAAACAAATATTAAATGCTAATCCCATTATAGAGATTTATCGTGGAGTATTCCTTTAAGCCATTACTCTCTCAAATATAAACTGGCTTTGGTACTACAGCATGTCAACAGTCAATTTCGGATGTATGTTAGTATGGCCAACACAAGTACAGCAGTGTGCTGAGCTTGCACCTGTATAAATAAAATGATCAGGCTGAGCCCATGATTACTAAATGCAAAAAGACTGTGCCAGGGAACGTTCTCCCCTGAACTCTTCCCCAGTAAAAAGGTCCGCTGTTTGGCATTCACTGAGAGATTAGGCAGCTGATGACACACTGTGTGGCCATTACTAATGACATCTTCAAAACAGCTGATAGTTTATGCGAGCCAAATGGTGACATTCCTATGACTGCGATGCAAACTACATTTTTAGTGGAGACTGGTAGTAAGATTTCTATTATTAGACCAAATACCAACCTTATCTGGCACATAAAAAGTATTTGCAGAAGCTTCAGTTCTTCCTTTCCTTCACTATCCTAACAGAGGGAGGGACGAGAGCAACAAGATGGGACCCAAAGTTGAGGATATCATTTTGCAAGTGCAGCCAATGTTAGAATGTTTTTGAATTTCAGCAGTGCAATGTTGGTTTAAAAAAATAATGTATATTGCAATCTCAGATTTAGTACAGCTGAAATCTGTTACACGGGAGGGAGCTTAGCAAGAATGAGATTTTCACTTTTGGATGAAAAGTCCAATTTGTGCAGAATAGGATATTTTTCTCCCTAAGATAATTGATTAGAATGTTTTGCTGTCTTTTTTTCCCCTGTTTGTCACAAATAAATTTTGTTGCCTATAAGCATTTATTTAACTGAAATATCTCACTCCTTACGGCATCAGCCACACAGATGTAACAGCACAGAGCATGGGAGAAGGGTGGTATTTAATACAATTCTTTTTGTTTTGCTTAATCTATATTAAAACCAGTTTAGAAAATGCTTATTGTAGCCACTACCCATTATATGATGTAACTTCACAGAAGGGAAAATTTTGCTCTGCTGCAATCAAACCACAACACTAGAGTGCACAGAATGGGAATCGCTCAACTTTCGGCTAGTGCACATAGAATACCAGGCAATACCCATCTCCAACTTTTTCCAGTTCTGATGAAGGGTCATCGACCTGAAACGCTGACTCTGTTTCTCTCTCCACAGATGCTGACTGACCTGCTGAGTATTTCCAGCATTTTCTGTTTTTATTTCAGATTTCCAGCATCCGCAGTATTTTGCTTTTGTAGAATACCAGGCACTTCAGTGACATTGGTACTACTTTTTAAAATATTCCATTGTGAAGATAATGTTACATCTTAGTCTTTTCACAAAACTCTAGCTGAAGGAACAGAAAAATAAAGTACGAATATGATCAGCATGTCAACTCTGCTGTTGTCCTGTAAATTTGTTGAATGTAAAAATGTGTCTGAGAAATCAACTTATGTACGCATCCACTTTCAGGCATAAATACCTAGATACCTCCATAGCTACATACAAAACACCTACCTAAGTAGTAACTGGAGACAGTGAGTCAAAATGTTCTTGGAGAGTTCCACATTATACCAAAGACAGGGGTAAGAGGTTTAGTATTCATCCTAATGGGACATAATCAGTGTTCTCTGTGATACCATGATCCTTATTTTCATTTTTAACACTAAGACGAATACAAATCCTATTGTGAGCACACCACTGGATTAACATTGAATAAATACACACCCACAAGTGAACCACCTTACTACGTGTATTATAACAACAACAACTTGCATTTATATGGCACCTTTAACGTAGTAAAACATCCCAAGGCACTTATTATATTATTAAATATCTTGTGAATGTTGCACACGTACTGTCCACAAATCTTGTTGTCATGATTATCGTGCCCTTTTTCTGTCAATATTTATAATGGGGAAAACTCATATGAACAAGTAATTATTTTAAAATAGAAAATTCCTATACCAACATGCTGTTACAACCCTCCAGCCACTGGGTGGCGCTGTTGTGCTTTTACCTCGACTCGTGTTGGCTGAAACATCACCCTTACTGACAGAGAACTTGTATCTTCACAGAACTGTATCCTACAAACTGATTTTAAAATGTACAAACTATTTTTAAAACATTTCTTACAATATTTCTGTACACTTTGGCTCAGCTCTACCATTGCTGCTCTTCTACTTGCCCATTCCAGCTCTTGCGTAGGCCTGTTAGTTAGGCTCCATCCTTATGCATTGGTTCCTCACTCCCATCTGCTACCCGCTCTTGCTTGGACCTGTCATCTTGGCCACCCACCTGCTCCCCACTCTTTGACCACCCTGGCACAGTTGACTGGGCTCCAGTATTGCCCACCTACTCTCACTTCCCGCTCCTGTCTACGCAATTAATTAAAAAAAAAACTTTACTTAGCTTCCCGCCACACTCTTCAGCCGCGGGTTCACCTGCAGCTGCACAATTAATTTAAAAATGACCCCAATCCCAATTTTCATACCCAGGCCCCATTTCTGGCTGCAGAGTTCATTAAAAAATATTTTCTCCCAGCCCTGCTCTGTGTCCTCAGATCCCACACCTGACTCTCTAGTTCTCCCAGTCCCACCCCTGCTGCACAATCTTAGGTCCTGCTTCTGCCTGAAAAGCAAGTTATTTAAAAAAATTGTTCAAATCTGCTGTTCTGCTTCAGAGCCCGCTATAATATAATTTTGCCCTGTTCTTCAACCTCAGTCTCCATTCCCGCTGACTGCTCATGGCTAAAATGTTGCTGAGAAAATATAATAAAAGTCAAAAAAAATTGAAATAACTAAAACATCAGCAAGAAGAAAATTCAAAACTCCACAAACACATAACAACAAGCAGAAAACTGTACCAACAGCCTCATAACCTTAACATTCAAAGACAAACAAACAGATGACCATAACATGATAAACGCAACAACAACTTGCATTTATATAGTGCCTTTAACTAAGTCAAACACCCCAAGGCGCTTCACAGAAGCGTTATCAAACTAAACTTGACACTGAGCCAAAACAACATAACCGTGACTACACTTCAAAAAGTATTTCATTGCCTGTAAAACGCTTTAGGACGTCCTGAGGTCGTGAAAGGAACTATATAAATGCAAGTTCTTTTTTTCTTGCTAAGCATTGTTTATAATGTTTCTGCCAACATGATGACATCATGTCATGATGCAGTGTGTTCAACAGACATTTGCCTGTATAATCGAATCAGAGTTATACTGCAGCATGTGACTTAGTTTGAAACCCCTAGCTCAGGATAACTTTTTAAAATTAAAACAGAAAATGCTGGAGAAACTCAGCAGGTCAGGCAGCATCTGTGAAGGGAGAAACAGAGTTAACGTTTCAGGTCGATGACCTTTCGTTAAATTGTTTTTTTAATCCAAAATCAGTTGATTTCCAGGCTCCATTCTACAGGTGAAGGGGATAGTTTCCCCGCAATTCTCTTCAACAAAATAATTCCACACAAAAATATAAAATTAAATAAAAAATTTCTGTAAAAAAAAAATGAAATAAATTATCCACTGCTATGGAGTGAGATGCCAGGATTATATTGCCACTGTAATTAGTGGTTCTTGTTAGACCAAACTCATCCTTGGGAACATAGGAAAGCACAGGACTGGAACAGATTGCAGTCCATCTGCTTGTTCCAACTGCCACTCCCTCAAACATCTATCCGTACTATTCAATCCACTGCTTCCCTGGGCAGTCCACTTCACACATTCACCACCTCTGCTTAAATAGTAAAATCTGAGCTGCCTGTGCACCTTCCCTCTCAATCTTGAACTTGTGTCCCATGGTTCTAGAGTTTATGGCAATCTAGAACATATCAGGATTTAATTTATCTGTTCCTTAATGATTTTGAACATTTGAATAATATCTCCCTTGAGCCTTCTCCACCCCTTCTCCATCAACGGCGCACTGTGGCTGCAGTATGTATAATCCACAGGATGCACTGTAGCAACTCACCAAGGTTACTTTGATAGCACCTCCCTCCCTGCAACCTCTACCACCGAGAAAAGCAACGATATTGTTGGAACACTATCGCCTGTTCCCTATAAGTCATTTCATCATCATCACTACCCTACCTAACACCATCGTGGAAATACTATCACCATAAGGGCTGCAGCAGTTCAAGGAGAAAATCCATATTCTCAGAGATACTAGGGATGGGCAATAAATGTAGCCTTGTCAGCATAGCCCACATCCTTGAATCACTCAATAGCACGGGATAAAACCAGTAGTTGAAATAACCTTAAGCAGGTTCTCTATTTATTCCCTAAGTAAATGAAAACACTACTTCTGGCCAGAAGGAGCTAGGCTCACCTAACAGAGGAGTCTGAAACATGGAAGCCAAAATATCTAGAATGAAAACAGTAAGGAGATCCAAAAATGTAACATTCTTATGCCCCTTTTTAAAGATTAGTGTTATGTTAGCTGCTTTCCAATCCTCAGGCATTACTCCCTTTTTAATTATGTTTTCTCTCTGATTTTCTATTTTAATTTTCTCCCTCTGATGTTCTCCCAAAGGCACTACCTCCCTTGCTAGGGTCTGATTTCAAGGGCAGCAGTAGCCATTATTCGTGTATGAGCCTTGGCAGTAAGTGTGGAAGGTTATCTGATTTGTGGCCAATGTCCCAGCTGAACCTAGTATGATAGCAAAATACTGCAGATGCTGGAAATCCGAAATAACAACAGAAAATGCTGAGTTTTTCCAGCATTTTCTGTTGTTATTCCCAGCTGAACCTGATCCTCTCCTCACTTGCTGGCCACACACTCTTATGGGTGACTGGATAGTGATCAGGCGCATGAGGAGGTTTTCACTTCCTAAAACCTTTCTGGCCTGTATGGCTCAAGGATAGAGCTCTTTACACCTCAATAATAGAGCGTGGCTGCACCTGCCCTCCTTGTTGGCTCTTTCCCCAACAATGTGAGATTGGGAGGTCACTGGGTAGCTTGCAGATTCAAACTAATATCTTTCCACTTGGTGGCACAGCACATTGAAGCACAGATGAGCTGCTGCACCACACCAATTGCTTTTAAATGTTCTAATTAGTTTAAAGAATCCCTGCTGTATTTAGCTGTGCTCTAAACCTCAGTATTTTTCAATGCATGAGCAATGCGACCACTAAATAGCAATTGATAACAGAAATAAGTAAATTTGTAAATAAAATCTAGTCATTCAGGGTGTTAGAGTTTCTGAAGTTCTTACTGAAAATCTTGGTCTTGTTTTGTACTTTCCACATTTAAAAGACGCAGACTGCAGAGAGGAAGCTGAGATAAACCCTTGTACAGTAGCAATAGAACAATCCCAAACTATGTGACAGCCAGGGTTGGATTGTAGGTTAGAAAAGGGCTGATACAGCTGCAGCTGTTGAGAATGGAAATAAGTAGTGACTTAACAGCAAACATGCTGGGGTGGAAACTATTTGATTAATAAAATATGACACATTAACAACAGTACCAAATTTTAAAAGGTAGCCACAAATATTTACGAGTGTTCATAAATATTTATTATAAAAGCATTTCCGGTATTTAATTTTCAAAAAAAATTAATGTTCAGCATTAAATGCAGAAATTCAAAGGCAGCATCAGCCTCATTTGTTGAACCAGGTCTACTGACCCATGGATTCAGGTATAGAAAATCTCTGACTTGCCTGTTGGCACCCAAGTACAATTTCTCAGTCTTTCTGCGCCCCAGCATTAGTATAGGTAGCATAAAATGTATGTCCTTGTTACAATTGCCTTTAGCTGCACCTGTTATCCCACCCGTCTACAAAAAGCAGTTTCCCTTAGACTAAAGATCTAGAATAAATAAAGTCATGACTTTAATGGGTTTTTATTTGAGTCTTCTCGCTGTTCCCTCTGGGGAACAGTGTGAAATAGTCCTCTACGGCGGGAGGGTTTTATGGGTTCCCACAACCCATACAATGGTGGGGGGGGGCCACCCACACTCGCCCGACACGAGTATCCCACTGGATGTCAACCCAGAATTCGAAGCCGGAGCTCCGACTCCACTCGCCGGGACTGTCTGGAGTGGGGTTCAAACCCTGCTCCTTCTGGTGGGAATGCTACCACTGTGCCAAAGGCTCACTCCCACTTTACTGTTAACAACCTGACACTGCTGTGTTTTTAAAGTTTTATTTGTGGTTAATTTTCTGATGATCAACTTGAGGGATTCAGTGTTGGAAAACTGAGCATTTGTCAACTTTTTATAACCAGTGTTCCCAGGTTGGGTAGTGGTTAACTGCAGAGCAAAGTTCCCTACACTATGCTGTAATCACATGCCTTAAACCAAACCCAGAGGAGAAATCTCTGACCATGGCAGTTTGCTATTTCCATTTTTCTCACAACCCATACAATGGTGGGGGGGGGGGGGTG
Source organism: Somniosus microcephalus (assembly GCF_052327205.1). Lineage (NCBI taxonomy): Eukaryota > Metazoa > Chordata > Chondrichthyes > Squaliformes > Somniosidae > Somniosus > Somniosus microcephalus. Next base: position 65,660,955 of record NC_140998.1, on the reverse strand, counting down.
TTGACGGTGACCTGCAAGTGAGACAGTTTTGTGCTAAATTATGGTCAGTTTTGTGTTGTGAATTCTAACGCACTGGAAACCAGGTTATTACTGTTTGAGCTCATTTCTGTTACAAACCATAGAGTTTTCAATAAGAGGAGATTTTCATCCCATTAGTCAAGGCTGGTTTGAATCAAGACCCTAATGGTGAAGGGCTGGTGAGTTAACTCGCCCAGACCCCATTTTAAGAAGAGAATAGAGATACGGGGATAGATTTTATCTTCACCGCTTGAAGGGTAATCTGGTGGAGTGGATTTCCCACCTGTTGTAGAACCCGCCCAATTTTCATTTCATTGTTTTCAATCGATTGAAAATCAGGCAGATTCTACAACAAGCAGGCGATCTGCTCCACCAGATTATCGCCCAGGCAGTGAAGATGGAAATCTAGCTTGTGCTGTTAGCCACCTGAGTGGAGTTGTAGACACAATATTTGCATATTCTCCAAAATGGAGGAGTATAAAGAACAAAGTAGAAGAACTATCTTAGCTTTGAAGTACAATATGGTGTTACAGTACCATCATTTTCCCATGATTTTAAATGGAAACAATCTCTAACAGCTTTTATTATGAGTTGAAAAGTTGGATTTTCCTCTCTTCGGTGATTCTCAAGGCAGTGAGTTTAAGCAGTAATATAAAATATTTATCTATCACTTATAACACTCTTGAATAATGTATATTCAGATTTACACTTCTTGATTAATGTTATCTATCTGGTTTTAGTGATGGGTTCAAGTTTTGTTTATTCATTTTTAAATAATTGAAGCGGTTTGACTCACAAGAACATTAAAATGAAGCATTCAAGTAATTGTTTTGAAAAACTTCTTTAGGCAACTAATGGAACAACGACATGAGCAGATGGAGAGAGAACGACGGGCTTCCATGTCTGGTAAGTTTTTTTTTAGCGACATATTCGGGCATGGTGTCAATCCTGAGCTTCAACACTTTTAGCCAACTTCCTTAAAGAACCTTTCAGGGGCAGTGTTAAGATGGTGCACCCCAAGGAGAATATATTCTGAAGTTTTGGGTCAGAATTATATGTGGTCAGAATTATATATGGTCACATAGATAGGACCATTAATAGAGACAATGGGGGAGAAATTCAATTCACGGTCACCCATTTTCCACCTGAAAATCGAGAGGCCAGCAGTTCAAATTCTGGGGATGGGGTGGGGGGACATCTTTGATGCCCAAGGCCCACCTGATGTGATGCTCAGGCGGGCCTGTAAATGGGAGAGTAGCCAAGTCACCAGGAACGGCCGTACAGCTGCTTAAAGATGCAAATTGGGATCCTACGCCAGCTGTAGGACCCTGATTGAAATTCAGGTACAAATGGGTGGAGCTTGTGCCGTGCATGCTCGGCCCAGTTGTACCAGACATTGAGCAGCCTGACCAGCCGTCCTTCAAGGGGCCACTGGAGGCTGCTTAGAAAAATGCTGAAGAGATTTTAAACTTTTATTTTTGTGGATTGAGGAGGAATAGTAATGCTTTTAGCCAACTTCACAAAATATTCCACCCAATGCCAAGGCACTCATGGCCCCCCCCCCGCCCCCCCAGGGTCGGCTTTCACCCACCAAGACCTGATCTGCTGGACGGCTCCACGAGAGTCAGTCAATTTCCCGCCCTCCCCAACCTGCGAGATGCAGCAGGGTGCCTGGTTGGCACAGCAGCTCGCCATGGCATTTAAATGTGGTCCAAAGCCAAATTTGACTCAGGTTGCCGTATGGAGCCATCACTCCGCCACGGGCGCAAGTCAAATTTCTCAGCCAGCGAGGGCAAAATTTAGCTATGCTTGGGGTGCGAAACAGACGGCAGCAGATCAGTTTATTGAAGTCAATGTAAAGGAAAATTGGGTAGAGTATATAACGAAGGCCAATCAGCTACCACCCATATTGCACCCCTGCCAAAGTTGAATTTCACCCCCAATATTGCTATCTTTAAACTACAGTGGAGCGGCATTATTGTGGGTTTTCAGGGCTGTCAATGGGCATATAACAACAGCTTGTATTTATATAGCGCCTTTAACGTAGTAAAACATCCCAAGGCACTTCACAGGAATGTTATCAAACAAAATTTGACACCGCGCCACATAAGGCAGCAAAGACATAGGTTTTAAGGAGTGAGGTGGAGAGGTTTAGGGAGGGAATTGCAGAGCTTAGGGCCTTGGCAGTTGAAGACACAGTTGCTAATAGTGGAACGATTAAAATCGGGGATGCTCAAGAAGCCAGAATTGGAGGAGCGCAGATACCTCAGAGGGTTGTAGGGCTGGAGGAGGTTACAGAGATATGGAGGGATTTGAAAACAAGGATGAAAATTTTAAAATTGAGGCATTGCTTAACGAGGAGCCAATGCAGGTCAGCGAGCACAGGGGTGATGGATGAACGGGACTTGTTACAAGTTCAGCTTTAGCTTAGGCAGTCCCTCGGAGCCGAGGATGACTTGCTTCCACATTAAAAATGAGTTCTCAGGTGACTGATGAGTCCAATGCGGGACCTACAGTCTCTGTCACAGGTGGGGCAGATGGTGGTTGAAGGGGTGGGTGGGTGGGGTGCTTGGGTTGACGTGCGCTCCTTGCGCTGCCTGCGCTTGGCTTCTGCTTGCTCCCGGCGAAGAGACTCGAGGTGTTCGGCGCCTTCCCGAATGCTTCTCCTCCACTTTGTGCGGTCTTGGGCCAGGGATTCCCAGGTGTCGGTGGGATTGTTACACTTTTTCAAGGAGGCTTTGAGGGTGTCCTTAAAGCGTTTCCTCTGCCCACCTGGGGCTCTCTTGCCGTGCCGGAGCTCTGAGTAGAGCGCTTGTTTTGGGAGTCTCGTATCGGGCATGCGGACAATGTGACCTGTCCATCGGGTTACAGTGTTACAAGTTAGGATATGGGCAGCAGAGTTTTTGATGAACTCAAGTTTATGAATGGAGGAAGATGGGAGGCCAGCCAGGAGACCATTGAAATAATCAAGCCTAGAGATAACTAAGATATGGATGAGGGTTTCAGCAGCAGATGAGCTGAGACGGGGCAGAGTCAGACGATGTTATGGAGGTAGAAATCGGCGGACTTAGTGATGGCATGGATATGTGGTCGGAAGCTCATCTCAGGGTCAAATACGACACCAAGGTTGTGAAAAGTCTGATTCACCCTCAGACAGTTGCCAGGGAGAGGGCTGGAGACAGTGGTGAGGGAACAGACTTTGTGGTGGGGACCAAAGACAATATCTTCAGTCTTCCCAATTTTTAGTTGGAGGAAATTTCTGCTCATCCAGTACTGGATGTCAGACAATTTAGAGACTGTGGAAGGGTCGAGAGAAGTGGCGGTGAGGTAGAGCTGGGTGTCATCAGCATACATGTGAAACCTGACATGTTTTTGGATGATGTCGCTGAGGGACAGCATGTAGATGAGAAATAGGAGGGGGCCAAGAATAGATCCTTGGGGGACACCAGAGGTAACGATGCGGGAGCGGGATACAAATGCCAATACAAATATTATTACTGTCAGTTTTTGTGTGCACCAATTGGGCAGTAAAGCTGTCCATGTTAGTACGCACTAACATGCTAATGTTACTGTCAGTGTTGTATTACTATCAGCATTGGTATATACCATAATATTACTGTCAGTGTTAGCACATGGCAGCAGATGGCAGTGTTACTGTCTGTGTTAGTACACAGCAGAAGAGTGAGTGTTCCTACATGACAGCAGAGGGCACCACTAATTTCAGTGTTAGAACGCTAGTATTGGGAGGGAGGTACTGTATCAGCGTCAGTGAGAGAACACTAATAATAGAATACTCCGTCAGTGTGAGCATACACCAATAAGTATTGCTGATGTTAGTGCATTATAGCAGCGCAATCAACACCTTCAGAAGTGATACTTTTTTAAATTTGGAGAATTACATTTCTTGTCGCTATACATTCTTTGACTTGCTACTATATTCTGCAACCTCATTATTGAATATTCTGGGCAATTTGATAATGACGAGGCAGCTTATGAACCTATTTCTTGGCATCTTCCATATTATGCTAAAGTTGCCCTGTGAATTCTTTTAACAAGTTTTCAAATTCCACAAAAGCACAGCTGACTTGCAAATATTTAAACTTTGCCAAACTTAGAACGGAAAGGCCTATGGCAAAGGTAGTCATTGTGTAGCTGCAAATGGATGAGAATTTAAAAATATTGTATTTTGTTGCATTCCTCCCACCCAAAGGAAACATGCAAATCATTTTTGAATCATTCAGTGAGATACACAGAGGAATTAGTAAAGGATTGAAAGAAGTCACCCCAAGGTACCACCAGATGCCATTTTTAGGACAGCGCTGGCAGAGACCTTAGAGCAGGTCCCCCTGCACAACAACTTGATGAGGAAAGAGTCTTCTCCTCCTCCTCATGTACCTCCCAAATAAATAACAAGAATTTGTTTGATTTTTTTGCATGATACTCTTACCCTGCCTTGGTCCCGAGAGGGTTTCAATAAACTAAAGATTGCAAATAGCCCACACGTCACTGGAAATTACAATCTGATTCTGACAGCATGCACTGAGGAGAGATGTTTGGACAATGTGAATTATACAGCTGAAACTGGATAAATGCAAATAGATCGATGCTTCGGTCTTTATCTGAACATGATCTTTATTAATGCATTGCTTTACCAAACAAAATAGTTATGCAATTATCAAGACTCAACTTGTGTTACATGAATATTTCTACTAATCTGGTTCCTGGTATACATAGAATCATAGAAATTTGCAGCACAGAGAAGGTAATTCGGTCCATCGTGCTTGTGCTGGCTTTCTGCTGGAGCAATCCTAAACTAATCTCCCTGCCCTGCTCTTTCCCTGTAGCCCTTAATTTTCTTCTGATTTAAATATTTATCCACATTTCCCTTAAAAGATATAATGGTACATGGTACCATATGCAAAAACTATGTGCAAATATTTCCTCTGAAGCTTGAAATGCAATTGCCCTGTCCATGTATTTGTGAGTGAAACTGAAAACAAGTCCAAAGACCCTTTCCTCCCAAAGAATGCAACTTTTGGATCTATGTTCTGCTGCTTGTCATTTTTGAAATTTTTTAAAGGATTTTTTTGACACACTATTCAAAATTAAACAAAAAATATTCAAGGACATGTCACCAGTACTCCGCTGCTCGGTGGAGTATTGTACCAGGTGCTGATCATGGCAGGAATAGTATAATTCCAGCCACTTTAGAGGATTGTCATCAGGAGACAGCAAAGTGTGTAGGCCACAAGATGGCTTAGTTATTTGGCATGATTCAATGGCATAGGACATGATTTGTATTTGACTGCATGGACATTTGACATCGTCACGAAAGTGTGCCCAGTTCAAAAGTGGTTGAAAAGTGCCCAATTGCCATGTGGCCATTTGAATCATAGTTGACGGTCGGTAGGGTCAGAGATGATATGGTGATTTATAGGAAAACCTGCTATCCACCTCCTGTCAGCGAAGGAAAAGTCAAAATAATCAGGAAAGGTTGACTACATTGGGTGTCTCTGTTGGTGCATAGAACAAATCAGAGTGAATTAGCAACATCATTTTTGTCTCAAAGTCTATTCACCAATTTTGCTACTGCATCTGAACGACGCAGATGTGGGGGAACTATGTTGCAGAGGACTGGTAACTATGGGAGGGATGTAGGGTGCAATGTAAAGTATAATAATAATAGGCAACATTTGACACTGCATTAGTATGAACTCATCCCCCAGACCATTATCAAAGCAATGTACCATGGTAAATGGGTTTGTGGGAGGTGGAAAGAAGAGTTGTGTGTACTTGTATCATGTTAAAATGTGTTTGTGTCATACAAGTCCAGAGAATACAGGCACTATATCCGTGCTTCAGGCTCTCCCCACTACATGTGATGCAGTGTAGCTCATACAGTCCTCAATGTGGTCTGGTGGGGGCCCAGTTTAGGATCTCTTCCCCCCCGCCCCCCCCCCTCACCCCCCTCAATCCCATGCCATTCCATCCCACTTTATTTCCTGTCACTTTTAGCAGCCATTCACATCCTTGCCATTTTCCTCTCACTGAGAGAATGGATAATAAGATAATGATTTCTGTCAAAGCTTCTAATGTCAGCATTTACCATAAATAAAATGGTAACAGTGCACCCCATGGAGCAGAGGCAGAGTCCACTTTCCTGTATGTTCAGATACCCACCTAAAAACAGCCGATGGAATTCTTCTTATTCTTTTTAGACAAGTTTAAGTATTCTCCTTAACCAAAGCCCAAATCCATGGTCCCGTGTTAGTGTGAAGTGTGCATCTTAACTGCTACACCATCAGGCCATTCTTAACCAACAGAATGGAATATACTTTGCATTGAATACATGCTATTGTTTTATTCTCTACACATTAACCCTAAACAGTTTAATTTTTCAACAACATTTTTCACTTGAAAGCATAATTTCCCACAAAAAGTAAATATTGTACAGCCGCGTAAGTGTGGAAATATTGTGGAAAAAGCATTATTCCCATCTCTCTCTCAGCATGATTTTCATTTACATACATAATTATTATAGAATACTTTAAACTTTAGTTGTGCTTCACTTTATTGATTTATGATATATTCTACTTACTGTTTCTTCTCTTCTTTTTCTTCTGTTGCTTAGTTTCTACCCTTCAGATCAAAGTTGCTCCCTCCCCTTCCCATAGCCAGTCTCCTCCACCTGAGTATAGTAACTACAGTGTGACCGTATCTGCTGGTGCTGCCCCTCCTCCGTCTTATGCCAGAGCCACGTCCTTCGATTCCACAGCTTCTCCTAAAGCGGTGCTTGCTGATGATCCCTGCCAGTTACCATCCAGCAGTACAGACACCGAACCTCCACCTCTTAGACCCTCTGCATCGCAATTATCTGCTTCCCTAAGTTCTGCTTTCTCACCTGTGCAACCAAACCGTGGGACCATGGGTCAACGTGTTAAGCAGATCCCATTATCCCCTCCTCCTGCTCCTTCCCACCCTCCACCTTTGCTTCCTAAACCTGTCTGTCATTCATCTGCTACATTTTCTCCTCTTCCTCCATCTCCTCCTGTGATGATCACCTCTCCTCCCCACAGGGCTGTTGGACCTCAGCCTATAATTCCGGTTGCGCTTCCTGTAATTCATTTGCGTGATGGCAAGATTAAAAGACCTATGGATTCTGTGGCCCAGGTAGCTCCAGCTGATGCAAACCAGAATGGTCAAGATGAAGATCATTTTCTAGCAACAACTAACCTGGCCTCCTCCAGGCCTCCAATAAAAAGTACAGAGGGTTCTTTCACGTTCTGTTTAGAAACTACTCCTGTATCTCACGTGTCAGTCTTGAGTAGTCCTTCCAGTTCCCAAATCCACCCTCAGCTACCACCTTTTTCTCCACTCCCTGCACAGCAGCTTTACAAGTCCACCTCACATTTCGTTACATCTCCTCCATTTTATGCTGCTTTCTCTGAGGCAGCAGTGTCCAAGAAGACCCCATCTCCCATGACACCAGTTACTTCAACTGCCGTTACCCAGTCGGGTAAGTGATGTCGTGCTGGCATCATGTGACATATGTGTGTATTTTTGCTGATAGCATCTCTAGCCTTTCTCTGCTTGGTTTGAATGTAGAAATATTTCACTTTTAGATGCCTGCCGACGTGTACAAAATTTTAAAGGACTAGTTTAATAGAAGATGCACATACATTAAAAGTTTATTTAAAAAATCATTTTAATTTTGGGGTATCATTCAGTAAATATATTGCCTGCTTTCTCCCTATTGTCCTTCTAATAAAACATCTGAAATCTGGATTCTAATTACAGGTTATTGTAAAGTCCAATGCAGATACAACCAAGCAGGATTGTTTTATAATTATCAGAAATTGGCAGATTCCACCCAGTAGGGCTTGCTTTGTACCTGAAGATGCCATTCTACTTTACTTGACTCTTTATTTGAATAGAGATAGAGAGGGAAAGAATTAAAAGTATTTTAAGGTGCGAACGTAAAGCAAGCAAGTGTTTTTTTTAATCTATTATGATAGTCCTTTAAAATGGCCCTTACTAGAGGGGAGGATACATAAACTAACCACCTTTGTCAATGGAAAATAGTCAAACCAATTATATTAAATAATGGAATTAAACACTATTCAACTTTATTTATTTTAACCAGTATTTAATTTATGCTGAAAGACTAACCAGTAACTTAAGTAAATTTTAAATCTACCTTCTCTTACATTTCAGGCAGAGTGTAATGAAACATTAACATTTTTATGGATCTTTACCTAATTAAACGTTTACTGTTTGATAACAGTCTGACCTTTTTTCACATCGGTGATGTTCTTGAAGTGGACTAACTCTGTGCTTAAATTTATTTTGCTTTTATTTCAGTTCCCTCCGTTGCTCCTGGAGGACCCCCAACACAACCTACATGCCCCCCGCCACCTCCTGCTGGTGGTCCCCCACCACCTCCACCGCCACCAGGGCCTCCACCAGCTTCTGGAGGTGGACCACCTCCTCCTCCTCCATTGCCAGCTTGTGGAAGCCCTGGAGCTAGAGGTGATGACGGACTCTCAGCTTCAGGACTAGCAGCAGCACTCGCTGGAGCCAAACTGAGGAAAACTAGCCGGGTAGGAGTCTTACTTTTCTTATAAACACCTTTGTGCCATGCAAAACTATTAGGAAATCTTTTGAACTCAGCTAATGAATGGCTGATGCAGTCACATCATTCTCTTTGAAAATGTCCTTGTGTGCCTTTGTAGTGCCAAAATGGATGCATTTAAGGGGAGGTTAGACAAGCATATGTGGGAAAAGGGAATAGAGAGTTATGCTGATAGATTTAGATGAGGAAACATGGGAGGAGGCTCGTGTGGAGCATAAATGCCGGCATGGACTGGTTGGGCCGAATGGCCTGTTTCTGTGCCATATATCCTATGTAATCCTATATATGTAAAAAGAGACTAAACTCCTGTGTCCCAAATCAGCAATAATAATCACATTTAAAATCTTACTGTTCATTTTACTCTATTTATTGAATGCTGATATTGAAAATTGTTGTGTATTATTCACCTACTAATATGTGGATACATTCTTTGCATGGTAAGTGATGACTCTAACATATGTCTCTCCACCACTACAGCTAAGGTGCCATTTGGCATCTTCCTGGGATCAAGAGCCACAGTGCAAACCATGTACAGTAAATGATTTCATCTTGGAAAACAATGTTTGTGATAGTTCAGAGAATGCTATTATTATACAATGTCTAACCCACATTGCTAAGCCACAGTCTCTTTGCGTATGGCCATTTATATAGGCAATAAGTAGTAGCAGTCACAAAGCTAACAAGTATTTCTCACCTGTTATATTAGATGATATAAACACATTCGCTTCACAGTAAGAATTTAGCTTCAAAGTAAAAGCTTAAAATGCATTCAAAATTAACATTTGGAGATAATAACTAAACTTTCATACCTTTTGATAATTCCAATAATGTTTGGTGTTTGCAGGCGGTGAATAAAAAATCAAATGTTAGGTGTACACCTAAGAAGGTGATATTAAAGTCTTGGTGAGGCTGCATTTGGCACATTGTGCTTAGTTTTGGTTTCTATATTACAAGAAAAATGTAAAATTATTGGAGCGAGTCTTGAGATGGGCTATATGGACAGTGGTTTTCCACTCAAGGCATTACTATGTTACTATATCAATAGATAGACAATTGTTTATATTTATTACAATTTTTGTGCCTTGAATGATTTGCTTTTGCTTTATCATCCTGCAATAAAAACAGACAGGTAACCTGCCAGTCTGTACTTGACTGGTCGTTGCATATTATATACTAGCTATACCTGTTGGCAGGAAGTAATTGTGAGGTGATAAATTTTCAGTTGATTATTTTTCTGTTGTTAATGAATAACTCTCTGATTTACAAATCCAGTGCAATGCCATTTAGTCTCTTTGAAAAATATTGACAGATTCCCCTTTCTGTCAGTTCAAAATTACTGTGAGTTAGTGACTAAAAGTTTGCATTTATATGGTGCCTACAAATCATGGAAGCAAGTCACTAAACTAATTGACAGATCTTATCTAACAGGCATTATTAGTCAGAAGGTTTTCTGCCTTTTCAAATGGAGGGAAATTACAGAGCTTGTGGCAGATCTGATGACACGGCCAATTTATATCAGCTTCGTGCAAACAAGGATAGAGCATTTTAAAAATAATTTTGAAACTGACATTATTGACTTTGTGTCGAAGGAGATTCAGTGCCCCTGCTTTAAATCAGAGATTAAATCCAAGATCGTTAGTGGAACAGCCGTTGGCACTTGGTAATGTGGGATCATGGTGATGTTCTATATAATGTGCAACAAAAGCAACTTGAGGTTTTACAATATATCTGAATAATGGTCATTCAGGCTAACCAGTTAAAGGGAAACAGAGGGATTGAAATTCAACTTCAGCGGGGACGCCATATGGGCATCACCGAATCGGCCGCCCACACACCCCGACTGATTTTTCTTTCCATTGAAGTCAATAGAAAGGAAAATTAGACAGGTTGTATAATGGGCAGCTGATCCACAACTGCCAGTAATGTGCCCCAATCCCCTCCCCTGGCTGAAGTTGAATTGAATTTCACCGTCCACCTCCCCCCCACCCCCCCACAGAGGTGTTAATTGCATAAATATGTAGGAGAGATATTCGGGCTGTTAGCAATTTTACCGCCCAGTTTCACCAAACAGAAAATTACACCTTGGTGTTGAGAGCATTGTGGTGGTGTTACAACCATGCCACATATTCTGATATGGATTTAGAATAATAGCAAACACTTGCCATTAGTGAACTAAAACCACCAATTTAAGCAGTTGCTAGGGATGGTTCCAGTTAGCTCACATAACTCTGCAAGTTGTGATGTTTGAAACCCATTTGTGTCACCAGCACTGCAAGTCACACCTGAGCTAGGTTTGATTACAGCTGACAGACTTGAGGCAACATGTTTTCAGATTTTAATAGAAATTCTGACATAAAACTATTCTGATGCATCATTATGGAATTTTAATTATTTTTCAAGATTGTTGCCTTCTGTTTGCACACTAAGGGGGAGCCATTTGGGGTGCCAGGCGTTAACCTTTTCAAACATTTGAGAAATTCCCATTTTTTGCTCCAAGTGGGAAGTGGACACTAAATCAAGCGCTCCACTTGCCCCTTGGAGCGCAAGAGGCGGGGAACGTCCGATCCAGGGCGATGTGCTCAGCAGCACCGAGATGCAGGGGTTCTTCACTCAATTAAAGGGAAGGGCTCCCCGCTGCCAGCTCCGCATTTTTTATTTAGTATCTGCTGGAGCACCGGGGTGTGGGAGTGCCGCGCGATCAAGCTGAGTGTCGGGCTGCTCACTGGCTTTTAAATGCATGCGTGGATTTTTGAATGGGCCGCACGGACCCAAAAAGAAATTAGAGGGAACATTGCTCCTAAGCCTCCAATTTTGTGGGCAGGGAGGTCACCCGCAATACTGGTGTAGGCAAAAAAATCGGAGTCCAGGGCCCGGCATTAGTTCCTTTGTATATTCAAATAAGGAGCCTAATGGCTTTTTGAATCGCCCACTGCATTATTGGGTTGCCCTGAATACCTGGGCTGGCTGCATTCAGGAAAACCAGTTCTATGTGCAGCCTTCAAGCAAAGTTTCCCCCTAAGGGTGCGCGGGCGTGCGCCAATCGGGAGGGTTAGGGTAAGATACTGCACAGCAAATTTAAAGGGACTGCGCATGGGAAAACATTTTATAGGGAGCATTGCCTACAAGGTAAATGTTTAAAATATACTTACCTGAATGTGGTGCTGTTGAGAGCAGGAGTGTTCCTCCCAACCCCGCGATCAAAGCACGTGGGCCGCTGCTGGCCACTACTCACCCTCCCATCACAACTCATGACCTAGACCCTCACCCTCCACCCACCCAATCGACACTGCTACCCTCCACCACCCCGTCCAAAATCCGGGCCTCTGCCCGCTACCCCTCCTTCTTGATCATCAGTACTCATCCCATTCTTCCCACAGCCACGCCCCGACCCAATCGTCCATCCGCTTTCCCAGCCTGATCACCCCACTTCCCAGTCCCCCTGAACAGCTTGCCTAAGAGCTGCTGCTGATGTCGCAGCTGCCCAAACTTTGATTCCTTTTCACCACAAACTGCCTGGAAACGGCTAATAGGTGTCCACAGTTTGCCTGCTCGATGATAATGAGGCTCGAGGTCCAATATCACGTGCACCTCGGGCCTATCCATTCTAGCGTGGGGATTGCGCTTCATGCTTGCCCATTTTTGAGTGCGAATTTCGAGGCTATTGTCTTATTCAGATACTGCATGGAGAATGGTTATGCGCTATAACTGCCGACTGGGGAACGTATTGACAGCAACCTCAAGGATTCTTTCATTCCTCACTTATGGTGGACTTCTGGGGGGGGAAATTCAGTTGCTTAGATCCTCCCTCCCATTAGTGCCTCCGGGGGAGCTAATGGGGCGCTAGGAAGTTAGCACCCGAGCACGGCGATTTTAGCGCCGCTCACAAAATTCACTGGACATTTTGCGGCGGGGCTAAACACTACCGCCACGATCTCCTGCGCCTGCAGATCATGACGTCAGTCAAGCGTGCAACGCCCTGGTAGCGCCTCAGACCGGATATTGAGTCGCGCCCCCTGCCTTAGCGCCTGCCGCTAACAACAACAGGTAGAGGGGAATGTTTTCAAGTCGGGAAGGGGCTGGGGAAGCGCTATTTAAAGGCAGGCACTTCCTGCCTTTTCTTGTCAGCAAAAGTTTTGGTTTTAACGCTGTCCTAAGGAGTTTTGGCCCTCAACACCCCTTTTGAGGTTCCTAAGCACCGAGCTCTTTCCCTGGGCCTATCCATTAGTGCTTCAAACACAATTGCTTTTGAGGTCTCTCCAGGCCGAGATTCAAGGCTGCAATGAGCAGGGAGTGGCTGGCCAGCAAGATGGCCCCTCCACTTTTAGAACTGGACAGTGCCAGTCTTTCTGTCTTCCATGGTAATTGGCATCGCCTGAGCTTCGGTAGCGTTCTGAGGTAGCGCCTCGCTCCCTGACGTTTGCGCCTCGCTCCTCAACGCTAGCGCCTTAAGAGAGGTGTGTAGCGCCTGATTTAGTGCTCAAATCACCTCCAGGGGCGATAGAGGCGAATTTTGCAGTCGGGGGCGATAAACTTTGCACCCGGCCAATAATAGCGCCCCAAACGGGGCGATACCGCATTTCTCCCCCCCCCCCCCCCCGGTCTCTACCTCATGTCTCCCCCAGCCAATTCAGCCAAGCTATAGAGTTCACTATGTAGGGAAATGGAGCAGCTTTTTAATATTAGTTTTTAATTCATGAACTCAATGTTCATTTCATAGAATCATAGAAACTTACAGCACAGAAGGAGGCCATTCGGCCCGTCATGCCTGTGCTGGCTCTTTGAAAGCAATCGTGCTCAGTCCCACATCCCCACTTTTTGTCTGTAATGATGTAAGTTCCTCATCCTCAAGTACCTGTCCAACTCCCATTTAAAATTATTTATGGAATCAGCTTCCACCACCTCTTCCAGTAGAGCGTTCCAGATCCCGACAACTCTGAGTGAAAACATTTCTCCTCAACTCCCCTCTGGATCTTTTGCCAATGGTTTTGAATCTATGACCTCTAGTTATTGATCCACTCACCAGAGGGAATAATTTTTTTCTCTCTACTCTATCAAAACCTCTCATCATTTTGAAAACCTCGATTAGGTCACCTCATAACCTTCTCTGTTCCAAGGAGCAACAACTTTTCCAACCTCTCCTTAAAACTGAAGTCCCTCCTCCCCGGTAACGTCCTGGTAAACCTCCTCTGTACCCTTTCTAAGGCCTTTATATCTTTCCTGCAGTGCGGTGCCCAGAATTGTCCACAATACTCCAGCTGAGGCCTAACCAGTGATTTATAAAGTTCTAGCATGATCTCTTTGCTTTTATATTCTATTCCTCTATTTATAAACCCAAGTAACCCATATGCTTTTTTAACCACCTTATCAACTTGCCCTGCCACCTTTAAGGATTTATGTATATGAACACCAAGGTCTCTCAGCTCATCTACACTTTTCAAAATCATGCCATTTATAGTGTACAGTCTTTCCATATTAATCCTCCCAAAGTGCATCACTTAGCACTTTTCCACATTGAACTCCATCTGCCATGCTTCTGCCCATTTCACCATCCTGTCTACGTCATCCTGTCGCCTATAACTACCCTCATCATGACCTACTACAGGAAACTTTCTGGTATCCGGCACGGACGGGACCGACGTGTTGCCGGTTCATCAACAATTCCAGATAACCGAACGCTATAGTTAAAACATACGGAGCTTCTGAGCTCCGTATCTAGCAACAAACCCTGTTGCTTAGCAACAGCTTCAAAACAATCAGCACAGCTTGCAAGCGTCTCTGTAGCTTAGCAACAGCTTCAGTTAGACGCTTGCACAGCCAGAATGAGTAAAAAAAAGTAACTAAAAGTAAAAAAAGTTACCTGAACCGACTCCTGAATTTTGCCGGTTAACCGACATTTCCAGTTATTTAGTGGCCGGTTAATCGAAAGTTTCCTGTACTTTACCAAGTTTCGCATCATCTGCAAACTATAATATGCTGCTCCCTACACCCGAGTCTAGGTCGTTTATAAAAATTGCAAGGAGTAATGGACCTAAAACTGACCCTTGGGGAAGACCACTGCAAACCACCTCCCAGTCTGAAAAACATCCATCCGTCCACCACCCTTTGCTTCTTGTCACTGAGCCAGTTTTGTATCCATACCGCCACTTTCCCCATAATTCCATTGGCTTCCATATTCTTAATAAGCCTCCTGTGTGGCACTTTGTCAAATGCCTTCCGAAAGCCCATATATACAACATCTACTGCTCTTCCTTGATCAACCTGCTCTGTTGCTTCATCAAAGAATTCAATCAAGTTAGTCAGACATGATTTGCCTTTAACAAATCCATAGTGGCTCTCCTTGATTAACGTATGCCTTTCCAAATGAAAGTTTATTTTGTCCCTGATAATGGTTTCCAATAACTTCTCCACCACTAATGTTAGGCTGACTGCCCTACAGTTTCCTGGTTTATCCCTCTCCCCTTTCTTGAATAGTGGTATAACATTAGCAACCCTCCAGTCCTCCAGCAGCCTCTCTTGAATCTGTATCTTATGTTGAAAGTATCTGTGCAATTAAGAACATGGATTTAGATTTGGTAAAAACTCACTGTTCTTAGCCAGTCCAAAAATGTTGACGATGTTGGAATTGTAACATGTTGGGTACTGGACAGAGTTTGTACTTTCAGCTCTGCAAATATGATTTCAAGCCCTTGTCAGCTAAAAGAATGATGACAAATATATACTAACATGACAACTATTAAAAATTAAAATCTCAGCTTTCTTTCTTTGTAGGATGAGACAATAAGATTTTGTAAAATGAAGAGTTAATATTCAATATGTGTAATAAATGCAGATTATTCCAAAATTTTAATGATTGATCTCCATTTTAAAACCTCTCTGCAGCCTGAAGAAGGTTCAGGAAGTTCCAGTCCTGGGGGAGCTTCAAAGAGTGAGGCCAATCGAAACAGCTGTGGGGCAGCAGCGTCTGGGGGAGGAGGAGGACTGATGGATGAAATGAATAAACTGCTAGCAAGACGGTATGTGCTAATCCAGTGACGGTATGTGATAATCCAGTGACGGTATGTGCTAATCCAGTGACGGTATGTGATAATCCAGTGACGGTATGTGCTAATCCAGTGACGGTATGTGATAATCCAGTGACGGTATGTGCTAATCCAGTGACGGTATGTGCTAATCCAGTGACGGTATGAGCTAATCCAGTGACGGTGTGTGCTAATCCAGTGACGGTGTGTGCTAATCCAGTGACGGTATGAGTTAATCCAGTGACGGTATGTGCTAATCCAGTGACGGTATGTGATAATCCAGTGACGGTATGTGATAATCCAGTGACGGTATGTGCTAATCCAGTGACGGTATGTGCTAATCCAGTGACGGTATGTGATAATCCAGTGACGGTATGTGATAATCCAGTGACGGTATGTGCTAATCCAGTGACTGTATGTGCTAATCCAGTGACGGTATGAGCTAATCCAGTGACGGTATGTGCTAATCCAGTGACGGTATGTGCTAATCCAGTGACGGTATGTGCTAATCCAGTGACGGTATGTGCTGATCCAGTGACGGTATGTGCTAATCCAGTGACGGTATGAGCTAAGCCAGTGACGGTATGTGCTAATCCAGTGACGGTATGTGATAATCCAGTGACGGTATGAGCTAAGCCAGTGACGGTATGTGCTAATCCAGTGACGGTATGTGCTAATCCAGTGACGGTATGTGATAATCCAGTGACGGTATGAGCTAAGCCAGTGACGGTATGTGCTAATCCAGTGACGGTATGTGATAATCCAGTGACGGTATGTGATAATCCAGTGACGGTATGTGCTAATCCAGTGACGGTATGTGCTAATCCAGTGACGGTATGTGCTAATCCAGTGACGGTATGAGCTAAGCCAGTGACGGTATGTGCTAATCCAGTGACGGTATGTGCCAATCCAGTGACGGTATGTGCCAATCCAGTGACGGTATGCGCCAATCCAGTGACGGTATGCGCCAATCCAGTGACGGTATGCGCCAAGCCAGTGACGGTATGCGCCAAGCCAGTGACGGTATGCGCCAAGCCAGTGACGGTATGCGCCAAGCCAGTGACGGTATGCGCCAAGCCAGTGACGGTATGCGCCAAGCCAGTGACGGTATGCGCCAAGCCAGTGACGGTATGCGCCAAGCCAGTGACGGTATGCGCCAAGCCAGTGACGGTATGCGCCAATCCAGTGACGGTATGCGCCAATCCAGTGACGGTATGCGCCAATCCAGTGACGGTATGCGCCAATCCAGTGACGGTATGCGCCAATCCAGTGACGGTATGCGCCAACCCAGTGACGGTATGCGCCAACCCAGTGACGGTATGCGCCAACCCAGTGACGGTATGCGCCAACCCAGTGACGGTATGAGCCAAGCCAGTGACGGTATGCGCCAAGCCAGTGACGGTATGCGCCAAGCCAGTGACGGTATGCGCCAAGCCAGTGACGGTATGCGCCAAGCCAGTGACGGTATGCGCCAAGCCAGTGACGGTATGCGCCAAGCCAGTGACGGTATGCGCCAAGCCAGTGACGGTATGCGCCAAGCCAGTGACGGTATGCGCCAAGCCAGTGGCGGTATGCGCCAAGCCAGTGGCGGTATGCGCCAAGCCAGTGACGGTATGAGCCAATCCAGTGACGGTATGAGCCAAGCCAGTGACGGTATGCGCCAAGCCAGTGGCGGTATGCGCTAAGCCAGTGGCGGTATGCGCTAAGCCAGTGGCGGTTTGCGCTAAGCCAGTGGCGGTATGCGCTAAGCCAGTGACGGTATGAGCTAAGCCAGTGACAGTATGTCCTAAACCAATGTGCTATGGACTGGACAATTAAAACATTTACATATATTGCACTAAAACATCATATGGTCCAGCATGTTATGAAAGGGGATCTGGTTGGAAAAAATGTCGGCCAGTGGTAGGAGATATTTAAGTACAAGAGGTATAAGGTACAGGTAAAATGCAATATGACTGAGTAACGAGTGTGCATGAAAGACTGAGATTCCAAGGATAAATAGAGACATTTTAATAAAAATGGGGTCTAAACAATCTATGAGAATTATAAAAAGTGTAGCAAAAAGAGAGATTAGGATGGTTAAGAATTAGTGATACATTTTGGTAGGAAGAATGAGGAGAGGCAATATAAACTAAACGGCACAATTCTAAAGGGGGTGCAGGAACAGAGACACCTGAGGGTATATGTGCACCAATCGTTGAAAGTGGCAGGGAAGGTTAAGAAAGCGGTTAAAAAAGCATACGGGATCGTGGTTTTATAAAGAGAGGCATAGAGTACAATAGCAAACAAGTTATGATGAACCTTTAAAATACACTGGTTCGGCCACAACTGGGGTATTGTGTCCAATTCTGGGCACCGTACTTTAAGAAGGATGTGAAGGCTTTATAGAGGGTGCAGAAAAGATTTAGAAACATAGAAGATGGGAGCAGGAGTAGGCCATTCGGCCCCTCGAGCCTGCTCCACCATTCAATGAGATCATGGCTGATCATTCAAATTCAGTACCCTGTCCCTGCTTTCTCCCCATATCCCTTGATCCCTTTAGCCTTAAGAAATATATCCAACTCCTTCTTGAATATATTTAATGAATTGGCCTCTACTGCCTTCTGTGGTAGAGAATTCCACAGGTTCGCCACTCTCTGGGTGAAGAAATTCCTCCTCATCTCTGTCCTAAATGGCTTACCCCTTATCCTTACACTGTGACCCCTGGTTCTGGACTCCACGACCATCGGGAACATCCTTCCTGCATCTAGTCTGTCCAGTCCTGTTAGAATTTTATAAGTTTCAATGAGATCCCCTCTCATTCTTCTAAACTCCAGCGAGTGCAAGCCCAGTCGACCCAATCTCGCCTCATACGTCATTCCTGCCATTCCAGGTATCAGCCTGGTGAATCTTCGCTGCACTCCTTCCATGGCAAGAACATCCTTCCTCAGATAAGGCGACCAAAACTGCACACAATACTCAAGATGTGGTCTCACCAAGGCCCTGTACAACTGTAGCAAGACATCCTTGTTCCTGTACTCAAACCCTCTCGCTACGAAGGCCAACATACCATTTGCCTTCTTAACCATCTGCTGCACCTGCATGCTTACCTTCAGTGACTGGTGCACAAGGACACCCAGGTCTCGTTGCACTTCCCCTTCTCCCAATCTATTGCCATTCAGATAATAATCTGCCTTCTTGTTTTTGACACCAAAGTGGATAACCTCGCATTTATCCATGTTATATTGCATCTGCCATATCACCCAACCTGTCCAAATCATCCTGGAGTTTCTCGGCATCCTCCTCACAGCACACACGCCCACCCAGCTTTGTGTCATCTGCAAACTTGGAGATATTACATCTAGTTCCCTCGTCCAGATCATTAATATATATTGTGAATAGCTGGGGTCCAAGGACCGATCCCTGCGGTACCCCACTAGTCACTGCCTGCCACTCGGAAAAAGAGCCATTTATTCCAACTCTTTGCTTTCTGTCTGCCAACCAGTTCTCTATCCAAGTCAATACCTTGCCCCCAATCCCATGTGCCTTAACTTTACACGCTAATCTCTTATGCGGGACCTTATCGAAAGCCTTTTGAAAGTCCAAATACACCACATCCACTGGTTCTCCCTTATCTATTTTACCAGTTACATCCTCAAAAAATTCCAGTAGATTAGTCAAGCACGATTTACCTTTTGTAAATCCATGTTGACTTTGTCCGATCCTGTCACTGTTTTCCAAGTGCTCTGCTATTACATCTTTTATAATGGAATCTAGCATTTTCCCCACTACCGATGTCAGGCTTACCGGTCTGTAATTCCCCGTTTTCTCTCTACCACCTTTTTTGAACAGTGGGGTAACATTAGCTACCCTCCAATCCATGGGTACTGTTCCAGAGTCTATAGAATTTTGGAAGATGACCAGCAATGCATCCACTATTTCTAGGGCCACTTCCTTAAGTACCCTAGGATGTAGATTATCAGGCCCTGGGGATTTATGGGCCTTCAATCCCGTCAATTTCTCTAACACCATTTCCCTACAAATACTGATTTCTTTCAGTTCCTCCCTTTCATCAGACCCTATGTTCCCCGACATCTCTGGGAGGTTATTTGTGTCCTCCTTTGTGAAGACAGAACCAAAATATGTATTTAATTGGTCTGCCATTTCTTTGTTCCCCAAGGGACTTCAGTTACGTGGATAGACCGGAGAAGCTGTGGTTGTTCCCCTTCGAGCAGGGAAGATTGAGAGGAGATTTGATAGAAGTGTTAAAAATCATGAGGGGTCTAGACAAAGTAGATAGAGAGAAACTGTTCCCATTGGCAGAAGGGTCGAGAACCAGAGGACACAGATTTAAGGTGATTGGCAGAAAATCCCAAAGGCGACATGAGGAAAAACTTTTTTACGCAGCAGGTGGTTATGATCTGGAATGCACTGCCTGAAAGGGTGGTGGAGGCAGATTCAATCTTGACTTTCAAAAGGGAATTAGATAAGTACCTGAAGGAAAAAAATTTACAGGGCTGCGGGGGTTTGGGACTAGCTGAAGTGATCTTGCAGAGAGCCGGCACGGGCTCGGTGGGCCGAATGGCCTCCTACTGTGCTGTAATGATTCAATGATTCTGTGAAATAAGGCTGGCAATTAACGTAAAGGAAAATAGTAAGGGTGTTTACAAGCACACAAAAAAAAATAGCCAAGGAAAGAGTAGGACCATTTAGAGATGAAGAGGGCCATTTTGATGTGGGTGTAAAGGGATGGTGGAGATGCTTAATTAGTATTTTGCTTCTGCTTTACCGCGGAAATGAAAGTAGGACTTTAGGAGTGCCTGACAAGGGTATGAATGAGTCATTACTGAAGATCACTATTCAAAAGAAAACTGTATTAAAAAAGTTAATGGGAGGTCCCCAGGCCCAGATAGTACGCAGCCCAGAATTTTGAAGGAGGTTGGGGAGGAGGCGACAGAAGCACAAGTCATCACTTTCGAAAAGTCTTTGGAAAGTGAATTGTGTGAAAGGACTGGAGAGTGACAAATGTTACACCCCTATTCAAGGAAGGGCTGAGATAGGCCAGCAAATAATTGGCCAGTTAGTCTTACCTTAGTTGTGGTGACTGTCTAGAGTCCATAACACAGGATGGAACTAACAAACACTGAGGCCAGGGTTTTCCTCACCTCGGCGGGTCCGTGGCAGGCGATGTCGGTGGTGCGTTGTGGCCCTGCTACTAGGTCCATCCCGCTGTCTAAAATGAATTTAATTGATGGGGCTTGTTAAGCCCACCCAGCCTGTTTCCCGGTCCAATTAGAGGAAGCGGGTCTGGTGACATCATTCATGATGCATCATCAGCCGGTTTCCTTAAAGGGACCATGGCCAACTTTCTTTTGACATTTGTGCTGTCAGTGTTCTACAGCATTGAAGTGCTGCACAGAGGCAGAGGGCTGCACCCAGGTTCTCTCATGACTCCCTCCATATACTTATGGAGGGAGTCAGAGCACGCAGGGAGGTCCTCTTCCCTTCCGATGGGCGGAAGAGACCTCCCCAGGAGACCAAAACAGCCTGGTTGCACATTGCACAGGAGGGCACCAGCAGGGAGGTGGTCAGGAGGACCTGGGTGCAGTGGCGCATACAATTCAATGATCTCATTAGATCACGAAACATTAGTACAAAGCCACACTCAACCTCATCGTGCTATGCCACTCATCACATCCCCATCACTCTGCCATCCCTACCCTACTCCAGCACATCCTTACTCACACCAACTTACCTTGCATCTCCACCCATCCCTCTCTATCTACATTATCACATCCCTATTTCACTAGACCACCCCTCACACTCACCCTCATCCTAGTGCAATCACACCAACTAACAACACACAAGGGTAGCCACTTGGGTGTTTTATACAATGTTTATGTAAAGTTTCTATTAATGTGGTGTCAAACATTGAAATCTTTATTTTCAACATTTTGCGTTCTTGGACAGATTTCTGTGCACCTTTGGAAGTGGCTTAGTGAGTTGCCGTGAATGGTGAGACATAACGGTACCCCCCGCAATGGCGATGAGTGTGAAGGGAATGGCTTGGTCATTGTAGGGATGCTTTATGGTGTTGGTGTGGGGTGTTACCAGCCTGGTGCATCATGTGGCAGCCAGGATGTACAGTGTGAAGTTAAGTAAATCTGGCCATGATGAGGCCATCCCCGGCCTCACGGCCAACAGTGTGCTCGGGTATTGATGCCCTCTGTCCTGTGCAGCATCAGGTGATTGCGGAGAAGGTTGGTGTTGTTGTTGGTGCTGCTGGTGTGCCTGGTGATGCTGGTGTTGGGTCTCATCATGGTCTGATTCTGAGGACCAAGGTGAGACAGTATAAAGGGCACCCATGTTGGTGGAATAAATGGCAGGAGAAGTAGAGATGACAGAAGTGATCTGTCAATGGTGAGAGAGGTAATGAGGTGAGACTGGATGGAGACTTGTGGAAAGACTTGCAGCATGGTGAATCTGTTGTGGAAATGCAGTGAGGAACAGCTTGTGCCTGAGTAAGTGATCTCTGTCAGGTGGGAGCTTTTACATTTGAAGCTGTCAATTAATCAGCTGGAGCAATGGCCACGGAACTCCCGCCTCAGATTGACAGACATGGTTCCCGAGCAGCGTGGTTCCCGTGGCCATGAAATTAAAGATAAAAAGTAAGGTAAAAAAGCCTGTTAAGGGTCTGTTAAGTACATTATAATGAGTTTAATTGGGTCGCCTGCCGCTGCCTGTCGGCTCTGCGCTGACAGACCCAACATTGGGAAAGGCGCATTGCAGCAGGTTGACAGCGGGTTCCCGACCCGCTATCAAAAAATAACACTTTCCTACCCGTCCCGCCACCAATCCCGCCCGCTGACACCCTGGAAAATTCTGGCCATGGAGAGGCATGGGCAAATCAGAAACAGCATAGATTTATAAAGGGCAGGTCAGGCTACACTAATTAAATTTTTTTGAGGAATTGAAAGAGTGTATGTATGTATATATATATAATATATATATATTAAAAAATATGGGAATGCAATGGATGTTGTATATATGGACTTTCAGAAGGATGCTTTGACAACTTGCCGCATAAGAGATTTATTATGAAAATTAAGGTATTAAAGAGAATGTAACAGACAGAAAGCAATGAGTCGGGATAAATGGATCTTTTACAGATTGGCAGGATTTGAGTAGCAGTGTGCCCCAGAGATCTGTGCTGGGGCATCTTTATAAAAATGATTTGAACACAGGCACAGGAAGAATGTGTGATCAAGGTTGCCACTGATGCAGAACAAAATAGACAGTTTAGCAAAGTGGACAGATAAATGCCGTTCAATATTTCGAAATGTGAAGCGGTACATTTTCTTAAGAAAACAATAGAAGGAAGTATACCCTAAATGGTAAAATTCTTAAGTGAATGGAGCAAGTGAGACACCTGGGGTGCAGGTACACAGACCTTTAAAGATAAGAGTGCAGGGACGAAAGACCATAAAAAAGACAAATGAGCTTCTGGGTTTTATACATGGGAGCATTAAATATAAAAGCAAAGAAGTAGTGTTGAATTAGAACAAGACATTGGTTAGGCTACAAGTGGATTATTGCATGCAGTTCCTAATTTGGGACAATTTGGTGTGGATACAGTCCAACCCATTGGCCCAGAGCTTGCGGTCCTGATGACTGCGAACTGTCAGCATTTGCCATCATTTTGCCTTTGAAATCCCGCCCCCTCCCCCCCCCCCCCCCCCCCCCGGGAAATCACTGATCTGACGAAAACTTCCCCTTTTCCAAACAAATATCGCTGTTAGAAACCCCATAAAAGGTTAGACCTATTCAAATGAGGTGTAATTGGGTTTTTAATGCCAATCTGAGTAATAACTACTGATAAACAACTGTTCTGGCCTTGAAAGACGAATTTTATATTGGTGGAATGTCAAATTTCACCATTACGTTAAAAAAAAAAAAATTTCAATTAATTAGAAAAATATATTTTTTAAGTTTGTTCTTGATATGTCAGCTTCTACCTTAACCCAATGTGTATGACCCAATCTTTCTTTCCCTCTCTGTAAATTTTTTTAAAAAGTGATTGATTATTAGTGCTTTCTATTTCCTGGTTCCCTGTCTGTGGGAATTCTGCATTGTGATTGGCTGCTTAGACAGCTTGTTGCTGTCACAGCAGCTCGCATTATGGGATTCCCACTCAACTACGTTGATTTCAACTGCATGTCAGAAAAGCCAAACTTCTCGCCACAGAGGTTGCGAGATCTTTGTGCGAAGCTTACTTCGGGGCCAGCAGCGAACATCTTTGCTTCGCCGCTGACCACAAATTACGGGCCAATATGTCAACATCCCGCTTATATCGACAAAAAAGTCAAGTTCCAGTCCCTTCTCTGCACAATAATGTCAAATACTTACCTTTTATATCGATGTCAATAGAAACTCTGGCGAGCTTAATTCGACAAGTTTTTTGAAGTCCCTAACAGTATTGAAGGCCTTCCTTCATTACCACGTATGTCGCCAGGCCCTTATCTTCACATTGCAGTGAGGGTAAATCTGCCGAAATAGCGAGGAGGACAAATTGAAGAGCGTCATTGCACATATGTTATCTTTTGGTATTGTAGTCTTTTCGTCTTCAGTCGTTCTTCGAGAAGAGGCAGAAGATGCCATTGGCCTACAGCTCTGAAGATGCTGCATGGCTTCAGCTACATTTGAGGATTGCTGAGTCTCTTTCCTTCCCCCCCTCCACCCTCCCCCCCCAAAGGCATTGCTATTTCCTGGTTTGACGAACAGCCATTTTGGTTGATTAACCCTATCCAGTTGGTAAGTAGTAGCTTCGGGCAAACAAAAAAGGTTTCTTATAAATGTTATTTCGACGTTGGTTTGAGAAGCCGCAAAAAGCTGACAAATCGGTCGAGCAGATTCCAAGCGTGACTGGCCACCAATATAGGGAAGAAGATTGAAACAACACTGCTATCTGAGGAAGGACGGTTCTTGCCATGGAAGGAGTGCAGCGAAGATTCACCAGGCTGATACCTGGGATGGCAGGAATGACGTATGAGGAGAGAAATGACGTATGAGGAGAGATTGTGTCGATTGGGCTTATACTCACTGGAGTTTAGAAGATTGAGAGGGGATCTCATCGAAACCTATAAAATTCTGTCAGGACTGGACAGACTAGATGCTGGAAGGATGTTCCCGATGGTCGGGGAGTCCAGAACCAGGGGCCATAGTCTAAGGATAAGGGGTAGGCCATTTAGGACTGAAATGAGGAGGAATTTCTTCACCCAGAGAGTGGTGAACCTGTGGAATTCTCTGCCACAGAGGGCGGTGGAGGCCAGTTCATTAAATATATTCAAGAAAGAGTTGGCTATATTTCTTGAGGCTAAAGGGATCAAGGGATATGGGGAGAAGGCAGGGACAGGGTACTGAATTTGGATGATCAGCCATGATCTCATTGAATGGCGGAGCAGGCTCGAAGGGCTGAATGGGCTACTCCTGCTCCTCTCTTCTATGTTTCTATGAAAGGGAGAGGTGCGGCAGAACTGAAACCGAAATCTGCTGACTGTTCTCGCTTAGGTCGACAAACTGCACATGCCAACAAAATTAGAATGGTCTCCAACATGTGGGTAGGATTGTACTAGTTACAAAAAAAATGGGGAAATTTTCAGTTCACCAGCACTGTCATTTTTGAGCCAAAAAAACCTCCTAAAAGTTACATGAATGTATATATTTCAACTGGACTAATTATTTTTAACTACAACACAAGTCTAAAGTGTGTGTGTTTTTTTTCTTTTTTCAGGAGGAAAGCTGCCCAACAAACAGATAAACCAAGTGACAAAAAAGAGGAGGAAAGCCAGAATGTGTGTAATCAGCTTTTAGATTGATTGCATTCATAAGCTTGTAATAGCTTCTAAGTCAGATTTAAATAATTGTATTTGAGCAAGCTAATGCTGCAAATATGCAGGCAATTGTATCACTGGCATGTTCTAGAAAACAGTGTTGTATCTAACTGACAAAAGGACACACATAGCTACACGGTAGTTGATAGAATACTCTGAAGCACCATTTGCATAAGTGAATAAAAAAGGGATAATAGAACACTTTTTTTTACTCGAGAAGTCATAATAATTAGTATTATTACTATTCTTATTTTAATCAGGAGGATGCAAGCTCTTCACCTTCACCCAGTTCACGAGGTCTTGGTTTGCAGAATTCAACAGGTGAAGTCTGTAATCTATTCTTTGTGGAAATATGAGTATGCAGCTAATTTGAAGAACAGGAGGTCACAGACCTTTTGGAAATGTTGCATGTGTAAATTCCACACAGACTTTGTCTGTAAGTGGGGGCAGGGTTGTGACTGTTTAGAGAAGCTGTGGTCTGTGGAGTGGATCACAAAGATCATATGGATGAGGAAGGCCAATCAGTCCATCTTAATTCATCCATCCAGAAAGATCCTAAACTACCCCCCATTTCAGCATCCAATTGTTTTCTAAAATATTCCACGGTGTTTGTCTCCACTACTCTTTCTGGGAGTCTGCTCCATACTTGATCGTCGTTTGTGTAAAACAGAACTTCCTGACATTTGTCCTAAATTTGCCATTTTCCAGTTTGAATCTATGTCCCCTTTTCCAACTCTTGCTATTTAACTTAAAGTACCTTTTCATAAGAACATAAGAAATAGGAGCAGGAGCAGGCCATTCGGCCCCTCGAACCTGCCTCGCCATTCAATAAGATCATGGCTGATCTGATTTGGCCTCGACTCCACTTTCCCGCTCGCTCCCCATAACCCTGGACTCCCCTGTAGCTCAAATATATGTCTATCTCCGCTTTGAATATATTCAATGACTCCGCCTCCACAGCTTTCTGGAGTAGAGAATTCCAAAGATTCACGACCCTCTGAGAGAAGAAATTCCTCCTCATCTCCGTTTTAAATGGGCGACCGCTTATTCTGAAACTATGCCCCCTAGTTCTAGATTCACCCACGAGGGGAAACATCCTCCCCACATCTACCCTGTCAAGCCCCCTCAGAATCTTATATGTTTCAATAAGATCATAACCTCTTGGATGCCTCTATTACAGGCTGCAAAACTAAAGATTCCTCAGCCTTTCTTCATAACTTAGACCTTTCATCAGTCTTGTGGCTCTTCTCTGCACTGCCTGCAGCACCTGAATACCTCCCTTGTGTCTCAGCGACCAGAGGTAGCTGCAGTACACAAGGTGCACTCTGACCAAGCAATATAGTTTGGTTATGACTTTGTCTGATTTTGTTCTACTGTTTTGTCTGTGTAGTTTAACATTCTACTGGCTTTGTTGATTGCTGCACTGCCTTGGTTAGACATACTAAACGTTGAGTTGAGTAAGAATCCTGCGTCTCTTTTGGCTTTTTACTTGGTTATCTCAACACTATTTATACAGTACGTGTGTCAGCTAATGTTTCTTTCTATGTGCAGTACTTTGCATTTGTCTATATTGAGTTTCATTAGCCAATTTCTGCCCACATCCATAATCTATCCAACTCACTAATTTCTGAGTTGTTACCTCCAAAGCCCTTTCTATTTTGGTATCATCTACAAATTTGACCATTTTACATTGAGTTTCAGAATCCAGGTCATTTATGTAAATTAGCAACAGCAGTGGTTCCAGCACTGAGCCCTGGGGCGCCCCACACAATAATTCCACTCTACCCAGATATAACTCATGCAACTCATTGTTTCCTTATCCATTCAGTGAGTTTATCCTGGATCCCTAATGCTTTGAGCATAGCTACTAACCCTTCATGTGGAACTTTGCTAAATGCTTTCTGGAAGTCTAGGTACACCACATCTTAGAGCTTACCACAGTCTACTGGAGTTGTCATTTCCTCAAAAAGTCAAGGAGGTTGGTCAGGCAATATCTTTCCCTTCTGAATCTATGCTGACTGCTGTTACCTAGGTTATTGTTACAGTGATAATCTACAAGTGTACTCCTGATAATCGATTCCATTGTTTTGCATGGAATTGAAGTAAGACTAATGAGTCTTTAGTTGCCTGTGTCTGTTTTGTCACCCTTTCTGAATATGGGCACCATATTATTCTGGTTTCAATCTACTGGTACCTCCCCAGTGTCCAATGACTTCCTCATGATGATCGTCAGTGAAATCTCCTTAGTCTCTCTCAGCACTCTGGGATAAATACCATCTATTCCTGGGGACTTATTTGTTTTTAGCCTGTTTAGCACTTCCATCTCATTTATACCAAAGTCATTGATTTTGCTCAGGTTATCTCTTTTGGGGGAAGGCTTGTTGCTCATGTCTTCTCTTTTGAATACTTTAAAGAAGTAGTCATTCAGCATATTTATTATTTGTGTTCATTCTCAGTTTCAAGTCTGCTTGTGTCTTTTTGGATTTTCACCAGTTGTAATGCTGAAACAAATTTTTACTGTGGGAATGGGAACAGTTTCTCTCTATCTACTCTGTCCAGACCCCTCATGAATTTGAGCACCTCTATCAAATCTCCTGTCAACCTTCTCTGCTCTAAGGAGAACAACCCCAGCTTCTCCAGTCTATCCACATTACTGAAGTCCCTCATCCCTGGAACCATTCTTGTAAATCTTTTCTGCACCCTCTCTAAGGCCTTCACATCCTTCCTAAAGTGCGATGCCCAGAATTGGACACAATACTCCAGTTGAGGCCAAACCAGTGTTTTATAAAGATTCATCATAACTTCCTTGCTTTTGTACTCTATGCCTCTATTTATGAAGCCCAGAATCCCGTATGCTTTTTTAACTGCCTTCCCAACCTGACCTGCCACCTTCAACACTTTATGCACATATACCTCCAGGTCTCTCTGTTCATGCACCCCCTTTAGAATTGTACCCTTTAGTTTATATTGCCTCTCCTCATTCCTCCTACCAAGATGTATCACTTCGCATTTTTCTGCATTAAATTTCATCTGCCACGTGTCCGCCCATTCCACCAGCCTGTCTATGTCCTCGTGGAGTCTATCACTATCCTCCTCACTGTTCACTACACTTCCAAGTTTTGTGTCATCTGCAAATTTTGAAACTGCCCTGTACACCCAAATCCAAGTCATTAATATATAACAAGAAAAGCAGTGGTCCGAGTATCGACCCCTGGGGAACATCACTGTGTACCTTCCTTCAGTCCAAAAAACAACCGTTCACCACTACTCTCTGTTTCCTGTCACTTAGCCAATTTCGTATCCATGCTGCCATTGTCCCTTTTATTCCATGGGCTTCAACTTTGCTAGCAAACCTATTCTGTGGCACTTTATAAAATGCCTTGTACACCACATTGCACTCATCAACCCTCTCTGTTACCTCATCAAAAAACTCAATCAAGTTAGTTAAACACGATTTGCCTTTAACAAATCCGTGCTGGCTTTCCTTAATTAATCCACACTTGTCCAAGTGACTGTTAATTTTGTCCCTGATTATCGTTTCCAAAAGCTTCCCCACTACCAAGGTTAAACTGACTGGCCTGTAGTTGCTGGGTTTATCCTTACACCTTTTTTTGTACAAGGGTGTGACATTTGCAATTCTCCAGTCCTCTGGCACCACCCCATATCTAAGGAGGATTGGAAGATTATGGCCAGTACCTCCGCAATTTCTACCTTTTATTTCCCTCAGTATCCTAGGATGCATCCCATCCAGTCCTGGTGACATAGCTACTTTAGTACGGCCAGCCTTTCTACTACCTCCTCTATCAATTTTTAGCCCATCCAGTATCTCAACTACCTCCTCTTTCACTATGACTTTGGCAGCATCTTCTCCCTTGGTAAAGACAGATGCAAAGTACTAATTTAGTACCTCAGCCATGCCCTCTGCCTCCATGCGTAGGTCTCCATTTTGGTCCCACCCATCCTCTTACTACTCGTTTACCATTTATATGCCTGTAGAAGACTTTTGGACTCCTTTTTTGTTAGCTGCCAATCTATTCTCATACTCTCTCTTTGCCCCTCTTATATCCTTTTTCACTTCCCCTCTGAACTTTCTATATTCAGCCTGGTTCTCACTTGTATTCTCAACCTGACATCTGTTATATGCCCCCTTTTTCTGCTTCATCTTACTCTCTATCTCTTTCGTCATCCAGGGAGCTCTGACTTTAGTTACCCTACCTTTCCCCCTCATGCAAATGTCCTCGACTGTACCCGAACCATCTTCTCTTTAACGGCAGCCTATTGTTCAATTACAGTTTTGCCAGCCAATCTTTGATTCCAATTTACCTGGGCCAGATCCATTCTCAACCCACTGAAATTGGCCTTCCTCCAATTAAATACTTTTACTCTAGATTGCTCCCTGTCCTTTTCCAAAGCTAATCTAAGCCTTATGATACTATGATCACTGTTCCCTAAATGTTTCCCTACTGATACTTGCTCCACTTGACCCACCTCATTCCCCAGAACCAGATCCAGCTGTGCCTCCTTCCTTGTTGGGCCAGAAACATACTGATCAAGAAAGTTTTCTTGAACACACTTCAGAAATTCTTCCCCCTCTCTGCCCTTTACACTATTATTATCCCAGTCTATATTAGGATAGTTGAAGTCCCCCATTATCACTACTCTATAGTTCTTGCACCTCTCTGTAATTTCCCTGCAATTTTGCTTCTCTATATCCTTCTCACTAGTTAGTGGCCTATAGAATACACCTAGCAGTGGAATGGTACTTCTATTATTTCTTAACTCTAACCAAATAGATTCTGTCCTTGACCCCTCCAGGACACCCTCTCTCTCCAGCACTGTAATATTCTCCTTAATCAATACTGCCACCCCACTTCCTTTTTTTCCTTCCCTATCTTTCCTGAACACCTATATCCAGGAATATTTAGTACCCAATCCTGCCCTTTTTTGAACCAGGTCCCCGTTATCGCCACAACATCATATTCTTATGTGGCTATTTGCGCCTGCAGCTCACCAACCTTATTTACCACACTTCATGCATTTACACACATGCACTGTAAACCTATCTTAGACCTTCTTATATTCTCTCTTAGTCTAACCCCACCTAATACTGTACTATTTCTTACTCTAGTGCTATCTGTCTCTCCCAGTCCTTTGTGCACCTTGTTTCTCCTTTCTAATGCCACATCCTGGTGCCCATCGCCCTGCCAAGTTAGTTTAAACTCTCCCCAACAGCACTAGCAAACTCCCCCGTGAGGATATTGGTCCCGGCTCTGTTGGGGTGCAACCCGTCCGCCCTGAACAGGTCCCACCTCCCCCAGAACTAGTCCCAATGGCCCAGGAATCTAAAGCCCTCCCTCCTGCACCATCTCTCCAGCGATGCATTCATCTGCTCTATCCTCCTATTTCTATACTCACTAGCTCGTGGCACCAGAAGTAATCTGGAGATTACTACCTTTTGAGGTCCTGCTTTTTAATTTCTTTCCTAGTTCCCTCAAATCTGCCTGCAGGACCTCATCCCTATTTCTACCTATGTCGTTGGTACCGATATGGACCACGACCTCTGGCTGTTCACCCTCCCCCCTCAGAATGTCCTGCAGCCACTCAGTGACATCCTTGACCCTGGCAACAGGGAGGCAACATACCATCCTGGAATCATGTCTGCGGCCGCAGAAATGCCTGTCTGTTCCCCTGACTATTGAACCCCCTATCACTATTGCTTTCCCGATCTTCTTCCTCCCCTCCACCCCACCCCCCCCCAATACAGCTGAGCCACCTGTGTTGCCATGGACTTGGCTCTGGCTGTACTCCCCAGAGGATCCATCGCCCTCACCGGTTAGAGAGTGTGATGCACTCAGTGGACTCCAGCACTACCTGCCTGGTGCTCCTTGTCTGTCTGGTGGTCACCCGTTCCCCTCTGCCTGTACACTCTTACGCTGTGGGGTGACCACCTCTGCCTCTGGTACAGAGTCATGAACCAGTCGTGCATTACATTTACCAACTCTGACTCTAAACCACTTGCATTTTCCCATTAAGGTCTACCATTAAAATGACTTTCTTGTTCTTGCATATCCTTCCTATCTCTTCATGCAGCAAATTGTGCTCCTTCTTATGTAACATATCCCCAGAGTTAGCTTGGAATTTTTTCATATTATTGAGGTGTCTAACTGGTCATTTTATAGCTTGCCCTCTCCCACAGAATCAACTTGATTTACGTCCCAGGCCTCCTTAACGTATAGAGCTACAGCACCTCCTTTCTGTCCACTCTTTTCTGAACATTCTATATGCTTGAATGTTAAATTTGTTCCCATCTTTTGGACTTGGCCATGTTTCTAGCATTATCACTACATTGTACTTCCCTAACGCCTCCAGAGCCTCCAGGTCTGTCATCTGATTTTTAATACTTCTAGCATTCATATCAATACATCTTACAGATTTACCTCCTTTCATGTTCCCCCAGTGTCTGCCTGTTCCTGGTCTCTGGTTCATGTAAGTCACTCTGGATATTATTATTTATATCCACCTGTTGGTAACTTCTTCTACCTTGCTGTCTGTCTCATCTGAAGTTTGCTTTTCTTCCTGTCCACCCCTCCCCCCTCATCTATCTAGTTTAAGTGATTTTTGATTACTGCCGCATGTTCTTTGCAAGTCTCTTTGTTCCTTCTTGGTTTATTTGCAGCCAGTCTTTCCTGTACCAGTCCTTTTGTCCTGAAAGTTTTTATGAGGGCAGTACTGTTATTTTCACACCATGCTTTCATTTACATCCTTAATTTTCTTGGTGAACGCCCCATCTTTCCCAAACACTGGAAGTATACAGGAAACATTATTTTGCGTCATCCTCGATCTTTGAGTTTGGAGGTAATTCTCATGTATGTGACGTTTAAGGCCTAATATTATTTTCCTTATGTGGACTGCCCCCACTGTGCCCCTATCTAGAGTCGAGCTCATCCATGGCCGCCTATTTGTTTTTTTAAACAATATTCGCAGCTTCCCAATGAGGATGTAATTCTTTTAATGTATTTCTGCCGTTATCAACTGCTTTGGCATCTGTGCACCTCAATGTTTAGTGAGGTTTTTGAAAGTTAACAGTTAAAACTTAACTGACAATGTAAATATAACAGAAGGTCTTATGAAAGTATTCTTGCCATGGTGTGATTGTGGGGTCTCAGAATCTTATGATCCATGATCTGATCTTAAACCTTAATCTAATAATGTCTGTCTGACATAAGGAGGGTAAGTTTTAGTATTTATTTATGAAAGGTCAAAGGAATGAAGCTCTCTTGCTGGTCAGTGAGTAAATGCACCATGTGGTGCAGTGCGATGAAAAGCTCAAGTTTGATTCCTCGCCTGTACTGAGTGAGCTGATTTCAGCAATGGCAACAGTTAGAATGCTACAGTTTCCCTGCAATAGAGAGGAGAATAATCAGCCAGGATTTCCCACTCCTGATCACTGTCCAATGACCATTGCTGGAATGTGCGTATGTGGGGGCATCGGTGAGAACAGGATTGGGTTTGGCTGTGATGCCATCTACGGTTGAATAACCTTCCATCATACCGTCTGGGCAGACACATGAAAAATGGCCACTTGAGCGAGGTCTTGTGGGCTGTGATTTTGGAACTGCACCCCAGTGAGAGTCAAAACCCCAACAAGAGAAAGGGAGAAAATGATGTAAAAAGTCACTTGATGTTATAATTTATTTTTGAAATGTTGAATAGTTTGATATTTGATCATGAAGCAGTATTGAGTGGTGTCGAAGAATAAATGCTAAAATGATGCCTCTCGGAAAGTGCAGCTTGGTATACGTGTACAGAGGACAAAAAAGCCCTGTTCCCATGCCCAAACCTCTTTTGGAGTGAAGCCAGGTTTGAGGTCACACTGACATAAATTCTACGTAACTGGGGGTTGAACACGTACTTGACCCGGAGTTTTACCTACCCAGTAGAAATGCTGAGTATGTATGAAACTGTTATTGGAACTCTGGCAGGCATTGCTCTGATATTTCTGCAAATAGAGATCACAGAATTTATATCTGTCAAAATGCAAATCCCACGTTTGGGCTGGATCAGCACTTGTGTTCAGAGTACCCTGATAGACAGCTGTCCCACTGTTACCATATGCTGGCAGCTTTGGAGGCTGTCAGCAGGATAGAAAGAAAAATATGGTGTGAGCCTTTTAGCTCCTGAAAAATAACATTTGGTGTAGCAGCTCTGCACAAGGTGAGCAACAAGCCAAAAGTAAGATGTGCTCTTCAAAGCAAAATGCACAAATGTCCGGTCATTTGTTTTTATTGAGAAATTTACAGTAAATGAGCAGATTCTTTGAATTAAGGGGGTTATGTCGTAGGCACCTTTGACTTGAAAACATCAGTCCAGACTGTCCTACAAATGTGTTAAATTCAGGTGAATGTTTCTCAACAGATGCTGGTAAAAAGCCATGGGAAAGGGCCAACTCTGTCGAAAGGTCAGGAACTATCTCAAGGTGAGCAGTTAAGGGATAGATGTGATTTTGAAAACAGGTTATTTTTTAATGGCTTAGTGATTAAAAGTGTTGTATAATAGAGTATGCATAACCAGTCAGGACTGAGCTATAATTTATATGTATCCATTTTGGAAAAATACAGAGAGGCCCTACCTAACGTTTGTGGAATGATGTTAATTGCACCTGGCAAGCTGTCTGAATTCGATCAAAGGTTATTTTGGGAGGAGATATGTTGGCACAGTGGGTGAGAACACTGTCCTGTGACCTTTTGGAAAATAAAGACAGACATCATGCTGATGTGAAATAGTATTCTCATCTGAGCTTGGGTAGTGCAGGTGAAATTCTGTTTTACAGCTGACCCATGGAGTGGTACGAGACTTGCTCATATCTGGCATTGTATGCCTGCTTTGTAGTGTTAAGTGGGCACGTTATGTGCTCACAATCTGACATTTGAGAACGGGGCAAGCTTAGTGATCCTAGTAATATGATTTGGTGTCAGCCTTGGCTCAGTGGATAGCACTCTCGCCTCTGAGTCAGAGGTTATAGGTTCAAGTCCCACTCCTGAGACTTGAGCACATAATCTAGGCTGGCACTTCAGTGCAGTGCTGAGGGAGTGCTGCACTGTTGGATGTGCCGCCTTTCAGATGAGACGTTAAACCGAGGCTCCTCTCCCCTCTCAGGTGAATGTCAAAGAGCCCGGTGCACTATTCGTAGAAGAGCAGGATGGTTCTCCCGGTGTCCTGGCCAATATTTATCCCTCAACCAGATGATCTGGTCATTATCTCATTATTGTTTCTGGGACCTTGCTGTGTACAAATTGGTTGCTGTGTTTCCCTACATTGCACAGTGACTACACTTCAAAAGTACTTCATTGGCTGTAAAGCATTTTGAAATGTCCTAAGGTTGTGAAAGGCGATGTATAAATGCAAGTTCTTTCTTCTTTCTTTATTTGTCCAGTATTTCAGACAGGTGCATAACAAAAGTAACAACATACATGATTCATATAATTGTTGTCTATTTCCTGTAGAAATGGGGTACAACTCCTGGATGCACTTGTGATATTGCGCATCAGGGTCAGTCTGCAGATTATGCAACTGTCCTGCAAGTGCCTAATGCTGTGCAAAACAAAAAATATTCCATTTTCTCAGCACTGGTATCCCTCACCATAATGAGTACAACCACACTTCAAAAAAGTGATGAAGATTCTTTGGGTGTTGTTATCATTTTCAGTTAAGGGCAAGAAAGATTTTCCATGCATAAAAAATAATTGCTCTTGTTCCACCTTTGGCACTACTGGTCAACTAGTCAACAACTGGGTAGACTGTGACAACTACTCTTGAGTCTTATGGCCTATTTATATTTTAAAACTGCTTCTTGAAGCCTGAGGCTCCTGATGCTGTGGAGTCTACCCTATCTTTATGGAAGGGTGGATTCACAGTTAACGCTGCAATTCACAACTTTGTTTCTGACGGCTAGATGCTCCCCAACAGCTGCAGAAGGTATGTGGAGGCCAGTGATTGACAAAACATTGCTGGGCTCCAGCGGCAGGTTTATATTTTCACCAGGAGTCAGGGGCAGATCTGCCTCCGGAGACACCAATAACAGCCACCTCTTTCGGTGGGTCTGAGAGCCGCCACAGGCAGCAGTGCTGCGTCATTTCTAGCTGTGCCGTGTGTGTCTGTGTGGTGAAGTGATGGCGGCATTTTTGCTGTAGCTCGACTGCATTTTTGGCTTGGGTGCCATGCTGCCTTGTGCACTGCACCAACACCACATGTGCAGTATACAACAATGAACTTCATATCAGGGCAACAAATGATGCAGATAGCAAGGTCATCGGGAAAAGGTGCTTTCGCACAGCTAGTCTCAGCAATTGTTCCATAGTTTACCATGTACCCCACATTAATGTCCGATACATGCATCAGTGTGTGGTGCATCCATTGGACTCCCAAACGTGCAGTCTTTCCCACTGTGATGAAATATTCCATTCATCACTGCCTGTGACTGTGGTCGGTTTCAGTGTCATTTCCCTTCCCCCAGTCCTCATTGTATTGTTTATTGGAATGTGCTGGAATGTGCTGTGTGTAGGGCTCCGCCCATACCTGGCCCCTTTTGTAAGCTAGCTCAGTCTGGCCTCAGTCTCCAGAAGGAAGATACCTCTCTCTCTTACGTGTTACTTTCTAAGTTAATAAAAGCCTTGTTTTGTTTCGCTAACATCGAGTCTCGGAATTATTGAGGCACATCACCCACCCCAAGTGGAGTCAGCAGACAAAGGATCTTTGCACTGTCCGTAAATGGTATGGGTATTGATTGATTCCAACTGTATCACTACAGCAATATCTGTGTGTAGACATAAGTACTTTATTGGATATTTTACTGCTGAATATGGATAAAAAAGTGCAGAGTTATCTGCAGTTACACGGAGACAGCTCAACCATTAACAAAAATGCCCTGTTAATAGAAGCCTGTTGTCGACAGAATGGTAATGCTAAGGAATTAATAAGAAAAATGCACTTGGATTAAATTTGCTCTAAAGTGAAGAAGCCGCTAAAGGTTTGTGCTGGTGAAAGGGTTAACAAATACTTCCAGAATTCCAATTTTACCAGACTTAAGTTTCAATGAGAAGTGATGAAGAGTTACTGTATTTTTTTGTTTATTACAGTCACAACCAAGTACTTTAAGTTCCTTGTTGTCTCCGTTCTTTTCTGCCCCCTAATATTAGCTGCAGTGCAATGACCAGGCAATCCATGTGTTCACACTAACTGAAGTGGTTTCCTGTACAGATGCATTTCAGTGGTTGAGTAGTTATGGTGCCCACACTGTCTGAAAATCTAAGGCATGCAGCAGGGAGGACGCTTCACATTTTGGTTGTTTATAGTTGCTGGTCTTTAAATTCACTTATAGTCGCTGGTCTTTAAGTTCAAGAACATGATATTTCTTGTATTTCTATGTTAGAATAATATTGCATTCATTCTTTTTCTAATTCCATTCCATTGTTTTAGAAATGCATTAATGACGAAGAGCCCTGAAGCTAAGAATGTTGTGCAGTCTCATCTTTCATCCTCTAGGTATAAATGAAAGCAACAGTTTCACTCCTTTTTCAGCTTATCCATTCATGGATGCACATCTCCTTGCCAACTGCAGGCTGGATATCCAGAACTATCTACTGGCACTTACTGCATTATTTAACAGCTTGCTTCCACTTGCTCTTCCCTGACAATGCAAATGTTCGTCAATGTGCTATTTCATGTGTGCATCCAACCTGAAGATTATGTCCTGCTTCATATGGATTCAAAGACCTGTTTAGTAATGAATTATACTAAAAAGGACTATGAAATTAAATAATTAGCACTTATTTAAAACTCCAGACCATGTTGAAAATAGCAGACGCACGTATACAGCTATAGGGAACCAAAATGTATATAATCCAGCCACCTGAATCACTTAGCCCTTTACTCAGCTGGCCTATAAACCAAATGTGACATCTCTCTCCTGACTGGCAAATTCCGCTAGTTCATATTTCAAAGGTCAGTGTAGCCCCCATATGAGAACCTCTCCTACATTCAAAAGAATCTGTGCAATAAAGAAATATCCCCCTCACAATTAAAACAATTTATTTTCACTTCGGTAATTTGCTTAGGCTTAAGAACTCATTGATGAGAAGCATGTTAAGCAGTAGCACGGGTGTTGTTGGTCCATCAGCCCCAGCTGAGTATTCATGAAGTTTTAACACTTGTGAGGAACTTTAGGACCAAAGTTGTTGCTGTCATCACTCCTTGTTCCAAATAGCATTTCAGTAATTTCCAGAAGGCATCAATATATCTGTACAGCAGAGATGGCTCCATTGATAGGAATTCATTAGCTTCCCCAGATACTCTGCAACTCCCAGCTCCACGTTATATGATGTTCCAATTGAAAATCATTTAACGTTCTTGTTAGCACTGTAAATCCTGCTGTACAAGATGCCAATGTGGAGCTGTGCATTATTCGTGGTTGGTGTGACCAGCAGGACAGTCTGTTTCTCGCCGCTATGTAAAGATTGTTACTTGTGCTTGACGCTGAAGTGACCCAGTGCTACTATTACACTGATGTGCTTTTGCAACCAGAGAACATAGCCTCTCTCATTACAACACACACACACACTCAGTTCAGTTCAGTTCAGTTCAAATGCTTTATTGGCATGAAAGTTTACAGAGAACCATATTGCCAAAGCTTACATAGCAAAAAGGTACAGTTTTCCAACATTCTGTAGGTGTCAATCGATTTGACATTTGTTGGGTACATACAATATTACTTTTAAACACTCTCACACTCACACACACTCACTCACACACACAAACTCTCACACACTCTCACACACAAACTCACACACACACACTCTCTCACACACACACACACACACACACACACACACACACACACACACACACACACTCTCTCTCACACACTCACTCACACACACACACTCACACACACACACACACACACACACACACACACACTCTCACACACACTCTCACACTCACACACACACACACTCACACACACACACACACACTCACATACACACACACTCTCACTCACTCACACACACACTCACACTCACACTCACTCACACACTCTCACACACACTCTCTCTCACACACACACACACACACACACACACACACACTCACACTCACACTCACACTCTCACACACACACATACACACACTCTCTCACACACTCACTCACTCACTCACTCACACTCTCACTCACTCACTCACTACCTCACTCACTCACTACCTCACTCACTACCTCACTCACTCACTACCTCACTCACCTCACTCACTACCTCACTCACTACCTCACTCACTCACTACCTCACTCACTCACTCACTACCTCACTCACTACCTCACTCACTCACTCACTTACACACACACACTCTCACCCACACACACACAGACAGTTCCAGTTTCAATCAGATCATCTGGGAAACTGCCAAGCAGAGGTGAGACATTTTACCCAGAGGCAGATAATATTGCAGGGCGAGTCGAGCCACACTGCTTCCTAGTGGTTATAAAGTGAATGAGTCAGAGAAAAGATTAACGTTTTTATTATTTTAAAATGGGATGGCATTGTTGCCTGTCTCCAGATGTAATCCAATGTACAGAAAAACTCCAGATGTAATTTATTTTATACCAGTTGATCACCCATGGCATTGCACACGGGATAAAGAGCAAGTGTAGTCCAGATGAAACAGGCAAGGAATAATTGGACCAGGGAACGCAGACATAATTCAGTCCATGTTTTAAATTAAAGCATTCTGTCTTTATTTTTATATTTCCGTTATAAAGTGCTATGTTCAAACTTATAATGGAAACTGCTTATGTAAACTTGTCACATTTTGATTATACTCTCCGGCCAGCAGTGTCGCTGTAGCCTCTCCAATGGGGGGAGAGTGTAATTATAACGTGACAAGTGCACATGGGCAGCTCCCATTATAAATGTGAACATGAGAATTTATAATGGGAATATGGAGAGAAAGTATAATGTCAGCTTCATCCCGAAGGTGTCCGCAGGACTCGTTATTCATCAACTGTTGACTCCTGTGAAACCCAGGATACTCAATGGATGGCCTGGCAATTGCCTGACTTTAATCAATGAGCTAGTGCCTACTTAAAAAGTTAAATACAAATTTAGTTGAAACTAACAATATTTGCCAGCACTATTTGTGGGGTGAAAGCAAATGATATTGGAGCACTGATACAAACCAACTACTTTCAATCTCCTCGGTATAGTTTCCACATTCAGCCATTTTCTCCCCCACCCCCTATTTCTATCACTCTTTGCTAATGGAATATATGAAATGTATTCAAACCTAAACATACATATTGAACAGATGGATAGAAAAGAAACCTTTACCATGCAGCAGTTAATGATAGCGTTCTACTCTTTTGGCTTTTGGGGAGGGGTGGTTGAACAGATCTCCATTCACTCTTTTTGCAGGATAGATGGAAAGATTTTGTGCAAAGATGATCCCTCCAGCCCTAGGTTAGTCTGCAACTGCAGAAGCCTACACAACATCACAGGACATCGAGCCATATGGCATTGTCATAGCAGTGCTATTGAAATGCAAATATTAGCTTCAAGGAGGACTGGTTAATAAAACTGCTTTGCCTTCCCTATGAGAATACTAATCTGGTGCCTCTTGCTGCTGCACAGACTTGCAGTAACTGAAATCCGACTAGCACTGGGACCCAGACTTAATTTCTGTGTTTTATTTGTTCCCTACCCTGTAGACTGAAACCAGGGGGCAGCACCAGTAATGATGTGGCCACAGATGCCTTAGATTTTGATCGATTGAAGCAGGTATGTACCCTGGGTACTTATACTGAAGAGGCTATAAAACAGTTAATGTTTCCTATAGTATAATTTTCCTTTTTAATCTTCAGAATAATAACGAATCTTAATTTGAACTGCCCTGTTAAAATGTACAGAAAGCAACCTTTCTCGCACCTTGTATAAATCGGCTTGCATTTTTATAACTTAAACTCACAGGAAATACTGGAGGAAGTCGTAAAGGAGTTGCACAAGGTGAAGGAAGAGATTATTGATGGTAGGCATTATACTTGTTGTTGACCGTGATAAACAATAAGGTGCCATCAAGCATGAGGGACCAGGTGGCATGTCGTGATCTATTTCTTTAAGATGTATTAATGGGCCCTCGCAGCTTGCAAAAATTTGTGCTCCTGACTCCATCAAACTTGATCAGAATTCCCCTCATTTACAAAACATAGCTGAAATTCTAGTACTTGATGTTAAATTCTTGGCTGGTCCTCAACAGGAATCTAAATACATTTTTTTTTTTTAAGTTGTACAGTAATTATATTTTGGTAAAACTGTTGCCAGCTCCATGTTTTTAAAAAAAATTCCAGTGGTTCCCTGCTGCCCCTTAATGGAACAATGAAGAACTGGATCTCCTGCTGTTGTCCAAATTTTAACGCCGTACTTGCCATCACAATAGCTATTTTGTCAAGTTCACATGACAGATGTGTTAAGTATCTTTAAGTACAAACTACATAAAATTAAAGGTTTCTTTCAACCTTTTCAAAATTCCAATCTTAGTATTGCAGAACATATTTCAAACAATGTACTGGTCACTTCTTTGTGACCTTAGAGTCTTGAATATTGGTCTCAACTGCTGAAGGGCATTGAATAATAATGTCAACTACTATTTCCTTGTCTACAGCTGTAGAACAGTAAACTGGTGTATTCGCTTTCCCATTAATATCAGCTTTCATTGTTTTTCAGCCATTAGACAAGAATTGAGCAGAATCAGTACAACGTAATGAATTTTGCACTCGGGAATGTGGGAAGTTCTCAGAGGGATCTGGGAAGATGAGAGACAGCTGTGTGGAGGATAGTGTGGAAGATGACTAAGAGAGAAGCTATGCACTGAATGTCACGGTCGCTTTTAAACCCTTCATTGATTAGCGGACTCAACATGCTCTGCGGCTTGCTGCCTTGGATCTGCTTCACATGAAAAGTCTTAATTCTCCAAAACAACAACAAAAAACTTTCAATGATTTTAATACAACTTGTGAATCTTATTTTCTAGGTTTTACAAAAAAAATTGCACATCTGTTTTATGTTAGCCTTTGTAATTTTTTATTAGCTTATTTAAAGGTTTACATTACTTCTAGATTATGTTTTTAGATAAGAGCTTACACACACGAACACACACACACCTTTTGCTTTTTGTAGATAAATAACTTCAGTTATTTCTACCAGTAGACGATACCACAGTATTTTTGACTCTGTATTGAAAATTCTTTGCCAACAAAGAGATCCTTGTAGCATCACTGAAAAGGCAGAAACTTGTAAAAGTTGTGATATGACAAAGGTAACTGATTTCTCAACGAATCTTGCAAACCTTATTAAAACAAGGTACATCAATGCAAAACAGTCTCTGTGTTCATGTTAGAATACAGGTGGTACAGAACTATTCAAATTACATTTTGAATATTATTGACATATAGTTAATCAGAGTGATCCTGTTCCATGTAGCAACCTTACGATATACGGAGATGACTCGGTGAGTTTGGAACTACCAACAGCATTTCCAGGTAAGCAACACCTCACAAACTCGTTATATGAATAGAATTAGATCACCCGCGTTCTAGGTGGAGCTGGAACTGTTAAGTGTCTCTTTTACTCTACTGAGTTTTCTGTCAACTTGGTTCTGTATCATAAAAAGCAAACACTTAAGTGAAACTATGTACATATCTGCTGAAACTATCTGGAGATCTTTGTGTTTATTGCCAACATCTCTGTCATACTGGGCACTGGGCCAGCGTTAACCAAAGGCTTTTTAAATGAAGAAGATGCAGATGATCTTCATATGGCTAGAAAGACTCTGTGTTAGACCACATTACCATGAAGTTTGTTAAAAAAAAGCTCAACAATATTCTAAGTAAAGCATTGCTTCTTTCAAATAATGTATCAATTACATTACAGAAGAAGTGGGCAGAAAGATTCAACTGCACTTTAAAAAGTGCACACCAGATGGCGCAATGTAATGCAACTGGAGAAAGTGCGAGATCTACTGGATTTTAACCAAACTCATCAAACTTTATCTACATAACGTGCTGGAATTCCAAAACACCATCTTTAAAATTGATCCCATTTAAGTTCATAATTGAGCCTGTTCAATGTTGTGCGTTTTTCTAGATTACAATGTTTTAGTAATCCCTCGCTACTTTAAATTAAACATGCAAAACAGACAGTGTCACAGCTATACAGGTGTGGATGATCCTGTTGTTAGTCTCACAAATTCATCAATGTATAAAAAGCTAGTGTGTTATTATGCAATTCCCTGACTCCTGTTAAAATTTAGACCAAGTTGTACCAGCAGCAATAACTCCTGTAATCTCACATTAACGGCAGCAATGTACTTGGGTGTGTTGGTGAGCTGAGGAACAATAGAGCCAGTAGAGAGCTGGCGGGAGGTGAAGAATAATTGAACAGATGAGCAGCCAGAGCAAAATAGGTGATTGAATGGATACAGCCATGAAATGGAGAAGGAAACAGGAAAGATAAAAAATAAAGGTGGAATTAAAGTGAAATGAGGAATAAAAGATCTATTTCATTAAAGTTTTTTCATTGTGTCCCATGGGGTTTGCTGAAGCCCTGGGCTTCTGGTTTGATTTCTAGTCCTGGTTCTGTCCTTTTTGTTTCAGAAGACAAAAGGATATTTAAAGCCTTAGCCCTACTCATGGCACATATTTATCTGCCATATTAGGTATGCTAAGTCCTCACCACAATGTCTTACCTAGTCGACTAACAGCTGGAAAATAAACTTTTTTGGAATATTAAGCACATTTTGTACATACCGGGATC
This sequence comes from Somniosus microcephalus, assembly GCF_052327205.1. Taxonomy (NCBI): domain Eukaryota; kingdom Metazoa; phylum Chordata; class Chondrichthyes; order Squaliformes; family Somniosidae; genus Somniosus; species Somniosus microcephalus. The sequence goes on along the minus strand of NC_140998.1, from coordinate 65,617,562 downwards.
TGCAGGGACGAGGGAGTGGGTGCTGATGCACTGATCTCTAGAGCAACAGTGTTCAGAGCCATGAAGTAGGAGGTTGAACATAGGTTCCATCTCTGCTCTGCTCATTTCCACTCTGAACTGTGCCAAGTAAGGGCTGCGGCATCTCCCTGTGAGCAGGTTGTCCACTGCCCTTTCAGCAAGAGATGATCCAAAGATGCAGAATAATTTACAATGAAAGAAAAATTACATAAAACTAAAGATTAGATGTTCAAAGGCCAGAATCCATAGCATGTGAGCAGGTGACGTTCCAGCCAGAGAACTCTCGATATGAAACATCTCTCCGTTGAATTTTAATATGTTCCATGTCTGGCATCTGGACATTTGGCCCTGTATTTTCAAAATTACTGATGATTTATTTGTTTCTTCCTTGATCATTACAGGACTCTGGTACCATTCTTTCACAGAATCTACACACAATGAAATATCCAAGTTTTCATTTTCTTCAGAGTCTGTTACTAACTGAGGGCTGTCATTGTGTTCAGGATTATCCGGCATATGGTTCTCAAAACAGCATTTTCCATCAAATTCTGTTGTAGAATTATCTTTAGAAAAGCGTTAGAAGTTCTTTTGTAAATTAAATGCATGATTTTAGTACTGGCCTGTAACCAACTATAAATCATTAAATTCTTCCATACCCACTACACTAGATTCATTTAAAGGAAACACCTTCTAAATTGTTATTGATAAGCTTTTATTCAGGCCTCTTAATAGATCCTTTAGTTAGGTGTCAATTCTGTCTGATTACGCTCCTGTGAAGCACTGTGGGATGTTTTTCTACATTAAAGGCACTATATAAATGCAAGTTGTGTTGATTTTTTTTTAGTGGATTGTTTCCCTAGTTTCCACCTCCCTTCATCTTCTAGCTTCCCCACTATTCCCTCCAGTGCCACATTGCCTCATTTGGTTTAAAGGGTGGGATGATGTGGGCTGTGTACTTTGCAGTTGCCGCCAATGCCATGTGAGAGAGGTACCACTTCTGTGATGTGGAGTGAGTGTTGCCGGTTTAACTGCTCAATCAGCCAAGACCTCTGCTGGTGCACAGAGCTCTAATGGACAGGCTGAGGACTAATGACATTTACTGAAATTGGGTGAGTGAGTTTAAATGTCAGTCTGTCCTGCAATTTAAAAACTCACCCCTCTATTAAAGAGTTGAAGATACCACCGTCAGTAGTAAAACAAAGGTAATGCGTGATTAAACACTATTGTACCATGTACTGTGAGCTCAGACTTTTGATAGCCTTTAACATAGTAAAATGTCCTAAGGTGCTTCATAGGAATGCCATCAAATACCGAGCCACATGAGATATTAGGACAGGTGACCAAAAACTTGGTCAAAGAGGTAGGTTTTAAGGAGTGTCTTAAAGGAGGAGAGTGATGCGGCGAGGCATAAGGAGGGAATTCCAGAGCTTAGAGCCCCAGCAGCTGAAGGCACAGCCGCCAATGGTGGAGCGATTAAATTCAGGGATAGTCCCAGGGGTTTCCTTGACAACTGCAAAGTAATTGTATTATTGCACTATCCTGTGAAACTGGCTGTGTTAGCACCATTGTACTAGCTCCACTGCAGAGTAAGTCTTCAGGTGTGATCTGCATTAATTTCATTTTATTGAGGCTATAGTTCATATGGAAAACAACAACCAAGTGATAGAAAATTAATGAATGGCTGTACTTTGGGGTTCAGATAATGTCCAAAGATCATTCAGATTTTATTCTGATAGCTTTATTAAACACCCCAAAGTGTCTGAGTAAAGCAGAGTCTCTATGACCAATATAGTTTCTAAATTCTGAATAAGTAATCAACTACAGCACTTCAGATGGGAATTTACTTGAGTTTTTAGCCAGTATGGAAATGCTATTGAATTGTATCATTAATAGAGGGTGGCATGTAAAGCAACAGCGTAGTAATAAATAGTCAAATAAAAAAGATCCTAGGCAGATATCTTTAACAATGTGCTTTGGGCACCCATATTAAATTTACAAAGATATTTAAATGGATTGAAGTCATATTTAAAGTGTGACAATTCAATGATTTCAAAGTTGCCATGGTCACAAAAAAATCTAAGCAGTGTCAGTAGTAACGTTGAATTCTTTCTATGTCTAATTCAAAAAGCAAGCGAGGCCTTGACAGTAGAACATGGCTGATATGATATTTGGTGATTGAACAGAATACTGGTGATGACCATCTTCGATTTATTAAATCATGGTAGGATGGTGTAGTCAAGGTTTGATGATGACAGAATAAAGGGATTTTGAGCTATTGTTATCACGAGGAAAACGGACAGGATTAAGCTGGGTGCAGAAGAGAAAGGACCACCGAGACTATGATCAATTTAAGACCAAGAGAGAATCACAAAGTTTCTAGGATGAAGGTTGGACAGTAGGGTCATACTAGGATGCATATCTGCTACAAAACTTGGTGGGGGGGGAATGCCACTGATGGGCACAGCACTGAAAGAACATTTCAGAAGGAAAGTGCGCATTCCAGCAACCATAAAGCATAAAGCAAGAATAAGTTGGCCTCACAGACCCCTTTCACTTTTGTGCGAACAGCAGAAACTGGACTACTGAGTACATAATTCCCCACATTGACAAAAACAATAAATTCTTTGAAGTAGTTGATAATATATCTTACAGAAAATTATTACATAGGAACAGGAGTAGGCCATTCAGCCCCATGAGTCTGTTCTGGCATTCAATTAGATCATGGCTGATCTGTATCTTAACTCTATATTACCCGCCTTGGTTCTCTAACCCTTAATAACCTTCATTTTATCAAGCACATATTTGGGCCTGTCAGAAACCAGAACCAACAGGTTAAAAACACATTGGCCTGGAATTTGCAGTCAGCGGCGAAGCGATGGCGATCATAGCTGACCTCGAAGAAAGCTTCCCACAAAGATCTTGTGATCTCTGTGGTGAAAACTTTAGCATTCTTGACCTTAATTTGATTGTAGCATTGCCAAAAGGGGATCTCCAGCATACAGCAGCAGTGATGTCATCAAGCTGTCTAAGCAGCCAATCACATTGAAGAATTCTCATAGACAGCAAACCAGGAAATAAAAAGCAGCTTTTATCCTCACTTTTTAAAAATCGTACAGAGAGTGAAATAAAGATTGGGGCATACACATGGGGTTAAGGTAGAAGCTGAAATATCATAAACAAACTTTTAAAAAATTATTTTAAAAATCTAGTAATTTTTATCATAATGGAGAAATTTGGCATTCCACAAATATAAAATTAGTTTTTCAGGGCAAGAACGGTTGTTCAGCAGTCAATATGCCATTAAAACCCCAGTTACACCTCTTTCAACAAGGCTTAACTTTTTATGTGGTGTTTAACTGATATTAGAGTGGAAAAGGGGAAGCTTTCATCAGTTCAAGTGATTTCACTAATTGCCGGCTATGGGGAGTTCCACAGTGCAGCCTGTGGCGGAGCAGGGAATGACTGACCGCAACTTCAGGATTTCCACATTTATCTGTGCATGCGCTAAATCCTGAAGGTACAGTCAGTTTCAGGGGGGTAATGATGGCGAACGCTGACAGATTGACCTTCATTACCACCGCAAAATCCAGACCTTTATGTTCACAAATTAAATTGACTATCAAGTACAATAAACTTATTCTTGCTGGAAGAATCAAAGAAACAAAAGAGTTCAGTGGAATGTGTTGGCAATTCTGCCTTATCTGTGGCAAGCAGACACCTCATTAAAAAATAAATTGACATGTTAATTTAGATTCTCGAATGAGTAACCCACCTTGTTACCCCCTAATCTTATCGATTTTACCACTTCCAACGCACAGTCTTATATACAGCTCCATGGTATATGTTATTCGAATCAGTCTATTATGTTAGAAGGTCTCACTGCAGTATTAAGTTAATATGTGAAGATCTGACATTCACCTATTGCAGATAACTCAGAAAACTGCTAAGCAGTCTCGCTTTCAATCAATTCCAACCATGTTTGTAATATAAGCATTTCTGAATTAGAAGGATTAGGAGTTCTTGATATGATTATTAGCATATTTAGAGATGGATGTTGATAATTGTTTTCAAACTCAAGCCCACAAATTTTAACAGCCTGTGGCCTAGAAATTCAGTATCGCCACGTTTGGGGCGCTATAGTCGAGCGTGCGCTAAATTTAGTGCCCGGCGCAACTTAGCGCCACCTTCACCGAAATTGAGTTGCATCATCCCAAGAGGTTGTTGCTGCACTAAAGCAGGCGGTGCACGACTATCCTAAGGCGCTAAGCCGGCGCGCCGAGGCGCAACCACTGAGGGCGGGCGCAGCGCAGGTGCGGCCAGTTAGCGATGGCAGGCAGACACGCTGGCGCCGGTCACCTCTTAAAGGGGGAGGGTCGATTTGGCTTGCAGCCACGCCCTGCACATTGGAGCCCTGACTCTAGGCCTGGACAGACCTGCTGCGACATCGTTACGCCTACGACCATGGAGAAGGCCAGGGAGCGAGCGCAGCGCTTCAGTGAGGGGGCCCTGAAGGTTCTGGTTGGCGCAGTGGAGCGCAGGCGACCTATCCTCTTTCCTGACAGTGGCAGGAGGCCGCTGCCCAGCGAATATAGAAAAGCTTGGAGGGAGGTGGCACACAGAGTGACCTCCAGCAGCATGGTCCCTAGGACCCCAACGCAATGCAGGAAGAAGTTCAACGACCTCACTCGGGTTGTCAGGGTGAGTACCCTTTCCAGTATCCTCTTCATCCCTGCATATGCACCTCACTTTATGGCCAAAGAGTCCTGAAAGCCCCAATGCCCAGCCCTCATCCAACACCTATGGGACTCTCATGAAAATCACATGCACATTCACCACTTTACACACTGTCAGGGCTATTCGACCATGGGAGGCAGTGCAGCCAAGATCAGGGCTTCACACTGTGCTCAGAGCCCGTCCTTTCTCTTGCAGGGCAAGCTGGCCCACACTAGGAGGCAGCAGCAACGGACCGGGGGAGGCCGTCCTGAACTTAAAGACCTCAGCGATCTGGAGCAGCGAGTGGAACAGATTATGGCAGGCCGGCTGATTGGCCCCATCGCCACTGGAGATGCCGACCCCGTTCTGGACAGCAATGGTAAGGTCATCACCTTTTTGACCTCACACCAGCATCCTTTGCCACTATCGAACCAAGGCAGTGCATTGCAGCACTCATGCCTCCCTCGCTGCTGCCCTGTCCTCACACTAAAGCAACTCTTGTACCTCCCTGCTTTCAGATGCTGATTTGCCAGGTGAGGAGGCGGGCCCTCAAGCTGGCACTGTGAGTGAATCGGAAGGCAAGGAGGAGGATGAGGAAGCCGGAACATCAGTGCCACCCTCAGCCGAGGCAGCCCATGGCCATGATGGGGACACGTCTTCCCTGGAGGGGAGCAGGGGGGAAGGGTCTGAGGAGGGTGAAGCTCCAGGGCCCAGCGGGCTGCAGCAACGCGGGGGGGGTGGTGGGGGGGGTAGGGAAGCTCGGCGGCCTTCACCCCGGAGGGAGAGTGTGGCCTCCAGTCCTGCCAAAGTGAGCATAGAGGAGGTGCAGCTCCTTGGTGAAATGGGCGCCCAGGCGGAGCGCAGGCAGACTGAGCTCATGGCTGCAGTGGCAAGGATGCCTGACTCCATAGAGTCACTGGCAAGGAGTGTACAGGAATTCAGGGCAGCACAGGCAAGGAGTCTGCAGGACTTCGGGGCAACACAGGCAAGGAGTCAGCAGGACATCGGTGCAGCACAGGCGAGGAGTCTGCAGGACTTCGGTGCAGCACACGCGGCTTCCAGCCAAGTGCTTAGTCGTGCCATGCAGTCACTGGCTGGTCTGATGCAGACACAGATCTGGGCCACATGAGCACTAACTGCTGCCACCCTCGCTGGATCGGCCAGGATTCGCCGGGGCCCTCGCCGCGCTGCAGCAGGCCAGCAGTCTGTGCTTCAGCAGATTGCTGTGCATGCTTCAGTGCTGTCCCATGCGAGTGCCAGTGTCTCGTCCGACCAGGGAGTGCCTGTGTTCTGTCAGGTTGGCAGCATTCCTGCTGCCAACACTGTCACTCCTCCACTGCAGCTGCCACCACCCATAGGACAGACTGCTGCCGCCCAAGCAGAGTTGGAGCAGTCAGCAGCCGGGCCCTCCAGGCCCAGAGCTGGTCCAGGCCGTCCCCCAAGGGCATCTGCTGACTCACTATCTGACCCTCAGCAGCCTTCACCCAGCCTTGCTGCAGCCACTGGGGTCCCATTGCGGAGGAGCTGCAGGGCGGGAAGGGGCCAATCTCGCAAGCGAGGCAGATCACCCTCGCAGGCCAAAAAGTAGGAGGTCTGGCAAAATGTTGTGTTTTTTTTTGTGAAGGCCGAGGATCATGGTCATTTTTGTTTAACTCTTTTGTTCATTGTCTCCAGGTTGTGAGAGCCAGTTATGTGTCTGACTGTTTTTTGGGGGGTTTCTCTGTATCTGTTTGCCATGCGGGAAGGGCACAGAGTTTGTTAAATAAATAATTGTCTTTATTCAGATTGTGCATGTTTGCACTTTGAACTATTTGTTGCCTTGACCGGCTCAGGGTTTGCGGAGCGGGTCCATTCATGTTCTTTCAATGGCACAAGCCATTCCCTGAGAGGGGGCCTAGAACTGACTTGCAATAAGCCGCTGACGGATGGCCCTTGCACTTTGTGCCTCCCTCCCGTCTTGGTGCTCCTCCTCCTCCTCCTCCTCTGGTGGTCCTCCAATGTCTGCTGGCAGTGGCTGAGTCCTGAGGATAGCCAGGTTGTGCAGCATGCAGCACACTACAACGAAATGGGAGACTTGCTCAGGCGAGTACTGTAGGGCTCCCCTGGAATGGTCCAGACAGCGGAACCGTTGCTTTAGCACGCCGATTGTGTGCTCAATGATGTTCCTGGTCGCTTGATGGCTGTCATTGTATCGCTCTTCAGCAGGGGTGGTGGGCGCACGCAGCGGGGTCATCAGCCAGGTGCACAAAGGATAGCCCTTGTCCCCGAGAAGCCAGCCTCCTGGGTGAGCCGGGGCTTCGAAAATGTCTGCCACAGAAGTCTGGCGCAGGATGAAGGCGTCGTGGCTGCTGCCTGGAAAGCGGGCATTGACAGCTAGTATCAGCTGCCTGTGGTCACACACCAACTGCACGTTCAACAAATGGAACCCCTTCCGGTTGCGGTAATCCTCGGCATTCTCTAGAGGCGCCCACAAAGCCACATGCGTGCAGTCAATGGTGCCCTGGACCATGGGGAAGCCCGCTATTCTTGCAAATCCCATTGCGCGCTCTTGCTGCTTGTCCAGGGTCATGGGGAAGGAAATGTACTGACGTCTCCTTTTGAAGAGGGCATTCGTGACCTGGCGGATGCAGCAATGCACCGCGAACTGGGAGACATTGGCAATGTCCCCAGTAGCGGATTGGAAGGAGCCGGTGGCATAGAAGTTGAGAGCCACTGTCACCTTCACTGCCACCGACAGAGACGTCCTGCTCCTCAGCTGAGGCTGCAGATCTCTCTGAAGCAGGTGGCACATCTCAGTAACCACCTCCCTTCTGAATCGAAGCCTCCGAATGCACTGCTCCTCAGACATGTTGAGGTAGGAGAAGTGCTGGCGGTATACCCTGGGAGGGTAAGGCCTCCTGTGCCCACGCCTGTTGGCCCTCCTCCGCCTGGCCATGATTGGCACTCTCTCTCGGTGTCTCTGAGCGCTCTCAATGCAATGGAGAAACCCAACGTTTCCACCCATTGCAACCCCCATTATATGTGGCCACTCAAGGCTATGGCACTGAAAAATAAATCCAACTGCAAAGCTCTGGGCTGAAGCCAGAAGTACCTGTGCGAGCGCTGAGTCAAAGCAGAAAGCTCTCTCCCTTTGTCTCTCTGCAAATCTCTCTCTCTCTCTCTCACACAGAAGGAGTGGTCCAAAATGGCTACCACAAAGAATGCAGGAAGAGCCCCCTTTAAATAGCGCCCCCCCAGCCCCACAGCGACTGGGAACCGTTCCACTCAACCAGTCGCTGGGAGCGCCAGGCAGAAAGAAGGGGGGCGCCACTGAAGTTCCGGTTCGGGGCGCACCAAGGGCGTTGCACCATGAAATGACGTCAGGATCTGCGCGCGCAGCTGAGCGGGCATTGCGGTTTTTTGCCACCGCTAAATCTTCACTCAAGTTCGTGAGAGGCGCAGATCGCGCCGCGCCCAGGCGCTAGCCGCTTCGCGCCCCAATTATCACTCTCTTAAGGCGCTAGCGGCTGGCGCTACCAACTGAATTTCTAGGCCTGTATCTCTTACTTTCTCACACATCCTTGCAGTAGTGGATAGAGGGTAAAGTAAAATTGTTTAATTGACAATGAGAACAGCTTCATCTATTGTTTTCCGTGTGATAAACTCAAAGGTTCAGAAAACTAGAACCACAAAAACAACAGCTGCTGCCCTCAATTCCAGCTCATTACCTTAAACTGCACACATGGGAATCACAACTTCTGTTGATGGCAGCAAAAGTAGTTGTCAAAGAAAACCATATGTATATATTTAATCTAAATTTTAAGCCTTTGCTGTCATATTTCTTTAGGCCATTTTTGAATAAGCTGTTTGAGTGTAGAAAATGATTTTTTTTGAAGAGTAGTGTAGTTCATGATTTCTCATTTAGCTACTAATGACGTCAATTTGAGAGAAGCGCTGTAGCTATCTTAGCCTATTGCCGCCACTTTCACATTACTAGTTTCAGGTGTGCACTGATGTGAAAATGGCCGCATAAATCCGGAGTCAGTCTCCAATCTGACTCCAGAATGCACGAGCACCAAGTGGTGAGAGAACCCTTCGGAGGTATAATTCCAACCCATTCGGGCTTTATCTCATGTGACATGTAACTCCAGTGCAGCGTATTGCTGGATTTTGAGTGCTCTGTCACACATCCTGAGCATTTTATGAACTTACTGCAGAGTCTTTTTCATGTTAAATTATTCCCGCCCACACTCGGGCAACATACCAGCTAGAGAGTGGAGCTCTGCACACATTTGCACAATTCTCTTCAGGCTGGTCTCAGACCAATAGTGCAGTATCATTTCAGCCTGAAGAATTGATTTTTTTCCATTTTATACCATATTAATCACGTCATAGCCATATCTTGCATCCACAGTGAATGATCAGCTGATCACTCCTGAAATGTGAATAGCCAATGACTGTGCTTCATATCACCCCAGGAATCTGCAAGTGCGACAGAGCTCAGTAGGTGAATTAGTTTCAGAGGAAAGAACTCTTAATGGAGACTACATTTCCAATAAGTAACGATCACTAGAGTTGCTTAGGTTGATGTTGACTATGACTCAGATGCTTATCTGCTGTTATAATTCCTTCTCCAGGTAACCAGAGATGAGCTGACGCAAGAAGCAGGTGACAACACCTGACGCCCATTGTTTATTTTCAGATCTTCAGTGTCTTATCTTCTGGCGATGGAAAGCTTTTTATGAACTTTGATGCAGTTCAATTAAAACATCATTTTTCTTTCCTTTATGCTTTGTAAACCAACCTGTAGTTTTGACATTTGATACTCATCCTTAAACCTTTGACGTGTCTCTTTGTGTACGGTAACATTGTAGAGCAGAGTCCAGCAAGGATCGTTTTTTTTTAGGGACCATGGAACTATTTCTTATCTCTAGGCAACTGGCTTTGTTTTGTTTTGCACTGTGTTTTTCTGGTGTCTATGAATCTCACAAAAGTTTCTCGTAAGCAAATAGGAACTGTTTAGCTATAAACAAAAGAGGATTTATTTGCATGAAACTTATGTTCCCTTAATATCTACAGCATAAAAAGGGTTGACTCATTGTTGCTCATGGACATTGTATCAGTAACATTGGTAAATACACTTATTTATTAGATTGCTCAACAAGTTTGTCCAGCGAGTAACTTGAGTCATATCTATTAAATCCGTGTGTTAATGGAGACACGGAATGCAGGAGTTGGTTTAACAAGTCTTTACTGAAGGGAGACAATCTGGAAACTGCAACTACAGAAGCCTGCCAGGGCCTTTTATACAGGGATGGTCACTGCCGGTACTGCAGTCTGAGACCAGTTATTCCCTTAAAGGGACATACACAACAATTCCTCCCCTTTTAGATAAACAGTACATAACATTCATTTAACAACTAAATAATACCTAATTACAATTACAATTACGGTTGCTAGATACATTAGTTGAAGTTAAGCAATTATAAGTTCAGTCTTTGAGGAGGCTTCCTGATTCTGTCTGGATAACGCCTCTTTGGGATATCAGGTTCTTCTGGCAAGGTTGAGTCGGGATCAATGTCGTTGTTTGATTCGTCTGCTTCCAATATCACCGATTCTGCGGTAGATGCAATTGGTACTTCGGTTTCATCGCCAGGTGTATCAGATCGTGGTGTGGAGTTGAGGTTTTCCAGTGACTCTAGAATCTGGTCAGCATGGCGTCTTACAATGCTTTCTCCAGATTCTCCAGCTCTGCCTCAACGGCTGGGCGAATTGCATATGGTACCGGTCTTGCTTTGAAAAACTTGGGAATTGCATTCTCCTCTATTTTTATCGAGGTGGTTACGCCTTTAAGAGTGCCCAGTTCTTGTTGAAATACCTCTTTGACGTCAGCTAAGATTGTTGACAATCGTCCAGGAGTGACGTCGTCATCCTTTTTACCAGCCACCGTCAGTGCCTGAATGGAGTGCCAGTCTAAACTTATCTTTCTGATCCATTCATGTCCCAATAACGGTGGTCCACCATCTTGCAGAATGTAGAGATACAATTTCCGTATTTTCTTGCCGTTGTATTCGACAGGCACCCTTATTTTCCCTCTGGGGTATACTTTTTGCCCCGTATACGTCCTCAAGACAATGGATGTCTCTCTCAAGGGCATGTGTGAGAATAGCCGCTCGTAGTCTCGTCGATTCATGACGGTTAGAGCTGATCCTGTATCCAATTCCATTTTGACTTGAGACCCTGCTATCGTGAGGGTGACCCAAATGGTTCAGTGATCCTCTTTTGCGATTACGTTGTGAAGTTTGAGACAGCTTAGTCTCTTGTTCCCGGATTCACTATCGCTCATCTGGTCTGCGGAACTACTGTCCGTCATCTTTTGTACTTTCCTGTACGGTTCCTTAGTAGCCTTTTTATTGTCGTTGGTCTTCTTCTCAGACCTGCAAACTCGTGCAATGTGTCCCATCTTTTCGCATTGCCTGCATATTTTGTCCTTGGACCAGCAGTCCTTCTGGTCATGGTTTGTTCTGCCGCAGCGATAACATTTTGCAAATCCCCGTGTCATTTCGTGGGTGCCGTATTCCTGTGGCTTTTGTTGTATTTCCGCAGCTCCCCTTGCTGCTGCTTCGTACGATACTGCCACGCTGAAAGCCTTATCTAGCGTTAGCTCTTTCTCTGAGCGTAACCTCTTCTGGGTTCCTTCACTCAGGAGTCCACAGACAAATTTGTCCCTTAAGGTATCTGCCAGTCCTGCTCCGAACTGGCAGTGCTTTGATAGCTTGCGTAGTTCTGTAAGGTACTCAGCATTGCTCTCATTTTTATGCTGATTTCTCCTGTGGAATTTAAATCTTTCTGCTATCAGCAGCGGTGTAGGATTTAGGTGTTCCTGCAGGATAGCAACAATTTCGTTAAAACTCTTCGCCTTCGGTTTGGCTGGAGTAATCAGGTCCCGCAATAGGCCATACGTTCTTGCGCCCATTAAATTTAGCAATACCGATGCCTTTTTCCCCTCGGCTATTTCGTTTGCCTCGCAATATACCTCAACTCCACATATGTGGTCCAGTCTTCTATTGCATTATCGAAGGCAGTGATATCGCCAGTCTTTGGCATCTTGAAAATCTAAGATGGCGTCTCCCGTGCTTTTCCTTCGCCCCCGATGGATCAAAATGGCGCCTCCCGTGCTTTTCCTTCTTCCCCGCCGAGTTAAGATGGCGCCTCCCGTGCTTTCCCGCCGCTGCCGCTGCTGTCAACGCCGCTCTCCGCGGTATTTTTATTTTTAACCGTTCCCGTCGTGGAGCGGACCCTCTGGGACACTTCCCTCCCTCTTCTTAGGTCCGAACGCTGCCCGGCTGCGAAGCACCGGCTGCGCCCTGTGTGCTCCACCCTCTCTCTCTCTCTTTGCTTCCCGACTCGCTGCCCGGCCCCGTTGCAGAGCCACCCGATCGAGCTCTAGCCCGCCGCAGCCCAGGAAGGATCAGTGCACTACCTGCCACCAGCCCGATTAGCTGGAAAACCACAGACTGGGGAACCAAGCCTGGCTCTTGACAGTCTCCCCTGCAAGTTTTCAATCCGATGATTTGGAGGGCGGTTGCCCACGGTCGACGCCCGTTTCTCTGGATTATTTTTTTTTTTTCTTTTCTGGCTTCGACCTTCAATAACGTCGTCTGAGGTGCTTCCGAGTTGCAGGTAAGTTCGTTTCTTACTCGTCGCCAGTGTAAGAGCCATAAAAGCTTAAGAAAATACTTTAAAATATTGGTTAAATAGCATAATAGTTAATTTACCTGATTGACTTATTGTATTAAGAAACCCCCTATTTTCTTGCTCCAGTAGTATAGTCCGAGACACCCCCTTCATTCTTGCCACAATGGTACAGTCCCTAAGCCACACATGGTATGCAGCCATTTTACAGTTTAAACTCCACGTGGCTGAAGGAGGCAGAAGTTGTGAGGTTTGGAACAATACAGTTTTTGACCGTGTTCGTTTATACGTGTTTGCTTTGTAATTCCGTTTGTGAAGTGTTATAGTAAACAGTTTAAAAGACAAAGCTACGTTTGGGAATGTTTTATTTCGACACGCGTCTACTCGTTGTTAACAGCCCCACAGCTCAGTGGCTGCCTGCTTGGAAACTAAGAAGCGCCACTACATTAGTCAAAAACTTGCTCCCTAAGAAGGAAAGGACGGAATCGTCGGCGAACGTATACATGAATGGTCACGGAGCCAGACGACAATATAAGAAAGCGAAGGTACAGTGACTGTTACTTGCTTTGTTCATTCTATTGAGAAGCTAAATAAGAGCTGCGGGAAAAATGGCCGAGGCCTTACGGAGCCAGGAGCTTCCCCCAGCCAGAAGGATTGCTGGCCAAAAGAGGGAAATAAAGCTCCCCCCAAAGGCAATGGAAGAGAAGTTACATAGAAGCATAGGTGCAAGGAAGGCTAAATTAGCTCAGATAACTGGAAAAATGAAGATAATTGATCGTCTCATGGAAGATAATGCTAATATTAAGAAAGCTGAAGACATAATGTATTACGATTTCTCCAAGCTGCATGAAGAATTTAATGTACTCAATGAAGATGTATTAGCACTTCTGTCTGAAGAAGAGGGAAACGCTGATCAGCACAACTGGTTTGATCTTAAATCAACCAGCATTAAGGACTATATCAAGGCCACAGAACAGTGGATGTTAAAGATTCGTCAAGATGCTGATACAGCAGAGACAGATAAAGTTGACGATGAAGTCGGACCAGACGATAGCATTTCAGAGACTTCCGCCAGACCGAGCAAAAATCGAAAAGAAGGTAGCTCTGTTTCTGGACGCAGGTCAGTCACTTCTACCACAAGCTAGTCGCGACGCATGAGAGAGGAGGTTGAACGGGCGGCGTTGATGGCGCGCGCAGCATCTTTAGATGAGAAGCAAGCTCTTGAACGGGAAGAGGCCCAACTGCAGGTCCAAGAGGCCCAACTGCAGGCCCAACAGGCCCAACTGCAGGCCCAAGTGCAGGCCCAACAGGCCCAACTGCAGGCCCAACAGGCCCAGGTGCAGGCAAAGAAAGAACAGCTGGAGATAAAAACAGCTATCACGGTCTCAGACGCCAGGTTGAGTGCGTATGAAGATTATGAAGGCTCACGGGACGGCGGGAGCGAATACTGCCAGTCAATGTTGTCACATAGAGTTGGATCCAGGGCACCTTCAAGAGTTACAAGAGAGTCCGAAGGCAATCCCCTGGCATTACAGCGTGGAAGAGTGGCCTCTCCACTAACAGGAGCACGTGATGCTACCCCAGACGTCAGACGGTCTAGACTAGACCCTGCTGATGACCACCAGAGGCCTGAAGACACAGGGAGAAGCCTATACCGAGTGATGCAACGTCAGAACGAAATTACAGAGATGCTTGTAAAACAACAGAATCTGTTTCGACTCCCTCAAAGAGACATACCAGTGTTCCAAGGCGACCCACTCAAGTATAAGCCCTTCATCAGATCCTTTGAACAAGCCATTGACTCCAAAACAGAGAGCAGCAGTGATAAGTTGTACTACCTGGGACAGTACACCAGTGGTAAACCACAAGACCTGGTCAGAAGCTGTGAACACATGAGACCGGACCGGGGATACATAGAAGCCAGGAAGTTGCTGCAGGAGCACTATGGTAACGAGCTGAAGATAGCCACTGCATATATTGAAAAGGCTATCAAGTGGCCACAGATCAGATCGGAGGACGGAGAGGCATTGAACGCATATGTTCTTTTCCTCATAGGATGTCGCAACACCATGGAGGATGTTGAATTCATGGAAGAGATGGACAATCCTACGACTATGAGAATCATCATCTCTAAGCTTCCTTACAGGATGAGAGAACAATGGAGAAGAACAACCTTTGAGATAATGGAGAGACGGAAAAGTAGAGCCAGGTTTGCAGACTTAGTGAATTTCATAGACAAACAGGCTAAAATTGCTAGGGACCCATTGTTTGGAAACATCCAGGACGCCAGCCCGACAACCGATGGAAGAGTGAAAGCCAAGCCTGTTGAATCAAAGACTCTCAGGAAAGGTGGTTCCAGGGGAAGCAGCTTTGCAACTATCGTCACTCAGGCCGAGGAAGAAGGGCCCCAGAACTCATCTCCCAAAAAGAGCAGCACAGTGACGCCTGCTAATGCCTTTCAGAAGCCATGCTTATTCTGCCAGAAGAATCATACATTGGATTTCTGCAGCGACATCAAAGCACAGCCACATAAGGACAGAATCGAATTCCTGAAGTACAACGGCCGATGTTTTGGATGTCTCTCTCGGGCACCTGAGTAGAAACTGTAAGCAAAGAACAACATGCAGAGAGTGCACTCGGAAACATCCCAGTCTGCTGCATATCCATAAAGAAGAACAAGTCTCTAAGAAGAGTGAAGAAAACAATACCGACGAGAAGGTTGTTTCAAGTGCTCTGGTGTCGCTAGAACCAGAGACTTGTGGACTCACTGGGGCCGGTGACAGTGATTGTATTCTTGCCATCGTACCAGTAAAGATCAAGTCTAAGAGGAGCGAGAAGCTTGTGGAGACTTACGCCTTCATGGATCCAGGTAGTTCAGCAACGTTCTGCATAGAATCACTCATGCGACAGCTGAACGTTAGAGGCAGAAGAACAGAAATCCTATTACGCACCATGGGTCATGAGAAGTCAATGCAAAGTTATATCCTGTCAGACCTAGAAGTGTGTGGACTTGAAGAGAAGGACTTCATAGACCTGCCTAATGTTTTCACACAGAGGGAGATTCCTGTTAGAATAGGGAACTTAGCCCTGCAGAAGGACGTGGATAGATGGCCTTACCTAGAAAAGGTGCGTCTCCCATACATTGAAGCAGAAATTGGCCTATTAATTGGAACCAATGCCTACAAAACTATGGAGCCATAGCAGGTGATAAACAGCAAGGATGACGGACCCTACGCCGTCAGGACAGCCCTTGGATGGGTAGTCAATGGACCGGTAAAGAGAGATGATGGCAACAAGTCGAACAAGGAGGAACGACAAAATGTCACAGTTAATCGCATCTCTATCGCAAGCATTGAAGAGCTGTTGATACAGCAGTTCAACGCAGACGTTTCAGAACGCAGCTGTGAGGAAAAGACAGAGGTGTCACAAGAAGACCATCAGTTCATGGATTTGATGACAAGGTCTACACAGTTCATTGATGGCCACTATCACATTGGTTTGCCACTGAGAGGACAGACCACGAAGATGCCGAATAATCGCTGCATAGCAGAGCAACGCGCCATCAGTCTAACGAGAAAGCTGAACAAGAACCCCGACTTTCACGAAGACTACAAAGGCTTCATGAGAAACATCATAGCGAAAGGCTATGCTGTAAAAGTGCCCGAGGAACAGTTGAACAGAGACGATGGAAGGGTCTGGTACATTCCTCATCACGGTGTGTATCACCCAAAGAAGAAAAAGATCCGTGTAGTGTTTGACTGCGCCGTCTCATTCAGAGGAACTTCACTGAATGACCAGCTGCTTCAAGGTCCTGATCTTACTAATACCCTCATTGGCGTCTTGACTAGGTTTAGACAAGAGCTCGTTGCCATGATGGCAGACATAGAATCAATGTTCTACCAAGTCAGAATCCCTGATGAAGATGCTGATCTTCTGCGTTTCCTTTGGTGGCCAGATGGCGACGTTAGTGAAGCGATGGTGGAATGTAGAATGGCCGTACACTTGTTCGGAGCCACATCATCTCCCAGCTGTGCAAGCTACGCTCTCAGAAAAACTGCAGAAGATGGCAAAGGCAAAGCACCATCAGAGGCTGTGGAGACAATCTTCAGAAACTTTTATGTCGATGACTGTCTGAAGTCCGTGTCAACAGAAGACGATGCCATCGCACTGTCAAGAGACCTTAGAACTCTGTGTTCGAATGGAGGATTCCATCTGACTAAGTGGATAAGCAACAGGAGAGCAGTTCTAGCTTCTATCCCAGAAAAGGAAAGAGCCACTGAAGTCAAAGATCTGGACCTGAGCCACGATGTCCTTCCTATCGAGAGAGCTCTTGGTGTACAATGGTGCATCGAGTCAGACACGTTCAACTTCAGGATAATGGTGAATGAAAGACCATCCACAAGACGAGGGATTCTCTCCGTGGTCAGTTCCATCT
The DNA here is from genome assembly GCF_052327205.1 of Somniosus microcephalus. Lineage (NCBI taxonomy): Eukaryota > Metazoa > Chordata > Chondrichthyes > Squaliformes > Somniosidae > Somniosus > Somniosus microcephalus. Next base: position 65,600,722 of record NC_140998.1, on the reverse strand, counting down.
ACGACCCTCTCGGATTCCTGGCACCACTCATTCTGCCGGTGAAGCTGATGCTACGAGAGCTGTGTAGAGACAAGAGAGGATGGGATGAAGATATCCCAGAAGGTCAAGCTCAGAGATGGCACAGATGGCTGACAGTTTTGCAACAACTTTCTAGCTTCAACGTCAGTAGATGCATCAAGCCCGTGAGTTTTGGAGTTACAAAGACGGCTCAACTACATCATTTCTCGGACGCCAGTGAGGACGGCTATGGCACGGCTACCTACCTCTTGCTGACAAATCAACAGGGCCAGAAACATTGTGCCTTCCTCATGGGGAAATCCAGGGTGGCTCCGCTGAAGCAGGTCACCATCCCGAGACTGGAGTTGACGGCAGCGGTTGTTGCAGTTAAAGTTGACCAGGCGATGCGGAAAGAGTTACAGCTCCCACTAGAAGAATCTGTCTTCTGGACGGATAGCACGACGGTGCTGAAGTATATAGAGAATGAGAAGATACGCTTCAAGACCTTCGTAGCAAACAGAATCTCATCCATTAGAGAAGCTACACAACCATCTCAATAGAGGTATGTAAACACCTCATTAAACCCAGCAGATCAAGCCTCACGGGGATTGAAGGCTGAAAACTTCATGAGGAGTGAAACTTGAATACAAGGCCCAAGTTATCTGCTGGAAACAGAGAGATCATGGCCAGAAAGACCAGATATGCCAAGTCAGATTGGAAGAGCCATAAAAGCTTAAGAAAATACTTTAAAATAGTGGCTAAATGGCATAATACAGTTAATTTACCTGAACGACTTATTGTATTAAGAAACCCCCTATTTTCTTGCTCCAGTAGTATAGTCCGACACCCCCTTCATTCTTGCCACAATGGAACAGTCCCTAAGCCACACATGGGTGCAGCCATCTTACAGTTTTAAACTGCACGTGGTGAAAGAGGCAGAAGCTGTGAGGTTTGGAGCAGTACAGTTTTTGACCGTGTTCGTTTATACGTGTTTGCTTTGTAATTCTGTTTGTTAAGTGTTATAGTAAACCGTTTAAAAGACAAAGCTACGTTTGGGAACGTTTTATTTCGACACGCGTCTACTCGATGTTAAAAGCCCCACAGCCCAGTGGCCTGCCTGTTTGGAAACTAAGAAGCGCCACTACATTAGTCAAAAACTAGCTCCCTAAGAAGGAAGGGACGGAACCGTCGGCGAACGTATACATGAATGGTCACGGAGCCAGACGACAATTTAAGAAAGCGAAGGTACAGTGACTGTTACTTGCTTTGTTCATTCTGTTGAGAAGCTAAATAAGAGCTGCGGGTAAAATGGCCGAGGCCTTAAGGAGCCAGGAGCTTCCCCCAGCCAGAAGGATTGCTGGCCAAAAGAGGGAAATAAAGCTCACCCCAAAGGCAAGGGAAGAGAAGTTACATAGAAGCATAGGTGCAAGGAAGGCTAAATTAGTTCAGATAACTGGAAAAATGAAGATAATTGATCGTCTCATGGAAGATAATGCTAATATTAAGAAAGCTGAAGACATGATGTATTACGATTTCTCCAAGCTGCATGAAGAATTTAATATACTCAATGAAGATGTATTAGCACTTCTGTCTGAAGAAGAGGGAAACGCTGATCAGCACGACTGGTTTGATCTTAAATCAACCAGCATTAAGGACTATATCAAGGCCACGGAGCAGTGGATGTTAAAAATTCGTCAAGATGCTGATACAGCAGAGAAAGATAAGGTTGACGATGAAGTCGGACCAGACGATAGCATTTCAGAGACTTCCGCCAGACCGAGCAAAAATCGAAAAGAAGGTAGCTCTGTTTCTGGACGCAGGTCAGTCGCTTCTACCACAAGCTCGGCGCGACGCATGAGAGCGGAGGCTGAACGGGCGGCGTTGATGGCGCGCGCAGCATCTTTAGATGAGAAGCAAGCTCTTGAACGGGAAGAGGCCCAACTGCAGGTCCAAGAGGCCCAACTGCAGGCCCAACTGCAGGCCCAACAGGCCCAACTGCAGGCTCAACTGCAGGCCCAACAGGCCCAACTGCAGGCCCAAGTGCAGGCCCAACAGGCCCAAGTGCAGGCCCAGCGGGCCCAGGTGCAGGCAAAGAAAGAACGGCTGGAGATGAAAACAGCTATCGAGGTCTCAGATGCCAGGTTGAGTGCGTACGAAGATTATGAAGGCTCACGGGACGGCGGGAGCCACTGCCAGTCAACGTTGCCACATAGAGTTGGATCCAGGGCACCTTCAAGAGTTACAACAGAGCCCGAAAGCAATTCCCCGGCATTACAGCGTGGAAGAGTGGCCTCTCCACTAACAGGAGCACGTGATGCTACCCCAGATGTCAGACGGTCTAGACTAGACCCTGCTGATGACCACCAGAGGCCTGAAGACACAGGGAGAAGCCTATACCGAGTGATGCAACGTCAGAACGAAATTACAGAGATGCTTGTAAAACAACAGAATCTGTTTCGAATCCCTCAAAGAGACATACCAGTGTTCCAAGGCGACCCACTCAAGTATAAGCCCTTCATCAGATCCTTTGAACAAGCCATTGACTCCAAGACAGAGAGCAGCAGTGATAAGTTGTACTACCTGGGACAGTACACCAGTGGTAAACCACAAGACCTGGTCAGAAGCTGTGAACACATGAGACCGGACCGGGGATACATAGAAGCCAGGAAGTTGCTGCAGGAGCACTATGGTAACGAGCTGAAGATAGCCACTGCATATATCGAAAAGGCTACCAAGTGGCCACAGATCAGATCGGAAGACGGAGAGGCATTGAACGCATATGTTCTCTTCCTCATAGGATGTCGCAACACCATGGAGGATGTTGAATTCATGGAAGAGATGGACAATCCTACGACTATGAGAATCGTCATCTCTAAGCTTCCTTACAGGATGAGAGAACAATGGAGAAGAACAGCCTTTGAGATAATGGAGAGACGGAAAAGTAGAGCCAGGTTTGCAGACTTAGTGAATTTCATAGACAAACAGGCTAAAATTGCTAGGGACCCATTGTTTGGAAACATCCAGGATGTCAGCCCGACCACCGATGGAAGAGTGAAAGCCAAGCCTGCTGAATCAAAGACTCTCAGGAAAGGTGGTTCCAGGGGAAGCAGCTTTGCAACTATCATCACTCAGGCCGAGGAAGAAAGGCCCCAGAACTCATCTCCCAAAAAGAGCAGCACAGTGACGCCTGCTAATGCCTTTCAGAAGCCATGCTTATTCTGCCAGAAGAATCATACATTGGATTTCTGCAGCGACATCAAAGCACAGCCACATAAGGACAGAATCGAATTCCTGAAGTACAACGGCCTATGTTTTGGATGTCTCTCTCAGGGGCACCTGAGTAGAAACTGTAAGCAAAGAACAACATGCAGAGAGTGCACTCGGAAACATCCCAGTCTGCTGCATATCCATAAAGAAGAACAAGTCTCTAAGAAGAGTGAAGAAAACAATACCGACGAGAAGGTTGTTTCAAGTGCTCTGGTGTCGCTAGAACCAGAGACTTGTGGACTCACTGGGGCCGGTGACAGTGACTGTATTCTTGCCATCGTACCAGTAAGGATCAAGTCTAAGAGGAGTGAGAAGGTTGTGGAGACTTACGCCTTCATGGATCCAGGTAGTTCAGCAACGTTCTGCACAGAATCACTCATGCGACAGCTGAACGTTAGAGGCAGAAGAACAGAAATCCTATTACGCACCATGGGTCATGAGAAGTCAATGCAAAGTTATATCCTGTCAGACCTAGAAGTGTGTGGACTTGAAGAGAAGGACTTCATAGACCTGCCTAATGTTTTCACACAGAGGGAGATTCCTGTTAGAATAGGGAACCTAGCCCTGCAGAAGGATGTGGATAGATGGCCCTACCTAGAAAAGGTGCGTCTCCCATACATTGAAGCAGAAATTGGCCTATTAATTGGAACCAATGCCTACAAAACTATGGAGCCATGGCAGGCGATAAACAGCAAGGATGACGGACCCTACGCCGTCAGGACAGCCCTTGGATGGGTAATCAATGGACCGGTAAGGAGAGATGATGGCCACAAGTCGAACAAGGAGGAACGACAAAACGTCACAGTTAATCGCATCTCTATCGCAAGCATTGAAGAGCTGTTGATACAGCAGTTCAACGCAGACTTCTCAGAACGCAGCTGTGAGGAAAAGACAGAGATGTCACAAGAAGACCATCAGTTCATGGGTTTGATGACAAGGTCTACACAGTTCATTGATGGCCACTATCACATTGGTTTGCCACTGAGAAGACAGACCGCGAAGATGCCGAACAATCGCTGCATAGCAGAGCAACGCGCCATCAGTCGCAAGAGAAAGCTGAACAAGAACCCCGACTTTCACGAAGACTACAAAGACTTCATGAGAAACATCATAGCGAAAGGCTATGCTGTAAAAGTGCCCGAAGAACAGTTGAACAGAGACGATGGAAGGGTCTGGTACATTCCTCATCACGGGGTGTATCACCCAAAGAAGAAAAAGATCCGTGTAGTGTTTGACTGCGCCGCCTCATTCAGAGGAACTTCATTGAATGACCAGCTGCTTCAAGGTCCTGATCTTACTAATACCCTCATTGGCGTCTTGACTAGGTTTAGACAAGAGCTCGTTGCCATGATGGCAGACATAGAATCAATGTTCTACCAAGTCAGAATCCCTGACGAAGATGCTGATCTTCTGCGTTTCCTTTGGTGGCCAGATGGCGACGTTAGTGAAGCGATGGTGGAATGTAGAATGGCCGTACACCTGTTTGGAGCCACATCATCTCCCAGCTGTGCAAGCTACGCTCTCAGAAAAACTGCAGAAGATGGCAAGGGCAAAGCACCATCCGAGGCTGTGGAGACAATCTTCAGAAACTTTTATGTCGATGACTGTCTGAAGTCCGTGTCAACAGAAGACGATGCCATTGCACTGTCAAGAGACCTTAGAACTCTGTGTTCGAATGGAGGATTCCATCTGACTAAGTGGATAAGCAACAGCAGAGCAGTTCTAGCTTCTATCCCAGAAAAGGAAAGAGCCACTGAAGTCAAAGATCTGGACCTGAGCCACGATGTCCTTCCTATCGAGAGAGCTCTTGGTGTACAATGGTGCATCGAGTCAGACACGTTCAACTTCAGGATAATGGTGAACGAAAGACCATCCACAAGACAAGGGATTCTCTCCATGGTCAGTTCCATCTACGACCCTCTCGGATTCCTGGCACCACTCATTCTGCCGGTGAAGCTGATGCTACGAGAGCTGTGTAGAGACAAGAGAGGATGGGATGAAGATATCCCAGAAGGTCAAGCTCAGAGATGGCACAGATGGCTGACAGTTTTGCAACAACTTTCTAGCTTCAACGTCAGTAGATGCATCAAGCCCGCGAGTTTTGGAGTTACAAAGACGGCTCAACTACATCATTTCTCGGACGCCAGTGAGGACGGCTATGGCACGGCTACCTACCTCTTGCTGACAAATCAACAGGGCCAGAAACATTGTGCCTTCCTCATGGGAAAATCCAGGGTGGCTCCGCTGAAGCAGGTCACCATCCCGAGACTGGAATTGACGGCAGCGGTTGTTGCAGTTAAAGTTGACCAGGTGATGCGTAAAGAGTTACAGCTCCCATTAGAAGAATCTGTCTTCTGGACGGATAGCACGACGGTGCTGAAGTATATAGAGAATGAGAAGATACACTTCAAGACCTTCGTAGCAAACAGAATCTCATCCATTAGAGAAGCTACACAACCATCTCAATGGAGGTATGTAAACACCTCATTAAACCCAGCAGATCAAGCCTCACGGGGATTGAAGGCTGAAAACTTCATGAGGAGTGAAACTTGGATACAAGGCCCAAGTTATCTGCTGGAAACAGAGAGATCATGGCCAGAAAGACCAGATATGCCAAGTCAGATTACTGAAGACGACGTCGAAGTCAAGAGATCAGTCACAGTAAATTTCATAACTACGAAAGAGAACTTTGACACAGTGAACAAGCTTGTTAACCATTTCTCAGGATGGCACCAGTTGAGGAAAGCAGTTGCATGGTTTCTAAGGTTGAAAGAGTTGCTGCTACACCTGAGCGGTAAGAGAAAAGAGTACCGAGCCACTATCAGTCAGTCTGAAAGTAACCCTGATAAGCAGAGAATGCTTCTACAGCAGTATATGCATCAGCACAAGACCACATTGAGCAAGAATTCATTGACCGTGGAGGATTTGGCCAAGGCTGAGAAGGAGATAGTTTGCTTCAGTCAAAGACAAAGATACCCAGAAGAAACCGAAGCTCTACAGCAAAATACTCCTATCAAGAAAGGTAGTCATATCTACAAGCTGGACCCTACACTGCAAGATGGAGTACTGAGGGTGGGAGGGAGACTAAACAAATCTGCTATGCCAGAGGAGGCCAAGCATCCTGCTATCCTTTCTAAGGACCTCCGGGTTGCTACTCTCATTCTTCAGCATATACACCAGAGTATTGGACACAGTGGGAGGAATCACGTGCTTGCGAAGCTAAGACAAAGATACTGGATTCCAGGAGCTAATTCCGTAATAAGAAAAATACTCTCTGAATGTATTGTTTGCAGACGGTTACACGCTAGAGCTGGGGAGCAGAAAATGGCAGACCTGCCTGAAGACCGTTTGTTACCAGACAAGCCCCCATTTACAAACGTAGGGGTGGACTATTTCGGGCCTTTCGAGGTAAAGCGAGGACGGAGCCTTGTCAAGAGATATGGTGTGCTTTTCACTTGTTTGACCATCAGAGCAGTTCATATTGAGGTGGCACACACGCTTGACACTGATTCCTGTATTAACGCCTTGCGGCGCTTTGTCTGTAGAAGAGGACAGGTGTCCATTATGCGTTCTGATAATGGCACTAATTTCATCGGAGCGGAGAGAGAACTACGGGAAGCTATTGAAGGTTGGAATCAGCTTAAAATACAGGAAGCCATGATGCAAACAGGAATTAAGTGGATCTTCAATCCTCCGGCTGCATCCCACCACGGAGGTGTCTGGGAAAGACAGATACGCACCGTAAGAAAACTACTCAGTTCTGTACTGAAGCAGCAAGTGCTGGACGACGAGGGACTCCAAACCGTTCTGTGCGAGGTCAAAGCCATCATTAACGACCGACCGATAACTAAGACATCAGATGATCCCAATGACCTCGAAGCCCTGACTCCGAACCACCCGTTGTTGTTGAAAACACAGCCAGCCATGCCCCCGGGAGTCTTCAAAAAGGAAGATCTGTATGCCTGTCGGAAGTGGAGGCAAGTTCAGTATATGTCAGACCTCTTCTGGACCAGATGGACAAGAGAATACTTACCTCTGCTACAGGAGCGTCAAAAATGGTCCAAAATAAAGAGGAACTTCATCGTCGGAGACATTGTCTTAATCGTGGATGATTCAGCCCCTAGAAATTCTTGGTTGATGGGAAAAATAATTAAGACCATGCCAGACTCCAGAGGCGTCGTTCGTCGCGTCTGTTTGCAAACCAAGACCAGTACCCTGGAGAGACCGATCACAAAGCTCTGCCTGCTACAAGAAGCAGCGTGAAAAGCTCCTGAACGAAAGAAAAAAGTGGACACTTGTATTGTAAATATGTTGAACTCATTAGTTTATGACTCTTAATGTTTGAGTAATTGATACGCTTCATGTGCCTAGTCAATTAGGGGCCGGAATGTAAGAGCCATAAAAGCTTAAGAAAATACTTTAAAATAGTGGCTAAATGGCATAATACAGTTAATTTACCTGAACGACTTATTGTATTAAGAAACCCCCTATTTTCTTGCTCCAGTAGTATAGTCCGACACCCCCTTCATTCTTGCCACAATGGAACAGTCCCTAAGCCACACATGGGTGCAGCCATCTTACAGTTTTAAACTGCACGTGGTGAAAGAGGCAGAAGCTGTGAGGTTTGGAGCAGTACAGTTTTTGACCGTGTTCATTTATACGTGTTTGCTTTGTAATTCTGTTTGTTAAGTGTTATAGCAAACCGTTTAAAAGACAAAGCTACGTTTGGGAACGTTTTATTTCGACACGCGTCTACTCGATGTTAAAAGCCCCACAGCCCAGTGGCCTGCCTGTTTGGAAACTAAGAAGCGCCACTACACAGATTGCTGAAGACAACGTCGAAGTCAAGAGATCAGTCACAGTAAATCTCATAACTACGAAAGAGAACTTTGACACAGTGAACAAGCTTGTTAACCATTTCTCAGGATGGCACCAGTTGAGGAAAGCAGTTGCATGGTTTCTAAGGTTGAAAGAGTTGCTGCTACACCTGAGCGGTAAGAGAAAAGAGTACCGAGCCACTATCAGTCAGTCTGAAAGTAACCCCGATAAGCAGAGAATGCTTCTACAGCAGTATATGCATCAGCACAAGACCACATTGGGTAAGAATTCATTGACCGTGGAGGATTTGGCCAAGGCTGAGATGGAGATAGTTTGCTTCAGTCAAAGACAAAGATACCCAGAAGAAATCGAAGCTTTACAGCGAAATACTCCAATCAAGAAAGGTAGTCATATCTACAAGCTGGACCCTACACTGCAAGATGGAGTACTGAGGGTGGGAGGGAGACTAAACAAATCTGCTATGCCAGAGGAGGCCAAGCATCTTGCTATCCTTTCTAAGGACCTCCGGGTTGTTACTCTCATTCCTCAGCATATACACCAGAGTATTGGACACAGTGGGAGGAATCACGTGCTTGCGAAGCTAAGACAAAGATACTGGATTCCAGGAGCTAATTCTGTAATAAGAAAAATACTCTCTGAATGCATTGTTTGCAGACGGTTACACGCTAGAGCTGGGGAGCAGAAAATGGCAGACCTGCCTGAAGACCGTTTGTTACCAGACAAGCCCCCATTTACAAACGTAGGGGTGGACTATTTCGGGCCTTTCGAGGTAAAGCGAGGACGGAGCCTTGTCAAGAGATATGGTGTGCTTTTCACTTGTTTGACCATCAGAGCAGTTCATATTGAGGTGGCACACACGCCTGACACTGATTCCTGTATTAACGCCTTGCGGCGCTTTGTCTGTAGAAGAGGTCAGGTGTCCATTATGCGTTCTGATAATGGCACTAATTTCGTTGGAGCGGAGAGAGAACTACGGGAAGCTATTGAAGGTTGGAATCGGCTTAAAATACAGGAAGCCATGATGCAAACAGGAATTAAGTGGATCTTCAATCCTCCGGCTGCATCCCACCATGGAGGTGTCTGGGAAAGACAGATACGCACCGTAAGAAAACTACTCAGTTCTGTACTGAAGCAGCAAGCGCTCGACGACGAGGGACTCCAAAGCGTTCTGTGCGAGGTCGAAGCCATCATTAATGACCGACCGATAACTAAGACATCAGATGATCCCAATGACCTCGAAGCCCTGACTCCGAACCACCTGTTGTTGTTGAAAACACAGCCAGCCATGCCCCCGGGAGTCTTCAAAAAGGAAGATCTGTATGCCCGTCGGAAGTGGAGGCAAGTTCAGTATATGTCAGACCTTTTCTGGACCAGATGGACAAGAGAATACTTACCTCTGCTACAGGAGCGTCAAAAATGGTCCAAAATAAAGAGGAACTTCATTGTCGGAGACATTGTCTTAATCGTGGATGATTCAGCCCCTAGAAATTCTTGGTTGATGGGAAAAATAATTAAGACCATGCCAGACTCCAGAGGCGTCGTTCGTCGCGTTTGTTTGCAAACCAAGACCAGTACCCTGGAAAGACCGATCACAAAGCTCTGCCTGCTACAAGAAGCAGCGTGAAAAGTTCCTGAACGAAAAAAGTGGACACTTATATTGTAAATATGTTGAACTCATTAGTTTATGACTCTTAATGTTTGAGTAATTGATACGCTTCATGTGCCTAGTCAATTAGGGGCCGGAATGTAAGAGCCATAAAAGCTTAAGAAAATACTTTAAAATATTGGTTAAATAGCATAATACAGTTAATTTACCCGATTGACTTATTGTATTAAGAAACCCCCTATTTTCTTGCTCCAGTAGTATAGTCCGAGACACCCCCTTCATTCTTGCCACAATGGTACAGTCCCTAAGCCACACATGGTATGCAGCCATTTTACAGTTTAAACTCCACGTGGCTGAAGGAGGCAGAAGTTGTGAGGTTTGGAGCAATACAGTTTTTGACCGTGTTCGTTTATACGTGTTTGCTTTGTAATTCCGTTTGTGAAGTGTTATAGTAAACAGTTTAAAAGACAAAGCTACGTTTGGGAACGTTTTATCTTGACACGCGTCTACTCGTTGTTAACAGCCCCACAGCTCAGTGGCTGCCTGTTTGGAAACTAAGAAGCGCCACTACAGCCAGTATTAAATCTGTGTGTTAATGGAGACACGGAATGCAGGAGTTGGTTTAACAAGTCTTTACTGAATGGAGACAATCTGGAAACTGAAACTACAGAAGCCTGCCAGGGCCTTTTATACAGGGATGGTCACTGCCAGTACTGCAGTCTGAGACCAGTTATTCCCTTAAAGGGACATACACAACAATATCGACCAAGCAGTTCCCAGCTTCTATCATAGTTTGTATTGTTAGCTGACCTCAGCTAGGGCAGCGATAGGGCCATTACAGTTGGCTTCAGTGTCGTAGGGTTAAGGAGTGGAAAATTAGTCAGCGTTCCAAGTTTAGTTAATCCTGTTGGAAGTGTGTGTGCATCAGAATGATGGTTGAGGACAGCACTTAGCAGGTGTGGCCACAGCCCCCTCTTCCCCCCCCCCCCCCCACATGCACACTATGATAAAATAACTCGCTGACACTGTCTGTCTGGATTATACTTAAGGTGTCAGCCTTGGCTCAGTGGTAGCACTCTCGCCTCTGAGTCAGAAGGTCATGGGTTCGAGAATCATTCCAGGAACTTGAACACATAATCTAGGCTGACACCTCAGCGCAGTGCTGAGGGCCGACTGCACTGTCAGAGGTGCCATTTTTCATATGTAATGTTAAACCGAGGCCACGTCTGCCCTCTCAGGTGAGTGTAAAAGATCCTATGGCACTGTTTGAAGAAGAGCAGGGGAGTTCTTCTAGTATCCTGGCCAATATTTATCCCTCAACTAGCACCACAAAAGCAGATTATCTGATCAATTACCTCTGCTGTTTGTGGAACCTTGCTGTGTGCAAATTGGCTGCCGCATTTCCCTACATTACAACAGTGACTACATTTCAAAAGCACTTCATTGGCTGTGAAGCACTTTGGGACATCCTGAGGTTGTGAAAGGTACTATATAAATGCAGCATCTTTACATGAATAAGGAGGACTTAGAAATGTACTGAATGAGCCAAGCAGTTGCTTATGTAGTCAAATGCATAGCAGTGACCAAAGAGTATTGTCGGGCAAGCAGGCTTCAGGTTTGCTGAGGCTGCGATTAAAGAGCAGACAGTCATTGCACTTCTGGTGCAATCCCTCACGTCACCATTTCCCGTATTCAGCAGAGGCAATGTTATGAGGTCACTGGGTACTCATTAAAATTGATGCTGCGTGGAAGGCCCTGTTAGCCATTTTGAATTTTGCATTCTTTGGATGTGCCATTTAGCTGTAGAACTGTGTTTTGCTGCATTGTTCATTGCAATTTATTTCTCGTTTTGGTTCTGGCTTGCTTTTCTCATTTCATGCATGTGTTTGCAGTCCTCTATTTGTCATCTGTATGTCCTTGGCAGCTATTATTTAAAGTACCACAAGTACAATTATTAAGATGGGCATCCAGATAAGTATACTTCTTATTTGCTAGTTTGAGAGAGGTAGAAAAAATCTAAGGCAGTCTGTTTACATCTAACATAGCCTTGCTACATCCACCTTCACCCAACTGACTGGGCATATCTGAGGAGACCTGCCTTCATTGCCTACACTTCACTAGGGAGGCAGTCGTGGACATGTGCCATCTCCATGAGTCATACCTTCAGACAAGATGCAGGTACTGGAACTGCCAGTAGCTGTCAAGGTGGGCAAAGCCTTAAATTTCTATGATACTGAATCCTTTCAAGCAACAGCAGGGAATTTATGCCACATTTTTCAGCCAGCGGTGCACCGAAGCATAAAGCACATGACAAGTGACAGATGCCTTATTTGCCAGGATTAACTACTTCGTCAATTTCCCTGTGGAAAGCATCCAACAACACGAGAAAGCACAGTATTTTTTCCATGTTACAGGTTTCCTAAAGTGCAGGGGGCCATACAGATCCCTACCCCCACATTCCACAGCCTTCGTACACATAAAAGCATTTCACTCCATTAATGTGCAGCTGATCTATGAATACATACGTAGAGCTGGATTTTCTCAGCCCCGAGGAGGCGGGTATGGAGGCGGGACTGCCGGGAAAGTTGCAGAATTTGGGGGCGGGTGGTAAACCCGCCCACAACCCGCCTCTGTAGGTAGTTAACAGGCAGAAAATAGGATTATTCCCATTTTTCGTCCTGCAGTGCAGGCTTCCCGACCTGGGGGAACCCCGTCGGTGAGTAGGAGGTCTGCGGGGGTCGGAGGGGTCTGAAAGTGCGATGTAGAGGTGAGTGATGGGTGCAAGTGTGGAGTGGTAAGTATGTGAGGTGAGTGTAAAGTGTTAGAAAATGTTAACTTTTCTTTGTTTCTACCTACAGCCTTCAGCCGCTGTGGAGCCGGAGTCCCCGACATCTCCATTGTAGATATCACAGACTGGCTGTTGCATCCTCCGATCCAACAGGCAGCTGATTTCTGAAAAGTAGAAAGGTTTGATGAGTTCTGAACACAAGGCCTCATCAAACTACACAGGATGTCAGTGTTTGACAGCTTCACAGATACGTTGACGTGCTCTGTCACTGATTTCCCCCTAATTGGCCTGCTGAGCCCGCCGGGCAGGTCAATCAGGGGAAAATTCCGTTGGTTGGCCAGAAGCTGATGGAGGCGGGACTGAAACCTGACAAGTGGGAGTCCTGCCTCCAAAAGCTTCCCATTCAGAAAATCCAGCCCGTAAGTAAATGCTCCCTTCCTTGGGACCAGTCATGACTTCTTCATTTTGCAGCAATCTAAGTTGCCACTGTTATTTCAAGAAGCAGGAAGACTGAATGAATGGCTACTTGGGGACCAGGTGGTATTCTCTAGAGCCCTGACTCCTAATTCCCTAGACAGGATCACAAACAAGAACTGAAAAGCAATACCGTGAGGCACACATGGTCACCAGGATTCTGGTTGAACATGCCATCAGAATGTCAAAACAAGGGTTCAAGCACTTCGACAAATCAAGGAGGGAATGGTATTATAACCTTACCAAGGTGACTAAGATCATTGTAATCTGTTGGAACAGGTAGAAGAAGAGACGCAGATGCAACTATTGTCAAAGGAAAACATTGAGACACAGCTGGAAGACATGCCTGTTGATGACAGCAATAGTCTTAATGCAGGCTCTAATCGATAAGACCTTTTATATAAATGTGTGTTACAACCAATGAACAACCAGTTACATCCACATGTGCCCAATAAAGTAAACCAAAACATTATCCCCACCATTGCTGTCTGCCCTTCATCAATTACCATGGGTACCAATCCATTCTTATGCTGCTACACAACCCAAGTGAACTCTCAAGATACACTTGAACTAAAATCTACCCATTCTCATCGTCAAGTACAGTGAGTGCACCTGTGGTCAGTATGTCTTACCTCAGTGCTTCCTCTTTATAAAAGTGTATGGTGCCTGTCTTCTGTTACTTAACCTAGTGCTCCATCTAAATGATGGAGCTGAGTACAGAATTTTAAAATTAAAACAACTGGACCTGCAGAGAAGCAAAGGCTTACTTGTTTCATAGTGGTAGAGATTTGGCTAACTGTTCTGAGAGAATTTAGTTGAACCGTGTTTCCACCGTTTCCTTCGGGGTTCTGCTGGTTTGCTTGAGTTAAGGTGGGATACCAGTGGAATTTCAGCCTCAATAAGGTTCTGGGAGCTACTGTGCCAGCAGCCAGCCCCCTGTATCAGCTTTTTTGGCACACCAGATTGGCATTGCGCCAATGACACAAAGCCAATCTTTGGAGAGGCCTGAACACTCCCTTGGGGTGCATATTTTAATGAGCTTTGTGCCATGGAGCAGTTCAGTCTTCTTGTGCCCCTGGCACAGGCTCAAAAGAAAGTCTAACGCTGGCACAGAATCAGTGCAGGGATGAAATTCCAGATCTTCCACTTGCTTTGTGTCACAACTGCAATAGCAACATCAGGGAACGCAATTTCAGGCCCTATATCTTATTACCATATTAAACTTCAAGTAGTAAAAATTTGGCATCCATAAAGAAAATGCACTAACGATTTAATATACAAGAGGTGACCTAATGGAGGTTTTCAAGATGATGAAAGGCATTGATAAAGTAGAGAGAGAAAACTTATTCCCTCTGGCGAGTGGGTCAATAACCAGAGGTCAAAGATTTAAAATCATTGGCAAAAGATCCAGAGGGGAGATGAGGAGAATTATTTTCACTCAGAGAGTTGTCGGGATCTGGAACGCTCTACCTGAAGAGGTGCTGGAAGCTGATTCTATAAATAATTTTAAAAGGGAGTTGGACGGGTACTGGAGGATGAGGAACTTGCAGGGTTACGGATAAAAACCGGGGATGTAGGACTGAGCACGACTGCTCTTTCACAGAGCCAGCACAGGCACGACGGGCTGAATGGCCTCCTTCTGTGCTGTAAGTTTCTTTGATTCTATTTCTGTGTTTCAAAATATAAGGCCGATGACTTGGATCAGCCATGTCCCTTCACGGCTCATTAACACTGATACTGTTTCTTGACAGGTAAATTTGATTAATGAGAGCATTTCTACTGTATTGCTGCACAGAGAATGGTTTATCTATCCACTGAGGTGATAAATCACTGGTAAAGTGGCTCTACTCTGTTGAGTTCTTTAAATTCAAGTAAATCACACGTATGTGAAAAACTGGTGACATGAAGTACTACCACTATACAAATAGTCAAATTTAATTTGAGATTATTTGGGGTTTAAACTGAAAGGTTCCTTGTAATTTTGTTGTGGGTATGATGGTTCTGCAATGAGATGATGCTGCCAGAGTTTGGAGAATACGGTGAGCTAGAATTAGACTGCACGACCAGACTTGAGAGGAGTGAGTCTTTGACTTAGCGGTAGAACTCCTGCCTCTGAGTCAGAAGGCAAGGGGTTCGAGCTCCACTACAGACAACCCCGGTGAGTGGAGACTAGATAGAATATGCTTTCTATATACTGGGTTGACATCCAGCGGAGTGCTCACATTTGGATGGAATGACCACTGACTCAGTGTTAGTATACCCACTTCTGAGTCAGAAGGGTTGGGTTGTGGCACCATTCCAGATGGCCACAGAAAGTAGAGGACAGTGCGCTGACTCCGAATACTGAATTGATGTCCAGCGGGGGTGCTTGCGTCAGGTGAGTGTCGGTGCCCCCCACCACCATTGTAAAGGCTTGGTTGCAGTCTACCTAGCAGAAGGTGCTCCGAAGATTTTAAAAAACCATGAAGAAGGCAATGGGAAACGACCTCTTCCCTGGCAATTTGCTCAAAAATCTCATGTGAGACTTGAGCTAGGACCTGCCCTAGGGCAAATCACAATAGCTAGATGGACCAGCTGGAATCTGACATTACTACTCTCTGCAACATTGTTGTCCAGTGACAAAAAGAACAGTAGTACCTAGGCAAAACATACCAGGAAAATGTACTTTTTATATTGGGATTTTGAAAAATATGACATATACCAGTGGTAAATATTTTATAACAGGCCTTATATCATTCAGGTAATGACATCCTTTGTAACTGTGACAAAGGTAAACTATCCCTCCTCGTCCTTCTTGACTTGTCTGCAGCCTTTGACACGGTTGACCACTCCATCCTTCTCCATACCTCTCCACCATCGTCCAGCTGAGTGGGACTGCACTCGCCTGGTTCCATTCTCATTTATCAAATCGTAGCCAGAGAATCACCTGCAACAGCTTTTCTTTCCGCTCCCGCATCGTTATCTCTGGTGTCCCCCAAGGATCTATCCTTGGCTCCCTCCTATTTCTCATCTACATGTTGCCCCTTGGCGACATCATCCGGAAACACAGCATCAGTTTGCACATGTATGCTGACGACACCCAGCTCTACCTCACCACCACTTCTTTCAACCCCTCCATGGTCTCTAAATTGTCAGACTGCTTGGCCGACATCTAGTTCTGGATGAGCAGAAATTTTCTCCAATTAAACATTGGGAATACTGAAGCCATTATTTTTGGTCCCTGCCACAAACTCCATTCCCTAGCCACTGACTCTATCCCTCTCCCTAACATCTTTCTGAGGCTGAACCACACTGTTCACAACCTTGGTGTCATATCTGACCCTGAAATGAGCTTCCGATCACATATCTGCAGCATAACTAAGTCCGCTTATTTCCACCTCCGTAACATCGCCCATCTCCGCCCTTCCCTCAGCTCATCCGCTGCTGAAACCCTCATTCATGCCTTTGTTACAACTAGACTTGACTATCCCAATGCACTCCTGGCCGGCCTACGTAAACTTGAGTTCATCCAAAACTCGGCTGCCCGTGTCCTAACTCGCACCAAGCCCCATTCACCCATCACCCCTGTGACAAAACCAACTTGTATTGGCTCCCGGTTAAGCAACGCCTCGATTTCAAAATTCTCATCTTTGTTTTCAAATCTCTCCATGGCCTCGTCCCTTCCTATCTCTGTAAGCTCCTCCAGTCCTACAACCCCCTGAGGTACCTGCGCTCCTGTAATTCTGCCCTCTTGAGCATCACTGATTATAATCGCTTACCATTGGTGGCCGTGCCTTCTGTTGTCTAGGCCCTAAGCTCTGGAATTCCCTGCCTAAACCTCTCTGCCTCATTACCTCTCTTTCCTCCTTTAAGATGCTCCTTAAAACCTACCTCTTTGACCAGGCTTTTGGTCACCTGCCCTAATTTCTCCTTATGTGGCTCAGTGCCAAATTTTTTGTCTTTTAATACTTCTATGAAATGCCTTGGGAAGTTTTACTACGTTAAAGGCGCTATACAAGTTGTTGTTGTTGAAGGCACTGAAAAACTTATGCAGTGCCAAAGTTGCACTGAAGTAAAGTTTCTAAAATGAAAATACGGCTTCAGAGTAACTTCCTCACTGCTGCACACAAATGACCTCATGGAAGATTTAAACCTTCCATTTTACAAAAGTCATGAAGGAACCTTTCCTCTCATTAGTTAAATTTGTTAACTGTTCTTCTAAAAACAAAATAACGTGATTGTAACTACAATTACATTGTACCAGATGAGCTGCAGCTATGGAAAGCAGATTTTGATCGTTACAAATGGCTGATGGCTGACTAAATGATCAGCACATCTGAATTCCACTCTAATTGTTTTCACCACTGCAGCTGTCTAATAAAATCAGCATTATACATCAATAGTTTTTATATAGTAAGAGAAAGAGAGTGGTAAAGAAGAATGTGGCCCAATTAAAGACAGATGTAGTTGAGATGATAATGGACAAAAAGGGTATGCTAAACTTGTTAAATGAGTACTTTGTATTTCTTTTCACGGTGGAGGAAGAGGACAAAATACCAAAGATACAAGAACAGTTTGGCATAAAAATAAAACAAAAAAGGTGACTCAACCGTGGCTAACAAGGGAAATTAGGGATAGCATAAGATCCAAAGAGACGACATCTAAATTGGCCAGAAAAAGCAATAATCCTGAGGATTGGGAGCAGTTTAGGATTCAACAAAGGAGGACAAAGGGATTAATTAAGAAAGGGAAAATAGAATATGAGAGTAAGCTTTCAGGGAACATAAAAACTGAGTGTAAAAGCTTTTATAGATATGTGAAGAGAAAAAGATTGGTGAAGTCAAACGTAGGTCCCTTGCAGTCAGAATCAGGGGAATTTATAATGGGGAACAAAGAAATGGCAGACCAATTAAATACATATTTTGGTTCTGTCTTCACAAAGGAGGACACAAATAACCTCCCAGAGATGCCGGGGAACATAGGGTCTGATGAAAGGGTGGAACTGAAAGAAATCAGTATTTGTAGGGAAATGGTGTTAGGAAAATTGATTGGACTGAAGGCCGATAAATCCCCAGGGCCTGATAATCTACATCCCAGGGTACTTAAGGAAGTGGCCCTAGAAATAGTAGATGCATTGCTGGTCATCTTCCAGAACTCGATAGACTCTGGAACAGTACCCATGGATTGGAGGGTAGCTAATGTTACCCCACTATTCAAAAAAGATGGTAGAGAAAAAGCGGGGAATTATAGACCGGTAAGCCTGACATCGGTAGTGGGGAAAATGCTAGAGTCCATTATAAAAGATGTAATAGCAGAGCACTTGGAAAGCAGTGACAGGATCGGACAAAGTCAACATGGATTTACAAAAGGTAAATCATGCTTGACTAATCTACTGGAATTTTTTGAGGATGTAACTGGTAAAATAGATAAGGGAGAACCAGTGGATGTGGTGTATTTGGACTTTCAGAAGGCTTTTGATAAGGTCCCACGTAAGAGATTAGCATGCAAAATTAAGGCACATGGGATTGGGGGCAAGGTATTGACTTGGATAGAGAACTGGTTGGTGGACAGAAAGCAAAGAGTTGGAATAAACGGGTTGTTTTCCGAGTGGCAGGCAGTGACTAGTGGGGCACCGCGAGGATTGGTCCTAGGACCCCAGCTGTTCACGATATATATTAATGATCTGGACGAGGGAATTGGATGTAATATCTCCAAATTTGCAGACGACAGAAAGCTGGGTGAGAGGGTATGCTGTGAGGAGGATGTATTGAAACTCCAGTACAATTTAGACAGGTTGGGTGATTGGGCAGAAACATGGCAAATGCACTATAATGTGGATAAACGTGAGGTTATCCATTTTGGTGGCAAAAACAGGAAGGCAGATTATTATTTGAATGGCAATAGATTGGGAGAAGGGGAAGTGCAAAGAGACCTGGGTGTTCTTGTGCACCAATCGCTGAAGGTAAGCATGCAGGTGCAGCAGGCGGTTAAGAAGGCAAATGGTATGTTGGCCTTCGTAGCAAGAGGGTTCGAGTACAGGAACAAGGATGTCTTGCTACAGTTGTACAGGGCCTTGGTGAGACCGCACCTTGAGTATTGTGTGCAGTTTTGGTCGCCTTACCTGAGGAAGGATGATCTTGCCATGGAGGGAGTGCAGCGAAGATTCACCAGGCTGATACCTGGGATGACAGGAATGACGTATGAGGAGAGATTGTGTCGATTGGGCTTATACTCACTGGAGTTTAGAAGATTGAGAGGGGATCTCATCGAAACCTATAAAATTCTGTCAGGCCTGGACAGACTAGATGCAGGAAGGATGTTTCTGATGGCCGGGGAGTCCAGAACCAGGGGTCATAGTCTAAGGATAAGGGGTAAGCCATTCAGGACTGAAATGAGGAGGAATTTCTTCACCCAGAGAGTGGTGAACCTGTGGAATTCTCTGCCACAGAGGGCGGTGGAGGCCAGTTCATTAAATATATTCAAGAAAGAGTTGGATATATTTCTTAAGGCTAATGGGATCAAGGGATATGGGGAGAAGGCAGGGACAGGGTACTGAATTTGGATGATCAGCCATGATCTCATTGAATGGCGGAGCAGGCTCGAGGGGCCGAATGGCCTACTCCTGCTCCTATCTTCTATGTTTCTATGTTTCATAAGAAATAAGAGCAGGACTAGGTCATATGGCCCCTCGAGCCTGCCCCGCCAATCAATAATATCTCTCTGAACACCAACATTTGAAAGTTTCTCACCATTTAAAAAATATTCTGTTTTTCTATTCTTCCTACCAAAGTGAATAACCTCACATTTCCCTACATTATACCAGATCTGCCACCTTATTGCCCACTCACTTAGTCTATCTATATCCCTTTACAGACTGTGTTCTCCTCGCAGCTTACTGTCCCACCTAGCTTTGTATCATCAGCAAATTTGGATACATTACACTCGGTCCCTTCATCTAGGTCATTAATATAGATTGTAAATAGCTGAGGCCCCAACACTGATCCTTGTGGCACCCCACTAGTTACAGCCTGCCGACTTGAAAAAGATTTGTTTATCCCTGCTCTCTGTTTTCTGTCCGTTAACCAATCCTCTATCCATGCTACTATATTACCCCCAACCCCGTGAGCCCTAATCTTGTGTAATAACCTTTTATGTGGCACCTTATCGAATGCCTTTTGGAAATCCAAATATACTACATCCACTGGTTCCCATTTATCTACCCTATTAGTTACATCCTCAAAAAACTCTAATAAATTTTGTCAAACACGATTTCCCTTTCATAAAACCATGTTGACTCTGCCTAATCATGTTATGATTTTCTAAGTGACTTGATACCACTTCCTTAACAATGGATTCCAGCATTTTCCCGATGGCTGATGTCAGGCTAACTGGCCTGTAGTTCCCTGTTTTTTCTCTCCCTCCTTTCTTGAATAGCGGTGTTACACTTGCAAACTTTCAATCCGCTGGGACCATTCTAGAATCTAGGGAATTTTGGAAGATCAAAACCAAAGGGCTTTTGTCAATGGGGGCGCGTTGGAGGCGGGACTGCTGCTTGTCGTGTTTTAGTCCTGCCTCCATCGACTTGTGGCCAACCCACGCTATTTTCACTTGATTGACCTTGTTAAGCCCGCCCAGCGGGTTTAGCAGGCCAATTAAGGGGAAGCTGGTTACAGAGAACGTCAGCGTATGATGTTTCATCTGTCAAAAGTTTTTGACAGATGAATTGTTATCATTTGACAGCTCTGTGAAGCTGTCAAACACTGACATTCTCTGTTGTTTGATGAGTTCTTGTATTCAAGACTCATCAAACATCTTTTGTGAGCAGAAATTAGATGGTTGTTGCATCGGAGAATGCAGCAGCCATCTGTCATCTCTGCCGGTGAGATGCGAGACTCTCCGCATCCCCAACTGTTGAAGCCTGCAGGAAGAAACAAAGGTAAGTAAACATTTTCTATCACTTTTCACTCACCTCACATACTTACCTCTCCACACGTGCACCCATCACTTATCTCCACAGTGCACTTTTGCACCCCTCCGACCCCCGCAGACCTTCTGCTTGCCTCGGTGACCCTGGTGGGATTTCCCGACGTTGGGAAGCCTGTGCCTCTGCTGGAAAAATGGGGATAATCCTCTTAACTGCCTGTTAACTACCTGTTAACAGGCAGTTAAGCGGTTGTAATCCCCTTCTTGCCTCCAGGAGACGGGACCCGGCGTGGGTCGGCTACCTGCCTCCTGGGAAGATGGCATGGAGGCAGGTTGGGTGCGGGATGGATACCCGCCCCCAGATTCTGCCATTTTCCCGGCAGTCCTGCCTCCAAACCTGCCTCCGCAGGGCTGGCAAAATCCAGCCCAATGTATCCACTATCTCTTCAGCCACCTCTTTTAGAACCCTAGGATGTAGGCTGTCCGGTCCAGGGGATTTGTCGGCTTTTAGTCCCATTAGTTTCTCTAGTACTTTTTCTCTACTTATATTAATTACGTTAAGTTCCTGACTCTCATTAGACCCTTGGTTCCCTACCATTTTTGGTATGCTTTTTCTGTCTTCTACTGTGAAAACAGATACAAAATATTAGTTCAACGTTTCTGCCATTACCTTATTCCCATAATAATTTCTCCTGTCTCAGCCTCTAAGGGACCAACGTTTACTTTTGCTACTCTGTTCCTTTTTACATACTTGTAGAAGCTCTTACAATCTGCTTTTATATTTCTTGCTAGTTTTCTCTCATATTCTATTTTTTGCCTTTTTATCAATTTTTTGGTCAACCTTTGCTGGTTTCTGAAACTCTCCCAATCCTCAAGCTTACTACTATTCTTTGTAACATTATAAGCTTCTTCTTTCAATCTAATGCTAACCTTAACTTCTTTAGTTAGCCACGGTTGGATAACTTATCCCGTGGAGTTTTTGTTTCTCAATGGAATGTATTTTGTTGAGAATTATGAAGTATTTCTTTAAATGCTAGCCACTGCTTATCTACCGCCATACCTTTTAATCTATTTTTCCAAACTACCTTAGCCAACTCACCCCTTATACTTATGTAATTGGCTTTATTTAGGTTTAAGACCCTAGTTTCGGACTTAGGCAAGTCACTCTCAAAATTAATGTGAAATTCTATCATATTATGATCACGCTGCCCCAGAGGATCCTTTACTATGAGATTGCTAATTAACCCTGTCTCATTACAAGATCGAAAATAACCTGTTCCCTGGTTGGTTCCATGACATATTGTTCTAGGAAACTGTCCCGAATGCATTCCATGAATTCGTCCTCCAGACTACCTTTGCCAATTTGATTTGTCCTGTCTATATGAAGATTAAAGTCCCCCAAGATTATTGCATTACCTTTGTTGCAAGCTCCTACTATTTCTTAATTAATATTCTGTCCAACGGTACAGCTACAAGGGAACCTAAAAATATGTCAAGGGTAGGAACTTGGTGGGTTTAATATAATGTAAGTAAGTTAATATACCTGGGAAAAGGGTGATGGAGAAAATAATGTGACTTAAGATAGACAAATCTTCAGGATCTGATGGTTTCCACCCCAGGACATTAAAAGAAATAGGGGAAGAAATTGCATATGGGTTAGTCATAATTTTCCAAAACTCTCAAATATTTTTTTAATGATGAGTGATTAAGAGTTGTGGAAGTACAAAGGGATTTAGGTGTCCATGTACACAGACCACTAAAAGCTAGTGCACTGGTACAAAAAATAATGAAAAAGGCTAATGCAATGTTGGCCTTTATCTCAAAGGGGCTGGAATACAAAAGGGAGGAGTTTATGCTTCAGTGGTATGGGGGGAAAAATTCAGTTGGTTAGCGCCTTCCCTTAGCGCCTCGCTAACAGGGCGCTAGGAACTTAGTGCCCGAGCGTGGCGATTTTAGCACCGCTCGCAAAATTGACCAATCGTTTGCGGTGGCGCTAAACACTACCGCCACGATCTCCTGCGCCTGCAGATTGTGACATCAGTCAAGCTTGCAGCGCCCTGGTAGTGCCCCAGACCGGATATTGAATTTTTCCCCCATGGAGCCTTGGTCAGACCTCACCTGGAGTGCTCCATTCAGTTTTGGGCACCAAACCTCAAAAGATATATTTGCCTTGGAGGGGGTACAGTGCAGATTCGCTAGAATTAGATCGGGGCTTAAAGGGTTAACTGAAAGAGTTACGGTTGCATAAATTTGGTTTGTAGTCCCTTGAGTTTAGGAGGTTGAGGGTGATCTAATTGAGGTGTTTAAAATGATAGGGTAGATACAGAGAAACTATTTCCTCTGGTGAATCAAGAACAAGGGAGAATAATCTTAAACTTAGAGCTCAGCCATTCAGGAGAGAAATCAGTATTTTTTGACGCAAAGGGCAGTGAAAATCTGGAATTCTCATTCCACAAAAAGCTGTGTCAATTGAAAAGTTTAAGACTGAGTTCAGTAGATTTTTGTCAGGTAAGGGTATCAAGGGATATCGAGCAAACACACATAAATGTGTACCTTCGCCACACGGACTGCAGCGGTTCAAGAAGGAGACTCACTAACATCTTCTCAAGGGCAATTAGGGATGGGCAATAAATGCTGGCCTTGCCAGTGACACCCACATCCCATGAATTAATTTTTTTTAATGGAATTGAGGTACTGATCAGCCATGATCTAATTGAATGGGGGAACAGGCTCGAGGGGCTGAATGGCCTACTCCTGTTCCAATGTTCCCATATACAGACTGCATAAAGAAACAGTCTCCAGGTGGGGAAAATTCAATTGCATAATGGGTGCTCTTTATTTTAAAGGGATTCTTTTTTACAAGCCCACTCTTCAAGTGAGGAGGCTTACTCAAAAAAATTACCATTTAAATGTTCTAAAAATGAGAGAAAGTGGTGGTAGAGCAGGTTGTTGCTTTAGTGTGCTGTGTCATGGAGTGGCACCATGTAGATTTATTTGTATCTGTAATTCTCCACATGGCAAGTTCCTAATCACCTGCTCTGTACATTCAGGAGTAAATGCAAAGCTGCAATTGGGGATTCCCCTCCTCCTCCTTCTCTGGTGATAGAGGAACATCAGAAAGTGAGTCACCCTGGCTTTATCTCCCACATCTTGGCACTTGCAATGAGTAGACAGGGTTGTCTCTATGCTCTTTCAGTCAAAGATCACTAATGTAATGTAGAGCGTTGATACGAGAATAAAATTAAAATGTATTAAAAATGCTTACCTAAGAAACAATATTTTGAAAAGAAAGTAAACAGAGGAGGAGTTGTCACAGTAGAAATGCTAGACTCCCACCCAGAAGGTCAAGAGTTCAAGGAATGCCTGTCGCTCCAGATTACTTCGCTTTATAAATGAAAACAATGGTTAATGTTTGATAAATTAAATCTTTGATTGGGATGACAAACCTTGAATGAAACCAAGCCAGTTCAACAATGATTGTAAGAAAATTGTTAATTGTTTAGCACAAATTGGGTTAAGTAAACTTACAAAAACTACAGTGTACTGCTGTTTGAGGGGACTCGGGGGTTTTAGTTTGCTAATGCCCTTCCCCCAGTTCATCCATTGTCAGTATCTTGCTCCCACTATGCTGTCCTGCTGCAGCAAGTGGGGCAGGCCTTCTCCACTGGCTGCTGCCACTGACACTGTGAGAGCTAGCATAGAACTACCTGACCGTCTGGCCTGCTATCATGGTGCACTGCCCTGGCTAACTCGGAACTGATAAAAGCTCACTCACAGACGATGTCTGAGCTTGGGTGCCAGCTGAGCCTAGGATTCATACTCAGGACTGCCAAGTAAGAGTCCAGAACCTTACCACTAGACTGAATGGGCTGCTGTAGATTTATTCTTATAACAAATAGATAAAAGTGATTTATCCGCCAGGCAAAAATACCAAAGCCAAAGGATCTTCTGTGTTAACATCAACACATGAACATGAGCTAAAAAGTAAAGCAAAATGGGCAGGGTTCTTTTCCAGTTTAAACTATTACTAAGATAAAAAAAATCTTTATATCTACACTGGCTAATCAATGCTCTCTGTTATACCAATAAAGTTATAACAGATTACAGTCTATATCTATTAGACCACAGTTAGCTTAATGGGAGTTACTGGATTGCTGTTAGTGGAGGAATAGTCACAGAATAAATAGGATTTGATTCTGTTCCAGAGTCTCAATTGGCTGGTACTGGTTCTGTATATAGTTATATAGTTACCTCACAACAATGCAGTGAAGTGAGGAGCTTGAAATAAGGAGATCCTCAGGACCAGGACAAATATAAGGCATTGTTGCCCAGTTTTAATTAGTGGCTGTCCCCTCAAATAGAGTCATTGTATGTAAGCTGTTTAATATAAAAAGCTGTGATTCAGATTCCTGTACTAAGCTTATCTTTACATAATGTTGCAAGTTTTATTGATTACAAGTTGGAGAGACGTAATTCAAACTTAAACAATGTTGTGTGTTTTTGGTTCGGTTTGTATCTAACTGACAGTTGCTTTTTCAGCCTGAGTGGTGGGATGTTCCACATCCAGGAAGATCTGGTAAATGTGCCGGATAATAAGAAAGAGCAAAATAAAACTGCAAATGCCGGAAACCTGAAACAAAAGCAGAAAATGCTGGAAACGCTCAGTAGGTCAGTCAGATTCTGTGGAGAACACAGATAAGTTAATGTTTCAGGTGTAGACCCTTCATCGGAATTGGGGGAAAAATTACAAATGAACAGCATTTAAAAGGGAATAAAACAAAGGAAAGGGGAGGGTTAAACACACACACACACACACACCTGTAAAGTGCTTATATGGAACCAGGAGATTGGTTAAATAGCTGAAATCATTACTAACATGAGACAACAGGAGGCATAATGAGAGAAATTTATGACATTTAAAAGATGCAGAAGACATGTGAATAGCTGAGGGGTGAGGGATAAGGCAGGTGGAAACGTAAACAGGAAAATCTGGCAAAGCAGAACAGGCTTCAGGGGCCTGTGAGAAGAAAAAAGCCAGGCTGATGCCAAGTGTGCAGACTGCCCCACCAGCACACTGTTCTGACTGAGAGTCCCTACCCTAAGTGCCAACCCCCTGCTCCCGAAAGGCCAACGCCCATCCCACAAGACCAATGTCTTCTGCTGTAGAGAAAGTAGTTGGTATAGTTAAGGTTTGAAGTTATTAAACTCAATGGCCTAGAAATTCGATAAGGCCCAAAAACGGGCGGTGACACCGCAGAGCGGGAATTGATCGCGGCCATAAAGAAAATCGCAGGCAGCGCATTGTTTTGGTGCTGCCTGCTGATTTGAATGATTTCAGTGCACAGCTGAGCGATGAACGCGCTGCTTCAGGCTGTGCAGGAGGCCCAGGGTCGCATCCCGATAACGTCCCTGGAGCGAGGCTGCCTTTTCTTAAAGCAAGGCTGTCATTTTAGAAAGCAGTCTCGAGCCCTTAAAGGGGAACTGCCTTCTGAAAAAAAATTAAAAATCATTCCAAACTAGGCAGTCTTCAGCTCTTAAAACTGAACTGCCTTCTGCACGTAAAAGATGGCATAAGTGCTTCAGCACCAACACAAATGGCTCAACAGGCCAGGGAAAGGGCACCCAGGGTCTCACACATAGCACTCCAGCTTTGTGCAGAGGGTCAAAAGTGGAAGAGAGGTCCTCTACCCTCCAGAAAGAAGGACATGGGACCAGATCACCGAGGCCGTCATTGCCAGCAGTGTCATCCCCAGGACATGGCTCCAGTGCCCAAAGAAGTTTCATGATCTCAGACCAGTGGTCAAGGTCAGTGAATGCATCTTCAAAAGCCATCTCCTACCAACTGCACCACTAGCCTCACACACTGCTCAATGCATGACCTCCCCCCACCCCCCCATCACTTACCTACCAACAATCTCTACCAAACACAAGGCACACCTCACATTCCTATCTTCACCTCACCCCCTTAGAGGAGGCAATGCTGGCCATTCTTGGCAGGGGCATCGCTGAGCCCATGGCCAATGGCGGGCTGAAAGAGTACCAGATGCTGGTATCCTCATACATTATCCTTCTTCTCACATCCCCCTCATCCCACAATATCTTCTGATGTACAAGCTGCACGTGGTGTAAGCATGCACCTCTTGCTTTCCCGCCCTCCCCTAACCACAACTCCACCCTTGTGCCTTCCTCATTTCAGACACCAAAGAAATCCAGCCTACCCAGCCAGTGGTTGACCAAGAAGAGGGAGAGGAGAGTGATGAAGAAGAAACACCATCACTCGCTTTGAGAATCCCAGCTAACAGCTCCTTGAGGTCATCCTACAAGGCCATCTGCAGTGTCCCCCACTGAAAGCCAGCAGCCTTCCACCAGCTGTGCTGCAGCCACTGGGGTGGCACTAAGATAGGCAAAGATACACGCAAGACACTCACTAAGGGAATGCACAAGGGTGATTAGTTGATTTTTTTGATGTAATATTGGATGCATATATGGATAAAGTTGGATTGGAAAGTTTGCTTTGTGGTGGCATTTATTTCAGCATTGTGGCCAAGAGGACGCTGTGATGGTCAATAACAGAGGGAAGGTAAGGTGTGGTACAAATGCTGAAAGAGGAATTGGGGTTGTGGTCACTGGTACCGCAGACAGATGAGTCGATCCCGGATATCCTGGTCAGAAAGGGGCATCCTTACTTCTGCTTCCTCCTGTTGGATCCGTGGTTCAGTGGATATGCTGTTATCAAATAATCACACGGATGCTGTACATTAACAATAAACAGGTCTTTACTGGAGGAGGGTAGTCTCAAGACTGGGGGTACAGAGGCATGCGCAAAGCTTATATACAGGTGTGGTCACTGCCGGTACTACAGTATACAGGAGCTGTAAAAGTAGTTCTGACTTAAAGGCACATACACTACAATTCCTCCCCTTTTAGATTAGTAGTACCCCTACTATTCAAATAACAATTGACATTTCAACATGTACATTAAACAACAAAAGTCCATTTATAGATTCAGTCTTTGGGGCGGCTTCCTGACCCTTTCGGGATAGCGCCTTTCCAGAGGTTCTTGTTCTTGGTGCAGAGGCGATTCTGACCCCTTTTCATCGGGTAATTCATCGGGTTCCACTGCTACTGGGTCTGAGGTAGATGCTACCGGTATGTCGGGTTCATCCCCAGGTACTCGAGACATGGGGTTGACGCGTTCCTGTGACGCTAAGATCTGATCGACGTGGCGTCTCACAATGTTCTCCCCGACATCCACTGTGTACATTAATGACCCCTGCCTTGTACATATCGTTCCGGGTTGCCATTTCTCTGTTCGATAGTCATGGGCCAAGACTGGTTGCCCTACATTGAAGCTCCTTGTCGGCTTCTCATTGATGTGCTGGAATTGTTTGTCCTCAACATTTCTTCGCACATTTGGTCTGAGCAAGTCCAGACGAGATCTCAACCTTCGGTTAAAGAACATCATGGCCGGGGTCTGGTTGGTAACTGCATGTGTTGCGTTTCGGTAGGCTAATAAGAAATTGTCCATCTTATGCTGTAGTGGAATTTCATCATCGCACATGGCCTTTATCGCCTTCTTAAAGGTTTGTATGAACCTCTCAGCCAATCCATTTGTGGCTGGATGATACGGGGCGGATGTGTAATGCCTTACCCATTCCTTTTCATGAATTTTTGGAACTCGTCGATCACAAACTGTGGTCCATTATCAGAGCAAATCTGCTCTGGCAAACCGTTTCTGGCAAATATGGTCCGTAGGACTGCAATCGTTTTCTCTGTAGTGGTTGAAGACATTTTTATCACCTCAGGCCACTTTGAATGAGCATCCACTGCTATTAAGAACATTGAGTCCATGAATGGACCAGCGAAATCAATATGCACCCGTTGCCATGGAGAGGAGGGCCACTCCCATGGGTGTAGAGGGGCATGTGGTGGTGCATTTTGGACCTTCTGGCATCCTAAGCAGCTCTTAGTTAGGTCTTCGATTTGTTGATCGATTCCCGGCCACCACACATAAGCCCTAGCAAGGCTTTTCATTTTCACTCCCCCCAGATGACCTTCATGTAGCTCATTTAGCACTCTCTCCCTTAACTTGGGTGGAATCACCACTCTGGATCCACACATCACTGTCCCCTGGCATACTGACAGCTGTTCTCTTCTGGATGAGAATGCTGGCAACAGTGAGTCGCCATGAGTTGGCCATCCCCTCACCGTCAATTCATATACCCGAGACAGCGTCGTATCATTGCGGGTCTCCTTCTCTATATCCGCGTTCATTACTGGCAATCGTTCAATTATTGACGAATAAAATATCTCGATAGGGTCCACTGCTGGTGCTTCCTCCACAGTAGGCAGTGGCAGGCGCGATAGCACATCAGCGTTCCCATGCTGTTTCGTGCCTTTATATTCTGTTTCATATTGATTCGCCCCTAGAAACAGGGACCATCTTTGTAACCGCTGTGCAGTCATCACTGGAACGCCCTTCTTAGGATTAAAGATGGAGACAAGTGGTTGGTGGTCAGTCAGCAAGGTGAACATCTGCCCATGCAGATAGTGGTTGAATTTTTTTACTCCCCATACTAGGCTGAGGGCCTCCCTGTCAATCTGGGCGTAGTTGCGCTCAGCTGAGGTTAGTGACCGAGACGCAAAGGCTACTGGCCTCTCCAACCCGTCAGGGAATTTGTGCGACAGCGCCGCTCCAATACCATAGGGTGATGCATCACATGCCAAACGAATTGGTAGTGCTGGGTTGAAATGGGCCAACACCTCTTTTGATGTGATCAATTCTTTACACTTCTGGAAAGCTCGTCTACATTCGTCATCCCACTTCCATGGTACCCCTGTTTGCAGTAGGGTGTTCAGTGGGTGTAATACCATAGACAAATTTGGTAAGAACTTGTGGTAGTAGTTTACCAGCCCGAGGAACGACCTCAGTTGTGACACATTTTCCGGTGCTGGAGCCTTGACTACTGCCTCAATCTTGTCAGGGGACTTATGTAACCCCTCTTCATCGATGACGTGGCCACAATACGAGATCTGTTTCTGGAAAAACTCGCACTTGTGGCGATTAGCTCGTAGCCCATACTCCTTTAATCTAGTGAGCACCTTCTCCAAGTTGGTGAGGTGATCACCGTCATTTTCGCCCGTGACCAAGATGTCGTCCAAATAACACTGGGTCCCTGGAATCCCTTGCAGGACCTGATCCATCGCCCTTTGCCAGATAGCCGGAGCCGAGGCTACTCCAAACACCAGCCGGTTGTATTGATAGAGACCTTTATGGGTGTTGATCGTAAGGTATTGTTTCGAAGCTTCCTCTACCTCCATTTGCAAGTATACCTGGGCTAGATCAATTTTGGTGAAGCGTTTACCTCCAGATAGTGAGGCAAAAATATCCTCAATTCGTGGAAGCGGATATTGTACCGTGTGAAGGACTGGGTTCACTGTCACCTTAAAATCCCCACAGATGCGGACCTTCTTTGGTTCCCCAGGCGTATTACTCAACGACCTCTTCATTACAGGAACGATGGGTGTAGCCCACTCGCTCCAGTCCACTTTGGACAGTACTCCTGAACGTTCCAACCCTTCCAGCTCTGCTTCAACAGCTGGTCTGATCGCATAAGGCACTGGTCTGGCCTTCAGAAACTTTGGACTTGCATTTTCCTCTATTTTAATCATTGCTGTTATTCCTTTTAGTGTTCCTAGTCCCTCCTGGAACACTTCTTTTGCGTCAGTTAGCATTTTTGACAGTTGCCCAGGTGTGACGTTGTCATCCCTTTTGGCCTCAACCTTCAGTGCCTGTATGGAATGCTAATCTAATTGTATCTTCCGGATCCATTCACGTCCTAGCAGTGGTGGTCCTCCATCTGGCAATACATATATATCCATTTTAGGTATTTCCTGGCCTTTATATGTCACTTTCACCCTTATTTTTCCTTTGGGGTAGACTTTTTGCCCCGTATACATCTTCAAGACAATCTCTGTAGCTTTCAAGGGTATGTGTGAAAATAGCCGCTTGTAGTCTCTTTGATTTATGACTGTTAGAGCTGACCCTGTGTCCAATTCCATTTTCACTTGGACTCCGTCTATCTTGAGTGTAACCCAGATAGTCTGGTGATCCTCCATTTCTGTTACCTTATGTAGTTTCAGACAACCCAGCTCCTTGATTCCGGAGTCTGTGTCACTTTTCTGTTCATCTGAACCACTGTCCATCACCTGGTGTACCTTTTTGTACTTCTCCTGTGGAGATTTCTTACTGTTGGTTTTCTTCCCAGACCTGCAGACTCTTGCTATGTGTCCTGCTTTCCCACACTGTCTGCACACTTGGTCCTTGAACCAACAATCTTTCTGGTCATGTGTTGTTCTGCCGCAGCGATAGCACTTCCCTGTTCCATAGGACATTTCATTGGTGCCATATTCTTGCGGTCTCCGTTGTATCTCTGCAGCGCCCCTTGCGGCTGCTTCGTGTGATACTGCCATACTGAAAGCTTTGTCCAGCATAAGGTCCTTTTCTGATAGGAGCCATTTCTGGGTTCCTTCACTTTGTAGCCCACACACAAACTTGTCCCTTAACGTATCTGCTAGTCCCACTCCAAACTGGCAGTGTTTCGATAGCTTGCGCAGTTCCGTTAGGTGCTCAGCATTGCTTTCGTGTTGGTTCCTTTTATGGAACTTAAATCGTTCTGCTATCAGCAGCGGTGTGGGGTTTAAGTGGTCCTGTAGGATTTCTACTATGCTTTCAAAATTCTTGTTTACCGGCATTAGATTTCGCAGTAACCCATAAGTTTTTGCACCCATGGAATTTAACAGAACCAGTGCTTTATTAGCATCTGGCACTTCATTTGCCCTGCAGTACACCTCAATACGTTCCACATATGTCGCCCAATCTTCGACTTCATTGTCGAACGTAGAGATACTGCCACTCTTCGGCATCCTTGGGTGTGAGTTAACTGTCAAAAATGGCGCCTCCCACGCTTCCCCTTCTTCTCCGCTGGCACAAAATGGCGTCTCCCGCGCTTTCCTTCCTTCCCGCGCTCGCCCTTCTTCTCTGCTACGGCTTCTAAAAATGGTGTCTCCCGCGCTCTTTCTTCTTCTCCGCGGCTCAATGGCGTCTCCCGCGCTCCCCTTTCTTCGCCCCGTGGACCCTGTTCAGCCCGTGAGCCCTGGCTGTGCTCTGCGCGTTCTTCTTTTTATATTTTTCGACGCCGCTCAGTCTAGAACCCGGCTGTTTCTCTACCCTCTCTCTCTCCGGTTTGTTTTTTTTTTGTCGACGCCGCTCGGTGTTCAACCCCCGGCTGCGCCCTGCGCTCTTCACCCTCTGTCTTACCCCGTCGACGCTGCTCGGCTTCCTCTCCGCCGTTGGTCGGCTCCAGCCGCCGCTGCTCGGGAAGGGTCTGTGCTGGACCTGTCGTCAGTCTCTTGCTGCTCGTCGTGGCTGGGGAACCAAGCCTGGCTCTCCACAGCCTCCCCTGTGAAGTTCAATCTCTGCCTGACTGCTGGGCGGTTGCTCGTGGTCGACGCCCGTGTTCCTGGCCTCGACTATTTTTTTTTTATGTTGCAGGTAGATTCAAATCGACACTCGTCGCCACTGTTGGATCCGTGGTTCAGTGGATATGCTGTTATCAAATAATCACACGAATGCTGTACATTAACAATAAACAGGTCTTTACTGGAGGAGGGTAGTCTCAAGACTGGGGGTACAGAGGCATGCGCAAAGCTTATATACAGGTGTGGTCACTGCCGGTACTACAGTATACAGGAGCTGTAAAAGTAGTTCTGACTTAAAGGCACATACACTACACCTCCTCCTTTGCTTTTTCCTCTCCTGCTTCTTCCTCTTTCTTCTTCGAGCAGCTTGTCCCCTTTTCTGCCTCTGCTTCATCTCCATGTCATGCTGCAGCCCAAGGGGGACTGCATCTAGAGCCCCAAGGCCTGTGAGCAAGTGGTGTTCCCAGAGGCCTTCCTTTAACATCCAAAGTCTTGCAAGCATCCAGCAGCACTCCCTGCACACTTTAACAATTTTTGCATGCCAATTGACGTCACGATCTGCACATTTGCATTGGAGAGGCGAGCGCTGGCGATGACAGTGCTAGTGACCACTCAAATGGCGGCCACCGTGTCCCACGCCAGAAATGGGTCGAAGCGAGGCAGCCGCCAATTTTTTAAGAAAAGCAGCTTTAACGGTCAGCATTAAGGTAGGGAATTTCCTGGCCTATGTTAATGTCAGAGGGCTGCAAAGTGCCTGATAGATATGGTGCTGTTAGGAACATAGGAATAAAAGTAACCACTCGAGCCTGTTCTGCCATTCAAGGCGATCATGGCTGATCTGTAACCTAACTCCATATACCCACCTTTGGCCCATATCCCTTAATACCTTTGGTTAACAAGATCTATCAATCTCAGATTTAAAATTAACAATTGATCAACTGCCATTTACAGAAGAGAGTTCCAAACTTCTACCACCCTTTGCATGTAGAAGTGTTTCCTAACTTCCTCTCCTTGTAATTTAACCCTTGAAGTCCGGGTAACATTCTGATAAATCTACACTGCACTCCCTCCAAGGTTAATATATCCTTCCTAAGGTGTGGTGCCCAGAACTGCTCACAGTACTCCAGGTGTGATCTAACCAGGGTTTTGAATAGCTGCAGCATAACTTCTACCCCCTTGTATTCTAGTCCTCTAGATATAAAGGCCAGCATTCCATTAGCCTTCTTGATTATTTTCTGTGCCTGTCCGTAATATTTTAACTATCTAGTTACATGAACCCCAAGTCTCTTTGGACCTCCACTGTTTCTAGCTTTTCACCATTTAGAAGTACTCTGATCTATCCTTTTTAGGACCAAAGTAGATGACCTCATACTTGCCTATATTGAATTCCATTTGCCGCAGTTTTTCCCCATTCACTTAATCTATTAATATCTCTTTGTAATTTTACACTTCCTGAGATTGTGTTGAGCTTCATTGGAACATTGTAGAAAGCCAGAGAGAGACAGGGAATTGCAGTGGCAAGTGACAGGAAGCTCAGGTCAAACTTGTGGACAAAACAAAGGTCACCTAACTTGTGTTTGATCTCCCCAGTGTAAAAGGACCACACAGTGAGCAGCGGATACAGTACACTAGGTTGGAAGAAGTACACATAAATTGCTGTTTCACCTGGAAGGAGTGTTTGGGATCTTGGGCAGTGATGTGGAAGGAGGTGAATAGGCAGGTGTTCCATTTCCTGCCTTTGCAATCGTTGATGCTGTCCCCAATTTTGTCTTCAACAAAAGATGATGGAAACCAAAAAAAAACAAGAACTTGGAGCTAAACTCAAGATCACAAGATAATTATGAAACATTCAATTGTTTCTTAAGAGGAGTTTTTGCCTCCACTGCTTTATCCAAACCTTTGTTCCATATGTTGATCACTCTGTGTGTAGAAGAATTTCCTGATATCCGTCCTAAAGGTACCCTTCTGTAGTTTGA
Source organism: Somniosus microcephalus (assembly GCF_052327205.1). Lineage (NCBI taxonomy): Eukaryota > Metazoa > Chordata > Chondrichthyes > Squaliformes > Somniosidae > Somniosus > Somniosus microcephalus. The sequence goes on along the minus strand of NC_140998.1, from coordinate 65,566,392 downwards.
ACCTGTGTTCCCTAATTTTACTCCTACAGTTTAATATAAAGTTATATTCTGAGTAAACTTTTTTTATACCCTTAACTATCTTGTATGCCGCAAAAGATCACGGCCTAGAAATCTAGCTGTGCCCATTTTTGATGTGCGGGGGGGCACAGTGTACAATCCCTGCACCCAAGTGATCAGGCCTGAAGCACCCCTGCTATTGGGCCTCGGGCCTCATTTCCATGAAGCGGCCAAGCTTCTTAGTCAAGCCTCAGAAGAGCATCCCTTAATGTACCAGTGTGATATTTTCTTCCACTTTCTGCAGTAGTCATCCTATGGCCTTTCTGAGTTAGATTGCCAATTAACAGAAAATTAGGGGCTTCATGCAGGGAGCTGAAGGCTGTGGTGATAGTTACCCTCCGCCCCGGTAGGGGGCGACGGAGAGTAAACAGAGAAAGGAAATGAATAAAGAAGCCTCGTGTTGATGGCTGAAGGAATACATCCCGTGTCTGTGTGTTGAGCACATTACAAAGGCCACTATGAACGCTTAACTCCTTTAACACGGTGATGGATGCATGGAAGACAAACTGTCTGCAAAGGTTAAAGAGAGACAAGAAAAGTGAGGCTAGGAATCAAATCTGCATGTAATCAATCAAGTACAAGCTTTGCTATGGACTGTTTAAACCAATATAGTTTAGGCTACTCAGGCACAAATAACCTAGGCAGGTTATGGAGGGGAGCGTCAGGGGAAGCTAGATATCTGGAAGATCAAAAAACTTGGTGAGCCCAGATTTTGATTGATCTGAAACAACTTGGCTTTAGCTGGAAGTGTGGAATAGTTGATGCTTTGGGATCAAAGTAAATCAGAAGTTGCAGCCCCATCAACAGTTAGTGCAGAAAAATAATTAAATAAATCAAAACATCCAGTAAGAAAAAGCAACAGCTGCTCAGTTTGGGAATGGATGATTAAGAATTAACAAAAACAATGATAAATCTTTTAATGCAGAAACACACTGCCCATGAAATGGTGGAATGCAGGTCTGTACCTACTGTTGCTCACATTGTAACATATCGACTTCAGGTCAGGAGACCAGAGAGAGGCAAATTATTTCCTGATGGGCAGGGATAGGAAACAGATAGGCAGTACTCTGGGCAGCTTTTGCACACCAGGCGGTTGCTACAGAGCGACATTGACCAAAGGCGAAGGAACTGATCACCTTTTTGTCCTCTCCACTAGGGAATGGTTTATGTCTGAGGCAATCTAAAAGCATTGACCCATTGCAAGTTTTCGGAAGTTGTTTAGAGACAATGGGCTCGATTTTATCAAAGGGGATGTGATGGAGGCGGGACTCCCACTTTTTGGGTTGTAGTCCCACCTCCATCGACTTGTGGCCAACCCACGCTATTTTCCCTTGATTGACCTTGTTAAGCCCGCCCAGTGGGCTCAGCAGGCCAATTAAGGGACACCTGGTTACTGGTGACATCAGCGAGTGACATTTCATCTGTCAAGAGCTTTTGACAGATGAAAAATCAGCATTTGACAGCTCTGTGAAGCTGTCAAACACTGACAATCTGTCTTCTAACTTGAGTCCTTCTACTCAGAGTCAGTTAGAGAGCTCTCCAGACCAGAAAGCAGAGGCTGCAGCTTTTGACAGTTCAGCGGCCAGTCTGCTTTCTGTGCCGGTGAGCTGAGGGACTCCCGAGAACTGAAGGAAGGAAGCCTGCAGGAGAAAGTAAAGGTGAGTTAAACTTATTAAAACACTTTACTTACCTCACACACTTACCTCTGCACACATGCACCCATCACTCACCTGCACAACGGACATCTCGACCCCTCCAACCCCTGCAGACCGACAGTCCGCCTCTTGGCGTGGTTCGGAGCCGTCGGACAGCCCACACTTCAGGGCTAAAAATAGGGATAAGGCAAAAAACTGCCTGTTAACTACCTGTTAACAGGCAGTTAATTGGCACTAATCCCCTTCCCGCCTTGGGGAGGCGACTCCCAGCACAGGTTGGCTACCCGCCTCCTGGGACACTGGCACGGAGGCGGGATGGGTTCCTGCCCCCCGATTCTGCAATTTTCCCACCACTCCCGCCTCCAAACCCACCTCCTCGGGGCTTGGAAAATCAAGCCCAATGAGCGAATTCCTATTCTGCCAGAGCAGTGAACTACAAGGAGCCAGAACAGAGCTACCCAGCAGCAGCAAGTCACTTTATTTCAGGGTGTGGGAAGCTCCACCTCCAGAAACCTTGTTTAGGGCAAAATTAAGGAAATAAAAGAATGACCACAATTGTAAGTCTGCTCCATTTGAATATTGAACAAAGTACATCAAATGGTAGGGTACAAAAAAGGCATGTGCAACTTATATATGTTGATCTTCAGTTATGCAAATGCAGAGAAATAGGAGTACTCTTTTGTTTAAGGTTAAGGGGGTTGGCTCCTGTTGTTTGTTCAGGATGGATACCCCAGAAACTCTTTCCCCATTTGTGTACACTCCATATTTAATAACCAAGCCAACTCATTTCACAAGTAATTTGTGCTCAACCAATTTTATTTCAAATGTAATTTTCATTTTAAAATTTGCAAAAAAACACAAAAGCACAGCAAGCATTAAACTATGTCATTTCCATAAGAAACATTGGAAAGCTGTCATGACGTTACATTAACTAAAAAAAATCTTAATCTTAACAGAATAGTTTATAGAGATAGTGCTTACATGGATCTGAAAATATTTAAATATTTATTTAGTCAACAGAACAATAAAAAATTTCCTCTCCGAGAATGATTTTCCTCATAATCTGCTTCAGCTAGAGGAGCAAACACTCCTTTCACAACCTTACTGCTCCAAGACTGACCAACAGGGCACATTTGATCTCACTAATATGAAATGCTTCACTTAATAGCCTGGCTGAGATTCACACAACTCAGCACAACCATGTCAAGGAATAGACTCAAGCTTGCCCACATCTATTCGGACAAAAAAAAAAAATTCTTCATCCCTCTATAAATAAACAATAGTACTTTCTGATTTCGAACAGGCTGGATTAGGATCTTCCAGTTTAATCCCTGAATAATAATCATCTAGAGAACAAATTTATCTTCACAATGCTGTTCACTATTTGAGCCTTGTTGGCAACCAGTGATCACCACAATCTAAGCCAAAACCCTTTGATTGGTTTGCTAATTGACTAAAATCTTGGGTTCTGTTTTAGGCGTCAGTGAGAAGCAATAGTACATTTCGTGTTTTCCCTTTCACTACTTTGAACACGATCATGTTATGATCGCTATTAGATAAATGTTCACGCACCGTTAGGCAGTTAACTAAATCTGGCTCATTACTCATTACTAAATCTAATATGACATGCCCCCTTGTTGGTTCTAGGATTGTTGCTGAAAACTATCCCGGACACACTCAAAAAATTCACTACCTTTCTGACATGTGCTAGTCTGCTTATCCCAATCTATATGAAAGTTAAAATTCCCCATTAAAACCACGCTGCCTTTACTACATGCTTGTCTAATCTCTGCATTTATACAATCTACCACTTCACAGCTGCTACCAGGGGGCCTATACACAACTCCCACTACAGTCTTAAATCATTTCCTATTTCTTAATTCTACCCATAGTCTCCACTGCCTGCTTACCCCTCATTATATCCTCTCTTATCATTGAAGTGATTTCATCCTCAATCACTAAGGCAACTCCTCCCCCTCTGCCATTTTCCCTATAGACCTTATAACCTGGTATATTTAGTTCCCAGTCCTGACCGTCATTATAATAAGTGAATACTTCTAAGGAATTTGAAATACTTAACGCAAACAATATTCAAATGGCCTTACAACAGAGGAGCATTATTCTCTATTTATTACATAATTAGTTAGAATTTACCCATAGAGGTTTAATTTCCTCACTGCAGTGTTTTTAATACACTAGTTATTGTATTTGTATTAATCCTGTCAGTGCTATTTTAACAGTTGTTAACCTGTTTGATTTAAATGGTTAATGGTTGCATTAAAATAGAACAGAGAGGGAGTTAATACAAATATACTAAAAATAGCACACAGTTCCTTTTTCAGGAGAGGCTCTTTATTTTCTACCCTTGGTGCTTTCTCACTTGCATGGGGTCAGGATGGTCTAGGTCACAGATTCCATGGCTGCCGGTGATGCTGCTCGATAACACCTGACAGGAGGCATTCCTTATGGGGAATGTTTGCTTCGCTTGAGAGAAGTGCTGTGTATTATCTATCTGCACAGCCGTTCACCTGGATACTGGCAAACCCCTAACTAATGCATCAAAAAGCCTGGGGTTTAAACCTAAGGCCAGCCTGGTATAGCCAGAACTACCAAGACAGTCCTCTAGCAGGCTGCAGGCAGGTCTAATAGCCACATAAAATATTAATAAGACAATCTTGAAAAATTCTAGCTGACTACTTTCTCTTGGCCCTGGAGCAGTAATGTGTGAAATAATGCTAGCTTTGATGCTTTGCATTCTCATTACTTACAACACAGACTTTCCCACTTTTAGTTCACCCTCTTCAGTGCAATAAATGGCAGAAGAGATTCACCTGGATCTGCTAAATAAATATGCACTGAATATAATTATAAATCTGTACGTAAAATCAAAGGCAATTTAAATCTTACACTTGACTTAGCTTGTGAGACATGCAGAGCATAAAGGACGATGGCCACAAATGACATTTTTTGCACTTGATTTAAGGCACTAGACAGCGTTCACAATCTGTATGAATTATGACAGAAGTAATATAGTAAAAGAAAAGACTTATATAGTGCCTTTCACAACCTCAGGATGCCCCAAAGCACTTTAAAGCCAATTAAGTACTTTCGAAGTGTAATCACTGATGTAGTCACTTTTGGAAAGAAACAAAATGCACCCAAAACAAGCTGGTGGTTGAAGCACTGCCATTCAGACGATATCTGTCGATGCTCCAGCTGCTAATAGATTTGTCTCAACAAAAAGTACTGAACGGCGAGTGAAATGTAAGATAATACTACATACACCAATGGGTCAGTTCAATTCTTCTGATCTACAAACTTCATATATATGTGTATGTAGGCATATTCAAATGCTTCTACAAAGCAAATGTCAGCATATAATCTACACCCATACTTCCATTAGTCAGTGAAATAAACTAATTGCTTCATTGAAAAATGATTTGATCAAAGCAGTCTGTGCAAACACAGTATGGTACACTGGAAGGGTTATCAGGACAGTTCTCATTGGCTGATGAGAGCAAAAGGCATGAGGCTTTAGCTGATTCTGATCAAGTGTTTTGTGATAACTCTTCCAATGTGCTGATGTTGCAATTATCCTTCAGATTTCTCCTTCCATGATGTATGTTTTCTGCTAGGTTGTATGGGGCCTGTGAAGAACAGCTGCATCACAATCGCCATACTCACACACAAGCCTGTGGCTCATCAGAAAACCTGGGATGGAGCGGAGACAAAGGGATCTGTTTTGCATGCGAGTGGATAATGGATAAACGAGTTTCAGTTAGTAGATGCTGACGTGTGCAAAAATTGGAGGTTTAAAGACAGCAAATATGCCCTTTTGATTTTCTTTTACTGGTCGCAGCACACAGAGCAGTTGTAAAGTTTGGATCCTCACTATGTGTTAATGGGACAGATTTTTTAATGCAAAAAGAACATATGGCAGGGGAGGTATGGCAGATTAATCAGCCTACCTTTGGCAGAGATAATCACTGTAAGTGCATTGTGCCTGATGGGGTAACTAACCATTATGATATAGCTATATTTTTCCAGCACAAAACACATGCAAGCCATTTTGACTACAATCAAATGGATTTTCCAGCAGGGCACGCAAAACTGTTGGGGTTGGAAAATGCAGCTGATTTCTGAAGCCTGACTGCAAACCCTGATGTTAAATCTTCCAGCATTCTGGTAAGGTTTACTCTTCCAGATGTTGCTGGGCTCCAGGGACCCCACCGCGTGTACTTATTTCCATCTTGATGTGTGTTTATATATGACAAGTTGCTCTGAGCATATTATGTGATTCTTCAGACTTGGGAGTTTTCAAATGAGGGGAAAAGATGCCTTTAATGTCACAGCAATAAAGCAACTGCTGACATTTGGGTAGCTTTATTCCAACAACATTAGCATCTGTTTGTGTCTTTGCATGAGCTGAAAACTTAAGAAACTGGCTTCCCATAAACAATGGTCATTTTCCTGGACCTGCCTACAGTCTAACGGTGCATTCACATGACAGCTCTAGTGTTGCTACCAAGTGCTTTTGCTTCACACCAATGCTGCAGTGTAAATGCAGCCCGACTCCAGAGTCAGGATCTGACCTTCACCATAGTGAGACCCCGAGAAGAGGGAGACTCAATCTGCTTCATTTCGGAGTCACTTCACAGCGACACCCAATTTATACACAAGTTTAATGTCAGTGTGAAGCCAATAAATTCAACCCAAACTAAAAATGGACCATCCTGTTAAAATATAAATATTTTCTTAGTGGTAAAAAAATAGGGTTAATAATAGAATCAGAATTATTTTAGAAAAGTGCTAAAAATGATATAATTTGTTTTCTTATTGATCTTATTTAATGCCAATCTATTTTTCTTGGCATTGTGGGCACAGATCAGTTGTCTTGCATATAAACAAAAAATGCTGGAAATGCACAGTGGATCTGTCGGGTCTGATAAACATTTTGAATTTAATTGTTGACTTGTCTTTTCTCTTTACAGACGTTGATGAACCTGGTGTGTTTTTTCCAGCAATTTCGGTTTTATTTCTGATTTCCAGGAATTGCAGGACTTTCTTCTTTTTCTCTCAGTTGTCTTTCACCAACTTGCACTCCCTCTTAATCCTGGAGTAAGGACCAATGCTGTCATCAAAAACAAAGTCCCAGAGCACACGCACCCAGGAAGAGTGCTGGGGCAGGTTGTCATAGTACTCGGGAGCGATCGCCTTCACCTAAAGGGAAAGAAACAGGATCAATGACAAGGTTTGCAAAATTCAAGATGGAAATTTAGCGTCAATCAAAGTTAGTACAGGAAACACTCTTTTTACCGGCACCTAAATAACCGGAAATCTCTCTTAACCGGCAAAATTCAGGAGTAGGTTCAGTTAAGTTTTACTTCATATTAGTGGCCGTGTAACCGGGGTGCCTGGATCTGTGGCCGTGTAACCGGGGTTCCTGCACCTGTTGCCATGCAACAGGGACGCCTGGATCTGTGGCCGTGTACGGGGCTCTCGTACCTTAGGTAAGTATACCTCTCTGTAATCCGGACTTTTTGATCAACCGGCAGCACACCGGTCCCGTCGGTACCGGATAAAAAAGTTTCCTGTAGTTGGTATATAGTGTTGGTGTTTGATTAGAGTCCGTTTAAATAGATCAATAATCTAGATTATTTATTGGTGCATGTCTCAATTTAGAGTGAAGATTTTCTCTCTGTGTAACAAAATTATAAATCTGTCATTACAAGAGGGTTTATGACTTTGTTAGACAGTGAAAAAAGGAAATCTTCCCCTTTAGCAGTTAGTAATCAGTGATCATGAGTGGGTAACCACAACCCTTTCAGTACTGAATGCCTTCTGTAAGTTTTCAAAATAGGCACTTGTCCTTCAACACACAAACAAGCTGACTGGAATGATTGGAAATCAGAATAAGCAAAATACTGAAGTTGGAATTCCTTCAGCAAAAATATGTTCGGTGGGCAAAATCAGTGACTAGTTTACAGCCGGTAAAACAATGAGGAACAAGTCTATCAAGTGAATTTTCCAGTCCTTTATTTACTGACATGACCTTTTACTCATTATCTGTTAGTCTGTAAATTGTTCTTTAACCAAGTTGTAGCTTCATTTCACAGGAGTGGCTATTAAAAATGGGATTTGAAGAAAGCAACAAGTTGCACATTCTCAAGTTTGCAATGAGAGGTTGACTATATTTTGGAGAGATGTCACAGGCAGCATAGCACTGTGAGCAAAGATATGCCAACCCTCCTCTTACCACCTAATATCAAATGATAGGAAGCAATCTACTAAAGCCAAAATGTTACTTAGGCATTGGTGTGTAACTGGGGAGAAAAACAAGTGGAGACTGCATTCATTTATATATAGGCTGTACTTTATTAAAGCAACCAGTGTAATTTGGGATAAAAACAGAAAATGCTGGAAACACTCAGCAAGTCAGGCAGCATCTGTGGAGAGAGAGAAACAGAGTTAACGTTTCAGGTCGATGACATTTCGACGGCAAAAGATCAGTGGAGCATAAATGCCGGCATGGACTGGTTGGGCCGAATGGCCCGTTTCTGTGCCATGTATCCTATGTAATTTTTCCTGGGGTGGGGGGGGGGGGGAGGACTCAAGTTTGGGTTGCAGCCTATCACTGATAGGCAGGGGCAGTCTATATCTGCGGCAATCTGGAAAAATACATTAGCACTAGTGAATAGCCTCATAACTGCAATATTATCAAAGATGAAACGAACTTTCTGTAAAACAGCAGCAAAATATAAATGATTTCAAAGCTCTACCAGCAAATGCAAATTAGCAGTCTGCCAGCTCTCTCTGCTCGATTTTTTGGTGAGAGCTTGGACCGTACCGAGGAATGGAATCTTTTTTCTAGTTGACTCCAAATATTGACAACAAGCACTGGGATAGCATAGGTACAACATGGGCCAGACACAGCTGGGAAAACTTTCAAGAAAATTGCACAAATCTGAAGTGATGTTTGAGCCAAATGTTCATTTTTTTTCCTTCTTTGCAGCTTCCTCCCACACTGAACTGTTGACTGTGTCCAACTCCCCATGCCCAATAGATCGAAGCAGTTGTAGTTTTTGCATATCTTAAACCAGTGATTAATTATCTATCATAATAAGGTCTTCTTCATTCTGCGAATAAAAGTATTTTTGGTCACTGTAGGAGCCTGGGCCCCTTCTGATTGATTCCACGTAGTCACTTTGTAAGAAAATGTTGCAACTTCATCGGAACTGGCCTTGACACGTGACCTTCTATTCCCTCTCCTAACAGGCAGGCACCACGCCTACTAATCACCTTGTTTTGACCGAGGCTGCAGCAGCTAATTAGCTAATACTCCCACAATCCTGGAGAATTTACATTCAGCAGGGCCTGTGGGGATGGAGAGGTCAGATTATTGTGTGTGGAGAATGCTTTTATCAAAAGCATAAGGGAAACAATACCACAGAGAATAATCTATCTTTCTTATTCATTCCATATTCTCCACACATCATAAAAGCATTCCCAAGTACCTGTAGTACAACTTGGGGAGGGAAAGCCCCTGAAATGAGTTCTAACACCAGCCGACAGGACAGCTTTGCAAAACATAGTGGGGGCAAAATTCGATAGCCCCCCAAAAATGGGAACGGGGATTGTGATGTGCGATTAACCCGCAGCCATTGCACACAAACTTCGTGCTTCCTGCTAATTTGCATGATTGCTGTGTGCAGCCAGTGCTAACTATGCTGTTGTGTGCCAGAACACCTCAGCAGGGGCCCAAGAATGTGCGAGGCTCGCACCACTTAAAGCTAGTCTGCACTACTCGTAAAGGGAGTAGAATTCTGGCTTGAACAGGTGCTGGAACTGTTAGTGGAAGAGAGTCTGAGCTGGAAGAAGAGTGAATTATGGTGCAACAGGGGAGAGAGCATGCGCCAAGGTTCTCTGATGTTGCACGGGAGGTCTTGGTGGAGAGGGGGAGAGAGGACCTCTATCCACAAGGGGCCAGGAGGCCCTCCAGACAAACTCTGGGAAGACAGTGGGAGCAGATAGCCATGGCGGTCAGTGCCAGGAGACAGCTCCGAGGACCTAGATGAAATTCCGCAAAAAGTATAATGACCTCACACGAGTGGTCAAGGTCATTGAATCCATCTTCAAATACCATATCCCACCAACTGCACCACTAGCCTCACACACTGCTCAATGTGCCACACCCCCATCACTCACCTATCAATTATGACTCATACCTCATTCATAGCTTCATCTCACCCTCATACACTTAGCACTGCTGCCAGCCTCACACCCACATCTCACAGCTTGCAGACACTGTCAACTATTCAATCATGACAGCCACATCATCCGAATACTTTACACCATATTAACTAACACACTATCCTCTTGCAGGACAAGTTGGTGCATAACTGGAGGCAGCAGGAGCTAACAGGTGGGGGATACACACAGCTGCATCTCCTTAACCCAATGGAGGAGACGGTGGTTGCCATCATTGGAGCGGCCATTACGGAGGCCATGGTAGCGGCAGCGTTCAAACCATTGAAGATGACAGTATCCTCATAACTAATCCTCCGTCTCACATCTCACTTCCCCCGCATCCCACAGTTTCTTTTGATTTAGAGGCTGCAGATGTTGTAAGCATGCACCTCTTGCATTCCCCCACTTCCCTCACTGCAACCCTACCCTTGTGCCTTTCTCTTTTCAGAGACCCAAGATCTGCAACCTGGCCAGGCAGTGGTGGAAGAGCAACAAGACAGTGATGAAGAAGCACAGTCACTCGATTTCACACTCGCAGCCGCCAGCTCAGATACTGATTCTGTGTGTAATTTAGTAAATAGCTTCTAGGCGGGATCTGCACGTGGTGAGACACCGGGCACAAGTGCCTTCAGTCAGGGCAGGGGACAAGGGTAGCGCAGATGCCAGCTCGCTGGAGGGCGAGGTTGCATACGAGTTCTGCTAGAGGACTCAGATGAGAACTTCGATGGGGCGGGGTACAGAAGGCGGCTGATGGGTATGCACAATGAAATGCTTGGTGCATTTGGCAGGCCTGCCAGAAAGCTTGCGTGCAATGTCAAGGAGTATGGAGGAGATCAGCACCAACTTGACACAGCACTTTGCGCAGAGCTTGCAGCCTATCTTTTCCAACATGGAAGTGGTGAGGAACTCCATTAGCGCACTTGTGGACCCAACCATGATGCAGCTTCTGATGGCCGATATCTCAGCTTCCACTGCAGCACAAGCAGAAGCCATCCAGCATCTGGGTGCCGCAGTGGAAGCTCAGACTTCTGTCATGAAAGGTCAGCTTGCTGCCGCGCAAGCTCAGACTGTTGCCATAAAGTGCTCAAAGGAGCTTGCAAGGTGTCACAGCAGTTCAGCAATCTGTCCTCCAACAGATTACTAGGATTACTGATGCACCACCCTGGGGGAGTATCAGTGGCTCTGTGGAGCACGAACCTGCTGTCCTCTCTCAGGATGACAGCATTCATTCTCCCATCCCTGCCACTCCACCAGTGCCCTTGCTGTTGCCTGTCTGCCAGCCAGCCCAGACTGCTGGCGCCTATGCAGAGATGATGCAGTCCGAAGCTGGGCCTTCTCCCTTCCAAAGTTCTCTTGATTCAGGAACCATTTCTTTAGATTGGAAAATTGTGCACATCACTCCACTATTTAAGAAAGGTGAGAGAAACCAGGGAATTATAGACCAGTTAGCCTAACATCAGTTATTGGGAAATCAGTTATTGGGAAATTATTAGAGTCTATAATTAAGGATAGGGTGACTGAACACCTTGAAAATTTTCAGTTGATCAGAGAGAGCCAGCACAGATTTGTAAAGGGTAGGTCATGCCTGACAAACCTGATTGAATCTTTTGAAGGGGTGACTAAAGTAGTTGACAGGGGAATGTCTAGGGATGTTATTTATATGGACTTCCAGAAGGCATGTGCTAAAGTCTCTCATTAGAGACCGTTAACTAAAGTTGGAGCCCATGGAATAGAGGGCAAATTATTGACCTTGTTAGGAAATTGGCTGAGCGGCAGGAGACAGAGAGTAGGGATAATGGGTGGTGCTCAAATTGGCAGGATATGACTAGTGGTGTCCCGCAGGGATCTGTTTTGGGGCCTCAACTATTCACCGGATTTACTAACAACTTAGATGATGGGAAAGAAAGCCACATACCCAAATTTGCCAATGACACAAAGATAGGCGGCAATATAAGCAGTGTAGGTGGAAGCATAAAATTACAAAGAGATATTGATAGATTAAGTGAATGGGCAAAACTGTGGCAAATGGATTTCAATGTAGGCAAATGTGAGGTCATCCACTTTGGACCTAAAAAGATTGAACAGGGTACTTTCTAAATGGTGAAAAGCTAAAAACAGTGGAGGTCCAAAGAGACTTGGGGGGGGGTTCAGGTACAGAGATCATTAAAATGATCAAAGTACAAGTACAGAAAATAATCAAAAAGGCTAATAGAATGCTGGCCTTTATATCTAGAGGACTAGAGTACAAATGGGTCGAAGTTATGCTGCAGCTGTACAAAGCCCTGCTTAGACCACACCTGGAGTACTGTGAGCAGTTCTGGGCACCACACCTTAGGAAGGATATAGAAACAGAAAATGCTGGGAATGCTCAGCAGGTCAAGCAGCACCTGTGGTGAGAGAAACAGAGTTAACGTTCCAGGTCGTCAGAACTGGAAAAAGTTAGATATGTAACCGATTTTGAGCAAGTGGAGGGACAGGGAAAGTGGGGAGGGGAGGAAAGAACAAAAGGGAAGGTCTGTGATAGGGTGGAAGGCAGGAGAGATTAAATGACAAAAGGTACGATTGTACAAAGCAAAAGGAGATGGTAATGGGACAGGTAAAGAAACAAAAGATGAGTCTAGAAGAGGTGTAAATGTGAATGGCAGAATCACAACAACTGCCATCTGAAATAATAGGGGCAGAAGTTATGATCTGAAATTGTTGAACTCAATGTTGAGTCCAGAAGGCTGTAAAGTGCCTAATCGAAAGATGAGGTGCTGTTCCTGGAGCTTACGTTGAGCTTCGTTGAATCAGTGTAAGAGGCCGAGGATGGAGAGATCAGAGTGGGAGTGGAGCGGTGAATTAAAGTGACAGGTGACCGGAAACTCGGGGTCACCCTTACGGACTGAATGGAGGTGTTCCGCAAAGCGGTCACCCAATCTAGGTTTGGTCTCCTCAATGTAGGGGAGGTCGCATCGTGAGCAGCGAATACTAAATTGCAAGAAGTACAAGGTGTGTGAAATGTATTCCGCGCTCTTGGCATACAGAGCCTCAGTGATCTTCGTTATGCAACAGTGCACGGCAAACTGGGAGATGTTGCAAATATCTCCAGTTCCAGCCCGGAAAGAGCCAGACGAATAAAAGTTCATGGCCACGGTCACCTTCACAGCCAATGGCAATGTGATCCTCACCCTATGCTGAGGTTGCAGTTGTGGCTGCAGCAGGTGGCAGATTTCAGTGAGGACGTCCTTACTGAAGTACAGACATCTGACACACTGTTCCTCAGAGGCTCAGGAGGGAGAATTGCTCCCTGAACACCCTGGGCGGATATGGCCTCCTGCTGATGGCCTTTCTCCCCCTCCTCCCTCTGCCAGCAGCTTGTCCTGCTCTGTATCACCTCTGCTCATTCTCCCTGTCATGCTTTACTCCAAGGGGAATGCCTATTACTGCTCCCATGTCTGGTGGTTTGTGCAGAATCCTTGATGTCAGGGCAAAGTCCTTCAACACACCACACCACTCCCTGTAGACTTTGGCAACTATAAAGAAGTCTAGAAACCACCAAACACTAGTACAATCGCAGCAACAGCCAATAAGTAAAAAACCTGTAAGTAGTTGATGATCCCTTTAAATAGCGCTGGTGGGGGGGTCCTTCCTGCTACTGAACGCGTGTTTATCTGTGCGTGTTTAAGAGAGGGCGTTAGTTGGAGCGGTGAGCTCCAAAATAGCAGTGCTGGCGTAAAATGAGTGTTAAACGCTGATTGACATCACGATCTGCCTACTTCCGATGGACGCTCCCTGTGGGCGCCAACGCCCTCACCAAGATGGCGTCTGGTGCGGCTCACACCACAAGTGTGCACCGTGGGTGCCATTTTGGAACCTAAACCTCACTTGGAACGCGCAAACGAGCGCTACGGAGCTGAATTTTGCAGCCAGTATCCTGTGTAATCATCAGTTCCAATGAATAATGTTTAGAAAATATGAGGGTTGCTCAGGTGTCAGCTATGGCTCATTTGTTAGCACTCTCGCCTCTGTTTTAGAAGGTTGTGGGTTCAAGTCCCACTCTAGAGACCTGAGCACAAAATCTAGGCTGACACTCCTGATGTGCCTCAATAATTCCGAGACTCGAAGTTAGCAGAACAAAAACAAGGCTTTTATTAACTTAGAAAGTAACACGTAAGAGAGAGAGATGTCTTCCTTCTGGAGACTGAGGCCAGACTGAAGCTAGCTTACAAACGGGGCCAGGTATGGGCGGAGCCCTACACACAGCACATTCCAGCACATTCCAGTACACAATACAATGAGGTCTGGGGGAAGGGAAATGACACTGAAACCGATCTCAGTCACAGGCAGTGGTGAATGGAATATTTCATCACATTCACCCCTTCTATAGATTTAGTCTGTTCGGGGGTTTGATAGTCCTCTGCGACCGACGTGGCTGTTGCGGTGCCGCGGGTGTCGGCTGAGTCTCCCTGGTAGCCTCCTGGGTCTCTGCCGGGGGTGCCGCCAGGGTTGTTGGAGGGGTAGTTGGTGGGGGTGCCGTTGGTCGGTGTTCTTCCGGGGGTGATGAAAGAGTAGTGGGTGGGTAAGAGTTGCTGTGATCGTCGTTGCCGCTATTGCCGTGGTTGTTGTCGATGCCGGCTGGGGCGACGTCTTTTATGGACACGGTGCCCTCCCTTCCGTCGGCGTGCCGGACATATGCGTATTGGGGGTTGGCGTGGAGTAGGTGTACTGGCTCCACGAGAGGGTCCGTCTTGTGGCCCCTCACATGCCTTCGCACGAGTACCGGACCTGGGGTGGAGAGCCATGACGGCATGGATACGCCTGAGGTGGATTTCCGGGGAAAGACAAACATTCGTTCATGAGGCGTGGTATTAGTGGCCGTACACAATAGCGACCGTATTGAATGGAGCACATCCGAGAGGACTTCCTGCCAGCGGGAGATAGGGAGGCCCTTGGTCCTTAGAGCTAGAGTGACTGCTTTCCATACTGTCCCGTTCTCTCGCTCCACTTGGCCGTTACCCCGGGGGTTGTAGCTGGTGGTACGGCTCGTGGCGATCCCCTTGGACAGCATGTACTGGCGTAGCTCTTCACTCATGAAGGACGCCCCCCTATCTGTATGGATGTAGCTCGGCATACCGAACAGGCAGAACAGGCTGTTGAGGCATTTAATGACCGTGGCGCTGGTCATGTCTGGGCAGGGGAAGGCGAATGGGAACCGGGAGTATTCGTCCACAATGTTCAGGAAGTAAACATTGCGGTCGATGGACGGGAGGGGGCCCTTGAAATCTAAGCTGAGCCGCTCAAAGGGCCGTGTAGCTTTGATTAAGTGGGCTCTATCTGGGCGGTAGAACCGAGGCTTGCACTCAGCGCAAGTGCGGCAGTTCCTGGTCAGGGACCGAACTTCCTCAATCGAGTAGGGTAAGTTACGGGACTTTATGAAGTGGAACAGCCGCGTGACCCCTGGGTGGCAGAGGTCGTTGTGGAGGGTCTGTAACCGATCCCCGGTGGCGCTGGCACACATCCCTCGTGAGAGGGCGTCAGGGGATTCGTTAAGGGCCCCTGGCCGGTAAATGATGTCGTACTCGAAGGTGGAGAGCTCGATCCGCCACCTAAGAATCTTATCATTTTTAATCTTCCCCCTCTGTTTATTATTGAACATAAACGCTACCGACCGCTGGTCGGTAAGTAGGGTGAAGCGTTTGCCGGCTAGGTAGTGGCGCCAGTGGCGCACTGCCTCCACGATGGCTTGGGCTTCCTTTTCCACGGAGGAGTGTCTGATCTCGGGCCCTTGGAGGGTCCTCGAGAAGAAAGCTACGGGCCGCCCCGCCTGGTTGAGGGTGGCCGCCAAGGCGAAGTCAGACGCATCACTTTCCACTTGAAATGGAGTGTTCTCGTCCACTGCCTGTAGCGTGGCCCGCTCAATATCCTGCTTAATGCTTTTGAAGGCGGCATGGGCCTCAGCAGAGAGCGGGAAAGAGGATGCTTTCAAGAGGGGGCGGGCTTTGTCGGAGTAGTTGGGGACCCATTGGGAATAATAAGAAAATAACCCCAGGCACCTTTTCAGGGCTTTGGGAGTGTTGGGCAGGGGCAGCTCCCGTAGGGGGCGCAATCGGTCGGGGTCTGGCCCGATTTCCCCATTCTCCACCACGCTGCCTAGTATGCAGAGGCGCGTGGTGTTGTAAACGCACTTGTCCTCGTTGTAGGTGAGGTTGAGTTTTTGTGCGGTTTTCAGGAACCTCTCGAGGTTCGAGTCGTGATCCTGCTGGTTGTGACCGCAGATGGTGACGTTGTCGAGGTAGGGGAAGGTTGCCTGCAAGTGGTGGTCATCGACCATGCGGTCCATCTCCCTCTGGAAGACCGAGACCCCATTCGTCACCCCAAAGGGGACTCTGAGGAATTGGTAGAGGCGTCCGTTCGCCTCGAAGGCGGTGTACGGGCGGTCCTCTGGTCTGATAGGGAGCTGGTGGTACGCTGACTTGAGGTCGATGGTGGAGAACACCCGGTATTGGGCGATTTGGTTCACCATTTCTGATATGCGGGGTAGCGGGTAGGCGTCTAGTAGGGTGTACCTGTTGATCGTTTGACTATAGTCGATCACCATCCGTTTCTTCTCGCTACCCCTTACCACTACCACTTGGGCGCGCCACGGGCTGTTGCTGCGTTCAATAATGCGCTCTTTCAGGAGCCTGTCTACCTCGGTCGCGATAAACCGCCTGTCCTCCCAGCTGTATCTCCTGCTTTTGGTCGCTATTGGCCGGCAGTTAGGGGTAAGGTTCGCGAATAGCGAAGGCGGCTTTACCTTCAGGGTAGCCAGACCGCACACTGAGGGGCGGCTGGGACCCACCGTACTTGAGCGTGATGCTTTGGTGGTTGCACTGGAAATCCAGGCCCAAGATCACGCTCGCACATAGGTTCTTCATGATTAATACTTTAAAATTATCATATACAGTTCCGTTAACGCACAATTGTACCGTGCAGTAACCCAGAATGGTCGATGTCTGGGTTTTATCAGCCATAGAGATGGTACCCTGAGTAGGGACCACCTTTAGGGAGAGTTGTTGTGCCAGTTCTGGGTGGATAAAGCTCTCCGTGCTTCCACTGTCAATTAAGCATTTAACCCGGCACCCGTTTACCTCGATGTCCACCATTGATCTGGATAGCGGGTGCGGCCTGGTCTGGTCCACTGTGACCGATGCCACTGTAGGGCCCTGATCGATACAAGATGGCGTCCACGCTGTCTGCTTACAAGATGGCGGACCCCACGAGGTCGGGCAAGATGGCGTCCAAGATGGCCGCTCCCACGGCGCACACGCGGCGGTGGCGGGTTTTCCGGCAGTTGGTTTTCCGGCGGGGTTCCCTCTGCACACCTTCCCGAAGTGCCCCTTCTTACCGCACTTAAAGCAGGTGGTGCCTTTCGCCGGGCACAGGTTTCTGGTGTGCTTTGGCTGCCCGCAGAAGTAGCAGTTGGGTCCCTGACGCGTCGCGGCTGTCGTAGGGCTTCTGGGGGGAGAGCGGGGCCCAGCCAGTGTCGGGCTGTCGGGCGGGGAAGATGCCTTCCAAGATGGCGGCGCCCTCGGTGCACACGTGGCGGCGTGGGCTGAAGAGTAGGCGTCCGAGTTTCTCTGGGCCACATCCAGGGATCGCGCGGTGTCCGCAGCCTGTTTCAGGTCCAACCCCGTTTTTTCCAGCAGTCTTTGCCGGATGTAAGTGGAGCTGAGGCCTGTGATGAAGGCATCGCGAACAAGCTCGTCAGTGTACACTGCGGCTTTTACATCTCGGCACTTGCAGTCTTTGCCAAGCATTTTCAGGGTGCTTAGGAACTCCTCCACCGATTCCCCAGGTCGCTGTGCGCGGGTAGCGAGCAGGTGCCTAGCATACACCTCATTCGTAGGCTGCTGGTAATGCGCCTTTAAGATGTCGCAGGCGGACAGGTACGTCTCGGCGTCTTGGATGAGGGGGTAAACCCGGTGGCTTACCCAATTCCGCAGAATTCCGAGTCTCATCCTCGCAGCGTCCGTAGCGTCTTTGACGGCTGCGGAATTGTCCAGGAAGAATTCCATACACTCAAACCAGTGTCCGAAGCGTGCTGATGCGTCCGGAGCATGTTGATCCAAATCCAAACGTTCGGGTTTCAGGAGTTGATCCATAGTGTTGAAAAATAAGTTAATAAAATTGATGTGCCTCAATAATTCCGAGACTCAAAGTTAGCAGAACAAAAACAAGGCTTTTATTAACTTAGAAAGTAACACGTAAGAGAGAGAGATGTCTTCCTTCTGGAGACTGAGGCCAGACTGAAGCTAGCTTACAAACGGGGCCAGGTATGGGCGGAGCCCTACACACAGCACATTCCAGCACATTCCAGTATACAATACAGCACATTCCAGTACACAATACAATGAGGTCTGGGGGAAGGGAAATGACACTGAAACCGATCTCAGTCACAGGCAGTGGTGAATGGAATATTTCATCACAACTCCAATGCAGTACTGAGGAAGTATTGCACTGTCCGAGGTGCCACCTTTCAGATGAGATGTTAAACCAAGGCCCCCCATCTGCCCTCTCAGGTGGATGTATAAGATCCCATGGCACAATTTCAAAGAAAACCAGGGGATTTTGTAAAAATACCCACCCTAGCCTGTGATCTTCTGTTGATTAATTTTAGTGAATGGCAAATGATGGATTGGGGCTTAGCAATTGTGCAACCTGTACTCGGTGTTCACCGGGAGCAAAGTCGGGGAAACTTACTCTTGGGTTTCCATTCAACCCAACTAATGGGATGAAATTAGCCTCCTTTCATTTTAATGTGAAATGATTTGGGACAGCCATAATCTGGTTCCAGTTGGGCATGGGTGAACAGGACAAAATTGCTACCAACTAGACAGGAATGATGGAGTTAAGGTAAATGGCTGTTGCTCAGTTTGGAGAAGAGTTTGGAAATGCACTGGCAAAGAGCCAACATGATGGTTTCCTTCTGTCCTGGTTTTATGGTTCTTTAAACAGCTATTGAGGCCTCCTAATCTAAAACACCAAACTTCTGCCAGCATCTATGTAATGAGGTAAGAACGGGCTGTTACAAATTCGACAGTGCTTGAAATCCATCACAGGCATTTAGCCGGTTCCATTCAAAATTCTGGGAATGAAGGGGGTTTCCCTTTTTTTTTTTAAAAAGCACACAATGAAAAGGACAGCCTAAGCAGGGTTTCCATTGAAACTCAATGATCCACCTATGGGAGAAAGCCTACAGGTATCTACCTACGGGAGAAATCCCAAAGGATACAGCAAAGGCTATGGGCCCCGACAACATAGAAACATAGAAGATAGGAGCAGGAGTAGGCCATTCGGCCCCTCAAGCCTGTTCCGCCATTTAATGAGATCATGGCTGATCATCCAAATTCAGTACCCTGTCCCTGCTTTCTCCCCATATCCCTTGATCCCTTTAGCCTTAAGAAATATATCTAACTCCTTCTTGAATATATTTAATGAATTGGCCTCCACTGCCTTCTGTGGTAGAGAATTCCACAGGTTCACCACTCTCTGGGTGAAGAAATTCCTCCTCATCTCTGTCCTAAATGGCTTACTCCTTATCCTTAGACTGTGACCCCTGGTTCTGGACTCCCCGGCCATCGGGAACATCCTTCCTGCATCTAGTCTGTCTAGTCCTGTTAGAATTTTATAAGTTTCAATGAGATCCCCTCTCATTCTTCTAAACTCCAGCGAGTATAAGCCCAATCGACCCAATCTCTCCTCATACGTCATTCCTGCTATCCCAGGTATCAGCCTGGTGAATCTTCGCTGCACTCCCTCCATGGCAAGAACATCCTTCCTCAGATAGGCGACCAAAACTGCACACAATACTCAAGGTGTGGTCTCACCAAGGCCCTGTACAACTGCAGCAAGACATCCTTGCTCCTGTACTCGAACCCTCTCGCTATGAACGCCAACACACCATTTGCCTTCTTAACCGCCTGCTGCACCTGCATGCTTACCTTCAGCGACTGGTGCACAAGGACACCCAGGTCTCGTTGCACTTCCCCTTCTCCCAATCTATTGCCATTCAGATAATAATCTGCCTTCCTGTTTTTGCCACCAAAGTGGATAACCTCGCATTTATCCACATTATACTGCATCTGCCATATCACCCAGTCTGTCCAAATCATACTGGAGTTTCTCAGCATCCTCCTCACAGCACACACGCCCACCCAGCTTTGTGTCGTCTGCAAACTTGGAGATATTACATCTAGTTCCCTCGTCTAGATCATTTATATATATTGTGAATAGCTGGGGTCCTAGCACCGATCCCTGCGGTATCCCACTAGTCACTGCCTGCCACTTGGAAAAAGAGCCGTTTATTCCAACTCTTTGCTTCCTGTCTGCCAACTAGTTCTCTATCCAAGTCAGTACCTTGCCCCCAATCCCATGTGCCTTAAATTTACACGCTAATCTCTTATGCGGGAGCTTATCGAAAGCCTTCTGAAAGTCCAAATACACCACATCCACTGGTTCTCCCTCATCTATTCTACCAGTTACATCCTCAAAAAATTCCAGTAGATTAGTCATCCCGGCTATCGTGCTGAAGACTTGTGCTCCAGAACTAGCCGCGCCTCTAACCAAGCTGTTCCAGTACAGCTAAACACTGGCATCTATCCGACAGTGTGGAAAATTGCCCAGGTATATCCTGTCCACAAAAAGCAGGACAAATCCAACCTGGCCAATTACCACCCCATCAATCTACTCTCAATCATCAGCAAAGTGATGGAAGGTGTCATCGACAGTGCTATCAAGTGGCACTTACTCACTAATAACCTGCTCACTGATGCCCAGTTTGGGTTCCGCCAAGACAACTCGGCTCCTGACCTCATTACAGCCTTGGTCCGAATATGGACAAAGGAGCTGAATTCCAGAGGTGAGGCGAGTGTGACAGCCCTTGACATCAAGGCAGCATTTGACCGAGTGTGGCATCAAGGAGCCCTAGTAAAACTGGTCAATGGGAATCAGGGGGAAAATGCTCCACTGGTTGGAGTCATACCTAGCACAAAGGAAGATGGTTGTGGTGGTTGAAGGTCAATCATCACAGCCCCAGAACATCGCTGCAGGAGTTCCTCAGGGCAGTGTCCTAGGCCCAACCATCTTCAGCTGCTTCATCAATGACCTTCCCTCCAACATAAGGTCAGAAATGGGGATGTTCGCTGATGACTGCAGTGTTCAGTGCCATTCACAACTCCTCAGATAATGAAGCAGTCCATGCCCGCATGCAACAAGACCTGGATGACGCTCAGGCTTGGGCTGATAAGTGGCAGGTAACATTCGTGCCACAGAAGTGCCAAGCAATGACTATCTCCAACAAGCGAGAGTCTAACCACCTCCCCATGACATTCAATGGCATTACCATCGCCGAATCCCCCACCATCAACATCCTGGGGGTCACCATTAACCAGAAACTTAACTGGACCAGCCACATAAATACTGTGGCAGAGCAGGTCAGAGGCTAGGTATTCTGCGACGAGCGTCTCCCCAAAGCTTTTCTACCATCTACAAGGCACAAGTAAGGAGTGTGATGGAATACTCTCCACTTGCCTGGATGAGTGCAACTCCAACAACACTCAAGAAGCTCGACACCATCCAGGACAAAGCAGCCCGCTTGATTGGCACCCCATCCACCACCTTAAACATTCACTCTCTCCACCACCGGCAGCACCTCCCAAACCTGCAACCTCTTCCACCTAGACGGACAAGGGCAGCAGGCGCATGGGAACACCACCACCTCCAAGTTCCCCTCCAAGTCACACACCATCCTGACTTAGACGTATACTGTCGATCCTTCATCGTCGCTGGGTCAAAATCCTGGAACTCCTTCCCTAGCAGCACTGTGGGAGTACTTTCACCACATGGACTGCAGCGGTTCAAGGCGGCTCACCACCACCTTCTCAAGGGCAACTAGGGATGGGCAATAAATGCTGGTATTGCTAGCGCCACCCTCATCCCATAAACGAATAAAAAAAACACTCTGCTGCCATGTCCAAGAAGTAAATGGTATTGGTAGCAATGGATCCATTGCTGGAGTTGGGGAAAACTGAACTGGCCCAGGCTGCAGGACCTGCATCTGTAAGGAGCAGGAACACCTGGTCATGTGTCAGCACCAGTACAGATGACTCTGACAGTTTTAACATGTCGAACACATATTCCTCATCCTATTGGAAAGGAGCCAGACTCCTATGGCGTGTGGAGAATATGAAGCAAAGAAAAACGAGTGTTTGATTTTGTATAACTGAACACTGATTACTTGTCCTCGACTGGCCTAAACTTTGGCTGTGCCTCGCTGAATGCAGGCCAAGTAAATGAGAATTAGAAACGCATTGTTCAGCTTATTCTTGTTTATACATGGCTAACTTTGCTATGTACTCCAGCCAACAAAGAGAGAATTGTACCTTGATTACCTGAAACTAAGTAAGTGCCAATTTGCTATAGGTATTTTTCACAATAATTAGGAGTATCAAATTACCAATTTATATTTTTATTTTTAAGAAAATTACATAGAATTTTGCAGCACAGAAACAGGCCATTTGGCCCAACAGGGTCAAAATCCTGGAACTCCCTACTTACAGCACTGTGGGAGTACCTTCACCACACAGACTGCAGCAGCTCACCACCACCTTCTCAAGTGCAATTAGGGATGGACAATAAATGCTGGCCTTGCCAGTGTCATCCACGTCTCATGAATGAATTTTTTTTAAAACTTAAAACAGTTGGCAGTCCTCAAAGTAGAAAAGTCACACGGTTTGGATGGGATGCATTCTAGGTTATCGAGGGAAGTAAGGGTGGAAATTGCGGAGGCCCTGGCCACAATCTTTCAGTCCTCCTTGGATATGGGGGTGGTGCCAGAGGACTGGAGGATAGCAAATGTTACAACCCTGTTTAAAAAAGGGGATAAACCCGGCAACTACAGGCCAGTTAGCCTAATGTCGGTGGTGGTGAAACTTTGAGACATTAATCTGGGACCAAATTCATTGGCATTTGGAAAAGTATGAGCTAATAATTGAAAGTCAGCACAGATTTGTTAAAGGCAAATCATGTTTGACTAACTTGAGTTTTTTGATGAAGTAACAGAGAGGGTTGATAAGGGTAGCACGGTTGATGTTATGTGGACTTTCAAAAGGAATTTGACAAAGTACCACATGATAGACTTGTCAGCAAAATTAAAGCCCATGGGATTAAAAGGACAGTGGCAGCATGGATACAAAATTGGCTAAGGAACAGAAAGCAGACTGGAGGGAGGTATACAATGGTGTTCCCCAGGGGTCGGTATTAGGACCACTGCTCTTTTTGATATATATTCATGACCTAGACTTGGGTATAATTTCAAAGTTTGCAGATGACACAAAACTCGGAAATGTAGTAAACAATGAAAAGGATAGTAACAGACTTCAGGAGGACACAGACAAATTGGTGAAATGGGCAGACACATGGCAGATGCAATTTAATGCAGAGAAGCGTGAAGTGATTCATTTTGGTAGGAAGAATGAGGAGAGGCAATATGAGCTAAATGGTGCAATTTTAAAGGGGGTGCAGGAACAGAGAGACCTGGGGGATGTAGGTACACAAATCTTTGATGGTGGCGGGACAAGTTGAGAAGGCTGTTAAAAGGCATATGGAATCCTTGGCTTTATTGATAGAGGAATAGAGTACAAAAGCAAGGAAGTTATGCTAAACCTTTATCAAATACTGGTTAAGCCAGTGGGCACCACATTTTTGGTAGGATGTCAAGGCCTTAAAGAGGGTGCAGAAGAGATTTACTAGAATGGAACCAGTTATGTGGAGAGACTGGAGAAGCTGAGGTTGTTCTGCTTAGAGCAGAGAAGGTTAAGAGGAAATTTGATAGAGGTGTTCAAAATTATGAACGGTTTTGCTAAAGTAAATAAAGGAGAAACTGTGGCAGAAGGGTCAGTAATCAGAGGACACGGATTTAAGGTGATTGGTAAAGAACTAGAAGGCAAAAGGCAATGTATGACAGTAATCTGGAATGCACTGCCTGAAAGGGTGGTGGAAGCAGATTTAATAGCAACATTCAAAAGGGAATTGGATAAATACTTGAAGGGAACAAATTTGCAAGGCTATGGGAAAGAACAGGGGAGCGGGACTAATTGGATAGCTCTACTAAAGAGCTGGCACAGACACGATGGGCTGAATGACCTCCTTCTGTGCTGTATCATTCTATCTATGATTCTATATAAGGCACCAAACAAAAGACCATTCCTTTAGTTGTCAGACTTTTTTTTTATTGTGTTGATGAACACAACAGTTTAAGTGCCCAGCACTGACTGCATATGGGGGAATAAAGTGGTTTTTTTTTTTTACACCATTGAGCCAATATTAATAAGGTCCTGGGAATGAGCACCAGTGCTGGAATTTTATCTGGGAGTTGTATTAAAAACAAACTGATATGGTGCAATAAATTTATATTTTGAGTGTTTGTCACCCCATGGTGAAAAAGATGGAAATGTATTTCAGGGGGTTAAAAAGAAAAGTCATTAGGCGGTTTTTAACACTTGATCTAACAAGAGTTTCCAGCAATGATAACAAATTAGGAAGATTTCCTTTGTTTACAAGATCAATAAAGGTGACAGGAGGCTCATAGAATCATTAAATCATAGAATGGTTACAGCAGGAGGTGGCCATTTGGCCCACCGAGCCCGTGCCATTTCTCTGCAAGAGCATTTCAGCTAGTTCCACTTCCCTGCCCTACCCCCATAGCCCTGCATTTTTTTTTTCCTTCAGGTACTTATCCAATTCCCTTTTGAAAGCCACAATTGAATCTGTCTTCACCACCTTTTCGGGCAGTGCATTCCAGATCCGAACCACTCACTGCGTATAAAAAGTTTTTCCTCATTTCGTGTTTGGTTCTTTTGCCAATCATCTTAAATCTGTCTCCTCTGGTTCTCGACCCTTCCGCCAATGGGAACAGTTTCTCTCTATCTACTCTGTCTAGACCCTCATGATTTTGAATACCTCTATCAAATCTCCGCTCAACCTTCTCTGCTCGAAGGAGAACAACCCCAGCTTCTCTAATCTATCCACGTAACTGAAGCCCCTCATCCCTGGAATCATTCTTATAAATCTTTTCTGCACCCTCTCTAAGGCCTTCACATCCTTCCTAAAGTGTGGTGCCCAGAATTGGACACAATACTCCAGTTGATGCCGAACTTCATTGCTTTTGTACTCTATGGGCTGTATTTTATCAATGGAGGCAAGTAGGAGGCACGACTCCCACTTTTGGGGTTGTAGTCCCACCTCCATCGAGTTGTGGCCAACCCACTCGATTTTCCCTTGTTGAGCCCGCCCAACGGGCTCAGCTGGCCAATTAAGGGCCACCCGGCAACAGGTGACATCACAGATTGACATTTCATTTGTCAAGAGCTTTTGACAGATTAATTTTTTTTTTTTTATTCATTGATGGGATGTGGGCGTCGCTGGCTAGGCCTGCATTTAGTGCCCATCCCTAATTGCCCTGGAGAAGATGGTGGTGAGCCGCCTTCTTGAACCGCTGCAGTCCATATGGTGTAGGTACACCCACAATGCTGTTAGGAAGGGAGTTCCAGGATTTTGGCCCAGCGACAGTGAAGGAATGGCGATACAGGTCCAAGTCAGGATGGTGTGTGGCTTGGAGGGGAACTTGTAGGTGGTGATGTTCCCATGCGTCTGCTGCCCTTGTCCTTCTAAGTGGTAGAGGTCGCGGGTTTGGAAGGTGCTGTTGAAGGAGCTTTGGCGAGTTGCTGCAGTGCATCTTGTAGATGGTACACACTGCAGCCACAGTGCGCCGGTGGTGGAGGGAGTGAATGTTGAAGGTGGTGGATGGAGTGCCAATCAAGCGGGCTGCTTTATCCTGAATGGTATCGAGCTTCTTGAGTGTTGTTGGCGCTGCACTCATCCAGGCAAGTGGAGAGTATTCCATCACACTCCTGACTTGTGCCTTGTAGATGGTGGAAAGGCTTTGGGGAGTCAGGAGGTGAGACACTCGCCGCAGAATTCCCAGCCTCTAGCCTGCTCTTGTAGCCACAGTATTTATATGGCTGGTCCAGTTCAGTTTCTGATCAATGGTAACCCCCAGGATGTTGATAGTGGGTGATTCAGCGATGGTAATGCCATTGAATGTCAAGGGGAGATGGTTTTTTGAAGTTGTCAAACACTGACAATCTGTACTCAAGGTAATTCCTTCCTCTCAGGCTGGTTTAGTGATCTCTCCAGAACAGAAAGCAGAGGCTGCAACTTTTGACAGCTAACGGCCATTCTGCTTTCTGTGCCGGTGAGATGAGGGACTCCCGAGACCTGAAGGAAGGAAGCCTGCATTAGTAAGTAAAACTTATTTAAACACTTACCTCTGCACTCATGCACCCATCACTCACCTGAACACCGGACATCTCGAACCCTCCAAGTCCTTCAGCCCGACGGTCCGCCTCGCTAACTTGGCGTGGTTTGGAGCCATTGGGCAGCCCACACTTCAGGGATAAAAATAGGGATTAGGCTAAAAACTGCCCATTAACTACCTGTTAACAGGCAGTTAATTGGCACTAATCCCCTTCCCATCTCGGAGAGGCGGCTCCCAGCACAGGTCAGGTACCCGCCTCCTGGGAAACGGGCATGGAGGCGGGTTGGGGGCAGGATGGGTTTGTGCCCCCTGATTTTGCGATTTTAACACCCCACACGCCTCCATTCCTGCCTCCACATCCCTGGGAAATTCTAGCCCTATGCATCTATTTATGAAGCCCAGTATCTCATATGCTTTTTTAACCGCATTCTCAACCTGCCCTGCCACCTTCGACAATTTGTGCACATATACCCCCAAGTCTCTCTGTTCATGCACCCCCTTTAGGATTGTACCCTTTAGTTTATATTGCCTCTCCTCATTCGTCCTACCAAAATGTATCACTTCACACTTTTCTGCATTAAATTTCATCTGCCACATGTCCGCCCATTTCACCAGCCTGTCAGTTTTCTTGAAGTCAATCACTATCCTCCTCACTGTTCACTATACTTCCAAGTTTTATGTCATCTGAAAATTTTGAAATTGTACCCTGTACACCCAAGTCCAAGTCATTAATATATATCAAGGAAAGCAGTGGTCCTAGTGCTGACCCCTGGGGAACAACACTGTATACCTTAGTTCTTAGTTCATCCATCCAGAATTTTTTAGAACTTACATTGCTTGCTCCCTTCTCCCTCAAAAAGGTCAAGTAGGCTCACACATTTACTGTGTGAAGGTCCAAAGATATGTTAGTCGAACCCACCTGGGCTATGGAGGCAGGAACTCTACATCATGACATTTTGCTCTTCTCATGGCACGAGACACACACGTACACACATACCCCAGTCAAGCTCTGTGAGGAACTTGCAGCGCCGAACAGAAGATGATTCATGGACACTGCCTATTGTTTATAGTGAGCAACTTCACCTAATTCCTGATCTTAAAAGGGATGTTTCTTCAGCAACTTCCTTTATTTTGAGGCATGAGGCCCGTATTTTGGAAGGATTTATGGGTGATCAGAAGGAAGCAATTATGAGCCACTCGTCCCATTATTGTGCAGTTAATAAAGTTGCTCAGTGTGTAACTTAAACTAGTGCTGTGCACCTTTTCAATTCTGCAATCTGCAGTCAGTGAATACGTTCTCATTTTTTTTTTGCCAATCAATTCTTAATCCTTTGGGACCGTTAGCAGCTGGCCTGCTTAAAATACAATGAAAATCTTCACATAGCGCAGGCATTTATGCAAAATAAAAGGAACCTTTTCAGCCACAGAATGCTTTGCAATGCCTTACTAGAATTCCTTCAGCATCTCCCAGGGATATAACAAATAGTGTTAGTTATATAACTAATAGCCTCTGGTTATCTCCAATCACTCAGTAGAAGTCTCCAAAGACACATGGGCCTAGAAACTGGATTGTACCCGAATGAGGCCGGTGGCAGGACTGCAGGAAATTGGTCCGCCAGCCTCAATTGTTTATTACTGGGGAGCCGCGGGCACCAGTCGCCGCCCCACCAGAGGCAGCTCGCTGGTCCCGGGAGACGCCAAGATCATAAGTGAAGGGCGGCCGGCAGCGAACCGCAAATTTAATGTGGAGTCAGGCTCCATAATAGGTGAGTAAAATATCTAAACTTACCTTTCCGCAGGCGGTCTTGGTTTGGCTATCAGGCGCCTGAGAATACTGCAGTGAATCGCCAACAACTTTTGATTATGTAAAGGGCATAACACCTGTCTCGGGCATGGGCCCTAGACGTTTATGTAGGAGCCTTTACCAATATGGCGGATGGTGCACTTCTGGTGTATAATGAACGTGCACACGCCGCCCGCCATATTAGACCCTTATTTGCCCGTTTTATGCCTACTGTGAAAATGAGGTATAAAGAAATTTGCTAGATTAGAAACTTTCAATCCAATTTTGACTCTGGGTGGGAGCAATGTGGGTGATAGACGAGGCAGGCGGCCAATTGCCCCGACCTCGCCGGCGTGATAGCCGGGAGATTTTAGCTCCAGGGCCACATCTGCATACAATTAGTCAGTCTCCCGCCTGAATCTGGCGGCAAGTGGCTGGAGTGCAACATCAGGAGGCCGAGGAACAGGCCTGGCACTCGGGTAAGTCGTGGGAGGGGGATTGAGAGGGCCTCACGATCAGCAGAGGGTGGGGAAATCCTGCAGCTGGGGACACCCTTGTGAGGCCTGGATGAGCAGTCCTACTCCTCCAGGACCAGCAAGAAAAGTGAAATGATTTGCCTTCTTGGACTTCTTCTGGCCCCGACTCCTCTTGGCGAAAGCCACAATGGCTTCCCCGCACAGACCGCTGGTTAAAATAGCGGTCGGGCCCCGATGAAGTCTGATCTGCATATTTAATGAAAAACCCTGCCGGTTTCCAGCTGCTGTCTCCCCCCGAGCAGGTTAAAATCGGAACCTGTGGGAAGAGAGTGGCACTTCCGCCCCTAAGTCCCATGGGCAAGTTAACTACCTGACTGGTAGGCAGGTTTAAAATCTCCCCTTTTGAGTTGTCACAAACCCTTCATACATTCTTGAGTTCTAACGAAGGGTCTACACCTTAAAAGGTTAAGTCCTCTGTTCTCTCCGGTAGATGCTACCTGATCTGCTCAGTGTTTCCAGCATTTTCTGTTTGTGTTTCCGATTTCCAGCATCCGCATGTTTTTTTTTACTTTTTCCTTCATGTATTCTATTTGATGCAAAATATACTAGTAAACTAAATAATGAAATAAGTGGCTAAATATTTAAAAATGCAGGTGATTATTACAGAAATGAGGACAAGCTGACAGGCCTGGCCTAACCACATCTTACTTAGTCTATTCAGGCAGCTTTTAATTGTGTATACTTTACACACAATAAAAGTTTACTTCAGAAACAACTCCTGCATGCACACTGCTTTCTGACCCTCAGTAACCTGCAGGAATTCACTCTGCACCTGGAACAAGCACGGTGGAAAGCAGTTTCAAAGATTGGACTTCAATCAATTTTGCCTGTAGCAGTAGCATGTCCCTGAGCAAAGAAGGTCACTGTCAACACTATGTAGAATGACTGGGCTCATTTGGAAACAAGCAAAAAACATGCTGCTTTCGTGTTAGATAGCAGTTTATTGCAGGTTAAAAATGAACCACGGAGTCACGTTTTTAAGAATGTACTTCCCAGGGTATATATTTACATATATTCTTTGTGAAACCATTATACATTTTGATTACACGGTGCTTGAGGGGGATATAACTTGACTGTTTAAGGTTTCTTTCCATTGTTGCCAAGATACCGCCCCTTCACCTTTACCTGCAGGTTTGAGCTGCTTCAATCGGGACGGAAGCACCAAAGAACTGCTACGCTTCAGATACTCTTCGAAAATTGATTCCCTTTTTATTGCCTAGCTATGTCTCATAACAAATATTCAATTTCCCTGCACGCTTCAGAAAGCCTTCAGCAGAGTTGAGTGGAATCACTTGGTTTGATTTTAGTGCTGGCTTTATTCAGTATTCGAGCTCCTTTCATCTCCGTTAAATTGAATAGTACGAGTTTCCCTACTTTAGGATTGGGCGGGGCATGAGAAGATGCTTTCACTTGAGGCAAGGTATTACTTTTTGTAATGGCTTTAAACATTTAATGGCAAACCCCCACTTCCAGCATCTATGATTAAAAGGTAAAGAATGTTTAATTTGCTTGTATGTAAATAACATTTTATTATTGCTACAAATTCCAAAGGTGGCTGACTTGGGGAAAATGATATGATCCTTTCATCCATCCAAGACTACTTTTACTTGTCTAAGATCTCCCATTTTGAAGTATTATGCTCAAGGAAGGGGGAGGTGGGTTTGCCCTCTTCCTGATGTTCTCAGTTGACTCTTGGGTTTGCTCTGCAATTTGACTTGGGAGTGTGGGGTTCTGGAGATCTCTGTATTTCTGCACCTCTCCCATTGCACCATATGGGAGTTGGGCCCCTGGCCCAAGCACTGCTCTATCTGCGGCTGTGCCTTATCATCCCCATGTTACTAGTAGTCTGTTTATCTCTCATTTCTATCCTTCTACAGGTAATATTGACACGAATTGTCTGCCCTAATTACTCACTCAGTCCTTTGGAGCCCTGGGCAGCACGGTGGCATAGTGGTTAGCACTGTTGCCTCACAGCGCCAGGGACCCGGGTTCGAATCCGGCCTCGGGCGACTGTGTGGAGTTTGCACATTCTCCCCGTGTTTGCGTGGGTTTCCTCCGGGTGCTCCGGTTTCCTCCCACAGTCCAAAGATGTGCGGGTTAGGTTGATTGGCTATGATAAATTGACCCTTAGTGTTAGGGGGATTAAATACGTGGGGTTACGGGGATAGGGTGGGATATGTGTCGGTGCAGGCTCGATGGGCCGAAATGGCCTCTATCTGCACTGTGGGGTTCCTGTGATTTCCTGTGAAATTCCACGACTTTCTGTCATGGTTCCAACCACCCCTGACAATAGAGGATCTGAATAAGCTTCCTATTGTTCTCTCCGGCTTACTCGTTTTCAAGACTCTGACCATAATATCTTAATTTACATGATCATTTCTTATTACTGTGATCGCTTTAATCTTGCTTTTGGTGTTGGTAACTTACTATTGTTGACATGTTGATCATTCTGCTGTATATAGTCTGATGATTCTTGCTACTATTAACCCTGTTAAATAAGCACTATCATTGGGCATGGGGAGGGTGAAGAGTGTTGCTTTGGTCATCATTTATTTTCATATACTGAAAAAGCAGTAACCCTTCCAAGATTAATCATTTTTGGCTGAAAAGTAGAATTACACTAAACTCCAAATACTGAAAACTCGACAAAATAAACTGTTAAAAAGCCACATTTTCTGGGGTGGGAGGGAATATTCTCACATCCTCCTCCCGGCAAAAGATAACTCTCATCCTTTCAGCTGTGGCTCAGTGGGTAGCACACTTGCCTCGGAGTTGGAAGGTTGTGGGTTCAAGTCCTACTCCAGAGACACAGGCTGCGATTTTCTGCTCGGTGTCGGGTT
The DNA here is from genome assembly GCF_052327205.1 of Somniosus microcephalus. Lineage (NCBI taxonomy): Eukaryota > Metazoa > Chordata > Chondrichthyes > Squaliformes > Somniosidae > Somniosus > Somniosus microcephalus. The sequence continues at coordinate 65,534,935 of NC_140998.1, read as the reverse complement.
GGGTGCGGGTCAGTTGGTTTCCGGGTTCCAGTCCCGCCCCCAGCTGCCTCCGCTCCACAGACGTGATTTTCCCTTGATTGGCCTTGTTAAGCCTGCCCTGCGGGCTTACCAGCCAATTAACAGGAAGCGGGTCTGATGACGTCATTTGATGACGCGTCATTTGATGACGCGTCATCTGCCGGTTTCCTTAAAGGGATCATGCGCAATTTTATTTTGACAGTTGATTTTTGTGTTTGACAGCACTGAGGTACTGAAAACACTGACAATCACTGCACAAAGGTGACCTCTTGCACCCAGGCTCTCCAATGCCTCCCTCCATATGCTGGAATAGATGGCAGCTGCAGGTGAGATGACAGAAGCGATCTGTCACTGGTGAGAGATGCTGTCCCAATGAGGTGGCACTGGACATAAAGTTGGATTTAAAAACTTGTAAGCTAAAGAAATCTGTATATGTATTAAAAATGCAGTAACATTTTCTTTGCTCTGAAATTCACCATGTGCAACATTGCATCCTTGACACCACTTCTGCAGCTGTCATCTTTTCACAAACATTACACCAGACTCACAACACGCCACACTTACCTGGCACTTACCGTGTTGTCTAGACATCGTAAAACCCGACCCAGAAGTGGGAAAATTGAAAAATAGGCTGAAAACTACTAACAAGTACCTGTTAATAGGCAGGTAATTGCCTTTAATCTGTTTCCCGCTGCTAGGGGTCGGGTCCATTCGCAAATCGAGGACCCGACACTTGGGAAGGTTGTTTGGAGGTGGGTTGACGGCGGGTTCGGAACCCGCCATCAATCAAAATGACTTTAACCTCTTATCCGCCTCTCTGAGCGCTGGCAAAATCGCGGCCTTAGAGTTCAAAAATCTAGGCTGACGCACCAGTGCAGTGCTGAGGGAATGCTACATTCTTGCAGGTGCCGTCTTTCGGATGAGACATTAAACCGAGGCCCCGTCTGCTCTTGCAGGTGGACGTAAAGATCCCATGGCATTATTTCGAAGAAGAGCAGGGGAGTTATCCCTAGTGTCCTGGCCAATAGTTATCCCTCAGTCAACATAACAAAAACAGATTATCTGGTCATTATCACATTGCTGTTTGTGGGAGCTTACTGTGTGCGAATTGGATACCGCGTTTCCTACATTTCTTTCTTTCTTCCTTCATTCACAGACCTCTCAAAAATATCTAATTACATCACTGATGCAAACTGTGTTTTTGTGTACTGTCATTTTATCTTTTCTGCAATGAATCTATTGGGTACAGCCCACAGATAATGCTTCAAGCCTTTGGCATTGGGGGTGATTTTAACCGTACTCGCTCAGCAGAAATCTGGCAGGTGGGCAGTTAAAATCGCCCTGGCTCTTACTTGTCTGAAAGCTGCCATGATTGCAACACCTGCAATTTTTACTTGCTCTCCTGAGCGGGCAGCAAGGACACACGCCCGGAGCCAACTGGGTCCTTCTTTACACATGCATGTTGTGGCCTGATGACCTCATTGAGACTTGACTAATTTGAGCTCTGGCCTGAGCGGGGAATCTACCTGGAGTAAATCGGGGCCAAGTAACTGCTTGTTTTCACGTGATGGCCTCGATTTTGGGTTGTTTTGAGTTGTTAGTGTTTTGGGGCTGTATTAACTATTCTTGAACTTGTTGACTGTTTTTTGTTGGCCTGTAAGGGAAGTGAAAACGAGTGGTGGAAGACAACTTGTCAGTGTATGCCAAGCTACATGTTGTGAAGATAAATGTAATGCCCTAACTACATTATATTTTTTAATTCATTTTCAGAGGTTCAAACCCACTAGTTTAGTACAGGATTTTGTTTTTTACAATTCCTTTTACATTTTTGAGGGGAGGGAAGATCCTCCACTTGGCTGAACCTCATGGCTGGAGTTAGTTTCTTGGTGCATTCTTCAACTTGGTAAGGACAGTAATGTGACCATTTTCAATGTCATCAGCTGGAGCTGTCGAAACTGGTCAGAGCTAGATCAACACCGACAATGTTTTGTGTTTAATGAATAACCTGTGAAAAGTAATGAGCTGCTGCATTTGCTTATGTCTTAATAGAGCGACAGAAAGAGCAATAACAAACACAGGCTGTTGCCCTGACGAGGGAATCCAAGAAGAGCCTGCTCCACTCCGCAGTCCGATTTAGTCATGTGCAGATTGTTCTAGGCACAGCCTGCTTTACGGCTCTCCATTTCTATTTAGTGCAGACAGCTTTGCCTAGTTATATACACGCTTGTTATCAGGCAGTGGATCCCAGTGGCCTAGATCCTAAAGTAATCATCCACCCGTTTGGTCCATAACCTGGCTCATTAGTCACCCATTAATAATCACTGAAGCCTTACAGTAATATCTCATCTTAAAAAGTTCGTAGTAAGAGGATGGATGTTTATAGTTGCAGCACAGACATCCATGCTGGTGAAATCGGTGATCTAACAATAAGCTAGGAATAAGATTTGTTTGTGTTTAAAAAGTTACTGTCATGTATTTTACAGACTGATCCACGTAAGCAATCTACATTATAGTTTACAGTAGTTAGCCAAAAGCAGAGTCCGCTCTCGATTTGTACATGAGCCATATTTGACAGGATAAGCAGAGCCATGCCCGCCAGAACACTATACAAGTGTTTGACAGTTTTTTTCCAAAAAGGAAACCTCTCAAAAATGAGAGGGCAAGGAGCCCAGCCAACACTAATGAAATAACATCATGGAGTATGAAGGGCGGGCAGTTGGGGCAATGGTCAGGGAAGGCAGAAGTAGATCTGATCATGTGACTGACCCCATGCACCCACTGTATTCTTCCCTCTTTGAAAAGGAGAAATTGCAGAAGGAAACAGAATATTAGGACTGATGAGTAACAATAATGAAATACTGATTATTGTGACTTCAGCTAAAGGTAAGATTTTATTGAAAAGTCTACTCTAGAGATAATAACTACATTTCTCCCATGTGACACTTTATAACTTCTACTGAGCAAATCTGAAATTTTGTAGTTGGGTATACTGTACAGTTATGTCTCAATTATGGAATATATCAAAGTTTCATTGAATCAAAGCAATTTTCTGATGGACTACATTGCACAGACTGGTAATGGAGAGTAAGTGCAGAGCAACAGAACAGTCCCTGTTTAAGCACAATGATTAAATTAGAAAACGTAAAGTTATGTAACCCTTATACAGTAGCATAGCAACAGTAATGAAGCAAAAAGCAAAAAAAACATATGCTGGAAATCTAAAAAACCAGAACATGCTGGAAATGCAGGTCAGTCCGCTCTGTGAAGGGGAGAGGGATTCATGTATCAGGTGCAGACCCTTTGTCAAAACTGGAAGATATTCGAGATGAATAGCTTTTCAAAAGGAAGGGGAAGTGAAAAACAGAATTGATTAAATATTCAAAGGCTTCAAAAAGCAAACAAGAGTTCAGTTCACGCTTGACCCATCGATATGCTGCAATTCTACATGCAAAATCTCTTATTTTACAATTAACTCGTGTTGAATTTGCTAACCAATTAATTAACAAAGCTGCCACTTGGTGTCATTCCCACTGCAGTCCATAGTTCCAGAAATATGATGGATGATATCACTTTTGTAACATGATGACACCATGAATATGTTGTTACCAATTTATTGAGAAAAACTGTTCCTTGTTTCTAACTCCCGGCAAAATAGCAGAACCATTTAACCGAACAAATTCTTCCTGTGGCACTGACGCACATAACGTACGTGTATATATATTCATAGTCAGTCAGATTGGGTGTGATTCTTCGCAATGTATGACCTTCTACTGGTTAAAGATGTATAATTGTGGTCAATGAATTTGCAATTCCTGGAGTTTACAGAAGTGTTCACATTCCTCTATGATCTTATTTCTGATGTATTACTTCTGATTGCATGTTGCTGGGAATCTCTGTAATTGCTTTTTCACTTTACCCACAGTTTGTTTCAGTGTTTTGTGTTACAACATTGCCAATAGTTTCCTTAATGTGTTGCTTTAATGAATCCATAAATCCATTTACAAAAATCGGGGCTTTTATTTTCTATATTTCTTGAAATTGCTTTTAAAAAAGTTAGTAAAGAAATGCTATATTTGATTTTGTTCAAACCACTATGGAATTGGAGGGCTCGGTGGTGGTGTTAATTGGAACATCTTACACCCTTGGGGCCTGGCTTTGAATCTACACCAAGCTTACAAGTCAATGAATACAATTTTTATTTATAATCACCTGACAAAACCAACCCTATTTATAGTACAGGGATATTTCACCGGCAGGAGGGGGGAAAACTGAGCTACACAAATCGAGCAAATAAGTCTGTTTATCATCGAACAGCAAACCGACGGGCAGATAAACCTGGGAGTAAATGGTGCCAGGTACAGGAGAGGTATGATGCCATCCAGCAGATCAGTGTGTCTGGGCAAAGAAATACCTCTGGCTGTTGCCACACTGATTGCCCAAGGTTCTCCCAGTACTGCAACTTACGAGGTTTTACAAACACTTCCAGGTGTCATGGCTCCTCCCATTCGTTGTTTAAATCTGGGGCTATATAAGATATTACTTTAAAAGTTTTGTTTTTAATTGCACATGTGCCACATATGCATTGATGGGGCTTCTTAAGCCCGCCCAGCGCATTTCCCGGCCATTACAAGAGGATTTGAGTATAAGAGTAAAGATGTCTTACTGCAATTAGATAGGGCCCTGGTGAGACCACACCTGGAGTATTGTGTACAGTTTTGGTCTCCTTACCTAAGGAAGGATATTCTTGCCATAGAGGGAGTGCAACAAAAGTTCACCAGACTGGTTCCTGGGATGGGGGGATTGTCCTATGAGGAGAGATTGAGTACCCTAGGCCTATATTCTCTGGAGTTTAGAAGAATGAGAGGTGATCTCATTGAAACATACAAAATTCTTACAGGGCTTGACAGAGTAGATGCAGGGAGGATGTTTCCCCTGGCTGGGGAGTCTAGAACCAGGGGTCACAGTCTCAGAATAAGGGGCTGGCCATTTAGGACTGAGATGAGGAGAAATTTCTTCACTCAGAGGGTGGTGAATTTTTTGAATTCTCTACCCCAGAGGGCTGTGGAGGCTCAGTCATTGAGTGTATTCAAGACAGAGATCGATAGATTTTTGGATATTAAGGGAATGAAGGGATATGGGGATAGTGCAGGAAAGTGGAGTTTAGGTAGAAGATCAGCCATGATCTTATTGAATGGCGGAGCAGGCTCAAGGGGCCGAATGGCCTACTCCTGCTCCTATTTCCTATAATCAGAGGAAGCGGGTCTGGTGACATCATTTGATGATGCATCATCAACCGGTTTCCTTAAAGGTACCATGGCTAAATTAATTTTGAAATTTATGCTGTCAGTGTTCTTTGCATTGAGCTGCTGCACCCAGGCTCTCCCAAATATGCTTATGGAGGGAGTCACAGCATGCAGGGAGGTCCTCTTCCCTTCTCATGGGTGGAAAAGACCTCCCCCAGAGGATCAACATAGCCTGGTTGCACATTGCACAGGAGGGCACAAACAGGGATGTGGTCAAGAGGGCCTGGGTGCAGTGCTGCAAACCTTTCAATGATCTCCGTAGATCACGAAATGTTAGTACAAAGCCACACTGGACCTCATCCTGCTGTGCCTCTCATAACATCCCCATCACTCTGCCCTCCCTACCGTACTCCTGCACATCCTTACACCAACTTAGCTTGGACCTCCACCCATCCCTCTCTATCTATATTATAACTTCCCCATCTCACTAGCCACCCCTCACACTCACCCTAGTGCAATCATACCAACTAACACACAAGGGTAGGCACTTGGGTGTTTTATGCAATGTTCATGTAAAGTTTCTGTTAATGTGCTGTCAAACATTGAAACCTTTATTTTCAACACACTGTGTTCTTGGACAGATTTGTGTGCACCTTTGCAAGTGGTATGGTGAGCCATAATGGTACCCCCCCCCCCCACAATGGTGGTGAGTGTGAAAGGAATGGCTTGGGCATTGTAGGGATGCTTTATGGTGTTGGTGTGGGATGATGCCAACCTGGCACATCATGTGGCAGCCAGGATGTACAGTGTCAAGAGAAGTAAAACTGGCCATGGTGAGGCCATCCCTGGTCTCCTGGGCAGCAATGTGGTCGGGTGCTGATGCCCTCTGTCCTGTGCAGCATCAGTTGATTGCAGAGAAGGTTGGTGTTGTTGGTGCTGCTGGTGTGCCTGGTGCTGCTGGTGTTGGGACTGATCATGGTGGGATTCTGAGGACTAAGTTGAGAGAGTATAAAGGACACACATGCTGATGGAATAGATGGCAGGTGAAGTAGAGATGGTAGAAGCGATCTGTCAATAGCAAGAGAGGTAGTGAGGCCAGACTGGATGGAGACTTGTGTAAAGACTTGCAGCATGGTGAATCTGTTGTGGAAATGCAGTGAGGAAGAGCTTGTGGCTGAGGGAAGATATCTCTAAGGTGGGAGCTTTTACTTTGCATTTGAAGCTGTCAACTCAACAGCTGATTCAATGACCACTGAACTCCCGCCTCAGCTTGACAGACATGATCCACGACCAGCATGGACCCCATGGGTGAGCTGACAAATGCAAAAGGTAAGCTGAAAATCATTCTTAAGTAGCTCTAAACAAGCCACTAATTACCTGAATTGGGTCCCCCGCCGCTGTGTGTCGGGTCTGCTCAGCTCTGGCAGACCTGACATTAGGAAAGGCGCGTGGCAGCGGGTTCACAGCGGGGTCCCAACCCACTGTGGGGAAAAAACCCACTTTCCCACCCGACCCGCCACCAATTGCACCCGCTGACCGCTCCCCCCCGCAAAATTCCGGCCAAAGTAATTTCTTGTTACAGACCATTGAATTTGTACCAGATACTTCATATTGTGCTGTAAGAACCATTCTTGCGCAGATAGTTAATGACTCTTTGGGGCGCTACCTTTGCCGGGGTGTTAATCCCGAAAAAGTTAGCGCCCCCGCGGCCGATTTTCCCAGGTAGCGCCCCGAGAGGAAGGAGGACGTTGTGGCACGTTGCGCCGCGGTACTGCAGGCCTTCCCCTTATTAAAGAGGAGGGGCCTGGCGCAGCGCGTCCCAGCGCCCAGCTGGGCCACCAGGGATCGGGAGTGCCGGCAGACGAGCCGGCTTCACGGGGACCAGGGACAGGTTCTGGCAGGCGGCCAGCTACAAAAATGGCCACCCCCCACCTCCCCTTTTACTAGCACCGTCCTGGCCGCAGGTAGGCCCCCCTGACCCCGGCGGACATAGCGTCCAGTGGTAAGTCGGGGGGCGCCACCCAATATTACAGCTGGGTCGCGAGCGAGGCGCTGCGCACGGCGATGCGGCACTAACTGTTGGCGCCGCCGCTAACCTCCCGCTGAATTTCGCGGGAGGTAGGCGTTAGCAGCACCGCGTGGAGGTGTTAGCGGTGCCGCACCCAGGTGCTAGTTGATTTGTGCACTAACGGGAGGCGCAAATCAACCGAATTTAGCCCCCAAGGCCCTTTGTGGGAAATAATTACTCCAGCTTGACAACTTATATCAAATGAACACTGTTAAATTGCCACTAAATATAGCCCTTTTGGAATGTTTGGAATCAATCCCAGTTTAGGAATATGGTCAATGTTTGTTAGAACTGAGTGATACAAATCAAGCAGATAAGCATATTTATCATAAACAGCAAACCCACTGGTAGAGAAGTACGATACCATCCACCAGATCATTGTGTCAAGGCAAGCCAATGCATGTACTCTTTGTCAGCAATAGTTTAGAAAATAAATCCAGGACTGATTCTATACATGTAGCTATATGGAACTCTATCAAGCTCAGGGAAGGTAAACATAACACAACTTGCTACTTTGCCTACATAGTAACAGTTACTGCTTAAAAGTGGTTGTGTCGCACTGAGATATCCTGAGGATTTGTCCCGCTGCTTGTCCGACATCCAGTGTTGGATGAGCAGAAATTTCCTCCAATTAAATAGTGAAGACCAAAGCCATTCTCTTTGATCCCCGCCACGAATTCCGTTCCCTAGTCACCGACTCCATCCCTCCCCCTGGCCACTGTCTGAGGCTGAACCAGACTGTTCGCAACCTTGGCATCCTATGTGACCCTGAGCTGAGCTTCCAACACCATATCCTCTCCATCATCTAGACTGCCTACTTCCACCTCTGTAAAATCGTCGGTCTCCACCCCTCCCTCAGCTCATATGCTGCTGAAACCTTCATCCATGCTGTTGTTACCTGTAGACTCCGGGTACTGAGTTTGGATGATCAGTCATGATCTCATTGAATGGAGGAGCAGGCTCGAGGGGCCGAATGGCCTACTCCTGCTCCTATCTTCTATGTTTCTGTGACTCGAATATTCCAATGTTCTCTTGGCTGCCCTCCCACCTTGCATTCTCCCTAAACTTGAGCTCATCCTAAAGTTAAAGTGACTTATAACAGTTTGTCTTCTTCAGCAATAAGTATACATGACTTCAAACAATGCTTTAAACAATTTCTGCTTTGGTGTGGTTTACCCTTTATGCACTGACTCTCATAGGAACACCAAAGGCTTTCTTACTTGTGTTTAGTATCATTGAGGAATACTGTCAATGCAAATTTATTCAAAATGATTTGTATTTTCACGGTTCGTTTGTAAAAAACAGTATTTGCTTTGCTTACAACATTAATGATTTGAGGAGATTTAGCACAACAGAGATTCTCTCCATAGCACTATTTAGGAGTCTCCTACCAAACCATTTTATAAAGTGGAATTTCTGGTGGGTTCTCTATCGTAGAAAAGAGACAATAGCTTGGATTCTATTGAATTTGTTTTGTGGCAAAATTTGTTTCCTCTTCATTTTATAGCACAAATTTCCTTTTTGCCTGTGTGTAAGATTAAGGTATATAAACAGAAAATGCTGGAAATACTCAGCATCGGTGGAGAGAGAAACAGAGTTAACGTTTCAGGTCGATGACCCTTTGTCAGAACTGGAAAAAGTTAGAGAAGTAACAGATTTTAAGCAAGTGCAGGTGCAGGGAATGGAGGGAAGGAAAGAACAAAAGGGAAGGTCTGTGATAAGATAGAAGGCAGGCGAGATTAAGGGGGAGAAATTCAGTATCGCCCCGTTTGGGGCGCAATTATCGGCCGGGCGCAAAGTTTAGCGCCTGGCGCTAATTATCACCTCCGACTGCAAACTTGGCTTTTATCACTCCTGGAGGTGATTGGAGCGTTAAATCAGGTGCTACACACCTCTCGAGGCGCTAACGCCGAGGAGCGAGGCGCTACCTCAGAGCGCTAGTGAAGCTCATGTGATGTCAGTCAGCAATGGAACACAGACACTCTGGTGCCGGCCAGCTCTTAAAGGGGAGGGTCGATCTTGCTCTCCATCCACACCCTGCTCATTGCAGCCTTGAATCTCGGCCTGGAGAGACCTGTACATCAATTCTGCTGGAAAGAACAATGGAGAGGCCCAGGGAAAGAGCTCAGAGTGCAGCCCCCACAGTCTCTTCTAAATTGATGCAAAGAAGGTCAAATCAAAATGAACCTACAAAGTGCTGCTCAGTACCCAAAACTCCTTCACACAGTGTTGAATCGCTCCAGAAGTGCCTCTCTCTCTCAGAATGCGTGGTGCAAAAATGCCGCCGACAAAAAAAGGCAGGAGGCGGTCGCCTTTAAATAGCGCTCCTCCAGTCCATTCCCGACTGCAAAACGCTCCCCTCAACCTGTCGTTGCTAGCGGCAGGCAGAAAGGCAGGGGGCGCCACTCAATATCTGGTCCGGGGTGCTACCGGGGTTAGCTTGACTGACGTCACGATCTGCGGGCGCAGGAGATCGTGGTGATAGTGTTTAGCGCTGCCGCAAAATGTCTGGCCAATTTCACAAGCGGCGCAAACCTCGCCATGCCTGGGTGCAAGTTGCTTTGCGCCCCATTAGCGCCCTCTTAGGGCGCTAAATGGAGGTGCAAAGCAACCAAATTTTTTCCCCCATAAACGACAAAAGGTATGATGGTACAAAGCAAAAGGAGATGGTAATGGGACAAGTAAAGAAACAAAAGATGAGTCTAGAAGAGGTGTAAATGGGAATGGCAGAATCATCAACAGCTGCCATCTGGAAAAAATAGGGGGCAGCTTTATGGTCTGAAATTGTTGAACTCGATATTGAGTCTAGAAGGCTGTAAAGTGCCTAATCGCAAGATGAGGTGCTGTTCCTCGAGCTTATGTTGAACTTTGTTGGAACAGTGTAAGAGACCGAGGACAGAGAGGTCCGAGTGGGAGTGGGGCGAAGAATTAAAGTGACAGGAAACCGGAAGCTTGGGGGTCACGCTTACGGACTGAACGGAGGTGTTCCGCATAGCTGTCACCCAATCTGCGTTTGGTCTCCCCAATGTAGAGGAAACCACATCGTGAGCAGCGAATACAGTATACTAAATTGCAGGAAGTACAAGTAAGTCGCTGTTTCACCTGGAAGGTGTGTTTGGGGCCCTGGACAGTGGAAAGGGAGGAGGTAAAAGGGCAGGTGTTGCATCTCTTGCGCTTGCACAGGAAGGTACTGTGGGAAGGGGAGGGGGTGTTGGGGGTGATTGAGGAGTGGACCAGTGTGTCGCAGAGGGAGCAGTCCCTTCAGAATGCTGAAAGGGGAGAAGGGGAAGATGTGTTTGGTGGTGGGATCACGCTGGAGGTGGCGGAAATGGCGGAGGATGATCTTTTGAATGTGGAGGCTGGTGGGGTGAAAGGTGAGGACAAGGGTAACCCTATCGTGGTTCTGGGAGGGAGGGGAAAGGGTGAGAGCAGAAGTGTGGGAAATGGAATGGACACAGTCGAGGACTATGTCAACCACGGTAGAGGGGAATCCTCATTTGAGGAAAAAGGAAGACATATTGGAAGCACTAGTATGGAAGGTGGCATCGTCTGAACAGATGCGACGGAGACAGAGAAACTGGGAGAATTGAATAGCGTCCTTACAGGAAGTGTAGTACAGGTAGCTGTGAGAGTCATTGGGCTTATAGTGCATGTTTGTCGATAGCCTATCCCCAGAAATGGAGATAGAGAAGTTGAGGAAGGGAAGGGAAGAGTCGGAGATGGACCATGTGAAGGTGAGGGAAGGGTGGAAATTGGAAGCAAAGTGAATGACATTTTCTAGATCAGAGCGAGAGCAGGAAACTGCACCGATACAATCATCAATGTACCGGGAAAAAGAGGTGAGGGAGGGAACCCGAGTAGGACTGGAACAAAGAATGTTCCACATATTCCACGAAAAGGCAGGCAAAGACCTATGTGTGTTCCCATAGCAACACCTTTAATTTGGAGGAAGTGAGTGGAGTCAAAGGAGAAGTTGTTCAATGTGAGAACAAGTTCAGCCAGGCGGAGGAGGGTGGTGGTGGTGGATGGAGATTAGTTGGGCCTCTGTTCAAGGAAGAAGTGGAGCGCCCTCAGACCGTCCTAGTGGGGGATGGAGGTGTAGAGGGATTGGATGTCCATAGTGAAAAGGAGATGGTTGGAGCCAGGAAACTGTTCAAGTGGCAGAGGGCGTTGGAAGAGTCGTGGATGTAGGTGGGAAGAGACTGGACAAGGGGAGGAAAAAATAGAGTCAAGATAGGAAGAAATCAGTTTTGTGGGGCAAGAACAGGCTGAAACGATGAGTCTACCAGGGCAGCCCTGTTTGTGGATCTTGGGAAGGAGGTAGAAGCGGACTGTGCAGGGTTGGGGAACTATGAGGTTGGCGGCCATGGAGGGAAGGCCTCCAGAGGAAATGAGGTCAGTGATAGTCTTGGAAACTGATGGCTTGATGTTAACTAGTGGGGTCATGGTGCAGGGGGAGGTAGGAGGTGTCAGAGAGTTGGCGTTCAGCCTCCGCAAGGTAGAGGTTGGTTCGCCAAACAGCAACAGCGCCACCCTTGTCAGCAGGTTTAATGACAATGTTGGGGTTGGATCTGAGAGAACAGAGTGCTGCAAGTTCAGAGGGAGGTAGTTCGGAGTGAGGGGAGCGGAGAAATTGAGACAGCTGATGTCATGCCGGCAGTTCGCAACGAAAAGATCTAGAGAGGGTAAGAGGCCAGAGGGAGGGGTCAAGGTAGAATGAGAATCCTGAAAACAGGAGAAAGAGTCAGCTGTGCCAAAGAAGTGGGCATGGAGACGAAGGTGACAGAAAAAGAGCTTGAAATTCATTGAGGTGGGGGCATAAGGGAATGAAGCTCAGGCCTTTGCTGAGGACTGATCGTTCGGGGTCAGAGAGGGGAAGGTCGGAGGGGATAGTGAAAATATGGCAGGGGGTGAGATTGGAAGAACGGATGGGGTCAGAGGAAAGTGAAGGGGAAGAAGGTTTGGGAGAGGCGTTGGTATCCAAGACTTGTTGAAACTTGCGATCTTTGACACCTGAAAGGAAGAAAAAATGTTTTTTGTTAAAGCGCCGGATGAGGCGAAGGATGAAATGGAAATGGGGACCAGGACAGCTTTGAGATAGTGAGTTGGTGCTGCTGATGAGAGAGGTTGAGAATATGCATGTGGCGCGCGTGGCATTCAGCGTGGATCTCCGGATGCGGCGAGAGCAGTGGTTTAAGGAACGCTGAATATCTTGGAGATATCTGTAATCCTGGGTGGATCCAAACATGAAGGGTGGAATTTCAGTTAGAATCCACGTGGAATAAGTCAGAGCCGGAGGCAGTTGCTGAGGAAAGAGATGTGGCTGTGAAAGCGAGTTTTGGTAGATACCTGATCAAACACGAGAAGGGAAACAGAAAGCAATGAAAATGAACAAAGTAAAAGAGAACAGAAATCTCGTCGGAGAGAAGAGCACAACTTCTTCAAGGTGAGCATTCCTAGAAGAGATATGGCAGTGAATTAAACACTTCGCCTCATCTGGCGCTTTAAGAAAAAACTTTTTTTCTTCTTTTCAGGTGGGAGAGCAGAGCAAATATACCCCCCGGGGTATTGCTACCACATTTTACAGATTTTCATTTGACTCTCTTGCATTGAACACCATGCCACAGAGAAGAGATCTGTGGTGTTCATTTTAAACAAATCACACGATATTTATGGATATGGAAAGCCATTCAGCCCATCTTAATTTACCCATCCCAAAAGACCCTACTCGCCCCTCACCACTGCTGCGTCAAATTGTTTCTTAAATGATATCAGCATTTTTGCCTCCACCACATTGCCCGGAAATCCATTCCAAGTATTGTCACTCTCTGTGTGAAGAAGAACTTCCTGACATCAGTCCTAAATTTACCTTTTACTGGTTTGAAACTGTGTCCTCTTGTCCTATTCCCAGAGTTTAATTTCAAGTAGTATTCTGGATGAAGCTTTTCCATGTCTATAACCAGCTGATATACCTTTATACGGTCACCTCTCAGACATTTAGAAACATAGAAGATAGGAGCAGGAGTAGGCCATTCGGCCCTTCGAGCCTGCTCCGCCATTCAATGAGATCATGGCTGATCATCCAAATTCAGTACCCTGTCCCTGCCTTCTCCCCATATCCCTTGATCCCTTTAGCCTTAAGAAATATATCCAACTCTTTCTTGAATATATTTAATGAACTGGCCTCCACCGCCCTCTGTGGCAGAGAATTCCACAGGTTCACCACTCTCTGGGTGAAGAAATTCCTCCTCATTTCAGTCCTAAATGGCTTACCCCTTATCCTTAGACTATGACCCCTGGTTCTGGACTCCCCGGCCATCAGAAACATCCTTCCTGCATCTAGTCTGTCCAGGCCTGACAGAATTTTATAGGTTTCGATGAGATCCCCTCTCAATCTTCTAAACTCCAGTGAGTATTATCCCAATCGACACAATCTCTCCTCATATGTCATTCCTGCCATCCTGGGTATCAGCCTGGTGAATCTTCGCTGCACTCCTTCCATGGCAAGAACGTCCTTCCTCAGGTAAGGCGACCAAAACTGCACACAATACTCAAGGTGCGGTCTCACCAAGGCCCTGTACAACTGTAGCAAGACATCCTTGTTCCTGTACTCGAACCCTCTTGTTACGAAGGCCAACATACCATTTGCCTTCTTAACCGCCTGCTGCACCTGCATGCTTACCTTCAGCGACTGGTGCACAAGAACACCCAGGTCTCTCTGCACTTCCCCTTCTCCCAATCTATTGCCATTCAAATAATAATCTGCCTTCCTGTTTTTGCCACCAAAGTGGATAACCTCACATTTATCCACATTATTGGGCAGAAACATGGCAAATGCACTATCACCCAACCTGTCCAAATCGTACTGGAGTTTCACGACATCCTCCTCGCAGCATACCCACCCACCCAGCTTTGTGTCGTCTGCAAATTTGGAGATATTACATCCAATTCCCTCGTCCAGATCATTAATATATATTGTGAACAGCTGGGGTCCTAGGACCGATCCTTGCGGTACCCCACTAGTCACTGCCTGCCACTCGGAAAACGACCCGTTTATTCCAACTCTTTGCTTCCTGTCCGCCAACCAGTTCTCTATCCAAGTCAATACCTTGCCCCCAATCTCATGTGCCTTAATTTTGCATGCTAATCTCTTATGCGGGACCTTATCGAAAGCCTTCTGAAAGTCCAAATACACCACATCCACTGGTTCTCCCTTATCTATTTTACCAGTTACATCCTCAAAAAATTCCAGTAGATTAGTCAAGCATGATTTACCTTTTGTAAATCCATGTTGACTTTGTCCGATCCTGTCACTGCTTTCCAAGTGCTCTGCTATTACATCTTTTATAATGGACTCTTTAGCATTTTCCCCACTACCGATGTCAGGCTTAATTCCCCGCTTTTTCTCTACCACCTTTTTTGAATAGTGGGGTAACATTAGCTACCCTCCAATCCATGGGTACTGTTCCAGAGTCTATCGAGTTCTGGAAGATGACCAGCAATGCATCTACTATTTCTAGGGCCACTTCCTTAAGTACCCTGGGATGTAGATTATCAGGCCCTGGGGATTTATCAGCCTTCAGTCCCATCAATTTTCCTAACACCATTTCCCTACAAATACTGATTTCTTTCAGTTCCACCCTTTCATCAGACCCTATGTTCCCCAGCATCTCTGGGAGGTTATTTGTGTCCTCCTTTGTGAAGACAGAACCAAAATATGTATTTAGTTGGTCTGCCATTTCTTTGTTCCCCATTATAAATTCCCCTGATTCTGACTGCAAGGGACCTGCACTTGACTTCACCAATCTTTTTCTCTTCACATATCTATAAAAGCTTTTACAGTCAGTTTTTATGTTCCCTGCAAGCTTACTCTCATATTCTATTTTCCCTTTCTTAATTAATCCCTTTGTCCTCCTTTGTTGAATCCTAAACTGCTCCCAATCCTCAGGATTATTGCTTTTTCTGGCCAATTTATATGTCCTCTCCTTGGATCTTATGCTATCCCTAATTTCCCTTGTTAGCCACGGTAGAGTCACCGTTTTTGTTTTTTATTTTTCCAGATTGAAAACCTGAGTCTGTCCAGCCTTTCGCCATAATTCAGACACTAGAGATCATCCCTGTGGCACTACCTACAGGGCTTGAATAGCTCCCTTGTTTCACAGCTACCAGACCTGCACACAGTACTCAAGGTGTGGATAACTTAATGACTTATACCTGCTTCAATGAGCCAAGTGTACAAAGAGTAATTTGTGAAAGAGCGACGAGTGATTTTTATCCCCAAACTTCTACGTTTATTCACCGTCCTAGAGAGAAAATTGATTCCGAATTTATTATGCTCCACACAGACTAATTTCCTCTCTAACAAATTCCCAGGGCACAGCACAAAGGTGCCATAGAAATAGGTAGAAATATTAAAAACATTGTCATGAATATTTATTCGGCAGTACAAAACAACACTAAAATAGGAAAAATTTGGCTCAAGGCATGAATGTGGGTACTGACTCATTACCAGGAATCATATTTAGCCTAGTGTGCATGTTACTGGAGAGCAGTACCTCGAAGTATTATAGTGAGGCTCCAATAATTAGTGAAATGACCAGGTAGGCAGATCTGTTGTCATTCAGTCTGAACTGAAAGCAGAGTACATCTGGGGTTTTTTTTTTTTTTAAGAAAAACTCCCAAAGTTCTCAAGTACCTAGGGCTAAAAATTGAGTAGTGGCCCATTTGAGGCGCTAACTTCACCGGGGCGCCCCAGAAAAATTAGCGCTTCCGCCCCGCATCTGTTGGGCCGCTGCAAGTCAATATTGCGGCGCTACATGGCGCTGCGGCACATCACGCCACAGTATTGCAGGCCTTCCTCCCCTTCTTAAAGGGGAGGGGCCTTGCGCAGCACGACCTGGGGCCCAGCTGGGCCCCTGGGGATCGGGAGTGCAGGCCAAAGAGCCCGGCACTCGAGAAGTGCTGGGCTCCTGGAGCACAGCTGGCACTCCGCGGGGGCACTAACGGGAAGCACAAAGCAACCGAATTTCCCCCCCCCCTCCCCCCTAGTCTGTGTGCTAATACTGTCTATACAGCTTGTTGTTAGAATATAACAAGATGCAAAGACTATTAACACATTGGTTTATCAGTTTCCTACAATAGAATGATCATCCAGTAAAATTAAGCAGCACATCCTGTTATTGAGTTGCCCAGTTATATGAAAGTCTGAACAATTTTTCTTGCAAAGACTTTCATTCACAACTTCTTAAATTTTATTAAGAATTTCTAACCTTGCCAGAATCAAAATATTATTTGCCTTGTAGTGAATGGTCATGGCATCCACAGTTTGAAACAATGGCTTTAATTAAGGCTCATATAATTTAATTACAGACCAGCAGGGCCAATACAACTCAGTGCTGACTAACTGTTTCATAAATTTACTGGTTTCGTCCTCTAACCTACTTCAAGGTTATCCACCTGCTCGTTAGAAAGTGGTGTCATATGTTGGTTAGTAGGTGCTCTGTGGTTGGGTGCCTTACTAAACTATATAATTCAATTGTCTAGCAATTCAAAACAAGAATTACTAAGGAACAGTTGGCAACTGTCAACACAGTACAAGTTAATGGTTTCTTGTGTACAGTCCTTTCAGATTTCTTTTGATAATCTTAAAGTAGCTGACCATGTATCATCTATAAATGGTGTTTGAAAAAGGACTTCTAAATTATTTTACAACATTATTTGAAATGGCAATATTGCCGTTTTTCTTTTAATAAGTGGTGAAGTAACCTAGTGCCCTAACAGTTGCAGTGATGTCTACTTAACTATGGATTGAAGTCCATATTACTAGGATAAATTTCATCAGCTTTTCGCTAACATGTGAGTCACTCACTTGAGCAGAGTACTTAGCATGGGTGAATGAAAACACAGGGTGGATTTTCAACTTGCCACCTGGGTGTAAAAGAGGCGATGGAGATTAACCGCCCGTTTTGGAGCTGCCTGATTTTAATTTCAGGTTTACGCCCAGGCAGCAAGTTGGAAATCTACCCCATGATGTGCTTCCACTCACTGATGCTTTATTTAAATTGAGAGCCCTAGGTGAAAGGCAAAGGCCCATAGTGCAGAACACCATCAAGTTTGAAAAGATTAAGAGAAAAGATGAGGTAAATGAAGAAATAGTGGTTAAGTAAGGCCAACCTTGATTTTGTTTTAAAGTTTGTAGATTGTAGACAAAAAGATTGAAGAAGCTATGAGTTCCACAGTTTTGAAGTTGTGAAAGAACAAGTTAGGAGTAGGAGCTGATGTGATGAGACTTAAGGGGATAATATTCTGACACACATTGAGCAGAAATTGGAAGTTAGGGGAATGCTACATACTTTTTTCTGACCATGAATTTAAATGTTTGCCCAAATTTTCAATATGCATTCCCAGTGGGTGAGGCTCTCTGTCGGACAACACAAAGCCAGAAAAATCCACATTTAATTTAAACAGAGAGGATACAATGAGGTGGAATTTAGAACAGTGTATTTGGAGGTTTGAAAAACAAGAGAAGAAATTTCAGAGGAAGAATTAAAACAATAGAGACAAAAAATGTTATAACAGGAAAGAGCGATTGAAGGCTAGAGATGAAAGAAGCTGTGACTATTAGACCATAGATTTTCTTGTATCCTGCCAAGTCTGGGAGATGAAGGTTACGCAGTAAAATGGGTGAAGGCTGTAGAACAGTTCACCGCCTGGGGCACCTTATCGTACAATCTAAAGAAGTAAATTGAAACCAAGAATTCTCGTGCATTAATATGAGATGATATAAAAAAAAAAGATACAAATGTATTCAGAAAGTGGCTCACAGAATAACTGAGTCAACATATTGACATAACATTTCAACTGAGTTCAAAGAATAAAGATTATAGTTTAATGGTTAACATGGATGGTGGTCAGCTTGAGCCAATGTGACAATGTTTCTTCGGGGAGGGAAAGGAGGTAAGAACATCTTTGAATGACCCAAATGGTGGCTGCCAATAGTCATGATTGTATCCAGCATGGCTGCAATGATTTTAAAAGTAACTTTAACCCCAAATGTTGTCCTGTTTCGTCTCTTGCTTTCCTCAAGGTGCTGATTCACAGCTACCTGACCGAAGTTTGAACTTAAACAGAAACTGCTACTACCCTTCCAAATATACTTTATTCTTATAATAAATGAAGATGAGGTATAGGTGAAATTGAGTGAAGCTCCAAAAGAACATCTCAAGCCCAAGCTGAGAAAGACATCCCTTGCTGCATCAGTGGCACATTTCTATTTCCTATACTTTTATCTGTATGACCGCTCAAATTTCTGGTTCCATCCAAAATAACACTGTTTAAAGAACTCCTCTCACTTGTTGCCCTTGACATCCATTAGAGGCATGTTTACCCATGTGTCTGAGCTGGATTTAAACTAAGATCCCAAAAATGCAAGCACATCACAAAGACTTGTCACTTAGATTAAAATATCTGAAACTACATTCCCGTTGCTTAATAGCTACTGTGCCTTTGGCAGCTGATCTGCAAAGCAAAATTGATACAGAAAATTGTGAAGGAATCCATTCATCAGGGTGTGTTTACAGAGAGAGCTGGCTTTAAAGAGAACTCTACAAAAGGGGGAAACTGGACTGGATTTTATTAAAGGAGGTTAGTTATATAATGTTTGATCTGATATAAACCTTCACATAACGAGTGTAAACTTATCAGACTTGGCCAATCTGCATGATGATGAAACAGAAATATTTCCTGGAGAGCTCTCATGCTAAGGCTGCCAGATAACTTTAAATAATAACCTGAGGCTTCAAAAGGCTGGCTTTTGTTCCTGTTATATTTTACATAGGCAGTGTGCATAATTGCAATTCACTGTAGTTCTTATTTTCACAGAAATCACAGAAACCCCACAGTGCAGATAGAGGCCATTTCGGCCCATCGAGCCTGCACCGACACATATCCCACCCTATCCCCGTAACCCCACGTATTTAATCCCCCTAACACTAAGGGTCAATTTATCATAGCCAATCAACCTAACCCGCACATCTTTGGACTGTGGGAGGAAACCCATGCAAACACGGGGAGAATGTGCAAACTCCACACAGACAGTCACCCGAGGCCGGATTCGAACCCGGGTCCCTGGCGCTGTGATCCTGAAGGAACAATGCAAATATATATTCATACGGTACACCTGTGAACAAACTGACCTTTACTTTATGGTATCACAACTGCTGGCTGGATTTGAACAAGCAGGGACATGAGAAATGTCTGGCTGAGTCCTGCCCAGTCCCCTTTAAAAATGTGCCCTCTGCATATTTCATTTGGCTTTGCAGGCCCGTGCCAATCATTGCTCCCTTTCTGCAGAAGCATTAGATAATATGCATGCAAATGAAGGCCACAAGCAGGCCCATTCCCCTTTCTGATGTTTGGCTGGCGGTCCCACCCAACAGGACTTTCATCCATTATAAAGAGAAGCAGTTTAAAGTCATCATTTAGAAGGCCAGAAGCTTCCTGAAAGTATTAAAATTGGGCCAATTCCTGAAGTTGCTACGGGGTCAGCCATCTTCCAATTGGGAAGGTGCAAATCTCACTCTGTCCACCTCCTGGTAAGTCCACACATGGACCCAAAAATCTACATTTATATAAGCACAGTCAAAAGAAACTTAGGAACAGGAGTAGGGCACTCAGCCCCTACAGCCTGTTCCGCAATTCAATTAGATCATGGCTGATCTGTACCTTTTTTATATTCGTTTATGGGATGTGGGCGTCGCTGGCAAGGCCAGCATTTATTGCCTATCCCTAGCTGCCCTTGAGAAGGTGGTGGTGAGCCGCCTTCTTGAACCGCTGCAGTCCATGTGGTGAAGGTACTCCCACAGTGCTGTTAAGGAGGGAATTCCAGGATTTTGACCCAGCAATGATGAAGGATCGGCGATATACTTCCAAGTCAGGTTGGTGTGTGACATGGAGGGGAACTTGGAGGTGGTGGTGTTTCCATGCGCCTGCTGCCCTTGTCCTTCTATACGGGTTTGCGAGGTGCTGCCGAAGAAACCTTTGCGAGTTGCTGCAGTGCATCTTGCAGATGGTACACACTGCAGCCATGGTACGCCAGTGGTGGAGGGAGTGAATGTTTAAGGTGGTGGATGGGGTGCCAATCAAGTGGGCTGCTTTGTCCTGGATGGTGTCAAGCTTCTTGAGTGTTGTTGGAGCTGCACTCATCCAGGCAAGTGGAGCGTATTCCATCACACTCCTTACTTGTGCCTTGTAGATGGTGCAAAGGCTTTGGGGAGTCAGGAGGTGAGACACTCGCCGCAGAATACCTAGCCTCTGACCTGCTCTTGTTACCACAGTATTTATGTGGCTGGTCCAGTTAAGTTTCGGGTCAATTGTGCACCCCAGGATGTTGATGGTGGGGGACTCGGCGATGGTAATGCCGTTGAATGTCAAGGAGCAGTGGTTAGACTCTCTTGTTGGAGATGGTCATTGCCTAGCACTTGTGTGGCGTGAATGTTACCTGCCACTTATCAGCCCAAGCCTGAACGTCGTCCAGGTCTTGTTGCATGCGGGCATGGACTGCTTCATTATCTGTGGAGTTGTGAATGGCGCTGAACACTGTGCAGTCATCAGCGAACATCCCCATTTCTGACCTTATGTTGGAGGGAAGGTCATTGATGAAGCAGCTGAAGATGGTTTGTCCTAGGACACTGCCCTGAGGAACTCCTGCAGCGATGTCCTGGGGCTGTGATGATTGACCTTCAACCACTACAACCTTCTTCCTTTGTGCTAGGTATGACTCCAGCCAGTGGAGAGTTTTCCCCCTGATTCCCATTGACTTCAGTTTTACTAGGGCTCCTTGATGCCACACTCGGTCAAATGCTGCCTTGATATCAAAGGCAGTCACTTTCACCTCACCTCTGGAATTCAGCTCCTTTGTCCATGTTTGGACCAAGGCTGTAATGAGGTCGGGAGCCTAGTGATCTTGGCGGAACCCAAACTGGGCATCAGTGAGCAGGTTATTGGTGAGTAAGTGCTGCTTGATGGCACGGTCAATGACACCTTCCATTTCATCAAGAAGGATATATTGGCCCTAGAGGGGGTACAGCACAGATTTACCAAACTGATATCGGGGGCTAAATGGGTTAAATTATGAGGACAGGTTGCATAAACTTAGCTTGTATTCCCTTGGGTTTAGAAGGTTGAGGGGTGATCAACCTTCAAAAGAATTCAAAAGGGTAGATACAGAGAAGCCTTTTACTCTGGTGGGGGATTCCAGACAAGGTGGCAGAAGCTTACCATTAGAGCTCGGCCATTCAGGAGAGCAATCAGGAAGCACTTTTACACACAAAGGGTAGCAGAAATGTGGAACTCTCCCCCAAAAGGTTGTGTATGCTGAGTCAATTAAAATTTTCAAGACTGAGAGCGACAGATTTTTATTCGGTAAGTGTATCACGGGATATGGATCAAAGGCAGGTAAATTTATTTGAGGTGCAGATCAGCCATGATTTACTTAAATGGCGGAAAAGACTCAAGGGGCTGAATGGTCTACTCCTGTTCCTATGTTTTGGCTGAGAGTTTTTGTAGCTGCAATTATAATCTATAATTTAGATATTCCAGTGGGTATCTCATTATTTTTCACAAAGAGCACTGGATGTGACATTTAAGCTATAAGCAAAACTATAATTTCACCTGTGTGAGCAAATGACTGTTGGAATCACTTGGGCCCTTATATTTATGGGGGGAGCAAGATGGTGGTCGGGGGGAAGATCACGGCGGGTCGGCGAGCGTGGAGACCGAAGCAGGTAAGCTTGTTGGGCCTTGGGGGAAACACTCTTGCTCCTCCTTGCCCACAAGCAGTACTGTAAAGGCACTTACCTTTATGGATCTAAGGGGGGCAGGAGTTATGGATGGGGAAAAACAAGTACGGGTTTCCCGGCCGTCCTGTAGTTTTTAACTGCCTGCCTGTCCGGCAGGAAAGCCTGCGGCACAAGAATGCATCCAAGCAAAGAGCAGATAGGGAGGCAGCGAGTGATCATGCGATGGGGGTGGGTCGCGGGGAGCGAGGGGATTGAAGCAGGTCTGCTTGTTTGGCCTTCGGGGAAACACTTCTGCTCCTTCTGGCCCACAAGCAGTGGTGTAAAGGCACTTACTTACCTTATGGATCCAGCCCTTCTCACCTGCTGGGTTTCCTGAGGCCCAGAAAACCTGACCAATATTAGTTAAAAATTAAAATGCTTGTAAAAATGAAGGGACACAGCCTCCGTAAAAGCTTTTACCGATTAACAGGCCTTCTGAAAGTGGATTGGTCGGCCGCCCCTCGCCCCGCCTCTGTTAAAGCCGGAAGTGGGCGGGTTCGAGCCGGATTGCATTTTAATTTCATCTGACAACCCACCGATTTTTGGGAGTTAAAATTACCCCCTTGATGTCCCATCTTGTAATCAATATCAAGTATCCATTATTCTCTATTTAAACTACATTATTGGAGGAGGGGACCTGTTATGTATTAATGTCCAATACTGCAGGAATTTTCATAGGTTCAGTATTTCACAGGTTGCTTCAGGGAAACATGGGAAGAACCTTAAATTACATATCTTATCCCATTAGAATATCAACGAACTATAATCATTTTAAGTATAAATATTGTACTGTTTTATCTGAAGCACTAGGAAAAAAATGACTGACAAAAGCAAATGTAATGAACAAGAGGGTAAAACGTACACATATACCATCAAATACATTGAAGTGATGAATGTAGGGCATCAGCTCATTAATTACTGTGTATGTTGCAACCTTTGCACCACAACCAGACTAGCTGACAATGGTGTGGCACAACATCTCAAACAAGTTCACCAACAGTGAAAACCCATCAGGTATTATTAGTGCAGTTAGAGCCAACATGGAGTACCAGTGTGAGTTAGTCTGGCTATAGGAACAGCAGTATCAGCACAGATGCAATAGTGAGCCTTTTCTTTATTTTTAGGACTTCAGTGGGTTTTTTCTCTTCTACTGGCAAGTCCTATTTATCTCAATGTTATTTGTGTAGTGAGTTTTAATTATTTGGCTCATTAGAGTTTTTCTAATACTGTTAATTCAGAGAAGGTTAATACACACATTCATTTTTGTTAATACCTCACATGCTGACATCAAGCCCATCAAATATTTGTTTGTATCATATTGGAGATGAGATGGTATAATGAGGGGCAAAAGCTGTTAAGTGATCAGTAATCGCTCTGCCTAAAACTACAGCCATGATCACATTGAATGACGGAGCAGGCTCGAAGGGCCGAATGGCCTACTCCTGCTCCTATCTTCTATGTTACAAGGTTCATCATTAAAATTAATATTTGCATTTGTATTATTACAATTAATTGCCTTGTTTGCAGTATTAACAGAGTGCATGAGGAGGACCCATGGGATATAAATTCTTCTTAGGCAGTCCCTCAGAACCGAGGATGACTTGCTTCCACATTAAAAATGAGTTCTCAGGTGACTGATGAGTCCAATGTGGGACCTACAGTCTCTGTCACAAGTGGGGCAGATGGTGGTTGAAGGGGCAGGTGGGTGGGGTGATTGGGTTGACGTGCGCTGCCTGCGCTTGGCTTCTGCTTGCTCCCGGCGAAGAGACTCGAGGTTTTCGGCGCCTTCCCGGATGCTTCTCCTCCACTTTGTGCGGTCTTGGGCCAGGGATTCCCAGGTGTCGGTGGGGATGTTACACTTTTTCAAGGAGGTTTTGAGGGTGTCCTTGAAGCGTTTCCTCTGCCCACCTGGGGCTCTCTTGCTGTGTCGGAGTTCCGAGTAGAGCGTTTCTTTTTGGAGTCTCGTATCGGGCATGCGGACAATGTGACCCGTCCATCGGAGCTGATTGAGCGTGGTCAAAGCGTCGATGCTGGGGATGTTGGCCTGAGCAAGAACACTGACGTTGGTGCGCCTATCCTGCCAATGGATTTGCAGGATCTTACGGAGGCAGCATTGGTGGTACCTCTCCAGTGCTTTGAGGTGCCTGCTGTACATGGTCCATGTCTCTGAGGCATACAGCAGGGCGGGTATCACTGCTGCTCTGTAGACCATGAGCTTCGTGCCGGGTTTGAGGTCCTGGTCCTCAAACACTCTCTTCCTCAGGCGACCGAAGGCTGCACTGGCACACTGAAGATGGTGTTGGACTTCGTCGTCGACGTCTGCCCTTGTTGACAGTAAGCTCCCGAGGTATGGAAAGTGGTCCACGTTGTCCAAGGCCTTGTCATGGATTTTGATAATTGGGGGCAGTACTGTGTGGCGGGGGCAGGTTGGTAGAGGACCTTTGTCTTACGGATGTTTAGTGTAAGGCCCATGCTCTCATACGCTTCGGAGAAGGTGTTGACGATGGTTTGGAGTTCGACCTCCGAGTGAGCGCAGACGCAAGCGTCGTCTGCATACTGTAATTCGACGACAGAGGATGGGACGACCTTGGATCTGGACTGGAGGCGACGGAGGTTGAACAGTTTCCCGTTTGTTCTATAAATTAGCTCCACTCCAGTGGGGAGCTTACCGAGGGGGAGATGGAGCATTGGAGCAAGGAAGATCGAGAAGAGCGTTGGTGCGATGACACAGCCTTGCTTGACCCCGGTTCGTACGTGAATTAGATCTGTGGTGGAACCATTGGTCAGGATCACGGCTTGCATGTCATCATGAAGCAGGCGGAGGATGGTGACAAACTTTTGAGGGCAGCTGAATTTGAGGAGGACACTCCATAATCCCTCACGGTTGACAGTGTTGAAGGCCTTTGTGAGATCATAACTCTCAAAGTCAGGGGTGAGCTATCAGGTCAGCCACTAAAGTGTATCTCTTGGCTCCTCATTCGTGAATCCTTATTTTAAGGACACTTGTTCCCATTGATAAGTGAGCACACATACCCTGCATCTGATAAGAGGGCCCTCTATTGGTCAGTCACACATCTATGCACTTTTACCCTACCCATCTCCATTCATTGCACTGACAATTTATAAAATAATATTTCTTATAACGGATATTTAACTTGCCATCAGACATCAACATTTGGACAATTTAGCATCTTTTGTTTATACTTTGAATTTCTTATTATAAAACATATATATCAGAGATATGAGAAGAGCATCACTAAATAAATCATTAAGAATTATTTTTTCCTATCTTTAGCATAAAACCATAATAATGAAAGGATCTTTTGGTGAATGTTTATTTTCACCAAGCCAGGGATATCCGTTTGGAGAATGGAACATTTTTCCACCTTTGATGCCCAATCAAGCACTCCCAGGTAAGGTTGGCATAGGGAAAATGCTTACTAAATCTCCTTCTACTTTGTTCCAAAAAATAAAGCCATTTCCTGACTGTCCGTTAATTGTATGGTGATTTAGCACTAATCTCAAAGTAGAAGGCATGCAGAAACGTGTCTAGGCATGCTTATGTTTAGTCAAATTTCCTGATCTGGGGTGGGTTTAGTCAATTTTTGCCAGTGAATGAAAAGTATTGATTGAGCCAATTATTGTGTACTCTTTTTGGTGCACACACAAACAAATGAACTGTAACTTAAGTTTCATTTAAAGTTCACAGAAATCACAGAATCACAGAAACCCCACAGTGCAGATAGAGGCCATTTCGGCCCATCGAGCCTGCACCGACACATATACCACCCGATCCCCGTAACCCCTACACCAACACATATCCCACCCTATCCCTGTAACCCCACGTATTTAATCCCCCGAACATTAAGGGTCAATTTATCATAGCCAATCAACCTAACCCGCACATCTTTGGACTGTGGGAGGAAACCGGAGCACCCGGAGGAAACCCACGCAAACACGGGGAGAATGTCTGTGTGGAGTTTGCACAGTCACCCGAGGCCGGATTCGAACCCGGGTCCCTGGCGCTGTGAGGCAACAGTGATAACCACTATGCCATCGTGCTGCTGTTGAATGTTTAAATGTCTTAATCCAAATGTACACTCTCGGGAGCCACAAGCCTACATTTCGTTGTACTGCACTTGTGCACTAACAATGACAATAAAAGTTGATTTGATTTGATTTAGATGAGGAAAGACGGGAGGAGGCTTGAGTGGAGCATAAACGCCAGCATGGACTGGGGGCAGTATAGTCAGGGGGATAGATACTGTTCTCTGCAGTCACGAAAGAGAGTCCTGAAGGCTGTGTTGCCTGCCCAGTGCCAGGTTTAAAGATAGCTCCTTGTGGCTGGAGAAGAACTTGGAGTGGGAGGGAGAGGATCCAGTTGTCGTGGTCTATGTAGGAATAAACGACATAGGTAGAACTAAGAATGAGGTTCTGCTGAGGGAGTTTGAGGAGCTAGGGTCTAAATTAATAAGCAGAACCTCAAGGGTAATAATCCCTGGATTACCACCTGAGCCATGCGCAAATTGGCATAGGGTCAAGCAGATCAGAGAGTTAAATGCATGGCTCAAAGAGTGGTGTGGGAAGAAGGGGTTTCAATCCATGGGGTACCGGCACCAGTGCTGGGGAAAGAGGGAGCTGTTCCGTCGAGATGGGCGCCACTTAAACCGGGCTGGGACCAGCATCCTAGTGAATCAAATAACTGGGGCTGCAGATAAGGCTTTAAACTAAAAAAGGCAGGGAGGGGTCAGGTGAGGGGAAATTTAGAAATCTAAAGAGAAAGGTCAGGGTAATAGAGCAGTGTAGCGATTTGGGTAAAAATAAGCAGAGTCTGACGGGAAGGGACAGAGAGTTTAACAGTAGCAGTGCAGCAGAGAATAAGGTCAAAGCAGGGAATAATGGTAAAAAATGTAAATTAAAGGCTCTTTATCTGAATGCACAAAGCATTCGTAACAAGATAGGTGAACTAGTAGCACAAATAGAGATAAATGGGTTTGATCCAATAGCCATTACAGAGATGTGGTTGCAAGGTGGGGAGCTAAATGTTCCAGGGTACTTGACATTTCGAAAAGACAGGTGGAATGGAAAAGGCGGGGGAGTAGCCCTGATAATAAAGGATGACATAAGGACAGTAGAGAGAAAGGATCTCTGCTGGGAAGCTCAGGAAGTAGAATGAGTATAGGTGGAGATAAGGAATAACAAGGGGCAGAAAACACTGGTGGAAGTATTATATAGGCCCCCTAACAGTAGCTGTACCATTAGACAGAATATTAATCAAAAAATAGTAGGAGCTTGTAACAAAGGCAATAATCATGGGGAACTTTAATCTTTATATAGACTGGACAAATCAAATTGGCAAAGGTAGTCTGGAGGACGTGTTCATGGAATGCATTTGGGACAGTTTCTTAGAACAATATGTCATGGAAATCATAATATGATTAGGCAGTCAGCATGGTTTTATGAAAGGGAAATAGTGTTTGACAAATTTATTATTAGAGTTTTTTGAGGATGTAACTAGCAGGGTCGATAAAGGGGAATCAGTGGATGTAGTATATTTGGATTCCCAAAAGGTATTCGATAAGGTGCCACATAAAAGGTTATTACACAAGATTAGGCCTCATGGGGTTGGGGTTAATATAGTAGCATGGATAGAGGATTGGTTAACGGACAGAAAACAGAGAGCAGGGATAAACTAATTTTTTTCAGGTTGGCAGGCTGTAACTAGTGGGGTGCCGCAAGGTTCAGTGTTGGGGCCTCAGCTATTTACAATCTATATTAATGACCTAGATGAAGGGACCGAGTGTGATATATCCAAGTTTGCTGACGACGAAAAGCTAGGTGGGACAGTAAGCTGTGAGGAGAACAGAGTCTGCAAAGGGATATAGATAGACTAAGTGAGTGGGCAGTACGGTGGCAGATGGAGTATAATGTGGGGAAATGTGAGGTTATTCACTTTGGTAGGAAGAATAGAAAAACAGAATATTTTTTAAATGGTGAGAAACTTTCAAATGTTGTTGTTCAGAGAGATTTGGGTGTCCTCGTGCAAGAAACACAGAAAGCTAGCATGCAGGTACAGCAAGCAATAAGGAAGGCAAATGGCATTTTGGCCTTTATTGCAAGTGGGTTGGAGTACAAGAGTAAGGAAGTCTTGCTATAATTGTACAGGGCCTTGGTGAGACCACACCTGGAGTACTGTGCACAGCTTTGGACTCCTTATCTAAGGAAGGATATACTTGCCTTAGAGGTGGTGCAATGAAGGTTCACTAGATTGATTCCTGGGATGAGAGGGCTGTCCTATGATGAGAGATTGTGTAGAATGGGCCTATACTCTCTGGAGTTTAGAAGAATGAGAGGTGATCTCATTGAAACATACAAGATTCTGAAGGAGCTTGACAGGGTAGATGCTGAGAGTTTGTTTCCCCTGGCTGGAGTGTCTAGAACTAGGGGGCAAAGGAGTAGGCCATTTAAGAACGAGATGAGGAGGAATTTCTTCACTCGGAGGTTTGTGAATCTTTGGAATTCTGTCTTTGAGTATATTGAAGGCTGAGCTAGATAAATTTTTGGACTCTAGGGGAATCGAGGGATATGGAGATCGGGCGGGAAAGTGGAATTGAGGTCGATGATCAGCCATGATTTTATTGAATGGCGGAGCAGGCTTGAGAGGCCGTATGGCCTACTCCTGCTCCTATTTCTTATGTTCTTATTATGGACTGAGCTCCAAATTTGTGGCTCAAATTTTAGCCAACAGTGGAATAAATCCAGGAGAACTGAAAATGGCAGTGGTTGACCATGTATAAATGAATAAACACCACAAAACTAACTAACCAGCAGTCTAAAAATTACCCTGTGTTCTTAAAATCCAAAGTGAAAACCAATCCTTCCTCTACCCATGTTATATTTTCCTTTTCCCACGGAGTGAGATTATCAAATTAGTGAAACATTCGGAGACATTTTAAAATATCTAACATCTATGGGTCTGTAATTTGTGGGCCAGTAGTAACTGGGTTGGGAATTCCTAAACTTATTTCACACAGGACCCTTGTGGGTGGCAGGTTGAGACCTCCATGAACAGAAAGCCCTATCTATGATGTGAAAGGTCCATGTGCTTATCTGCTGTGCCACCCAGTCCTCTAATAGTTATTGTAATAAATGTATTTCTAATGTTATTTTTCTAAAAAAAAAATGTCGACTTAAAAATAACATTTGAGAAACTATTTGATTGGTTGGAAAACAGATTTTTACTTTGGAATTATACATTTTATTACCTGAAACCAGAATCTAATTATTGGATATATAAATACATGCATCAATGTTCACACTTGCACACCTTTCCCTTAATAAACTCTCAAAATATTGTAAGTAAAATGGATTATTTTATGGGTGCTGTTTATGTAACTGCACGTTGTGATTCCAGCATTGTTACCCAGATACATACATGGCAAAGTCAGCTTCATTCCCACTTGTCCTATTTAACGGAGTTATCAAAGGGACATTGTCACTCATTGTCCATTGTCCATTTTATAGCATCAAGATATGAATTATGTCATTTGCAACACAATGATGCAATTTGAGTGGCACTGGGGAAAAAAAAGTCAAGCAGCAAAATTAAAAAAAATAAAATTAAAATAATTAAAAACAGTTCTGTGAAAACTACATTGCAATTGATTACCCAGCAGCAAATATCAACCTTCCCAGCAGCCGATGTTGTGCCTCCAAATCTGAATATTTGGTGCAGGGCTTTTCAGGAACTGAGGCTCTTTGTAAACTTCGCAGAGGACAATGCTGCCTCTTAAGAAAATGGCAAAAAGTATGATTTGTCGAAACAAAATATCCAATAGTAGTTCTTTTATGTAGCATCACTCCTAATAGGAAAAATATCTTGGCAAGATAAAAAAAAACTATTATGAAAAAAAGATACTTTTGAGCAATACTAGTAGCTTCTAATAATATACATTGTAACACAATCCTTATAAAACGTTTACAATTGTACATAGGAATATTTACTCATTATTCAGAATAAAAGATCAGCCATGATCTTATTGAATGGCAGAGCAGGCTCGAGGGGCTGTATGGCCTACTCCTGCTCCTATTTCTTATGTTCTTAAAAAATCAGCCTATAGCAAAAAAAAGTTACATTCTTGACTCTTAGGGTTTTTCTACTCTCGTGCTGAAATTCTACAATAACTTCTCAGCGAAGCGGGGTTACAAATAGCCACATATAGGTTTGTAGAAATCGGATAGACAGCC
The DNA here is from genome assembly GCF_052327205.1 of Somniosus microcephalus. Lineage (NCBI taxonomy): Eukaryota > Metazoa > Chordata > Chondrichthyes > Squaliformes > Somniosidae > Somniosus > Somniosus microcephalus. The sequence goes on along the minus strand of NC_140998.1, from coordinate 65,504,522 downwards.
GTACAGTAGACTGCAACAACCAAACATGACAATAACCAGTGACACGACAACCTTTATAAGAATTTGTGACCTAAACCATCTTAATTTTAACATGGGCATTGAAATTAAAAGCCACTTTCAATTTAAGTGCACTATAATATAATAATGAAAATTATATTATTACAAACCCCATTTGAACTTCAAGATGTTGGCTGCAACAGGAATAGACTCAATTGAAAAGTTGCCATTCCTTTGAATGAATGTATAGATGTTTGCACATTTAATGTCAGTGGCAAATCAGCTGTCTTTTCTATGGCTTTTATGTTTACTGCATCAGTATATTTTTCCAATATTCTCTTGAAAGTGCTGACTCACGCTGGGGTGCAGTTCTACAGACACCAGCAGCCCTCTGTACCTCAGCCAAATGGCTATTTTTGTGAGCTTGGACAGAGAATGTCAGCAGGCTCCGTGGCATTTGCTGAGCCCAATCCTATCTTTGTTTGACAAATCACGCCCAAACTTAGCAGTTGAGAGCATTGGGCTAGTGATCAACAGCAGGAACATAGATTGATTTTTTTCCCCCTTGCAGCCTGAGATACTGCGGTCAACTGTAGCGCCCCCACTGTTACCTCAATTGAGGTGATCTACCTCGGCACATATTAGGTCATGAACCTGGGGTCTCTTTTATACATTGTATAGTTTAGTACCATGCCATATGGTGCATTTACTCACTGAGCCACCAGGGGAGCCCCTAAAAGCACTTCTCTAACACTTGTACTTACCAATGGTAGTTTGCTGCCAGGAATGCTGGGAAAGTCATGGTGTTCCACGTGGTATCCCACATTGAAGGTTATCCAGTTGAGAGGACCATAATACGAGTAGGTTTCATGCCCCTTCAGAAACATGTAATGCTCAGCAATGAAGTGTCCAGAGATTGGATGTATACCCATACATAGGAGCGAGCCTGCTATCAAGTATACTATAGGTTTCAAACCCCACAGGTAGTAGATGAGAAAATCAAATGCAAACTGCACCACGGCATTCAACATCTCCAGTCTTGTAATGGGTTTAGGGTTAACATAGAGAGGCCTAAGAGCATACAAAAGTGGCTGGAGAATAAGCCAAACCATTTTGCGAAATGGAGTGCAGAAGAACCATCCTTCAATATCTGTTGGGATGTCTACATCTAAGCCATTGCCTCCCAGGTATCGATGGTGATCTATGTGGTATTTCTTGAATGATGCAGAATAAGGCATCCCAATAGGTAGATTAGCAAACATCGCAAACAATCGGTTCCATTTTGCTAGTTTATTGCCAAATGCAACATTATGGGAAATATCGTGAATGGCTAGAGTCAATGAGTGGTTGACAGCACCTCCAAAAGCATAAGCCCAGAATATAGTCCATTTCCAAGATAAATCTTTCACAAGGAAGCAGGCAATGGTTTGTGTAAGGACCATTCCAAACACAATCCATTTTAGATTGGGGTCTGGCCCCATTAGTGACTTGATCTCTGGATACTTAGCTGTAAGGAAAAACAAAATACAAGGGAATATTATTGAGTTATGCTTAAATTCCAACCCAGGTAATCGTCAAACACTATAAATACTGTCAATGTATATTAACAACAACAAATTGCATTTATATAGCACCTTTAACATAGTAAAACTCTTCACAGGAGCATTATCAAACAAAATTTGACACCGAATCACATAATGAGATATTAAGACAGCTGACCAAAAGCTTGGTCAAAGGGGTGGGTTTTAAGGAGTGTCTTGAGAGAGGTAGAGGCGGAGCGGTTTAGTTATAATATCTATACAGTCGATAACATTTGTATTGGAGTGCCACACCCTCTCTGTTAGCTTGCGCAAATGGCCTTCTGTGATTTGTGAACCTTGCCAGTCAGTGTCAGCTGGCTATTTAATCACAGGTGACTTCAAATTCCAATCAACATCCATACACCTGCAGCAGGCACAGGCCCATCACAGGCATTCAAATGAGGCAGGTCGGGGCATTCCCAGATTCTCTCCTCTACTGATTGTTGACTCCTATCAGCAGCGAGGAGGCCCCGATCTCAGAAGCCCAATACAAAACCATGTGGCCAGTTGTGCTCAAATTTCCTCCTGCTTCTGCTAGCGCTAGGCCCGGACATGGGATAGGCCCACATTGGGTGCACCCCAGGGCTATGTTAATAGCGAACACACTTCGGACCACTATTCTTGTCTAGCACTGAGGCATTGGATTCAGCCTTTGGCTTGGTGATAAAAGTCCCGCCTCTGAGTCAGAGGGTGCAGAGTTAGAAACCCGCTCCAGACAATCCCGGCGAGTGGAGACTGAAGCTCTGGCTCTGAATGCTGGGTTGGCATCCAGTGGGATATTCATGTCTGCTGGTGTGAGTGGCCCCCCTCATTGTATGACTTGTGGGAGCCCATAAAATCCTCCCACTGTGTAGGACTAACCACCATATCAGTTGGTTTAAGATGGGAGGGTTGGCAGGCGGGCCAGGAAACCTCCTGTGAACAGTTCAGTTGAGGCTCGGGCCATTTTAACTCCCAGGCCTCATATCCCTGGACTGTCTCCCACTCGAAGCCGGCAGAAAAGGTGTAAGAGCTGGCAGGTGGGAGTGGGACTCAGGTGAGAGGCCAATGCCGCTGGGGACCTAAAGGAACGCAAGATAAGTGAGTAGGGCATCCGGGCCATTCGCAACCGGAGAAGGGGTGGAGGGAAAGTGCCGGGGGAGAGGAGAGGAGACCCGAGGTTTCCTTGTTGGCCCAGAAGGAACCTGAAGATTTTTTTTTTAAACATTTACCTGGGTACTCTTCTGGCCCGATGCTGACTGCCACCAGCTTTTGCTGACTGGTTTGGTGTCATGCGGGCCTCACAATCCCAAGAATAAAATTTGTGTCAATTATGCCCCTGCCTGACTCTGTTTTGCACGGAATTACAGAAGCAGTCAGTGGAAAACATCGGGAATGCAGCACAAACACCCCTTCCCAACCGCCATTTTAATGACCCGCTCAACCCATTTGCGCCGGTCGGGCTGGGTTAAAATCTGGGCCTCAATATATTCAATCCAGCTGTAAAGACTCTGGTTGATGTAAATTGTAACGGTGCCACAAGTTAGTGAGCATACACAATGTCGCCGCTCCCCCACCACACACACACCCCAGAGCTGGTAACAAGATTAACTGTCCAAATTCTTCCAAACTTCTATTAATCCAGAACCTGGTATAAAAGTGACATGGAAACTACAAAGATCAATCGCACTGTGTTGGGGCGTTACATTGTGTGAATACTGTTCAGATACTTCTAATTAAGTTTTCAAAATTATCACATATTGTGTGAATATTAAAATTCAAATAGCATAAACCGTCACAAATTTACAACACTCTCAAATACAAATGTTTACAAGCTCTGATTTTACGCCTCTCCACAGATAAACCCTCACCAAAAAATGAATTGCGATCAAATTTCATAATCTCAGTAGTACAGACATCCATTAGTTATTCAGTAAACTCCAGCTGTTTTGTGAAATGTGGGATTACTCAGTCAGGTAGCATCACACTTTGATACATTATTAGATTAGTTACATTTATTATAGGTCAACCTCAACAATAAGCTATTACTTATGACTCCAGAACAAGTGTTTGTTTTAACTGGTAAAAGTCTATTTATTTGATACAAAATTACTGGTTTAAATGTGGAGTTATACCAACAAGATCTTAACAAAAAATAATTATAGAGAATTGTGATAAACTTGATTCTTCAATATTTGTTATTGATTTTATTGAACATTATTCTTTAAACAGTGAGTCTTGATCTGTTTCAATTGATTTTTAAGTATCCAAAAATAAAATGAATGAATGTACCAACAACCCATGTTCAGTTATCACAATCAAATAATGCCATTACATTGCGTGTATCGCGGGGATGATCGCTTATCCGCGGGTGGAGGAAATCCAAAATACTTTTAAACAAGTACTCTCTGCTCTGGAGACTGAAAAACAAGTCAACCTTGTTCTATGGGTCACCATTCCCCCAACAGAGACCGTTGGATGAAGGAGTTATCTGCATTCCCAGTGCCTACCCATTGATGGGCAAAATTAACTCATTCTCAGAAGAGATTTGTCAGAGACCTTCTCTCCTGCAGAAAAAGAATCGGTTATATTTGAATTTGCAGTGACATTCAAGCCAGTGCTATAATAAAGTAGAACTTTGTGTGCACATTCAACACTCTAATCTGATATTGCCACCACAACTAATATTATCACAAGGCTCACTTCTGGCTTCTAAAATCAAACATAAAAATAATGAAAAGCCATTACAGATTCATTTTCCATGAAGAGTAAAAATAATTAATAACAGCATTGCAGTGAGAAATCGTCTTGTGTAAACACCATCAGGCAGCAGGGGCATGGAATTTGAACAGCTTGTGTCAGCACATAAACTGTATAAAATCCATAGAAAATTGGAACCGTTGATAGATAAATTAATAACTGATAACTGAGTGATTGCTAGGCTTTATATCTAATCTTCTAGTTCAAAGTTGCTCAAAATGTCACACTTGCAGTTTGTGATATCAGACCCTTTCATGTCATTCCTATCTCAAAGTTCACTCTAAGGAATAGTTCCCTTGTATAGCACATACCAACATCATCAAAAACATTCCAAGTTGGAGGAGGGGAGAAACGACAATGAGTCTTTGAGGGAGAGTTTGGAATGTGGTTGAATAGATGGACTTTCAAAAACCTTTAAAGGCGGGAATGTGATACTGAGGCAAAAGGTTTTAGAACATGGGATTCTAGAGTAGGACCAAGATGGCTAACTGCTTTGCCATCAGTGGTGGCGTGGTGGGCGAAGTGAAATGCACAGAAGGCTGTAATGATCAGTAACATGTCATTCTAGAATGGTACATTGGTGGAGCTGTATGTTTAGTAAGGGGCTACCCACAAGGCAGTAGTCAAGATGGATGCCTGTACACTAGTCCACATGGCTGAATAAATGACTAGCTGTTCATAATGAAAACGTCTATTTATTTATGAACATAACAAAGGCCAGAGTCAAAAGACCAGAGGGGTCAGGAGGGGAAGAGGCTGCATATGTAAGGTCGGGCAAGTTTGTGGAATGAATTGAAGATGAGGATGTGGATTTTAAATTTGATAGATTTGGGGAACATGCAGTTAGTGAAGATAGGAGAGAAAGGCAAGCAGGACTTAGTGTGGGTAAGGATGCAGGTAGTGGAGTTTTGAGTAAGTTAGAGTTTCTAGAAGCTCGCAAGGAAGACATTTGAGAAATCAAGTCGAGAGGTAACGAATGCTTGCATGAAAATTTCAGCGACAGTGGGAGTGAGGTAGACATGGAGACAGATGATATTGTGGAGATGACTGATAGGATATAGGGTTTGCAGTTCAGTGCTAGGTCAAACAGGATGCCTATTTGGGCACAGCCTGATTCAGCAAATGAGCAGCCAGGGAGGGGAATGAAAACAGTGGTGAGGCAGAAAAGTTGTTGCTGCAGAATGAAAACTATACGGGCAATTTTAACCCTGTCCACCCAGCAGAAACCGGACGGGTGGACAGTTAAAATTGCCCATGTGATTCACCTGCTGACATCCCCCTCTCTCCTCACAGGCAACAATTTTAACCTGCTCTTTTGAGCAGGCGAGCAGGACACACGCTGGTTTCTGGCTGGGTCCTTCTTTAAATTAGCAGATCAGGCTTGATGACATCATTGGGGCCTGACTGCTATTTTAACCATGGGCCTGAGCAGGAAAGCTGTTGTGGCTTTCCCGCTTTGGTCAACCTAGCAGGAAGAGGTACTGGGGCCAGAAGAGACCCAAACATGTAAATTTTTAAAACTTTTTTTTAAACTTTCCTTATGGGGCCAGGAGGAACAAGAATGATTTTCTGGGCATCACAAGGAAAGTTTAGGCCTCATCTGTCCCTGAGCTTCCCTTCTGATTGTAAGGCCCTCCCAAAACTCCCTCCCTGTGACTTACCTGAGTTCCAGAGACAGTTCCTTTGGTCCCCGGCAGCAGCCTCCTGCTGCCTGACAATGCGCGCCCACACATTGGCTAGCTGCCACTTCCCACCACTTTCCGGTGTGAAACTGACTGTGGCCAGACAGATGAGGCCTGGAAATTAAAATCTCCCAGGCCTCACACTGCCGTGGTGTTTGACCCCGCCTCGGCCTCCACCTGCCCTGAGTTAAAATCAGGGCTTACGTCTTTGGTCTTCCCAGTATTCAGTTGGACGAAATTGTGGTTCATCTATAACTTAATGTTGGACAGGCATACAGTGCAGGGATGGAAGTGAAGTCAAGGGAAGTGTTGGAAGAGGTACATCTGGGGGGATTCTCAGCATATACATGGATTTTAGCAAAGCTTTTGACAAGGACAGTCAGCATGGATTTGATAAGGGAAAGTCGTGCCTGACTAACTCATTTGATTTAATTTTTGAGGAGGTAACAAGGAGGGTCGATGAGGGTAGCGCATTTGATGTAGTGTACATGGACTTTAGCAAAGCTTTTGACAAGATCCCACATGACAGACTGGTCAGAAAAGTAAAAGCTTATGGGATCCAAGGGAAAGTGTCAAGTAGGATCCAAAATTGGCTCACTGGCAGGAAGCAAAGGGTAATGGTCGACGGGCGTTTTTGTGACTGGAAGGCTGTTTCCAGTAGGGTTCCGCAGGGCTCAGTACTAAGTCCCTTGTTTTTTTGTGGTATATGCCAATTATTATTCTTCAATATAGAGGGCTTGATTAAGAAGTTTTCAGATGATACAAAAATTGGCCGTGTGGTTGATAATGAGGAAGATAGCTGTAGACTGCAGGAAGATCTCAATGGACTGGTCAGGTGGGCGAAACGTGGCAAATGGAATTCAATCTGGAGAAGTGTGAGGTAATGCATTTGGGGAGGGCAACAAGGCAAGGGAATACACAATAAATGGTAGGATACTGAGAAGTGTAGAGGAACAGAGGAACCTTGGATTGCATGTCCACAGATCCCTGAAGGTAGCAGGACAGGTAGTTAAAGTGATTAAGAAGGCATACGGGATACTTCCCTTTATTAGCCGAGGCATAGAATATAAGAGCAGGGCGGTTATACTAGAACTGTAGAAAACACTAGTTAGGCCACAGCTAGAGTACTGCATACAGTTCTGGTCACCACATTACAGGGAAAATGTGATTGCACTAGAGAGGGTACAGAGGAGATTTATGAGGATGTTGCCAGGACTGGAGAATTTTAGCTATGAGGAAAGATTGGATAGGCTGGGGTTGTTTTCTTTGGAACAGAGGAGGCTGAGGGGAGACTTAATTGAGGTGTATAAAATTATGAGGCCTAGATAGAATGGACCTATTTCCCTTAGCAGAGAGGTCACTAACAAGGGGGCATTGATTTAAAGTAACAACAGAAAACGCTGGAAAAACTCAGCAGGCCAGGCAACATCCGTGGAGAGAGAAACAGAGTCGACGTTTCGGGTCGAAACCCTTCTACAGAACTGAGGAAAAAAAGGCAGGAAATGAAAAGATTAAAAGGCAGTTTGGGGGCTGGGAAATGGGGGAGGGGATGAAAGAAGAGACATTAAGAGATATTCAAGGTGAGACGAGATGGTAATAGGACAGGTAAAGAAACAGACAATGGCTCTAGATGAAGTGTGAAATGTGCCGGCAGAGTGAAAGACAGCTGCCATGTGGGAGAGAGAGGAAAAAAAGGAAAAGGCACAAACCAAAAGTGTGGATAAAAAATATAAAAATATAATAGGGGCCGAGGTTATGATCTGAAATTGCTGAACTCGATATTGAGTCCGGAAGGCTGTAAAGTGCCTAATCGGAAGATGAGGTGCTGTTCCTCGAGTTTACGCTGAGCTTCCGTGAAACAATGCAAGCCACAAACAGGACTGCCCTGGTAGACCCATCGTTTCAGCCTGTTCTTGCCCCACGGAACTTATCTCTTCCTATCTCGACTCTCTTTTCTCCCCTTGTCCAGTCTCTTCCCACCTACATCCGCAACTCTTCTGATGCCCTCCGCCACTTGAACAGTTTCCAGTTTCCTGGCCCCAACCACCTCCTTTTCACTATGGATGTCCAATCCCTCTACACCTCCATCCCCCACCAGGGTGGCCTGAGGGCGCTCTGCTTCTTCCTTGAACAGAGGCCCGACCAGTCCCCATCCACCACTCCCCTCCTCCGCCTGGCTGAACTTGTTCTCACATTGAACAACTTCTCCTTTAACTCCACTCATTTCCTCCAAATTAAAGGTGTTGCTATGGGTACCCGCATGGGTCCTAGCTATGCCTGCCTTTTCGTGGGATATGTGGAACACTCTTTGTTCCAGTCCTACTCGGGTCCCCTCCCTCACCTCTTTTTCCGGTACATTGATGACTGTATCAGTGCTGTTTTCTGCTCTCGCCCTGAACTAGACAATTTCATTCACTTTGCCTCCAATTTCCACCCTTCCCTCACCTTCACATGGTCCATCTCCGACTCTTCCCTTCCCTTCCTCGACTTCTCCATCTCCATCTTTGGGGATAGGTTATTGACCAACATTCACTACAAGCCCACTGACTCCCACAGCTACCTGGACTACACTTCCTCCCACCCCGCCTCCTGTAAGGACACTATTCCATTCTCCCAGTTTCTCCGTCTCCGCCGCATCTGCTCCAACGATGCCACCTTCCACACCGGTGCTTCCGACATGTCTTCCTTTTTCCTCAATCGAGGATTCCCCTCTACCATGGTTGACACGGCCCTCGACCAGGTCCGTTCTATCTCCTGCACTTCTGCCCTCACCCCTGCCCCTCAATCCGGGAACCACGATAGGTTTCCCTTGTCCTCACCTTTCACCCCACCAGCTTCCACATTCAACGGATCATTCTCCGCCATTTCCGCCACCTCCAACGTGATCCCACCACCAAACGCATCTTTCCCTCCCCTCCCCTTTCAGCATTCCGTAGGGACCGCTCTCTCCGAGACACCCTAGTCCACTCCTCTATCACCCCCAGCATCCCTTCCCCTTCGCCCGGCACCTTCCCGTGCAAGCGCAGGAGATGCAACACCTGCCCATATACTTCCCCCCCCCCTTCCCATTGTCCAGGGCCCCAAACACCCCTTCCAGGTGAAACAGCGATTTACTTGTACTTCTTGCAATCTAGTATACTGTATTCGCTGCTCATGATGTGGTCTCCTCTACATTGGGGAGACCAAACGTAGATTGGGTGACCGCTTTGCGGAACACCTCCGTTCAGTCCGTAAGGGTGACCCCAAGCTTCCGGTCGCCTGTCATTTCAATTCACCATTCCATTCCCACTCCGACCTCACCGTCTGTGGCTTCTTGCATTGTTCCATGGAAGCTCAGCGTAAAGTCGAGGAACAGCACCTCCTCTTCCGATTAGACACTTTACAGCCTTCCGGACTCTCTATCGAGTTCAACAATTTCAGATCATAACCTCGGCCCCTATTTTTTTAATCCACACTTTTGGTTTGTGCCTTTTCCTTTTTTTTCCCCTCTCCCACATGGCAGCTGTCTTTCACTCTGCCAGCGCATTTCACACTTCATCTAGAGCCATTGTTTGTTTCTTTACCTGTCCTATTACTATCTCGTCTCACCTTGAATATCTCTTAATGTCTCTTCTTTCATCCCCTCCCCCATTTCCCAGCCCCCAAACTGCCTTTTAATCTTTTAATTTTCTGCCTTTTTTTCCTCAGTTCTATAGAAGGGTTTCGACCTGAAATGTTGATTCTGCTTCTCTCTCCGTGGATGTTGTCTGGCCTGCTAAGTTTTTCCAGCGTTTTCTGTTGTTATTTCGGATTTCCAGCATCTGCAGTATTTTGCTATCGTATTGATTTAAAGTAATTGGTGGAAGGAGTAGAGGGGAGTTGAGGAGAACTTTATTCACCCAGAGGGTGGTGGGGGTCTGGAACGCACTGCCTGAAAGGGTGGTCGAGGTCGCGGCCGAAACCCTCATCACATTTAAAAGGTACTTGGATATGCACTTGAAGTGCTGTAACCTACAAGGCTACAGACCAACAGCTGGAAAGTGTGATTAGGCTGGCTAGTTTTTTTCCGGCCAGCACAGACACGATGGGCTGAATGGCCTCCTTCTGTGCCGTAAATTTCTATGATTTCTTTATATGCAAGCTGACCCTGTGCTAAGGGGGAATTTTAACCTAAAAAAACGGGTGGGTTGGGGTCAGGTGGGAAGTTAAAGTGTTAAAAATCTGAATCCCAACCTGAACCTGTCTCTAACCCACCCATTTGCATTTTAACGGAGGCGAGACAGGGGCGGGCAGCCAATCCGCTGCTTGGGGACGGGTCATCTATTTAAATATTATAAAGAGGCTTATAGCCTCTGCTTTAACCTCCATTTTGTACTTAACTTTAGCTGGTCAGGTTTTGAACACCTCATAAAACCCGCCAGCTAAAACAATGCGAGGACTGCAGGATCCAGGAGGTAAGTGCCTTTACACTTACCTCCTGCATCCAGAGTCCTTGCCCAACCCACCGCTGTGATCGTAGACCCCCCACGAGGCCTCAGAACCCCCCCTCCCCCCACAGGCTTCCGATCTCCCCACGAGGCCTCCCCCACCCCCCCTTCCAGGCATTCGATCCCCTCATGAGACCTACCCCCCAGGCCTCCGATTCCCGCACAAGGCCACCCCCCGCTCCTCCGGCCCCCGATCCCTTCAGACCCCCCCCCCCCAACCGTTCTTCTTGCCATCCCCCCCGATCTTCTTTCTGACCCCCCTCCCCCATCTTCTTGCCGACACTCAGCCCCCAAGTGATCCCTCCCTCCCCTCTGCGGCCTAGTGCCGCAGGCCTACCCGCTCGCAGCCAGCCAACCCCTCAATCTTTACACTTCCCATGCAAATCGGGTTTCCCAACCGCCTCAACTGCCCCTGCAGCCAACCCGCCTTCCCCACTAAAATTCAGCCCATTATGTCACTGACAGGCAGTATTAGATGAAGAGAAGGTGGCCAAAGAAGGATCATTAGGGAACTCTGGAGGTGACTTTGCAGGGACACAAGATTGTTGAAGTGCTGCTACTTTGGGGTTGACTGCTATGGAATCATGGAAGGGCAGTCTCACAAAGCTTGACTGCAGAGGAAAGGTGGTCAAACACTGAGAAGCTGAGGAAGACAAGGTGGGATAACTCACTGTGGTCGCAGTCACAGAGAATATCATTTGTGACGTTGACCAGGCCAGTCTTGGTGATATGAGCAGGATAGAAACCAGATGGAAGGGATTCAAACAAGGAGTTCTGGGGGAGGTGGGTGTAGAAGTGGAAGATGACAATACATTCAAGAACCTTAGAGAGAAAGGGCGGTTAGAGATTGAAAGGTAGTTGGAGAATTCAAGAGTGTGCCTTTATGAGGAGTGAGTAATGGTGGTTTTGAAATGAAGAAGGAGCATTAAAAATTTCAGTGAACATGCGGGCGAAGAAATGTGGTCAGCAAGTGGATGGGGAGGGGATAGAGGGAGCAGGAGGTGTATCTCCTTTTAGAAATATTTGGCTGTACCAGATGTTTCTCATGCTCAGGTCTAAGGATCACACCCTATGTTGATTTACACATAACATATTGTAATGTAGGCTCCCGAGGTATGGAAAGTGGTCCATGCCGTCCAAGGCCTTGTTGTGGATTTTGATAATCGGGGGGCAGCACTGTGTGGTGGGGGCACATACCTCAGGAGCCTACTGTCAACAAGGGCAGACGTCGACGACGAAGTCCAACACCACCTTCAGTGTGCCAGTGCAGGCTTCGGTCGCCTGAGGAAGAGAGTGTTTGAAGACTAGGACCTCAAAGCCAGCACCAAGCTCCTGGTCTACAGAGCAGTAGTGATCCCTGCCCTGCTGTATGCTTCAGAGACATGGACCATGTACAGCAGGCACCTCAAAGCACTGGAGAGGTACCACCAACGCTGCCTCCGCAAGATCCTGCAACTCCATTGGCAGGATAGGCGCACCAACGTCAGTGTTCGTGCTCAGGCCAACATCCCCAGCATCGAAGCTTTGACCACGCTCGATCAGCTCCGATGGACAGGTCACATTGTCCGCATGCCTGATACGAGACTCCTAAAACAAGCGCTCTACTCGGAGCTCCGGCACGGCAGGAGAGCCCCAGGTGGGCAGAGGAAACGCTTCAAGGACACCCTCAAAGCCTCCTTGAAAAAGTGTAACATCCCCTCCGACACCTGGGAATCCCTGGCCCAAGACCACACAAAGTGGAGGAGAAGCATCCGGGAAGGCGCCGAACACCTCGAGTCTCTTCGCTGGGAGCAAGTGGAAGCCGAGCGCAGGCTACGCAAGGAGCGCACGTCAACCCAAACACCCCACCCACCCGTCCCTTCAACCACCGTCTGCCCCACCTGTGACAGAGACTGTAGGTTCCGCATTGGACTCATCAGTCACCTGAGAACTCATTTTTAATGTGGAAGCAAGTCATCCTCGGTTCCGAGGGTCTGCCTAAGAAGATTGTAATGTAATGTTGCTCAGAGTTATTACTGTAATTTGATCACTGGAATTAACACCATCAAGAAAGACTTGCATTTATATAGCACCTTTCACGACCTCAGGATGTCCCAAATGCCTTACAGCCAAGTTAAGTATTTTTTAAGTATAGTCACTGTTGGAATGTAGGAGACGCGGCAGCCAATTTGCACACAGCAAGGTCCCACAAACCGCAGTGTGATAATGACCAGATGATCTGTTTTAGTGATGTTGACTGAGGGATAAATATTGCCCAGGTCACCAGAGAGAACTCTGCTGCTCTTCTTCAAAATAGTGCCGAGGGATCTTTTACGTACACCCGAGTGGTTTAATGTCTCACCTGACAGACGGCACTTCCCACAGTAAAGTATTCCCTCAGTGGAGTGTCAGCCTGCATCAAATCTCTGGAGTGGGACTTGAACCCACAACCTTCTGACAGAGATGAGAGTCTTACTGCTGAGCCAAGCCCTTGGGTCCCCATAGTCTTCAGATAATAGAACAACATTCTGTCAGATGCAACACCTGCCCTTTACCTCCTCCCTTCCCACTGTCCAGTGCCCCAAACACACCTTCCAGGTGAAACAGCAATTTACTTGTACTTCTTTCAAATTTAGTATACTGTATTCGTTGCTCACGATGCAGTCTCCCCTATATTGGGGAGACCAAACGCAGATTGGGTGATGGCTTTGCGGAACAACTCCATTCAGTCTGCAAGTGTGACCCTGAGCTTCCGGTCGCCTGTCATTTTAATTCTCTGCCCCACTCCCACTCTAACTTCTCTGTCTTTGGCCTCCGACACTGTTCTAATGAAGATTGAGGAACAGCACCTCCTCTTTCGATTAGGCACTTTACAGTCTTCCAGACTCAACATTAAGTTCAACAATTTCAGATCATAATCTCTGCCCCCATTTTTTTGGACGGCAGCTGTTGATGATTCTGCTATTCCCAGTTACACCTCCACCAGACCCATCTTTTTTTTACTTGTCCCATTACCATCTCCTTTTGCCTTGTACCATCATCCCTCTTGTCATTTAATCTTTTTGCTTGTGTCGTTTAATCTCTCCTGCCTTCCACCCGATCACAGACCTTCCCTTTTGTTCTTTCCTCCCTCTGTACTTGCTTAAAACCTGTTACATCTCTAACTTTTTCCAGTTCTGACGAAAGGTCATTGACCTGAAACGTTAACTCTGTTTCTCTCACCACAGTTGCTGCCTGACCTGCTGAGTATTTCCAGCATTTTCTGTTTTTATTCTGTTAGATCATGTCCTTTAGGCTGTAATCTACAAATTTAAAAGTAGAATATGAATGATTATTTCCCAAGAATCATTGGCCAATTTATATTGACTACATTACCGTTATTTAATTTGTCTTTATGTATAAATTACCTGTCATGCATGGCTCAGTTTATCTAATGACATCTGCTGCCAGCATAAAACTAAAAAGTGCATGAACTCTGAGATGTATTATAAATAAAGAACAGCTACAGGGTGCAATGTTTCATATAACAATAGCTGCAGCAAAGTTTTTTTTTATTAGGCACCATCCATCATTGTCATCTTATTTATAAAAAGGCAGAGTATCACTTTGCCAATTCCCACCCCTCCCAAAAATGTGTTTGAAAATTGCCCCCCTGTGAAACCTTACTTACGTTGTGTGCCTAGAATATGTGGGCTTTGAAATGGCATTGAGCTGTGCCCATTTTACAAGTGTAAAAGCCTAAAGGTCCAACATGGTGGGTGGCAGGTGCATGCTCATTTTATACCTGGTCATGCCTCTGCTTTCAGTAATTCAGCTCTGATTTGATCATAGTACAGATGAACACGAATGTCCAGAGCAAAGTATTTAAATGGAGTTTGCCTTTTGAGAGCTTTACATATTGACTCGAGGTCCATTTCCGCAGACACACAATGAATTGGAGTTTCCATGGTAACAAGATAAACACAGACCAGGAAGGCCATTTGAAGGTGAATTCATCCATCAGAAGTACTCCCCATTACAGCATTAAACTGCTTCTTAAATATAAATCGGTGTCTGATATTTCCATGGGGTACATCCAATCCACTGCCATAACCTTGGCGGAAGGTCGGCAGAACCCCTGGAGAAACAGTGTAACCAGTTAAAAATGGCAATTTTACGCCAATTCTCCAGGGTTTTCACTGAGCTTCCATTGAAGTTACAGCAGGAGGTTTGGAGAACACCGTAGACATTCCCTGCCTAGAGTGTTCACCCCTACTGGTCTAGCTGTCTGTTCATTGATATTGGTCTGGAGTCTCCTGTCGAATGGACGGATGAGCCTCAGTTGTTCTGGGTGAGCTGATGGGAGAAGAGCCCGATCCTGGATGCACATATACGGCTGCAAATATCGTACTGAAAGCCAGGGGAGGCGGGTAGAGGAGTTGCCTTGCGTGACAGATCATGCAACCCTCAAATGAATTCAAACTGACTCAGCAGACATGCTGCCATCGTGTTTTGTCGGTGAAAGTGTCTTTCTAGGTGTTAGGGTTAGTACTGCAAGATTTCAAGGAGGCTTTTAGTGCATTTTTACAGGGTTCCATCTGCCCACCTCCCTTGCAATATCCGGACTGCAGCTCGCCATAGAAGATGGCTTTGGGAATTCTATTTTCAGGTATGTGAAGGATATGTCCGGAGTCCAGACCAATGTAACTGGACCTTTTTTTATCATGGCCTCGATTCCAGTTATAGTGCAGCGCTTGAGGACATCAGTGTTAGGCACCCTGTCCTGCCATTTGGAGCCAGAGATAAGTCATAGACAATTTACAAGCGGAACTGGTCAAGCTGCTTGATGTGATGGCGGGAGCAGATCCACGACTCCAATCCCTATAGTAAGGTGGCGAGGCCAACAGCTTGGTCTACAGCAACTTTTGTTGGCAGATGATCTCCACCCAAGTTTGCCAGAGGCGAAGCTGGCCCTTCCAATCTGCTGACGTCGTCATTGGTTGCGGTGTTCTCCCAGAACTCTTTATGTGAAGAGCTTGCTGATTTTGGGGCAGCTGCTGTAATATGCTTGGGTAGAACAACTGAAGGACAGAGACGGGATGAGTTGCTAGTCCATGTGCTTGTTTATTAGGCCAGAGCGAACTGAGCATGCTCATAGTAAACCATGTGATAATACACTGCTTTCCCCTTAAAAAAAAGTATGTATTTCCCTCTCAAATACAACAAAGCTATGGTCCCACCTTTCCCAGCATTACATGTACCACATAACAAAACTCACGACTTTTTTAAAAATGAGCTACAAATCCAGTTCAATAACAGGTTTGCAGAGCCTTTCTGATCTCCTTACAGAATGTTTTGGTGTTGAACCAATTTTCGGGCTCTTTTGTTTTGGTTCTGAATTCATAGATGATCCTGTTTCTATCTCAGACTTGTTTGAACCTGGTACTTCAGTCACTGAAGTCTGAACTGAGTCAAACTCATGTATGTGTTTGTGATCAAGAGGCTCACGATCATGTCATGGTTCATCTCTACCAGAGATCATTTGATCTACATGAACACTTTGGATTTTGTCACCAATTTCAACCAAATATCCCTTGGTTCCAGCAACCTCTACTATGGTTCCTACTCGACTTGCCAGGGGGACTGAGAACATGAACACACCGTTTTGTTTGAAACTGTGTTCTTTCTGATTCGTGTCATAATAACATTTCTGACTCAACTGTTTCTGTTCAATTCTTGAGGCCAAATTTGGTTCAACAAGACTCAATCATGTTCTCAATCTCCTCTTCATCAAGAGCTCTGCTGAGGTATGTCCAGTTGTAGTTCTGTACTTCAGCAAGAAATTTGCCAAACGTTGCTTCATGCTGAGTCCCAAACAACCCTGCAACACTTGCTTTTTGAGAGCTTCTTTCACTATTCTGACTGACCTTTCGGCTGCTCCGTTTGAAGCTGGATGATATGGTGGAACGAGAGTGTGTTGATACCGTTCCGTTTCATGAATTCTTGGAATAGAGCAGAAGGGAACTGAGGGCCATTGCCAGAAACAAGCTCTTCAGGTTAGCCATGACATGCAAAGATAGACCTCAACTCAGTTGTAGTATTTGCACTCTTGTGTTTCACTTCAATCCACTTTGAGTGACTATCTACAAGTACCAGGAAATAATCATTTACTTTCTCACAGAAGTCTACATGTACTCTCTGAAAAGGTCTACTTGGTCGTGACCAGGGTTGTAGTGGCGTTTTGGGTGGTTTGTTTCTGTAATTTTGGCAAACGCTGCATTTGCTGACAAGTGATTCAAGATCACTGTCCAACCCAGGCCAGTAAACAAAGCTTCTTGCAATTGATTTCATACTGACAATCCCTGGGTGTTCAGTATGAAGTTCGGCCAGAATTCTATCTCTTAAAGAAGTAGGTACCACCACTCTGTTTCCCCATTTGATACAAACTTGCTCACAAGACAATTCAGTATGATGGCTATGGAATGGTTTCAATTCTGTGTCCATACACTGACCAGACCATCCATTCAACATGTTTTCAGTACTGAGCCCTTTTGAGTCTCATCTCAGTTGCATTCACGGGAAAGTCTTTGTCAACTGCACCTAACATGAAAATAGTACCTTCATCTCCAACACTAGTCCTCATGTGACAACCTGGACAAGGCATCTGCGATTGCATTTTGCTTTGAAGTGTGATATTCAATCGTGTAGTCATATTGTGACAACAACACTGCCCAACGTTGCATTCTTGATGCGGCCATTGCAGGGATGGCAGATTTGGGCCCCAATATTGCAAGGAGCGGTTTGTGATCGGTTATCAGGGTAAACTTTCTGCCGATCAGGAACTGTTGGAATTTCTTGATTCCAAACATTATGGTGAGTGCTTCCTTTTCAATTTGCGTGTAGTTTCTTTCGCTCTTTGTGAGGGTTCACGATGCGAACATGATTGGTTTCTCTTGGCCGTCATCCATTACGTGACTTATGACGGTTCCCATATCGTAGCTAGAAGCATCACGCGCTAACTTAAGCTCACGCTCGGTGTCGTAGTGCACAAGTAGAGCATCGCTAGAGCGCTTTTGTCCACTTCCACCAGACATCCTTTTTGAGGAGCTTGTACAATGGAACTAACATGGTCACTAACTCAGGTAAGAAACGTCTGTAGAACTGGACCATTCCAAGGAAAGATTTTAACTCGGACACTTTCTGTGGCTTTGGAGCATTGATGACAGCATCAAGCCATTTGCATCAACTTTCAGAGCAAGGTACACAACCTCGGGCTGCACAAAAGCACATTTGCTCCTTTTCAATTTGACATTGTG
Source organism: Somniosus microcephalus (assembly GCF_052327205.1). Lineage (NCBI taxonomy): Eukaryota > Metazoa > Chordata > Chondrichthyes > Squaliformes > Somniosidae > Somniosus > Somniosus microcephalus. The sequence continues at coordinate 65,486,784 of NC_140998.1, read as the reverse complement.
GGCATTCAACCTTTGAAGCAATATATCTAGCACTTCTAGATTTTCTTCCTCACTGCTTGTTGCAATCAGCACATCATCTTGATTGCATAAGCAATTTGGAACTCCTTGCAAAATCTTATCCATCGTAGCCTGGAAGATTTTGGGGGAGGACTTTCCACCATATGGCAGCTTGGTGTATGAGTACAGTCCCTTGTGTGTGTTGATGGTGAGATACTGTTGACTCTTTGTCAACATTCAGCTGAGCGTAAGTGTGCGACAGGTCAAGCATGGAGAAAACCTTTGAGCAGAGAGTGCTGCATACAAATCTTGCGATGTAAATAATGGGTACTGCTCATTGTCAACTGCTTGGTTGATAGTAACTTTGTAGTCACCGCACAAGCGTACAGTTTTGTCTGCTTTGAGCACTACCACAATCGGGGTAGACCATTCACATGTCAGTTTTTACTAGCACTCTGTTCTCTCTGAGCTTCGCTAGCTCTTGCTCCACCTGACTTTTCAACAATATAGGCAGCTTTACTGACTGGCCATTGTGTTGAACTGTACATTCCATTTGTCCACATGTCTTTCGGATTTCTCTGGAGTAGGTTTTTAACTCTATGGTACTCTTTGTAAGTGGTATTTAATTACATTTACTCTCATATGCCATTACTCATGATAGAGCAGTCCACCGCCATGTCGATACACATGTTGCTCGTTGATCAAAAGTTCTGTACGGAAATCTTTCTCGACTGTTAGCGTTGCCACTAATGGGCTACTGTAGATGCCTAGTTCTTCAAAATCAGGTGTGCTTACTTCAATATTGTGAACTCCGCCATTTTGTTGTCGCTGCTTTGCATTTCCACTAGACTGGTTCCTACTTCCTGTTTTGGATCTAGCTCTGTAAGCTGTTGAAATATGGCCTTGCTTCTGGCAGTGAAATCACTTCACATTTCTGTATTGTTAGGACTATGGTGAGTGATTTCAATTGTAGTGATAACATTTCACTGAACTGCTCTCATTGACATGCTTTTGACTCGGTCTCACAGCTTTAGGTACGGCGGTGGCTTTGTGACTTTAGACCTCAGCTGCACTAGTCACTTGAGTTGGATGGAGCTCCCTAGCATTCTTAGGTGCCATCTCCATAGATAGGGCAATTTTGCATGCTATGTCAAACATTAGGTTCAGAGTGTTCAGTAACTTGGACTGTGTGCACTCATCCACTAGTCCACACACAAACTTATCTCGCAACGCACGATCCAAAAATGTGCCGAAGTTACAATGTAAAGACAGATTCTTTAGAGCTACAATGTACTCACTGATGGTTTCACTTTGTTTTTGGTTTCTGGTACCAAACTTACAGCTCTCTGCTATTTCTAATGACTTTGGGTTAAAATGGTCTTCAAGGTTCTCGACAATGTCTTCAAACGACACATCCTTCGCTTTCCCTGGCGCGATTAGATTTGTCAACATTCTGTAGACATCTAGCCCGATCTCCATTAGAAAAATTGCTTTCTTCCATTCATGAATTATTTTATTTTGAGCTTGAACATTCTCATCTGCACCTTCGGTCTCAATAATGTTATTGGCCATAAAAAGCATCTCCATCTGCTCAATGTAAGAATGAATGAATCCCGTAGGTGGCAGGTTCAGAAAGTGGTTAAAAAAGCATACAGGATACTGGGCTTCACAAATAGAAGCATAGAGTACAAAAGCAAGGAGGTTATGAGTGAACCTTTTATAAAACACTGGTTCGGCCTCAACTGGAGTATTGTGTCCAATTCTGGGCACCGCACCTTAGGAAGGATGTGAAGGCCCTAGAGAGGGTGCAGAAAAGATTTACGAGAATGATTCCAAGGATGAGTGTCTTCAGTTATGTGGATAGACTGGAGAAGTTGGGGTTGTTCTCCTTCGAGCAGAGAAAGTTGAGACGGAATTTGATAGAGGTATTCAAAATCATGAGGGTCTAGACAGAGTAGATAGAGAGAAACTGTTCCCATTGGCGGAAGGGTCGAGAACCAGAGGACACAGATTCAAGGTAATTGGAAAAAGAACCAAAAGCGACATGAGGAAAAACTTTTTTATGCAGCGAGTGGTTAGGATCTGGAATGCACAGCCTGAAAAGGTGGTGGAGGCAGACTCAATCATGGCTTTCTAAAGGGAAATGGATAAGTACCTGAGGGGAAAAGATTTGCAGGGCTATGGGGAAAGGGCGGTGGAGTGGGACTAGCTGAAGTGCTCTTGCAAAGAGCCGGCACGGGCTCAACAGACTGAATGGCCTCCTTCTGTGCTGTAACCATTCTATGATGCTATAGGCGCGGCCATGCTTGTCCCGATCCCATCGAAGTGACTCAGCACGCTACCTGTGTACATGTGAGAATCAACGCCACTGTTGCTATGTATACATACACGCGAAGGCGAAGCACAGACGTCAGCATTAACAGTACAACATCACAAAAATTCAGTCTAGGTGTCACAAATTCACCTTAAACTTGTCCACTCGAAGGTTGAACACTGTGTCCTTGCATGATCCCTAAAAATGGCTTTGGGATCCCATCCTCGTTGCCAAAATGTAATATACTTGGGTAGCACAACTGTAGGACAGAGACACGATGAGTTGCTAATCGTGTGCTAGTTTATTAGGTGCTCATAGTAAACCATGTGACAAACCATGTGATAACACATTACAGCTGCATTTTGAGCAATGTTGGAGTTTCCACAGGGTGGATGTGGGGTGGGTGGCTGACAAAGGAGTTTATTTGAATAATCAAATCTAAAGATGACAAAAGCATTGATAAGAGTTTATGGTGGAGAGACTGCGATGGGGTCAACATCAACAAATATTATGCAAGTGGAAACAGTCTTGGTGACAGATAAGGTGTGGGGTATAAAATGCAAAACAGGATGCCAAAGTTTTACCTGGTCTGGTTTAAACTAAGCAAGTGGCTGGGGTGAGGAATGGAATACATGGGCAAAAGTAATGCCTTCAGTCTTCCCAGTGCTAAATTGGATGATGTTGTGGCTCATTTGTGGCTTGATGTCAGACAAGCAGTTTGTCAGCATGGAAGTGGACATGGGGTTAAGGAGGGTAGACCTAGGTGTCATCAGCAAACATAGAAGCCGGCCTTTGCCTGTGGATTATGTTGTCATGGGACAGCATGTAGATGAGGAAAGGGAGGGGACCAAGGATAGATCCTTGAAAGACCCTGCAGGTGAAAGTGCAAGAGTAGGGAAAAAAACATTTCTGGAGATGCATTTGCTGCATTCAGATAGATAAGAGTGAAACCACACAAGGGCAGTCCCACAGAGCTTGAAAATGGAGGAGGATGACATGGCCCACTGTTTCGAATGCTGTGCACAGTCGAGAAGGAATAATGCACCATGCCTACAACCACAGAGGATGTCAGGTATGTCTACTACCAGAGCTGTCTTGGTGCTGCGAGAAAGGTAGAAGCCAGACTGGATGGATTTCAACAGGGAGTTCTGAGAGAGATGAGTACAGTTGGGAGAAAACTTGTTTGAGAACTTCATAGGAGAAAGAGCAGTTATAAATTAGAAAGAACAGATGGATTGAGGACCTTTTTTAGGAGAGTGATGGTGCCTGAACAAAGGGAACTGTTAATAATAGCAAAAAATTGGGTTTTGTGGATAAATAAGTGAAGAAAAGCCCAGCAGGGGTAGATGGCAGAGAAACTGCAGAGTGACGGAGATCAAGACTAGAGTGCGTGGGGGACTTGGAGGAGCTCTTCTCTGAACTGCCTTCAGTGTGTGAATATCTCCCCTGTGTCTCATTGACCAGCACTGGATACAATATTGAACATGTGGTCTGATTAAAGCATCACACAGTGTGACCATGACTTCCTCTGACCTGTACTGTACTGTTTTTGTTATATAGTTCAGCATTCTATTTGCTTTGTTGATTGCTGCTCTGCAGTGATTGGACATGCTGAGGCTTCACTCACTCCTAGGTCTTGTTCAGCTTTATCAACTCCATTCATGGAGTACATGTGCACCTAGTTTCCCTTCCTCAAGCAGTACTTTACACTATTGGCATTAAATTTCATCTGCTATTGTCCTTCCTACTTGCACATTTTCTCAACTCATTTTGTATTTTATGAGCGGCCTCCAGATTCAACTTTTCCTCCTAGTTTGGAGTCATCTGCAAATCTGACAAATTTATATTGATTTTCTAAATTCATTGATGTAAATTAGAAACTGATTGAAAACTTTCAGGGATATACATCATAACTCTGAATTAATAGCAACACAACAACTTGTATTTATATAACACCTTTATCATAGTAAAACGTCCCAAGGCACTTCACAAGAGTGTTCTCAAACAAAATTTGACACCAGGCCACATAAGGAGATATTAGGGCAGATGACCAAAAGGTTGGTCAAAGAGGGAGGTTTTAAGGGGCGCCATAAAGGAGGAAAGAGAGGTGGAGAGGTTTAGGGAGGGAATTCCAGAGCTTAGGGCCTTGGCAGTTGAAAGCACAGCTGCCAATGGTGGAACAATTAAAATCGGGGATGCTCAAGAGGCCAGAATTGGAGGAGTGCAGATATCTTGAAGGGTTGTAGAGCTGGAGATTACAGAGATAGGGAGGGGCAGGGCCATGGAGGGATTTGAAAACAAGGGGAGAATTTTAAAATGAGGCGTTGCTTAACCGGGAGCCAATGTAGGTCAGCGAGCACAGGGGTGATGGGTGAACGGGACTTAGTGTGAGTTAGGACGCGGGCAGCAGAGTTTTGGATGACCTCAAGTTTATGGACAGTAGAACATGGGAAGCCGGCCAGGAGTGTGTTGGAATAGTCAAGTCTGGAGGTAACAAAGGCATGGGTGAGGGTTTCAGCAGCAGATGAGCTGAGGCAGGGGCGGAATTGGGTGGAAATAGGCGGTCTTAGTGATGGCACAGATATGTAGTCAGAAGCTCATCTCGGGGTCAAATATGATACCAAGGTTGCAAACAGTTGCCAGGGAGAAAGATGGAGTTGGTGGCTAGGGAACAGAGTATGTGGTGGGGAATGAAAACAATGCCTTTGGTCTTCCCAATATTTAGTTGGAGGAAATTTTTGCTCATCCAGAACTGGATGTCGGCCAAGCAGTCTGACAATTTGGAGACCTTGGAGGGGTCAAGGTGGTGAGGTAGAGCTGGGTGTTGTCAGCGTACATGTGGAAACTGACGCTGTGTTTTTGGATGATGTCGCTGATGGGCAGCATGTAGATGAGAAATGGGTGTGGAACAAGGTTCCGGGAGCAGGAAGAGAAGCCGTTGCAGGTGATTCTCTGGTTACCACTGGATAGATAAGAATGGAACCAGGCGAGTGCAGTCCCACCCAACTGGATGATGGAGGAGAGGCGTTGGAGGAGGATGGAGTGGTCAACTGTGTCAAAGGCTGCAGACAAGCCAAGAAGGACAAGGAGGGATAGTTTATCTTTGTCACAGTCACATAGGATGCCATTTGTGAGTTTGATGAGTGCCGTTTCGGTAGTGTGGCAGGGCAAAGACTGACCATGGTGTGTTTACAATACTACAAAACAACTGTCATTTAACAGTATTATAAGTAAAGGATCAGTTGTTTGCTGAATATTTAACTAAGATTGCAATATTTATGTCAAAAGCAGCATTTGCTCTCATTTTATATTAAATTATATATTTAACTCCAAAAATTAAAAGTCCAACATTTTAATATCGTTTGCAATGATCTGGTTTCTTTCACTAGCAATATGTATTATTGGTTTGCATATTATTAAAGGTATTTAATAATTCATAGCATCGAACCAGCTTTGTACATTCAGACTTTCTCATAATTTGCTTTCAATGGTTGCTCAAGTTACATGAATTTTGTAGGGAAATCATTGGTGGGCAGCCACCTATCGGCTACTGTCTTACTGCCTATTCATACTTAGGAAATAGTAGTAGCACACAATTGTTAACTTCAAATTAGTTTCTGGATGTTATTTAACCGATCATCAGGTACACAAAAGCAAATGAGAAATTACCGTTCAAAAACAGATATGGGCCAATAATGGTTTCACGTTACAAGGTATGAATTTTTTTCCACGCAAATCTATTCGCTCAATCATTATTAAGAACTATAATGGCACTGTCTCTATAAAGTTCAGTTTATGTAAATTGTATTTAGCTGAACCCCATTTCTATTAAACACTAAACATAGTGGTTAAGGACCAAGCGGGATTTATTCATGTAAATAAGATAAAAACGAATGCTGCTTTCATACACTCTAAGTACTGTTTTAATCGACATCGATGGCACTTTTGAATTCTAACGGGGTCAAAGATTTTGTTGCACTTGGGGAGATCGCTCGGAAATTGCAGAGAACGGCCCTGAAAGGTTAAATTTCACTGATAACCAAGCTAATGGATCTGTTTCTCGCCCACTATTAAATGTTTCGGATTTCGCCCTCGGAGTTTTTTTCCCGAAATGTATATAGCTCCGAAATTTACATGAATCTGTAAAATGCATAATTTTGATGTATTAATTTGCTTTCCAGCAGATCCATGATGAAAGTTTAGTCATGATAATCGCGAATCAAAACATAGTTTTCCTTTATTTTGCGGCAAACGTCGTCATTGCAAATATCCTATATAAGAAAAGCGACATTATGCGACGGTCTGATAAATCCACGTTTCGCTACCATTCTTTGTCATGAATACTGGGCATTCATAGAATCATACAGCACAGAAGGAGGCCTGTACCAGCTCTTTGAAAGAGCTATCCAATTAATCCCACTCCCCTTCCATACGGGGGATGGAAAGTTTTTAACTGCAGTTTTCTAGCAGTTGAATGAGCTATCCTCCAGTCTCCGTGAATATTTCGCAATGGACAACTGGACAGAAAATGTTATGGTTTACAACAGATAAGTGAATGGTTGTATAAGGTAGATGGGACCAATATCAAGTATTTATAGACCTCCACATTCCAAACTGTACTTTAGCAATATCATGAATACCATCCCTCCCAAGTCACACATTATGAAGACATGGGCATATATTGCCATTCCTTCATATGGGCTGGGTCAAAATCCTGGAAGCACCCTCCCCCTCCCCCCCACCAATACATCATGTTTGTCTTGGCCACCATCCTGGTCCGGCGCATGCAGGGGTCCCCAATGGAGGGCTCTTTACAGAGAGTCCTCCCCTTATCTATTGGGGACTTGGCCTGAAGGGTGTTGCACGGAGCAGTCCCCTGCAATAAAGTTTTAAGTAAGTTCACAGACTCCCAGGCCGCCTGCCTTTTCTGCAGCCTGGAGGTGTCCTTGTTCCATGTTTATATGGAGTGTGAGAGGTTGCAGCCCCTTTTCCACTATTTGAAGAGGCTGCTCCTCGATTTCTGGCTGCACCTCAGTCCCACGCTCCTGATCTTTGGTCACCCGGTGCGGAGGGGAGCGGGCAGATCGGGGACCTCCTCATAGGGCTGCTCCTGGGCCTGACCAAAGTGGCAATAAACTGGTCCAGGCAGCGGGTGGTCAAGGGGGTCATTCGGCCCGACTGCCTGCCTCTCTTCCGCTGCCACGTTCGCACCCGGGTGGACCTGGAGATGGAGCACGCGGTGTCTGCCGGCACGCTCGAGGCCTTCTGCGACCGATGGACACCGCGGGGACTGGAGTGCATCGTCACCCCCCCCCCCAAATTTTAATTAAATTTGTTAAGTTTCATTTAATGTTTTATTAGTTAGAGTCTGTTTGTTTACGGGTTGCTCAAAGGAGTACACCATGTTTGGGAGAACCATCACCGCAAAGACTGCAGCCATTCAGGGAGAAGGCCCACATTCTCAGAACAACTGCATTGGGCATAAATGACAGTTTTGGCTGTGTCTGCCCACATCCTGGAAACAGGTAAAAAAGGTAAGTATAGGACGAAATAAAATTAAGGGCATATAGGGAACGCAAACTTTAAAAAAAAAACGATTAAGTTTACTCTGGGGCGACCTTTTAACATTTAAGGTTGTAAAACGTACCAAGGCGCTGAATGTAACTTCTATTTGCACACCCCGCACAAAATCCAAGTCGGACTGGAGACTTTACATTTGCAACAGGTGTCACGGACATTTATCCACCAGTCAGGACAAAGTTTACTGCCCTACCTAAACGATCCCTGCCCCACCCAACTGTATAAAGATCATTCTTCATAAATTTATGGATTTGTTAAACCGCATTTAATTGCGCAAATCTTTCAAAAAGCGCCTCCGATTCCCGTAGAGTCGTGTTTAGATTCTTTATATTGATGGAACGAAAATCCACTGAAATCAGATCACTGAAATATCACTTTGAAATTATATAAATCTTATTCTCACGCAGTTTTCAAATGTACCGTGTACTGAATCGATCAGATTTGCCAGCACCACCACTTAAGTATCTTCAAACTTTCCAAGTTGCCCTCTTCGAATAATGTTTTTTAAAAGATTATTTGAAACAAATATGTGCTAGAATATGTGATTCTTTAAGACATACGCGAACCTGGCACTTAGTGATCAAAAAATCCAGAGGAAAGTATTTACAGGTGAATCAAATATCAGTTCGCAATCTTAGTACTGGATAGACATGGGGAAAAAGTCTCACTGTAAGTAGTGATAAATTGTGCACGAAAAGTACTTAATGCGCTGGTTTGGAAAGGGAAGGGAAATTTCTAACCTGATCGGTAAGAGACGTAAGCCGATCGGTTGGAATATTATAAAAATGGACTACGTTGCTCGCCCTAACGCCCTTTACAAATACTAGCGTTCCGATAATTGATGCACATTTTATAGGAGAACTTGGGACAAAAAAACTTCACCTTCAGTAAGTACCGTTTACTTAAAATGATAAAGACAATTCCTAACTTCAAGCACTGTGGCAAAACAAAGAAAACTGTTGAAAAATAAGAAGCGGAATAATTCTTAGCCACATTTTGATAATGATGACATATATACAAAAAAATCAGGTTTGTAGACAAACTTTATTTGCATTTTTGTAAAAAAAAATTATACATACCCAACATTTCTTTCCTTCTTTGCGTGTGAGGCTGATCCGTATAGACCCATTCAAAATCATCTCGTCTCATTTTGATCCCCATAATGTTGGATGTTTAATAATGTGTGTGTGTGTGTGAGCAACCTGCCTGCCAGTACCGCTTCTGAACGCTGCCACCCACCTTAACGTAGCGGGGGAAAAAATGCGCTTCGCGTACCTACCCAGGGGAGGTGCTCCAGAAAACCACATTGGCAAAGGTCCAAGCAGGTGAGTAACAAAAGAGAACTGGATGCAAAAGTATTCACTCACAACCAATTACACACTCACACAGACACAAAAAAGGATTCCGAGATGCATTCACAAAACCCACGAAGGCTGGCTGTAGTGTTTTGCCGTGGAGTGTGAGTGTTACGTTTTAATGAGTGAGAGAGTTTGGCACATGGCAACAAGGGCAAATCATGAAGGACAGGAAGTGGAATGAAGTCTCGCGGTAGTTGCCGGCAGCGCCCGAGCGGATGGTGGCTGCCGTTTTTTTTTGTTGCGAGATTTGGTGCTGATATTTTCTAGTTAATTGTTGTTGAGATAAAGCGGGGGGCAGAAAGAGAAGGAGGCCAGGGGGAGGGGAAAAAACACCCAAGGAAAAGAAATTTTTAAAAAACCATGGCATCGGGCGATACTTTATATATCGCGGCGGACGGCTCGGAAATGCCGGCCGAAATCGTGGAGCTTCACGAGATCGAAGTGGAGACGATCCCGGTGGAGACGATCGAGACGACGGTGGTGGAAGGGGACGAGCACCAGCCCATGATCGCCCTGCAGCCCCTCAGCGACGACCCGAGCCAGGTCCACCAGGAGGTGATCCTCGTTCAGACGCGGGAAGAAGTGGTCGGGGACGACGCCGAGCTGAGGGCCGAGGACGGCTACGAGGACCAGATCTTGATCCCCGTGCCGTCGGCCGGGGCCGAGGAAGAATTCATCGAGCAGACCCTGGTGACCGCCGTCTCCGGCAAGAGCCGCATCAAGAAAGGGGCCGGCAAGAAGGCCACCAAGAAGAGTTACCTGAACGACGGGGGGTTAGACAGGACCGGCAGGAAATGGGAACAGAAGCAAGTGCAGATCAAGACCCTGGAGGGGGAATTCTCGGTGACGATGTGGGCTTCGGGTAAGCGATGGGGAAACCAAACCCTCGGTGTGTGTGTGTGTGTGAAAGGGGGGAAAGCAAAAAAAAATGATCAGTAACCAAAGTCCGCGCATTTGCGAGCTTTCCCTTCAGCTCTAGGGCGTGTCCCGCCGCATCGGGGATGGGGGAGGGGAGAAGAAACGGCGAAAAGGCGACTATTTCGGTTTTTTCCGCCACTCGGTTGGCTTCTCAATGTTTTTGTTTTGAAGGGAAGCCATGTTTCCCCCAGGTTATGGGCGCCGCCATGTCAGTATGGCCGCCCGAAAACATGGCTTCCCGATCGGGGAAGATGGCGGCTGAAGATGGCGGGCGGAGCGGGAGCGAGTGCGCTGCTGCTGTTCGGGCCTTGGGCTGCTGTGTGGCCGTTAGGCCCTCGCTCGCGCTAGGCCTCATGGCGTAGTTGGACTTTCCGCAACGGCGCAACCTAACCTGCTGAAACGTACACGTCAGCGGGCGAGCGAGCGAGGGGGTGGGGTCTCCTGATTGACAGCGGCGCGGGAGGCCGCGGGCAGCCAATCAGGTAGCGGAGGGCGGGAGGCTGCCAGCAAGTTAGGTGGACTGGGTGCCTAGCGAGTGGCATCGATTCGGGGGGAAGCTCGGCAGCCGCAGTGGCGCTCTGTCCTTACCGTTTCACTCTCGATCATTTCTGCCTTTCCGGTCCTGCGAGTTAATTTTGGAAAATCAAGTTCGTTCGTTTTGTCTTTTTTAAAAAAAAAAGGTGGATTCCGAAATCTAGGTATTGCGGAGGGCGGATGATTCCTTTTCCCACAGTGGTGGTGGTGGTGATTTTTAAAAAATGCTTTTCCTCATCAAACTTCGACGGGGAAAAAAGGCGATTTTTTTTCAATTGAATTTGTTTTGCGTTCGTTTTTCGAGATTTATTGCCCGCGGGTCGTGATTCAGAGTCTGGATTCAGAGTCTGAATTGAGATCGTTTGCCCCATGAAGCTTGAATAGTCAGGCAGTTGTACAAGGAAATATGTTGTAAAAATAAGTATCCGAAGCCCTGTGAAGCTTTGCGAACATCACTGTATTCAGATTCCGAATGTGACTTGGGATGATGTAGGGCAGAAGTTACCGCTTAGAACATTTTGGCACTCTTGTGGACCACTTTTTTGTTGTTGAAAGGTTAATGGGGGGGAAACCTTAAAATACGTGCCAATGTGGACGTGGGAAGACATATTCGGTGCAATTACGATGCTTGTGTCTGAGTGTATTTATGTTTTCCAGTAAAGACTACTCCAGGCAAGTTAACATTGGCAGCAAGTATAATTAGCACTCTTTCCCCCCCCCCCCCCCCCCCCACACAGTTTGATTTTATAATTAAAGGTCTGATTAGACCTACAAGGAGAGATTGTGTAGATTGGGCCTATACTCTGGAGTTTAGAAGAATGAGAGATGATCTCATTGAAACATATAAGATTCTGAGGGGGATTGACAGGGTAGATCCTGAGAGGCTGTTTCCCCTGGCTGGAGAGTCTAGAACTCGGGGGCATAGTCTCAGGATAAGGTGTCGGCCATTTAAGACTGAGATGAGGAGGAATTTCTTCACTCAGGGTTGTGAATTTTGGAATTCTCTGCCCCAAAGAGCTGTGGATGCTGAGTTGTTGAGTATATTCAAGACTGAGATTGATAGATTTTTGGACTCTTAAGGAAATCAGTGGATATGGGGATCGGGTCGGAGGCTGGCGTTGAGGTCGAAGATCAGCCATGATCTTAATGAATGATGGAGCAGGCTTGAGGGGCTGTATGGCCTACTCCTGCTCCTATTTCTTATGTTCTTGGACAATATGTTAATTTGTGGATAGAACAGTTAGAGAGCAAACACTAATTGAAAAATCCAGCCCAATCTTCAAGTATAGTACAGAATGATACAAGTTCTAGATTTTGCTGGCATTTTATCTTTAATTGAAGTGCTGATTGTTAAATAGATAGATAACTGCAGATAGATAACTGCAAATATTATAGTATCATCTGGAACTCAATAGAAGGGTATGGTTCAGTACATTGCAGTTTTATGCTTGAATCAGGCATACATTTGTCTGATGTAGCTAAAGCTTCAGATGATGGTGATTCTTTGTAATTTGTGAAAATAAAGTTGTTTGTTCATGTTATCATTTACCATGTTCATTCCTGCAACTTTATATTCATAACATTGGCATTGTTTGAAATTAGCCAGATGTTCAGACTTGCGTAACCTACTGAAGTTTGGTATTCATATAAAGTTGTCGGTCATGTTACGATCATTTTTACCTTCATACCAGCAAGTTTATATTCATAAAATTGGCATTGTTTGAAATTAGCCAAATATTCAGTCTTACACAAAACCTGCTGATGTTTGGTATTCATATTCAAACTATCTTCATCCTGTTAGCTGCAAGTGCTTCAGATGCTTAGACTAGGTGTTCTGCCAGCATAAACATGGCAGACTCTCTTCAGTCTTCTGCTCCTATTAGCAGGTGTCTCTCTTTTTTCTCCCCTCTTTTCCCCAGACAACTCTGTTACAACTGAATTGAAATTAAAAGGAAAATAAAGTACAAAATTGTGTGTGTATTTTTTTTAATATGACTTTGAGGAGCAGGTGCAACTGTAAAAGAAAAATGAGAGGCAATATAAATTAAATGGTTCAATTTTAAAGGAGGTGCAGGAACAGAAATCACTGGTTAGGCATCAGTTAGTCTATTGTGTCCAATTCCGGGCATGACAGGGAGGCCTTGGAGAGGTTGTAGAGGAGATTTACCAGAATGGTACCAGGGACGAGGGGCTTCAGTTATGTGGAGAGATTAGATAACCTGGAATTGTTCACATTTTGAGCAGAGGGGGTTATGGGAATATTTAATAGAGGTGCTGGGATTTCTGAGGGGTTTTGATAGTCAATCGGAAGAAACTTTTCATTGGCAGGAGGATCGGTAACCAGCGGACACAGATTTAAGATAATTGGCAAATATCCGAGGGTTTCGAGAATTTTTTTTACGCAGTGAGTTACGATCTGGAATGCACTGTCTGAAAGGGTGGTGGATATAGATTCAATAGTAACTTTCAAAAGGTAATTGGCTATATTCTTGAAAAGAAAAAGAATTGCAGGGAAGACTAATTGGGTTGCTCTTTCAAAGAGCTGGCACATGCACGATGGGGCAAATGGCCTCCTGTTCTGTTTGATGCTATATAATTGGTTACGTGAAAAGTGGCGGTGGAAAAAGATCAATTTTTTCTGTCTGCGTTCTTGTCATTTCCTTTGCCCATCTAGCTATGCATCTCCACAGGATGGTATGCAGAGCTACAATTTGGCTGTTGCCAGTGTACTGTCGTGTAGGTAGTTGCAAGGGTGTGCCAAGGATCATCTGGGTGTGGCTTTCTCCTCCAATTCCTGACGTGAGTACTTTGCTCCACACCACTGGCTCAATATTTCCTATACTGATGTTTCTGTTCTGACCATGTCTGCTAATTTTGTCTGGAATCGTGACCATTTTGTGTAATGGGCTTGTGTACATTTTAAGAATTGGATTAAGACTGAAAATTTATTTTACTTGAGATATTAATGAAGAAACCTCTAACCCAGTTCTCTGAAAGAGCATAACCCATTCCCTCTGGATCATTGTAATCTAAAATTGTTAATGACTCCAAGAGTTTATGAAGGCAGTATACACTGAAAATTATGTGTATATGTCAAAATAGAAATCCAAATAATTGAGTTTTGCAAAGGGTATAATTCAGAATTTAAGCTGGAGTAATTAGACCATTAAATATTTACAGTGTTGCAGATAAAAAATCAGTAGTTCTGGGCCATACAGAAAAGGGACGTCTGGTTGGATTGTGGGTCTCTGCTGAGTTTTCAGTTTATCTGGGCAAGTCCCCTCTTAATAAAATTTGCTTTTTTCCTTCCACCATTTCAGTTTTTATATTGAGCCAAATTACATTATCGTCACAAGTTTCTGACTCCCCTACCCTTATGTACTTGCCCCACTTTATTTCTTAGAATTAAATCCTTCCTTGTATGATTGAAAACATACTAATTTAGAAAGCAATTCGAGACATGCTGTAGAGAGCCATACCCATTAATTTGACTGTTGGGTCTGTGTTTTTCTCTAATTTGATTAGATCTTTTTTGCTTTTACTAATTTTGGTTACTCTATCAAAACCCTTGATAATTTTGAACACCTATTAAATCTCCCTTAACCTCCTCTGCTCTAAGGAGTACAATCCCAACTTCTCCAGTCTCTCATCTGACATCCTTCCTAAAGTGTGCACAGAATTGGACACAATACTCCAGCTGAGTCCTAACCAATGATTTAATAAGGTTTGGTGTAACTTCCTTGCTTTCGTACTCCATACCTCTGATTATAAAGCCACAGATCCGGTGTGTTTTTTTTTTGTAACAGATTTATCAACTTGTCCTGCCACCTTCAAAGATTTGCATATGTGAACTCCCAGGTCTTTCTGTTCCGGCACTCCATTTAAAATTGTACCATTTAGTTTATATTACCACCTCATCTTCCTTCCAGTATGCATCACTTCACACTTCTCTGCATTAAATTTCATCTGCCATGTGCCTGCCCATTTCACCAGCCTGCCGCCTTAAAGTTTGCTACTATCCTCCTCACTGTTCACGGCATTTTGTTTTGTTATCTGCAAACTTAGAAATTAGACCTATACCCAAGACCAGGTCATTAATATATATCGAAAGACCTGTGGTCCTAATACCAATCCCTGGTGGACACCACTGTATACTTCCCTCTGGTCTGATAACCAACAATTCACCACTCTGATTTCTGTCTCTTGGCCAATTTACTATCCGTCCTGGCACTGCCCCTTTAATCCCATGGGCTTCATTTTTGCTAGCAAGTCTATTATGTGGCACTTTATCAAATGCCTTTTGAAAGTCCATATATACAACATCCACCGCACTACCTTCATCAACTGCACTCCCTTTATTTCATTGAAGAACTCAAATCAAGTGTCCGATACAATTGGCCTTTAACAGATCGATGTTGGCTACTAACTTGGGCTTTTCCAAGTGACAATTTTGTCCTGGATTATGGCCTCGAGAAGTTTCCCTACCACCGATGTTAGGCTGACTGGTCTGTAGTTACTGGGTTTATCCCTCCTTTTTGAACAGGGTTGTAACATTTGCGACCCTCCAGTCCTCTGGCATGGCTTCCATATCCAAGGAGGATTGAAAGATTGTGGCCAGAGCCTCTGCTATTTCCACCCTTACTCTATCAGCAACCTAGGATTCATCCCATCCAAGCCATGTGACTTTTGTATCTCCCGATTTATCTATTTTTATCCTATACCATTTCTCTACACCCTCCTCCTTTACAATGATGTTGGCAGCATCCTCTTTTGTGAAGACAGTTGCAAAGTACTCATTTAGTATCTCAGTCATGCCCTCTGCCTCCACAAGAAGATTTGCTTTTTGTTCTCTCATTGACCCCACCCTTTGACTATCCTTTTACTCTTTATATGTTTATAAAATAGTCATTCTTCCCTTTTATGATACCCATTAATCTTTTCTCATACTCTCTTTGCTATTCTTCCTTTTTCAGTTCTCCTTTGCATTTTCTGCATTCTGCTTGATTCTCTACTGTACTGTCTACCTGACATTTATCATAAGCCTCCTTTTTCGGTTTCATTTTAATTTCAATTTCTTTAGTCATCCAGGGAGCTCTAGCTTTGGCTGCCCTTCCTTTCCCCCTTATAGTTCGGGTACAGACTACATACATTCCTATCTCCTCCTTGCTCATTTACGGTTTTACCTGCCAATCTTTGCTCCTGATCACCTGGGTTAGATCCCTTTTCAACTCACTAAATTAGTCAACTATCAGTTGAGTATCTTCACCATTAATTTTTCCTTGTCTTTTTCCATAACTACTCTAATCTTAATCATACAAAAGTGAAATACTGCGGATGCTGGAAAACTGAAATAAAAACAAAATGCTGGAAATACTCAGCAGGTCAGGCAGCATCTGTGGAGAGAGAAACAGAGTTAACGTTTCAGGTCGATGACCTTTCGTCTGACGAAGGGTCATCGACTTGAAACGTTAACTCTGTTTCTCTCTCCACAAATGCTGCCTGACCTGCTGAGTATTTCCAGCATTTTCTAATCTCAATCATATTGTGATCACTTTCCCAAATGCTCTCCTACTGAAACATGTTCCACTTGTCCCAATTCATTCCCCAGAACTAGATCCAGCACTGCTCCCTTCCTCGTTGGGCTGGAAACATAGTGATCAAGGAAGTTCCCCTGTACCCATTTCGGGAATTCCTCCCCCTCCTTGCCATTTGCACTGTTTCCCCCGCCCCCCAGTCTACGTTGGGATAATTGAAGTTCCCCATTATCACTACTATTGTTTTTACATCCTTCTGAAGTTTGCTTGTAGATCAGCTCCTCCATCTCCTCCCACTATTTGGTGGTCTATAGTATGTACCCAGCTGTGTAACAGCTCCTCTTCTCCTTAATTCTAACCAAATAGATTCTGTCTTTGAACCTTCAAGCACGTCATCCCTTTCCAAAGCTGTAACTGTATATTTGATCAATACTGCCAACCTCCTCCTGTTGTTTCCTTTCCTATTTTACCCGAATACATTGTAGCCAGGAATGTTAAGTTCCCATTTCTACCCTTGTTTGAACCAGGTCACTGTTACTGCCACTATATCATGATCCCATGTGGCAAGTTGTGCCTGCAGTTTACCAACCTTATTTGTCACGTTCCGTGCATTTACGCACATGCACTCCCAATCCACCTTGGTCTGCTTTACAACTCCCATGTTCGACCCCTTTTCTTTCTGGACTACTTTTTATTCTAGTAGTTTTCATTTAAGATTTTTGTCACTGCTTATTTCAGCCACTTCTTTGGTTGCATGAAATCCTGGTTCGATGGATCTTATTTCCCTTTCATTAAAAGGTAAAATTAGATTAAACCTTTGGTGCCAAAAACACCCAAGAGTTGCTGCACTCTTGATTCAGAAGTTTCAGTATTACTGTATTTGATTGCAATGCTTGGGTTCCTCTATCACTGTTGAGGTAAGTAAAATAATACCTTTTTTATTTTAGAGAAAGTGTCAACATTTCAAATTGAACACACCAAGACATTGGTGCACCAGGCAGATATGTTGCTGAATTCTTGATTTTTCCTTCCTTATTTTTGTTGTTTTGAGCTTTATTGAAATAAACACTTAGTTTCAATATTTCATGTAGACACCCATCAGTTTAAATGTAAACTGTATCCTAATGCTCAATATGCCTAGCAACGACACGGCGTCTCCTCCAACTATACTGTTATTTTCAAGATAGAAGACTGATAGAATAAAAGGGGATAGGGAAAAGAAATATTAAAATATTTTTGTGTGCTCGCAACCAGGAATAGCTAAATATTTTTTTCTTGGATATTGGAAGTTCCATTCATATAATCTGACAGGAACTGCACGTGTGCTTTCAGCTGAAAATAATGATTTGTTAAATTGGCCAAGTGTCCTCACAACATCAGCTATCTGAAAATGTATTGCTGCACACAGTAAGCAATGTAGGGCTCCAGTTGACAATTTTAATAAGTGGTGCAAGATTGAGCATATGGAACTGTTAATGGCATAATTTCATTTCAAACTGAAATGTTACTACTAACTCCAATACTTGATACAGGTCTTGTGTGCAAAATAACTGATGTCCAAGGGATGCAGACTTGGCATATATGGCGGACAACTGTTTTGGCCATTCACCGCCAGATCTGGCTGGACTACGTAAAGCACTATAGGGTCCTGCTCTCATCTGCCAAAACTGCTCACTATTCCAGGATCATCCTGGAATGCAAAGATAACCCTGGGCTGCTTTTCTCTACTGCTAACCGTCTTCTTAAACCCATCTCCCCTGTCTCCTCCACCCTCGCCTCCAACAACAAGTGCGAGGAGCTCATGGACTTCTTTGTTACTAAGATTGAGACCATCCATTCAGCTGCCTCTGCTGCTTCCCTCCCTTTCCCTAGCCCACTGGGCCAAACTTCCTCTAAGCTTTCCCCCCCCCCCCCCCCCCCACCCGGCCCTAGCCCTGAACTCGCATCTTTCTCTTTCTCTCCCACCTTCCCTCATGCCCTCTCTGAGCTCATCTTGTCTATGAGACACACCACCTGCTCCTTCGATTCTATTCCCACTAAACTACTGACCACCCAACTTCCCTTCCTGGCTCCCATGTTAGCTGATATTGTTAATGGTGTTTTCTCCTCAGGTACTGCCCCCCTCGCTCTCCAATCTGCTATCATCATCCCTCTCAAAAAACCCTTGAGCCCTCTGTCCTTGCAAACTACCACCCCATCTCTTAACATCCCTTTCCTCTCAAGTCCTTGAACGCGCGGCCGCCTCCCAAATCTATGCCAATCTTTCCCAGAACTCCAATCGGGTTTCCGCCCCTGCCACAGTAACGAAACAAATGACATTGTTTGTGACTTGAGACAGTGATTAAACTATCCCTTCTCGACCTGTCTGCAGCCTTTGACGTGGCTGACCGCACCATCTTCCTCCAAAACCTCTCCTCCGTTGTCCAGCTGGGTGGGACTGCACTTACCTGGTTCCATTCTTATCTATCCAGTCGTAGCCAGAGAATCGCCTGCAATGGCTTCTCTTCCTGCTTGCGGAACCATTACCTCTGGTGTCCCCCAAGGATCTATCCTTGGCCCTCCTATTTCTCATCTACATGCTGCCCCTTGACGCCATCATCCGAAAACAGTGTTAGTTTCCACATGTACACTGAAGACACCCAGCTCTACCTCACTACCACCTCTCTTGACCCCTCTACTGTCTCTAAATTATCAAACTTTGTCTGACAGCCACTACTAGATGAGCAGAATTTTCCTCCCAACTAAATATTGGGAAGACCAAAGCCATTGTCTTCGTTCCCCGCCACAAACTCCGTTCCCTAGCCACTAACACCATCCCTCTCCCTGTCAACTGTCTGTGGCTGATCCAGACTGCTCGCAACCTTGGTGTCGTATTTGACTCCGAGATGAGCTTCCGACCACCTATCTGCACCAACACTAAGACCGCCTATTTCCACCTGCGTAGCATTGTTCCGTTCTACCCCTGCCTCAGCTCATCTGCTAAAACCCTCATCCATGGCATTGTTGCATCTAGACTTGACTATTGCAGTTCTCTCTGGCCGGCCTCCCATCTACCGCCCTCCGTGAACTCCGTCATCCAAAACTCTGCTGTCTGTGTCCTAACTCGCACCAAATCCCGTTCAACCATCACCCCTGTGCTCCCTGACCTACATTGGCTCCCGGTTAAGCAACACCTCAATTTTAAAATTCTCATCCTTGTTTTCAAATCCCTCCATGGCCTCGCCCCTCCCTATCTCTAACCTCCTACAACCAATGTTCCCTTTAATTTTTTTGGGGGTGCATGGGCCCGTTAACGGGCCGTGCAGCACATTCGAATTCCCGTGCATGCGCAGTTTTTCCTGTTGTAAGCTGGCAAGTGGCCTGCGCGGGAGATCCAGACAGCCGCACAGCTTAAAGGGAACATTGCCTACAACCCTCCGCAATATCTGCTTCTTGCTCATCCTCGATACAATCGTACCGCCATTGGTGGCCGTGCCTTCAGCCGCAAAGCCCTAAGCTCTGGAATTCACTCCCTAAAACCCCGCCCTCTCTCCTTCCTTAAAACCTACCTTACACCAAGCTTTTGGTCATCTGCCCTAATATCTCCTTCTGTGGCTCAGTGTCAAATTTTGTTTGATAACGCTCCTGTGCGATGTTTTACTACATTAAAGGCGCTATATAAATACAAGTTGTTTAAGAAATCGGGGTGCAACAAAAAGGTGTAGTGAGGTTTCTTAAAAGACTCGATGTGGGTTTGGCAGTCATGTGTATAACCATTTCTCACCAAAAACATAAAATAAATGGAGCTAGCACACAAGGGAATTTGTGCAGCTGGTATAACAAAGAGCTCAACTGATGTTTTAAAAAAAAATCTAGATACTGCTCCTGTGGGTTAACAAATTGTGAAGTATATTTTAAATGAGCTGCTCTGAATAAGGATAATTCATTTTTCACAATTTATAATACATACTGGCATATCGCACTTCCCTAATGTGACTTTTGTTTATTGTAACATGCACCTTGGTTTTGGACCCATGTTCAATGCATGACAGTATATGCTGCATGCAGATAATCATGGTACTTTCAAGATTGTATTAGCTTTTATTTCTGTTCTGTTTTCTGCTTTTTTTATATTTAAAAAATGTTTTAAATGTCACTTTTGTGATTAAATAGGTACATACAATTTGAGCTTTAGTGCAATGAAAATGTCAGTAATATTCATGAAAATTCTTTGATAAATTATATTATTAAAATAACTTGTTACAGCAAGCTGAATGGTTGATGGGATATATGAAATAAACTTAGCCATATCGTGAATTAAGACTGATTTCACTAATTTCCCTGAGGGAGGTGTAACTTCATGGGATTTGTATCAAAGTAATTAAAGCACAATATTGTTACTTTACCAGATTTAGAAAGATCTGTTTCCAATCAATTTCTAGATCTCCAAAAGCTGTATTGTTGGATCTAGTTTGTAAGGAGTTGCTCTACATTGTTGGTCAATATCTCCCATCACAACACAAGCGGAAGGCTGCCTACAGTTATGTGTGAACTGTTATTTCCAATCCTTTGTGCAGTCATGTTGCAGGACAATTGCGTCAACATTCGGTGCTTGTTGTTGGATGAAATTTTATGTAAATCTGGAAGTCTGGTTTGGTGACGAGAAAGAAAATTGCATTAGTAGGTTGCTCCAATCGTGGAGCTAATAACCAGCACCGGTACAATGAGCTGAATGGCCTCCTATATCAATATTTCTGCAATTCTGAATCCAAGGGAAGGGGGTCATTTATTTTTGATCCCTAGTTGCCCTGAGAATATGGTAGTGGTCTTCTTGAACTGCTGAAGTCTCTGTGCTGAAGGTGCCCCACAATGGCTTTAGTTAGGTAATTCTAGGATATTTACCCGGCAACAATGAGGGAACAATGGTACTGTATATGCCCAAGTCAGAGTGGTGTGTGATGGAGGGGATCTTGGAGGTGATGGTTTTCCCATTATCTTGCTCCTCATATCCTCCTTGGGTGGTACAGGTTATGGTGCTTGGAGGTGCTGTCAAAAAAAAGCTTACTGAGTTGCTGCACTAGATAGTACCTCCTGAAACCACAGTGTGCTGATTGTAGAGGGGGTAGATATTGAGTCCAGTTATAAAGATCAAGCAGGCTGCTGTGCACTGAATAGTGTTGAGCTTGAATGTTGCAGCTGCGCCCATCCAGCGAAGTCTTCAATCACACTGCCAACTTGAGCTTTGGCGCTGGCGGAGTCAGAAGGTGACTTACTCCGCAGGGTATCCACCCCTGTCCTGCTCTTGTAGCCATATTGTTGATATGGCTGGTTCAATTAGGCTTCTGGTCAGTGGTGACCCTAGGATGTTGATGGTGGCGAGTTGGTGATGCTGTTGCCATTGAAGGTGAGGGGGTGGTGTCTTTTCTTTGTCCAGAAACACATTGGCTGGCACTTGATGCAAATGTCAACCTGCCACTAGACAGCCTAAGCCTGGATATTGCCCAGGTTTTGTTGTAGTCAGATATGGGCTACTTTGTTATTGGAGGAGTTGCGAGTGGAGCTGACCGCTGTAGAATAGTCAGCAAACAGACACATTCCTGACCTTATGATGGAGGGAAGGTCATTAATGAAGCATTTGAAGGTGGTCGTGCCTGGGGCACTGCCTGTTTGATTCCTGTAGTGATGCCCTGGGGCTATGATTGGCCTCAAACACCACAATCATCTTCCACTGGAAGGTTTTTCCCTTGACCTTGATTGACTTCAGTATTTCTAGGGCTCCTTAGTGCTATACTCAGTTAAATGCTGCTTTGATGATGGCAGTTATACTTGCCGCTGCTTTGACATTTAGCTCTTGCATCCATGCCTGAAACGAGGCTGTAATCGGCTGCAGCTGAGCAGTATGTTGTACACCTATTTAGTGATACCTCTTTCTATATGAGGAGGATAGTGGTAGACTTCAAGAGGACGTGGACAGGCTGGTGGAATGGGCGGACATGTTGCAGATGAAATTTAACGCAGAAAAGTGCGAAGTGATACATTTTGGTAGAAAGAATGGAGAGGAAATCTAAATTAACAGGTACAATCCTAAAGGTGCATGAACAGAGACACCTAGGGGTATATGTGCACAAATTGTTGAAGGTGGCAGGGCAGGTTGAGAAAGCAATTCAAAAGCTTATGTGATCCTGGGCTTTATGAATAGAGGGATAGAGTACAAAAGCATGGAAATTATGATGAACCTGTATAAAACACTGGTTTGGCCTCAACTGGAGTATTGTCCAATTCTGGGCACCACACTTCAGGAAGGATGTGAAGGCCTTGGAGAGCGTGCAGAAAAGATTTACGAGAATAATTCCAGGGATGAGGGACTTCAGTTGTGGATAGACTAGAGAAGCTGGGGTTGCTCTCTTTAGAGCAGAGAAGATTGAGAGGAGATTTGATAGAGGTGTTCAAAATCATGAGGGGTCTGGATAGAGAGAAACTGTTCCCATTGGCTGAAGGGTCAATAACCAGAGGAGACAGATTTAAGGTGATTGGCAGAAGAACCAAAGGCGACATGAGGAAAAACTTTTTTACTCGGCAAGTGATTAGGATCTGGAATGCATTGCCTGAAAGGGTGGTGGAGGCAGATTCAATCACTGCTTTCAAAAGGGAATTGAATAAGTACCTGAAGGGGAAAAAATTGCAGGGCTATGGGGAAAGGGCGGGGGAGTGGGACTAGCTGAGCTGCTCTTGCAGAGAACCGAATGGCCGCCTTCCGCGCTGTAACCATTCTATGACTCTATGCATTACCCTACATTTATCCGCATTAAAATCCATTAGCCATATCTCAGCCAATTTACATAATGTCTTAAGTTTTTCACCTCCTGTGTTTGAGTTGCATCTTTGGTGGACAGCGCATCTGTTATCTCCTAATCATTCATAAATATTGTAAAGAACTTGGGTCCCAGAGCAAATCCCTTTGGAACTCCATTGTTTGTGTTTACCCAGGCAGAGCGTTTTTGCCACCAAGCAATATTTCTGCTAATTTTTTTTGTGCGCGGTCCTTTAAATTTGCTGCGTGGTATCTTTTCCAGCGGCAACAGCTGGTGAGCGGCCTGTGAGGGACCTCCCGATCGATGCGCGGCTGCGCACCACCAAGTCAATTATCCATTCATCTAGAGAATTTATCATCTATGTCATGAACCTTGAGCTTCCTTACTAGCCTCTAATGAGGAACTTTGTCAAGATAGTCTTTATTAATCCTAATAGATGCATAACAGTATTCAAAGCCTATAAATAAGTTAATTGAGATGAGCAGTTTGTTAGGAAATGGGAACCTAATCTTGCACTGCTGACTCACACTCTCTCTCTCTGGCAATAAATCAACTCCTGCTCCATGACCTCTCCTGCCCAGTTAGAATGTGAAGAGATTTTGAGGTCTTTAATTACCAAATATTATTTTTCTGTCTTTTTCAGATGATAAAAAGACTGACATTGACCATGAAACAGTGGTGGAGGAACAGATCATTGGAGAAAACTCTCCACCTGACTACTCTGAATACATGACTGGGAAGAAACTTCCCCCTGGTGGAATACCTGGCATTGATCTCTCTGACCCAAAACAGCTGGCAGAGTTTGCAAGGTGAGCAGTGTATTAGAATGTCCATCCCTTCAAATCTATCTAGAACACCATTACCACGAGGATTGTTGTGATTCCAAAAAAAGCCCACAACAATCACCTCTGAACAACCAGGAATGGGAAATAAATGTGCCTTTTCCTGTGTCACCTACATCCGGAGAACAGTTTTTTTTAGTTACCCGTTTGTGCATTTGTGTTTCTATGTGAATCTACTTATCAAGAACAGGAAAGTGCTAAATATTGAATACTATTTGAATAACTATTTAAGTTAATGAGCTCAGAAACCCCAACTTGTATTAACAGGGAGCTTAGGAATGTTTTTTTTTTAAAGTGAATCAGGTGTTTGATGTGTGGAAATGCATCACCATATTTAAGTCTCTAAATCAAGCTACTGAGAAATCCATGCAAGTAGAGTTTATTATTATGATAGCAAAATATTGCAGATGCTGGAAATCCGAAATAACAACAGAAAATGCTGGAAAAACTCAGCAGGCCAGGCAACATCTGTGGAGAGAAATTAGAGTCAACGTTTCGGGTCAAAACCCTTTTGTTCTCTCCCTGCCTGGCCTCTTAATCTATTTCATTCCCTGTGCCTCTTTTTATTAGTCTTGATAAAGGGTTTTGACCCGAAATGTTGACTCTAATTTCTCTCCCACGGATGTTGCCTGGCCTGCTGAGATTTTCTGTTATTTAGAATTTATTATTGCCTGATCTGGAGTGCACATTCTATTTCCCAGAGTGATGCACCCCACTTATCTAAGTCCAGCAAGCACAGGTTGGCAAAGTCAAGGCTTTTGGACTCCCAACTGTGCAGAGAAATTGTGGGTGTTTAACCAGCTAAAAAGGTGTCGTTGACCATTACATTGCGTTTCCCAATGTTTAACTAGCCAGAATTACCCTACCTGCTAGGAAATTAGCCCAACTGGTTATCTGAAGCCAGATAAAAAGAATCTCGACCCCTGGTGATCAGCCTACCATTCCAGGATCCATTACTGAACCAGACTAACTAGTCAAATGGGGATTGTCTTGGAGGGTTGATTTGGTTCTGGAAGCTCATTGCCAGGTATGTCTTCTTGGCGTCACCTTCACCCCAGAGATACCATTGACCTCTCTCTTTCCTCTTCTCCTTTCCCTACCACACCCTCCTCTCCAAATAGGATAATGACTCGTTTATAGAATGTTCCTGCACAAGTCATTTGGTCTTTCAAGTCTTGCATAGTTTTCTCCAAGTCACACTCCCCTACTTACTCCCCCTTGCCCCTTCATATTTATAGAATCTGCTTCAACAACCATTACTGGCAGAGAATATCACATTCTAACCACTCTTGTTAAAAAAATTTTTTTTTTAAATTTCTAACCGTCTCATTAATTCTTTTGATTTAACTTAAATTTGTTCTCTCTTACCATCTCACTGATCAGTGGGAAAAATCTATTACTATTTGCCTTTATAACCCTGCATAAACTTGAAGATCTCCATCAGTTTACCCTTTAATCTTTTCAGCTGTTGTGTAGCCATCTCGTCCTAAATTCTCATATCTTCATAACGGTAACCCCTTATCCCTGGTAACATTCTAGTGATTCTGTGCATTTTTTTTTTTTTAATTTTCCTAAAATGGGATGCCCAAAAACTGCACAATATTCTAACTGGCCTTAAAGTCTTGTACAAGTTCAACATTACCTCCTTGTTTTTGTATTCTATGCCTCTAGATCTAAAACCAAGGATTTAATGTGGCTTTTTCTGGCCTTATTTACTTTCACTGTTACCTTTAATGACTCTTGTATCTGCACAACAATGGTCCCTCTGCTCCATTTAAACGGTGTAGTTTCTTTCTGCTTTACTTCTATCCTGATCATTTGCCTCTAACATGCTTGGGTTTGAGCTCTCACAAGTAACATGCTGAGTAGCACAACTCACCATAAAATGTATGAATGACACACAATACCACATAGAAAGGTGGTTTCATCAGTTGGAGATGCAAAGATTCAATTATTTAATTGAGGTTCTCTTGGCATGGGCTTTGGCAAAGAGACATGTTCATCATGAATATAGGGAGTTGGGAGGTAAATTTAAAAAATAGGACCTCAAAGGTAGTAATCTCAGGATTGCTACCAGTGCCACGTGTTAGTCAGTAGAAATAGAAGGATATTTCGGATGAATACGTGGCTAGAGGAATGGTGCAAAGGGAAGGGATTCAAATTCTTGGGACATTGGAACCGGTTCTGGGGGAGGTGGGACCAGTACAAACCAGACGGCTTGCACC
This sequence comes from Somniosus microcephalus, assembly GCF_052327205.1. Lineage (NCBI taxonomy): Eukaryota > Metazoa > Chordata > Chondrichthyes > Squaliformes > Somniosidae > Somniosus > Somniosus microcephalus. Next base: position 65,460,691 of record NC_140998.1, on the reverse strand, counting down.
TGGGCAGGACCGGGACCAATGTCCTAGGGGGAGTGTTTGCTAGTGCTCTGGGGGAGGGTTTAAACTAAAATGGCAGGGGGTTGAAAACCTGAGCAGGGAGACCGGAAAGGGAAACAAGGATAGAAGCAAAAGAAAGGAAGGAGAAAAACAAAGGTGGCAGTCAGAGAAATCAAGGGTTTAAATCAAACATGGCTACAGTAAATAATAATTCTAAAAAGTGTAAGAGTGTTTAAAAAAAACAAGCCTGAAGGCCTTGTTTTAATGCGAGGAGCATTCGTAATAAGGTGGATGAATTAGCTGCGCAAATAGAGGTAAACGGATATGATATGATTGGGATTCCGGAAACATGGCTCCAGGGTGACCAAGGCTGGGAATTCAACATCCATGGGTATTCAATATTCAGGAAAGATAGGCAAAAAGGAAAAGGAGGTGGGGTAGCATTGCTGGTTAAAGAGGGGATTAACACAATTGAAAGGAAGGATACTAGCTCTGATGTGGCATCTTTATGGGTAGAACTGAGAAATACCAAGGGGCAGAAAACGTTAGTGGGAGTGGTATACAGACAGTAATGCGGAGGTTGGGGATGGCATTAAACGGGAAATTAGAGACGCGTGCAATAAGGGCACAGCGGTTATCATGGGTGACTTTAATCTACATATAGATTGGGCTAACCAAATTAGTAACAATACTGTGGAGGAGGAATTCCTGGAGTGTATACGAGATGGTTTCCTGGACCAATATGTCGAGGAGCCAACTAGAGATCAGGCCATCTTAGACTGGGTATTATGTAATGAGAAAGGATTAATTAGCAATCTTGTGCAAGGCCTCTTGGGTCGGAGCGATCATAATATGATAGAATTCTTCATTTAAGATGGAGAGTGAAGTAGTTGACTCGGAGACTAGGGTCCTGAATTTAAATAAAGGAAACTACGATGGTATGAGGTGCGAGTTGGGTAGGATTGATTGGGGAATGTTACTCAAAGGGTTGATGGTGGATAGGCAATGGCAAACATTCAAAGATCGCATGGATGAACTACAGAATTTGTTCATCCCTGTTTGGCATAAAAATAAAACAAAAAAGGTGACTCAACCGTGGCTAACGAGGGAAATTAGGGATAGCATAAGATCCAAGGAGAAGACATATAAATTGGCCAGAAAAAGCAGTAAACCTGAGGATTGGGAGCAGTTTAGGATTCAGCAAAGGAGGACGAGGGGGAAAATAGAGTATGAGAGTAAGCTCGCAGGGAACATAAAAACTGACTGTAAAAGCTTTTATAGAAAAACATTGGTGAAGTCAAGCGTAGGTCCCTTGCAGTCAGAATCAGGGGAATTTATAATGGGGAACAAAGAAATAGCAGACCAATTAAATACATACTTTGGTTCTGTTTTCACAAAGGAAGATACAAATAACCTCCCAGAGATGTCAGGGAACATAGGGTCTAATGAGAGGGAGGAACTGAAAGAAATCAGTATTGTTAGGGAAATTGACGGGATTGAAGGCCGATAGGGCCTGATAATCTACATCCTAGGGTACTTAAGGAAGTGGCCCTAGAAATAGTAGATGCATTGCTGGTCATCTTCCAAAATTCAATAGACTCTGGAACAGTTCCCATTTATTGGAGGGTAGCTAATGTTACCCCACTATTCAAAAAAATGGTGGTAGAGAGAAAACGGGAATTATAGACCAGTAAGCCTGACATCGGTAGTGGGGAAAATGCTAGAGTCCATTATAAAAGAAACGGTGACAGGATCGGACAAAGTCAACATGGATTTACAAAAGGTAAATCGTGCTTGACTAATCTGGAATTTTTCGAGGATGTAATTGGTAGAGTAGATGAGGAGAACCAGTGGATGTGGTGTATTTGGACTTTCAGAAGGCTTTCAATAAGGTCCCGCATAAGAGATTAGCGTGTAAAGTTAAGGCACATGGGATTGGGTTAAGGTACTGACTTGGATAAAGAACTGGTTGGCAGACAGGAAGCAAAGAGTTGGAATAAATGGCTCTCTTTCCCGAGTGGCAGGCAGTGACTAGTGGGGTACCGCAGGGATCGGTCCTAGGACCTCAGCTATTCAATCACAATATATATAAATGATCTAGACGAGGGAACTAGATGTAATATCTCTCCAAGTTTGCAGATGACACAAAGCTGGGTGGGCGTGTGTGCTGTGAGGAGGATGCTGAGAAACTCCAGTATGATTTGGACAGGTTGGGTGATATGGCAGATGCAGTATAATGTGGATAAATGTGAGGTTATCCACTTGGGTGGCAAAGACAGAAAGGCAGATTATTATCTGAACGGCAATAGATTAGGAGAAGGGGAAGTGCAACGAGACCTGGGTGTTCTTGTGCACCAGTCGCTGAAGGTAAGCACGCGGGTGCAGCAGGCGGTTAAGAAGGCAAATGGTATGTTGGCCTTCATAGCGAGAGGATTCGAGTACAGGAGCAAGGTTGTCTTGCTGCAGTTGTACAGGGCCTTAGTGAGACCACACCTTGAGTATTGTGTGCAGTTTTGGTCGCCTTATCTGAGGAAGGATGTTCTTGCCATGGAGGGAGTGCAGCGAAGATATACCAGACTGATACCTGGGATGGCAGGAATGATGTATGAGGAGAGATTGGGTCGATTGGGCTTATGCTTGCTGGAGTTTAGAAGGAGAGGGGATCGCATTGAAACTTATGAAATTCTAACAGGACTGGACAGACTGGATGGAGGAAGGCTGTTCCCGATGGCCGGGGAATCCAGAACCAGGGGTCACCGCCTAAGGATAACGGGTAAGCCATTTAAGACAGAGATGAGGAGGAATTTCTTCACCCAGGGAGTGGTGAACCTGTGGAATTCTCTACCACAAAAGGCAGTTGAGGACAATTCATTAAATATATTCAAGAAGGAGTTAGATATATTTCTGAAGGGTAAAGGGATCAAGGGATACGGGGAGAAGGCAGCCATGATCCCATTGAATGGTGGAGCAGGCTCGAGGAGCCGAATGGCCTACTCCTGCTCCTATCTTCTATGTTTGAGGGAGACACCCCCTTCAGGGTATTCAGTGATGGGTTGTTTAGCCTCCAGGCAACATTTAATTTTGGACATTGGTTTTTATACAAGTTTTGTTGTGCAATTTACAAGGTGAATTGTAGTTGATGTATTTATAAAACCATCGATATTTATGAGTGAACAACTGTAAAATGGGTTTCATGAATCATTGTGATAAATATTAATTTCTTGTGTCTTGATGATTTTTGCCATATTCTGTATAGGATGAAGCCAAGGAAGCAGAAAGAAGATGATGCCCCTCGAACCATAGCATGTCCTCACAAAGTGAGTATATCAGTCAGGTACTGACACCATAAGTTTATTATACAGCAACAACCTTATTTAGGCTCTTTACTTAACAAAATCGAGGATGATTCAGGAATAAAGATGCGGTTGATGGGTTACAAGAGCTGTTTTTACATTACTCACAGAAATCACAGAAACCTCACAGTGCAGATAGAGGCCATTTCGGCCCATCGAGCCTGCACCGACACATATCCCACCCGATCCCTGTAACCCCTACACCAACACATATCCCACCCTATCCCCGTAACCCCACGTATTTAATCCCCCTAACACTAAGGGTCAATTTATCATAGCTAATCAACCTAACCCGCACATCTTTGTAGTAATTTATCTCATTTGCAGCCAGCAGTGAGAGTTCTCGCAAAGAAGTACTGTTGAAGAAGCAGGCCATACATAGTGTGTGGCATCCGAGTAACAGAGTGCCGTTTTATTTGAATGGCATGTACTTGTAATATTGTTAGACTTCACCCATCTCTTCGGTTCTGTTGTGCTTCATTACTGGCTACACTTTGTTTGTTTGATTTTTGATTGTGAACCCCCTAAATTATAGCAAGAATGCAACTAAATAAAATCTGCAATTTATTACTAATGCTAAGCTGACAAAGTTGGTCCATCTACTAAATGTAATAATACTGCATCACAGGATGTTACAACACAGATAGAGGTTGCTCGGCCGATTTAAATCTGCACTGGTTTTTTTCAATGAGGCAACTATTGGAATGAATACCCAACGATACAGATTTTCGGGTTTTTAATAGGTTCAGCTATTTTTCATCTTGGCAAGTTTTGGTTGGATACATTTTTTAAAGCCTTTCTGATCTGCTACTCAGTGTTGTTATTGCACTTGATTACAAAATATTGGAATATTGAGCACTGACCAGTTCAGGCCAGTAATTTACTGACTTCATTTGTTTAAATTATGTTCAACAATACATTTTTTTTTTTCTGGCCATGTGCCCAATCATTCTACTTTATAGAAAATAAAAACCTAATGTGTGGAACTCGCCTAGTAACTGGGTAAATTGCTGTTGTAGTATGGTACTAAGATGTACAGACCAAGAAGGTCCCAAATTCAATCCTGGGTCTGTGCTGAGTTAGTTACTGAACCTTGTGCTAAGATGCCTCGGGTGATGTTTAGGCTGGGGTATGTTGTTTTCCCTCATCCAGCCACTTATTTGTAAAGAGTCTTGAAAATAGGAATTATAAGATTTTTTAAATGATTCCTGATAATGAAATGTCCCACTGATTTTCTGGTATTTCTTTTGATTCCTGGGCTACTCTAGCTGTACTAGAAATAGTGTCGAGTAGACTTGTTTTCATAAGAACATAAGAAGTAGAAGCAGGAGTAGGCCATACGGCCCCTCGGGCCTGCTCTGCCATTCAATAGGATCATGGCTGATCCGAATCTAGACTCACGTCCACTTCCCTGCCCTCTCCCCGTAACCCCTAATTCCTTTATCTGCTAGGAAACTGTCTATCTCCATTTTAAATTTATTTAATGTTGCAGCTTCCACAGCTCTCTGGGGTAGCAAATTCCATAGATTTACCACCCTCTGAGTGAAGAAGTTTCTCCTCATCTCAGTTTTGAAAGCGCAGCCCCTTATTCTTAGATTATGTCCCCGAGTTCTAGTCTCGCCCATCAGTGGAAACATCCTCACCGCATCCACCCGATCAAGCCCCCTCACAATCTTATATGTTTCGATAAGATCGCCTCTCATTCTTCTGAACTCCAATGAGTAGAGTCCCAACCTACTCAACCTTTCCTCATACGTCAACCCCCTCATCTCCGGAATCAACCGAGTGAACCTTCTCTGAACCGCCTCGAGAGCAAGTATATCTTTTCTTAAATATGGAAATCAAAACTGCACGCAGTATTCCAGGTGTGGCCTCACCAATACCCTGTATAACTGCAGCAAGACTTCCCTGTTTTTATACTCCATCCCCCTTGCAATAAAAGCCAAGATTCCATTGGCCTTCCCGATCACCTGCTGCACCTGCATACTAACTTTTTGTGTTTCATGCACCAGGACCCCCAGATCCCTTTGTACTGTAGCACTTTGCAGTTTCTCTCCATTTAGATAATACAGGTAGACTATCCTTTATCCGAAAACCTCGGGACCAGCCGAGTTTCGGATAAAGGAGAATTTCGGAAGGTGGGTTGGCGGGGGGTCGTGCGCACGACTTACGCTGACGCTCAGCGTAAGTCAGTCGGGGTTGGCGGGGGTCGGGGCCGGGGGGGTTGGCGGGGTCCGCGGGGGGGTTGGCGGGGTCTGCGGGGGGTTTGGCGGGGCCGGCGGTTGTCGGGGTCCGCGGGGGGCCGGCGGTTGTCGGGGCTGGCGGGGTCGGCGGTTGTCGGGGCCGGCGGGGTCTGCGGGGGGGTCGGCGGTTGTCGGGGCCGGTGGGGTCCGCGGGGGGGTCGTGCGCACGACTTACCCTTTATCCGAACTTCCGAAACCGGAACCCTCTAAAAACCGAAGGTTTTTTCGTTCGTACGCACGACTTACGCTGAACGAAAAAACCTTCGGTTTTTAGAGGGTTTCGGTTTTCGGAAGTCCGGATAAAGGGTAGTCTACCTGTAACTTGCTCTTTGATTTTTTTCTGCCAAAGTGCATAACCTCACACTTTCCAACATTATAGTGCATCTGCCAAATCTCTGCCCACTCACTTAGCCTGTCTATGTCCTTTTGCAGGTTTTTTATGTCCTCCTCACTCACTGCTTTCCCTCCCATCTTTGTATCGTCGGCAAACTTGGATATGTTGCACTCAGTCCCTTCCTCCAAATCGTTAATATAGATTGTAAAGAGTTGGGGTCCCAGCACTGACCCCTGCGGAACACCACTAGTTACTGATTGCCAGCCCGAGAATGAACCATTTTATCCCAACTCTTTGTTTTCTGTTAGATAGCCAATCTTCCACCCATGCCAGTATATTACCCCCAATCCCGTGATTTCTTATCTTGATCAGTAATCTTTTGTGTGGAACCTTGTCAAATGCCTTTTGGAAGTCCAAATACACTACATCCACTGGTTCCCCTTTATCCACCCTGTAACATCCTCAAAGAATTCAAGCAAATTTGTCAAACATGACTTCCCCTTCATAAAACCATGCTGACTCTGTCCTATTAAATTATGTTTATCCAAATGCTCTGTTACTGTTTCCTTAATAATGGGCTCCAACATTTTGCCAACCACAGATGTTAGGCTAACTGGTCTATAGTTTCCAGCTTTTTGTCTACTTCCCTTCTTAAATAAGGGTGTTACATTAGCAGTTTTCCAATCTGCCGGGACCTTTCCTGAGTCCAGGGAGTTCTGGAAAATAATCACCAATGCATCCACAATCCCTACTGCCACTTCTCTCAAGACCCTAGGATGTAGGCCATCAGGTCCGGGGGATTTATCCACCTTAAGTCCCATTATTTTATTGAGTACCATCTCCTTAGTGATTTTAATCGTCTTTAGCTCCTCCCCCCCCCCCCCCCCCCCCCTCCATTGCCCCCTGTTTGTCCAGTGTTGGGATATTTTTAGTGTCCTCTACTGTAAAGACTGATACAAAATATTTGTTCAGCGTCTTTGCCATCTCCATGTTCCCCACCACTAGTTTCCCGGTCTCATTCTCTAAGGGACCAACGTTCACTTTAGCCACCCTTTTTCTTTTTATATAGCTGTAGAAACTCTTGCTATCTGTTTTTATATTTTTTGCTAGTTTACTTTCATAATCTATCTTCCCTTTCTTAATTAATCTTTTAGTTATTGTTTGCTGGCTTTTAAATGCTTCCCAATCTTCTATCCTCCCAGTAGATTTGGCTACTTTATATGCCCTTGTTTTCAGTCGGATACTATCCTTTATTACTTTACTAAGCCATGGATGGCTGTCTTTTCTTTTACTCCCCTTTTTCCTCTGGAATATATTTATCTTGAAAGATGTGAAATATTTCCTTGAATGTAGACCACTGCTCTTGTACCGTCTTACACTTTAATCTGTTTTCCCAGTCCACTTTAGTCAATTCTACTCTCATACCTTCTGTAAGAGCCACTACACCTTCATAGTCTCCTTTATTTAAGCTCAGTATGCTGGTTTGAGATCCAACTCTCTCACCCTCAAACTGAATTTGGAATTCAACCATATTATGGTCACTCATTCCAAGGGGATCCTTTACTAGGACATTTTTTTATTAATCCTGTCTCATTACACAGGACCAGACCGAAGATTGCCTGCCCCCTGGTTGGTTCAGTTACATACTGCTTAAGGAACCTGTCCCTAATGCACTATATGAACTCTTCCTCAAGGCTGCCATGCCCAGTTTGATTAGTCCAGTTAAAATCCCCCATTATTAAAGCTGTTCCCTTATTACAAGCCCCAACTGTTTCCTGCTTTATACTCCAACCAACAGAGTTGCCACTGTTAGGCCTATAGACTATGCCCACTAGTGACTTTTCCCCCTTCTTATTCCTTATCTCCACCCAAACTATTTCACTATCCTGATCCTTTGACCCAATATCATTTGACTATTGCAGTGATTCCATCCTTGATTAACATAGCAACCCCACCTCCCTTTCCTTCCTGTCTGTCCTTCCTAATTGTCAAATACCCTTGCATGTTTAGTTCCCAGTCATGATTATCTTGCAGCCATGTTTCCGTAATGGCCACCAGATCATACCCATGTGTAGTTATTTGTACCGTCAACTCGTCAATTTTTTTACGAATGCTGCGTGCATTCAGATAAAGAACTTTCAAATATGTTTTCTGACAATTTATTCCTGCTTTTACAACTTTACCTTTATCACTATACATTCTGCCCCTTCCTGACACGCTCTGGTTTTTAATTCCCCCACTGCTACCTTGCTCTATTGCCTTCTCTGCTGTCATTTTTATTTTTCGCTCTCTTAAAACCCCCCCCCCCCCCCCCCCCCCCCCACTAATTAGTTTAAAGCCCTCTCTACAGCCCTAGTTATTCGATTTGCCAGGACTCTAGTCCCAGCACTGGCCAAGTGAAGTCCGTCCCAATGGAACAGCTCTCTCCTGTCCCAGTACTGATGCCAGTGTCCCAGGAAGCAAAACCCATTTCTCCCACACCAGGCTTTGAGCCACGTATTTAACTCTCTAATTTTATTTACCCTAGCCAAATTTGCACGTCGCTCAGGTAGTAATCCAGAGATTATTACCCTTGTGGTTCTGCTTTTTAATTTGACCCCTAGCTGCTCAAACTCCCTCAGCAGAACCTCCTTCCTTGTCCTATCTATGTCGTTGGTACCAACATGGACCACGACAACTGGATCCTCCCCCTCCCACTCCCAAGTTTCTCTCCAGCCCAGAGGAGATGTCCTTAACCCTGGCACCGGGCAGGCAACACAGCCTTCGGGACTCTCGCTCTCGGCTGCAAAGAACTCTATCTATCCCCCTAATGATACTATCCCCTACCACTACAACATTTCTTTTATCTCCCCCCCCCCCCCCACTTGAATGGCCCCCCCGCTACACGGTGCTGTGGCCGGGCTGCTCATCCTCCCCGCAGTCCCCATTCCCATCCTCACAGGGAGTAAGAGCCTCAAACCTGTTGGACAAGAGCAAGGGCTGCGGCTCCTCCAACACTACCTCCTGGATCCCCGTACCTGCCTCACTTCTAGTCACACCATCCTGACCCTGGCCACGGACTACATCTGAATTAATTAATCTAATTGGTGTGACTACCTCCTGATACACAGAGTCCAGGTAACTCTCCCCGTCCCTGATGTGTCTCAGTGTTTGAAACTCGGACTCCAGCTCTTCAACACGGAGCCGGAATTCCTCGAGCAGCCAACACTTACTGCAAATGTGATCACCGTGAGCATCAATGGTGTCCACCAGCTCCCACATATTGCAGCAGCAACACATCACCTGTTCTCCCATTCTATGTAATTAATTAAATTTATTAATATTATTCTTAAATACCCTCTGCCCCGATTCTAGAAACCAGAGTTTAAGCGTCAAAAGAGAGAAATACTCACCAACCAATCACTTACCCGCTTTCTGGTGACGTCACACTTGGATTACTTTTTACCTCTCTGCTTCCCTCTGAGGTCCGAGACTGGAGACTGGTACACCTTACCTGGGTCTCTGAAGCTTTTTAAAGCTTCCCGCTCGCGCCTCCTGCCGACACCCGCGGTCTGAGGCCTTACCTGGGTCTCTGAAGCTTTTTAAAGCTTCCCGCTCGCGCCTCCCGCCGACACCCGTGGTCTAAGGCCTTACCTGGGTCCTGGAGAGACTCTCCTACATTGACTGTACTCCCAAAAATGTTAGTATAGGAAAAAATGGAATGTGATCTTCTCAGCTTCTTTTACATATAAATGATGCCTGCCAGAAAGTAGAGGTTTATAGAAGATAATCCATTAGGCCACACACCTTGAATTACATTGGCTTCAGCACTGATGGATTATTTTACATAATTCACTGCTTATTGGTGTGCCTTCTCTTATGGTACATCTTAATTATTTTAAATATATTTGCTTGATTTTCATTAACCAAACCAAGGTTTCATGGAGATGAAATGATTAGATACCATTGTATTGAGTCTGTTGGATGTTGCTGAAATTGTGGTTTCAATGATTTGCTCAGATGAATGAAATTAAATGACGGCAGAGGAATAAAGGGCGCATGACAGGATGAGGGTGTGACACTGAGACAAAAGGAAAGACAATTACATAAGAGGAGAACTAGTTCAGTGGCGGGGGTAAAATAAGTTTCTTGGACTGGAAAGATACGGTATTTAGGCTGGGGTATGTTGTTTTCCCTCATCCAGCCACTTTTATTTGTAAAGAGTCTTGAAAATAGGAATGACAAGATTTTTTAAATGATTCCTGATGATGAAATGTCCCACTGATTTTCTGGTATTTCTTTTGATTCCTGGGCTACTCTAGATACGGTGATTCTGATCCACGGGGTTTTGTTATTTATCTATATATGTAAGTGAGCTGGAGTTAGGCATTGAGGGAGTAATACTGATGACGCCAAATTGGAGAGTATGGCAATTGTGACAGATTGTGAAAGACTACAGGAGGACATCAATAGGCCAGTGGGGTGGGCAGATGATTACAGGTGCAGTTTAATGAAGAAAAATGTGAAGTAATACATCTTGGAAGTAGAAACAGATAAAGGAAATGAACATTTCAAATGGGGCAGTGGGCCTTGGTATGCTGATGCACAGCCGTTAAAGGATAAGGTCATAGAAAAGGCAAACTGACATCTTGGTTTTGTATCTAGAGGTATAAAATACAAAACAAGGTGGCAAATGTTAAATTTGTACAAGACCTTGGACTACAGTTAGAATATTGTGTATAACTTGGGCACCCTATTTTATAGGAAGGATATAAAAGCAATGGAAAGGGTGCAGTGTAGCCTCATTAAGATGTTACCAGGGATGGAACATTAGTTATTAAGAGAGACTTAAGAAGCTGGGGCTTTTTTCAACTGAGGTGATGAGGTTAGGGGGGTGACCCGACACAGGCCTTCATTATGAAGGGTTAGAATCAGATCACTAGTGATCAGATTGTTTCAGCTGGTTGGTGAGTACAAGGAATTAAAGGGGAGGTCAGAAACATTTCTTTACACAGTAGTTAAAATATGAATAACTGTCACAAACAAGAGAGAATGTTATTTGACCATTTGTCTGATGAAGAAAAACTCCAACCCAGAATTGATGGGTCAGGTGGCCTGTTTCTGTTCTGTAACATTCAATGATTCTATGAAAATCCACAAGCCCTTGCACTTGTCCAACAGGTTCGAGGCTCTTACTCCCTGTGAGGATGGGAACAGGGACTGCAGGGAGGATGAGCAGCCTGGCCACAGCACCGTGGAGCGGGGGGGCCATTCAAGTGGGGGGAGTTAAAAGAAATGTTGTAGTGGTAGGGGATAGTATAGTTAGGGGGATAGATAGAGTTCTTTGCAGCCGAGAGCGAGAGTCCCGAAGGCTGTGTTGCCTGCCCGGTGCCAGGGTTAAGGACATCTCCTCTGGGCTGGAGAGAAACTTGCAGTGGGAGGGGGAGGATCCAGTTGTCGTGGTCCATGTTGGTACCAACGACATAGATAGGACAAGGAAGCAAGTTCTGCTGAGGGAGTTTGAGCAGCTAGGGGCCAAATTAAAAAGCAGAACCACAAGGGTACCTGAGCCACGAGCGAATTTGGCTAGGACAAATAAAATTACAGAGTTAAATGCGTGACTCAAAGCCTGGTGTGGGAGAAATGGGTTTTGCTTCCTGGGACACTGGCACCAGTACTGGGGCAGGAGGGAGCTGTTCCGTTGGGACAGGCTTCACTTGGCCAGTGCTGGGACTAGAGTCCTGGCGGATCATATAACTAGGGCTGTAGAGAGGGCTTTAAACTAACTAGTGGGGGGGAGGTTCCTAGAGAGCAAATAATACAAATGACAACAGAGAAGGTCATAGACTTCGGTAGCAGTGGGGAAATTAAAAACCAGAGCGTGTCAGGAAGGGGCAGAAGGTATGGAGTAAAAAGTAAAGTAATAAAAAGGGCAGAAGCAGGAACTAAGTGTCACAAAACATATTTGAAAGTTCTCTATCTGAATGCACGTAGCATTCGTAACAAAATAGACTAGTTAATGGCACAAATAACTACATATGGGTATGATCTTGTGGCCATTACAGAAACATGGCTGCAGGGTGACAATGCCTGGGAATTAAACATACCAGGTTATTTAACGATCAGGAAGGACAGGCAGGAAGGAAGGGGAGGTGGGGTGGCTATGTTAATAAAGGAAGGAATCACTGCAACACAGAGAAATGATATTGGGTCAAAAGATCAGGATAATGAAACAGTTTGGGTGGAGATAAGGAATAATAAGGAGAAAAAAACACTAGTGGGCGTGGTCTATAGGCCTCCAAATAGTTGCAACTCTGTTGGACAGAGTATCAATCAGGAAATAGTTGAGGCTTGTAATAAGGGAACATCTATAATTATGGGGGATTTTAACTATCATATTAATTGGACAAATCAAATTGGGCAGGGCTGCCTTGAGGATGAGTTCATTGAGTGTATTAGGGATGGGTTTCTTGTGCAGTATGTAACTGAACCGACCAGGGGGCAAGCAACCTTAGATCTGGTCCTGTGTAACGAGACAGGATTAATTAAAAATGTCCCAGCAAAGGATCCCCTTGGAATGAGTGACCATAACATGGTTGAATTCCATATTCAGTTAGAGGGTGAGAAGGTTGGATCTCAAACAAGCGTGCTAAGCTTGAATAAAGGAGACTATGAAGGTATGAGAGCGGAATTGAGTAGAGTGGATTGGGAAAATAGATTAAAGGGTAAGACGATACATGATCAGTGGTGTATATTTAAGGAGTTATTTTACAACTTCCAAAAAATATATATTCCACTGAGAAGAAAAGGGTGTAAAAGAAAAGACAGCCATCCGTGGCTAAGTAAAGAAATTAAGGATAGTATTCAACTAAAAACAAGGGCATATAAGGTAGCCAAATCTAGTGGGAGGATAGAGGATTGGGAAAACTTTAAAAGACAGCAAAAAATAACAAAAAGATTGATTAAGAAAGGGAAGATAGATTATGAAAGTAAATTAGCAAAAAAATATAAAAACCGATAAGAGTTTTTATAGTTATATAAAAAGAAAATGGGTGGCTAAAGTAAATGTTGGTCCCTTCGAGGATGAGACCAGGAAATTAATGGTGGGAAATATGGAGATGGCAAAAACACTGAGTGAATATTTTGTATCAGTCTTTACAGTAGAAGACACTACGAATATCCCAACACTGGACAAACGGGGCTATAGGGGGGGAGGAACTAAACACAATCAAAATCACTAAGGAAGTGGTACTCGGTAAAATAATGGGACTCAAGGCGGATAAATCACCTGGACCTGATGGCTTACATACTAGGGTCTTGAGGGAAGTGGCGGTAGGGATTGTGGATGCATTGGTAATAATTTTCCAAAACTCCCTGGACTCAGCAAAGGTCCCGGCAGACTGGAAAACTACTAATGTAACACCCTTATTTAAAAAGGGCAGTAGACAGAAGGCTGGAAACTATAGACCAGTTAGCCTAACATTTGTGGTAGGTAAAATTTTGGAGTCCATTATTAAGGAGACAGTAACAGGACATTTGGATAATCAAAATTTAATAGGACAAAGTCAGCACGGTTTTATGAAGGGGAAGTCATGTTTGACAAATTTGCTGGAGTTCTTTGAGGAAGTAACATATAGGGTGGATAAAGGGGAACCAGTGGACGTAGTGTATTTAGACTTCCAAAAGGCATTTGACAAGGTGCCACACAAAAGATTATTGCTTAAGATAAAAAATCACGGGATTGGGGGTAATATTCTGGCATGGATAGAGGATTGGCTATCTAACAGAAGGCAGAGAGTTGGGATAAATGGTTCATTCTCAGACTGGCAATCAGTAACAAGTGGTGTTCCGCAGGGGTCCGTGCTGGGTCCCCAACTCTTTACAATCTATATTAACGATTTGGAGGAGGGGACCGAGTGTAACATATCAAAGTTTGCAGATGATACTAAGATGGGAGGGAAAGTAGTGAGTGAGGAGGACATAAAAAACCTGCAAGGGGACATAGACAGGTTAAGTAAGTGGGCAGAGATTTGGCAGATGGAATACAATACTGGAAAGTGTGAGGTTATGCACTTTGGCAGGAAAAATCGTAGAGCAAGCTATTATCTTAATGGCAAGAAACTGGAAAGTACTGAAGTACAAAGGGATCTGGGGGTCCTGGTGCACGAAACTCAAAAGGTTAGTATGCAGGTGCAGCAAGTGATTAAGAAGGCCAATGGAATGTTGGCTTTCATTGCTAGGGGGATAGAATATAAAAATAGGGAGGTATTACTTCAGTTGTACAAGGTATTGGTGAGACCGCACCTGGAATACTGCGTACAGTTTTGGTGTCCATACTTAAGAAAGGACATACTTGCTCTCGAGTCAGTACAAAGAAGGTTCACTCCGTTAATCCCGGGGATGAGGGGATGGACATATGAGGAGAGGTTGAGTAGATTGGGACTCTACTCATTGGAGTTCAGAAGAATGAGAGGCGATCTTATTGAAACATAAGATTGTGAAGGGGTTGGATCGGGTGGATGCGGGGAGGATGTTCCCGATGATGGGTGAAACTAGAACTAGGGGGCATAGTCTTAGAATAAGGGGCTGCTCTTTCAAAACTGAGATGAGGAGGAACTACTTCACTCGGAGGGTGGTAGGTCCATGGAATATGCTGCCCCAAAAAGCTGTAGAAGCTACATCATTACATAAATTTAAAACAGAAATAGACAGTTTCCTAGAAGTAAAGGGAATTAAGGGTTACGGGGAGCGGGCAGGAATTTGGACATGAGTCTAGGTTCGGATCGGTCATGGCCCTGTGGGTAGCGGAGCGGGCCCAGGGGCCGTGTAGCCTGATCCTGCTCCTATTTCGTGTGTCTAATTCTGTTAGATTCAGGAGATGGTTCTGTGATAGTAGATTGGTGGTTAGGATCAGATCAGCCATGATCTTATTGAATGGCGGAGCAGGCTCGAGGGGCCGATTGGCCTGCTCCTATTTCTTATGTTCTTATGTAATGTGGATAAATTGGGTAGCTGATTGGCTTAGCAGGATGAAACTGCGTGTGTCTGCTCAATAAGTGTCATTGCAGCAGTGCCTGGCAAGACCCATAAACCTTTGATCTGTACACCACAAGTGATATAAGTAGACACTGCATAATAAGACATGGTTGACTGGATTAGTATGGAACCTCCCAATTAAACACTTCTGAGTTCCCTGTGGTATGATTCATTGGTATGATTTCTGTGAACCACAATGCGTATATGATTTTTGGAGCATTAGCATGCTGATGATCAGTATCACCTCTACCACATATTTTATATAATTAGTTTTGACCACATAGAATCATAGAATGACCTCCTTCCGTGCTGTAACCATTCAGCCCGTTGAGTCCGTGCCAGTTTTCTGCAAGAGCACTTCAGCTAGTCCACACACCCACCCATTCCCTGTAGCCCTGCAATTTTTTTTCCTTCAGGTACTTATGCAATTCCCTTTTGAAAGCCACGATTGAATCTGCCTCCACCACCCTTTCAGGCAGTGCATTCCAGATCCTAACCACTCGCTGCGTTAAAAAAAGCTTTTCCTCATGTCGCCTTTGGTTCTTTTGCCAATCGTCTTAAATCTGTGTCCTCTGGTTCTCAACCCTTTCTCCAATGGAAACAGTTTCTCTCTGTCTCGACCCCTCATGATTTTGAACACCTATCAAATCTCCTCTCAACCGTCTCTGCTCTAAGAAGAACAATCCCAGCTTCTCTAGCCTGTCCACTTACTGAAATCCCTCATCCCTGGAAACATTCTCGTAAATCTATTCTGCACCCTCTCTAAGGCCTTCACATCCTTCCTAAAGTGCGGTGCCCAGAATTGGGCACAATACTCCAGTTGAGGCCAAACCAGTGTTTTATAAAGGTTCATCATAACTTCCTTGCCTTTGTACTCTATATACCTTTATTTATGACGCCCAGGATCCCGTATGCTTTTTTTTAACTGCTTTCTTAACCTGGCCTGCCACCTTCAACGATTTGTGCACATAAACCCACAGGTGGCTCTGTTCATGTACGCCCTTTAGGATTGTACCCTTTAGATTATATTGCCTCTCCTCATTCTTCCTACCAAAATGTATCACTTTGCACTTTTCTGCATTAAATGTCATCTGCCACGTGTCCACCTATTTCACCAGCCTGTCTGTCGTCTTTGAAGTCTAACAAATGCATACCCCATGTCTGTGCTTCTGTGAAATATAGGTTAGTTGGATTTTCCTGTCTGAATTCCAAGTTGTCTGTTCCTAGAGTCACAGTGCCTTAATTTGGCTCCAACATTCTAATCGACACCTTGTCTGCTCCATTTATCAGTCGAGCGCCACCAGAACTTTCCTGTTTACTAGTAGCCTTTGATGGGTAATAGAAGTCTGGCAGCAGTTGTGATGTTTAAATGCAAAACTGACCAGGCCCTTTAAAGCCACTTCTAAATAAGCAAATACAGGCAGTTGTACAAACTGCTGAGATCAGTCAATTTTAGTTGGTTGAGAATGTCTGCTCCAGGTTAATATCTGACCTGTAAGTTTCTTGCTCCAGGTCAATGACAGGTTTTCTCTTTTTCTTTTGAAGATTTTGTTTTGCATCTAACAAAAAGGTGTCAATTGGTGTAATGGATGTAGTTAAAATATATCTTCAAAATTGTTTATGTAATAGTGAATATTGTTAGTCAGAAGAAAATGTATGTCTTTTAGTTGTGCTTATTGTAACTGGCCAAACTAGTGGACAGACCTGAATTAAAAATAATAGAAGCATGCGCTACCATAAAGAAAGATTATGTATTTATATAGCACCTTTCACGGCCTCGGAACTCCCTGCTCGCGCTCTCGTATAGTGCTATGGGATGTTTTATGTCCACCTGAGAGGGCAGCGGGGCCTCGTTTTCACGGCACATCTGACAGTGCAGCACTAAAGTGTCAGCCTGGATTATGTGCTCAAGTCTCTGGAGTGAGAATTGAACGCACAACCTTCTGACTCTGAGGCGAGACTTCTACCACTGAGCCAAAGCTAAGTCGCAGTTTTTATTACCTTTTAGCCATTATCAGTATCACGAAAGCACATTAAATTGTGGCGCTAGGCAATAAGTCAGTCTCGAATATAATATATGCACAAATCTTTGAAGGTGGCAGGACAGGTTAATAAAGCATAAGGGATCCTGGGCTTTATAAATAGAAGCATAGAGTACAAAAGCCAGGACGTTATGTTAACTTATATATAAAACACTAGTTTTGCCCCAGCTGTAATATTGTGTCCAATTCTGGGCACCACACTTTGGGAAGGGTACAGAAGAGATTTACTAGAATGGTTCCAGAGATGATGCAATATAGTTACGTGGATAGACTAGAGATGTTGGGGTTGTTCTCTTCGGAGCAGAAAAGGCTAAGGGGAGATTTGATAGAGGTGGTTAAAATCATGAAGGATTTAGAGAGTAAATAAATAGAAACTGTTTCCAATGGCTGAAGGGTCGATAACGAGAGGGCACAGATTTATGGTGATTGGCAAAAGAACCAGAGGCAATGAGGAAAAACATTTGTTACACAACGAGTGGTTAGGATTTGGAATGCACTGCCTGATAGGGTGGTGGATACAGATTCAATAGTAGCCTTCAAAAGGGAATTGGATAAATAATTGAAGGAGAAAAAATTGCAGGGATATGGGGAAAGAGCGGGGAGTGGGACTAACTGGATTGCTCTGTGAAAGAGCCAGCGCAGACTCGATGGGCCGAATGGCCGCCTCCTTCTGTGCTGTACCATTCTATGCAGCAGAGCAGGTTTGGTAGCCTTACAGTGTAGTATCTAAGAATTAGTCCTAACTTCAATTCTACCACAGAGATGTGTTTTTTTCATCTTGGGACCAGGTTCAATAACCAAATCCAGTGAGTTTTGACTGAATATCCTATTTAGGATCTAATTTAACTCCAGTTGCTAATGTGAGTGAGCTATGTGACGTAAATAAAACTAATATTTGTCTGCTGAAACAATCTATAATAGTTGTGCCTGATTTTGAAAATAAACAATGTGGCCAGTGGTGAAGGATTCCTTTGTAATGTCAGCAGCAGTAGGTTTTGCACTGTTGTAGAACACCGAATAAATTACCAATATACCTATTCACTTGGCCCATGTAATAAATATTGTGTTAAAATCCTTGTGTCAAATACAGAATTTCTTACTTTGTAACTTCTCTTACACACACACACCTTATATTGGGATAACTGGTTGTTTCCAGGGACAACTGTGATGAGGACAGATGACTCAAATTGTGCCCTGATAGCTCCTGGAACACTGAAATATTTGAGGTTATAGATTTCCTGTAGCCTATTCTAAGTTTCAGCAATCCTACTCCAGCAAGAAATGGGTAGCTCTGCTTTGGATCTCCTGCCTGCAAGGGGCAAAAGTTCAAAGTGACAACACTGTCGTGGCATGTTCCGTCCAGCATGGTACAAATCTATGATGACTTGATTATAGCTTTGCAATAGTGTAAACCAAAGTAAATGTGTTTTCCGTATGTTGGCTTGAACGCTGTTTGCATGACTGGTCTGTTCTTGCCCACAGCAGCATGGCTCAGATTAGAAACTTCTGGGGTGTGATGAATTAATGCCAAAAATGTGTGTGTGCTGCCTGTATTCTATATAGCAACTGTGTGCTATACAACAACTTGCATTTCTATAATGCTAATCGGGTAGAGAAAGACTTTGGAAATTCTAAAGGAGACTGCCTACTGAATAGCATGATATGGCTGAATTTGGAAAGCTTGAGAATTTTGTTTTTTTAAGACGTTTAGGTCTTTGCCCATTTCAATATTAGTGGAATGAATAAGCCGCTCCGCCTATCTAGCTTGCCTTGGATCAGAATGATGGGGTGAAATGTCTTTTCTTGAGATCTGATTGGACCTGTTCTTCATGTTTATCTGCTTTTAAACCAATGTACCTCTGCCTGCAGCTAAATCAGGGATTGATGTCATTCCCTTTTGAATCTTGAATTAAAGCAATATTTACTGATCTATGCAAGGACATTTTCATAAATTAACAAGTGTGAACAAGTTATTCTTGACTTCAGTGAAAAATTATATCCTTTGGTTTTCCTATCTTTGCATTCATCTTATTCCCTTTTATTTTATTAACTCGCATCATATTGGACAGTAATTTGCTCCCTTTGTTCAACTCATTCATTGCGTGTAGTTTGTAAGCTTTATCCCTACTGCACTGCATCTTGAATGTACCCATCTGGGCGTAGTCGAGTTCTGTTGGTGGCCAATGAAGTTACTTGCTACTGAACAACCCTTCTTATTTTGCTGTGTTTTTATGTATCAGAGGTTGACCAGTGCTGTTTCTAAAGTTGTGAAATACTTCCACCTCTAGCACGAGCGTTAAAATTCTACCCAGACTGATGGAATAGTAGGGGTTTGGGTAGTCTCAATCCAGCTGTTCAGACTGGTATACAAAATTGTATGTGGGAAATCTAAAAGGAGGAGACAATTCATTTAACAATGAGGAATAACTGATCAAAATCAGCTTGTTGGAAAACCAATCTCCGTAGTCTTAGTGCATTGGTATCTGGTTTAGTTTGTTGTAGGTTATTACAAACACAATTTCTTAACAAAGATGTTTGTTAATTTTTCAGGGTTGCACTAAAATGTTTAGAGATAACTCTGCCATGAGAAAGCATTTGCATACCCACGGCCCACGAGTGCATGTCTGTGCTGAGTGCGGAAAAGCTTTTGTGGAGAGCTCAAAACTGAAGCGACATCAGCTTGTTCATACTGGAGAAAAACCCTTCCAGGTAAAGGCTGTGAGGTGTTGCCTGCTCTCTTCTATTGCTAGTTTAATTGTCAACATTGAATTTATGTGCAGATAGATGTGTTTAGAAATTCAATGGTTTTGCAGAAATGTTGTTCTGGGACAATTACAAGAATAAACTGTTCAGCATTGCTTTGTGTATTTAAACTAAACAAAAAATGAAGTGTTCAAACATGTATTCTGTTCATTTATAATCCGAAATTGGGAAAGCTCCTGGAACTTTTACTGATGTGACAAAATAGCATTTTGTTAATCCACTTTAATCCTATATAGCTGCTGCTGGTTAGGTGGACTTTCCACAAAGTGGATTTCTCTTCTAACAATGGCAGCTTTCTGCTTTAATATCTTGTTTTCCTGCACCATTCCATTACTAAATTGATGACATAAAGTCACTGCTGTAATATATTAGAAATTTAGTGGAATGGATGCTGGATAATGCAGTGTGTTAGAAGACTGTCCTTTCACCTCGGAGGCCTTGGCTTGGACCTGTCAAAGATTGATGAGCTACAAGTCTCTGCTCTCCAAAGGCCCTAAATGAAATTGGTTTGCTTACTTTCAATTAATCTAAGTAAATGTGAATGCACAACATCAAACTGCGTTTCATTTGTGCAGCACCCTTGCTGTGGTGGCATCAATGTCTGAGGGTGGGAAGTGGTCACATTGATACAAGGTATTCTTCCGACATTTGGGACAGAGTGCAGAGAGCTTTCCCTGCATTCAACCCATGACGTGATGACCCAAACCTGTCCCATTTCTTCCCAGTCTACTTTTTGAAATATGAAGTCCAGAAAGGTAGAATTCACTTAATTTTTGCTATGTGTACATTTTCTTGTGTTTAATGTGAACCATGGGGAACTCTTTGCCAATAAAATGTTTTGTTTTGTTTTGAACCAGTGTACATTTGAAGGATGTGGAAAACGCTTCTCCCTGGACTTCAATTTGCGCACTCATGTGCGAATCCATACTGGAGACAGGCCATATGTTTGTCCTTTTGATGGCTGTAATAAGAAGTTTGCCCAATCAACTAATCTGAAGTCTCACATCTTAACACATGCCAAGGCCAAAAACAACCAGTAGATTCTCCAGGAGGGAAGAACCTAGCCCTTAACAGGGCATTATATGACCACATTTGGGCATAATGTTGACCTTCCCTTTGTATATTTCTAGAGAAGAATTTTAAATAACTCTTGCATAACAAAAAAAGACTTGTTTTGATAAAGTAGTCAAAAAGTTGGAGATGATGCTAGGATGCTCTTCCTGTTTTTGTCCTGTATTCCTGTTTCAATAACACCTTGGTGTTTTCTAACCAACACATTACTCTGGGGGAAAAAAGCCCTGATGAACTTGCATTTATCAAAGTCAGTTCTTTACCTGACAGTGCTAAAAATTGGACTTATTTCAGCATTCATATAAATATGACACTCTCCCAGTGCTTAGAGCAATTCACATTTTTAATTTTGTATTTTCCAGGTGTGCATATTGTACACTCATTTGGATACGCTAGTAATGCAGATGCTATGTGATTTCTTTTGGAGTTTGAATTTTTTGCTTGTAATAGTTTCTTTAAAATCATAGAATTGGCAGTAACTGTACTACATGCATATTTCAGAGTTATTTCCTGTATAAAGTTTTGAGATAGTTTTTTTTGTTTGCTATCTTAATTTGGTTGTATTCTTTGATGTTAACACATTTTGTATAATTGTATCGTATAACTGTAATGAAATCATGTAGTATCAAAATTATAGTACCGTGATTCAATGGTGTTAATCAACTTAAACCCGTTTTAGTCACAATGTTTATTTTTTGAAATGTACTGCCGGATGCTAAAGTCTGATGTAATTTCTATTAGAGCCTGTTTCCGTTGTGTTATGCAAAAAACCAATGCTCTGTTCCATTAGTAGAATGTATTGTGCAGGCACTGACCTTTTATTAACACCTGTTAATATGTACATCCCATGTACTAGATAAAGGCCAACAAATAAAGTTGTGGTCCTGAAGCAAGCACTTGTTAGAAAGTGATTTGCAGCACATTGTGATTCTCCTAACTGCTTTAAAACTAGTCTGAGAAACTGTGTTGTTTTTCACTATAAACAATGAGTAGGAAAACATAAGCAGGATGAACCTACAGTAAGATTTATACATAGAACACTAAAAGAGATCATGGTTTCCTGTGCAACTCAATTCTGATCTTTCTCCGCTTTTCTACGATGCTGCAAATGATAAGTCAATGGAGTCTTTTGGAATTCTCAAACACAGGTAACGATATTCAGGGTGGAAAAGGACGTGAAGCCCCAGGTGAAACTGGTTATAATCTCTGTTCAGTTTAAATTGTAAGTACTGCAGGTTGACTTTGGAAATAAATTTTTTCTGTTTATAACTGCTCGAAAGAGTTTTGTATTAGATATTGAATGTATTTGCATCTTTTTGTTAGTCATGACAACTTCATTTAATTTTTATTCTGCTCAAACAGTAGCATAATTGTTATAAGGCAGAATGTGATCAAGATGAAAGGTAACTTTTTTTTAAACTTCCCAAGCGCTCCTGAGATTGTATTGCATTAAAAAAAACAATTGCAGCCATATGGAATATATAAATTGCTTTGATGTATTGATCTTTCTAAGTGAAAAGTTAAATTGTTAAATTAACTAGCAGATTTCTTGTAGCATTGCTCATGATGGGTCAGACAGGACGTAGTGCACATCTTCACTGAAAGAATTTGGAAAGAAGTTTGTAAGATCTCAAGGGTTGTTGCAGGAGTTTTGATTGTTTACTGGGAAATGAGCATTCTCCTAGCATACTGTGGGGTAAGTTACTAGTTTAAAAAAAAAACTCTGCATACAGGGAAGCAGCTCTTTACTATTTAACAAATGCCAAGAAATATAACAGGAAAAACAAAACAAATTTTCATCTTTCTTCCTTTGCCAAATATTTTTCCAACAGTTATGAGTGTTACCGAAACATTTTAAATAAATATCTCACATTTAAATAGATCAGGACTTTTATTTAGAACCTCTGTCCATATTTGAATAATAGTACAGTGCTTCCAGGGCTGGTACTATGGATATGAGCAATGATTGTACCAGATATAAACATATTTTGTAATGTATTCCAAATGTTACAACAACTGCCTTTTTTTTTAAAGCTGATCCTTTCCCATGCTGTTTTCCTTCTTGGCTGTATCTGTGGTTGTATTATATTTGCCAACTGTATCCGAGAGATCAGCTAGTATATAGTATAATATTTTTTGCTTTCAGTTACTTCAGAAAAATATAGTTCATGGCCTACCATGGCTTTAATGTTTTATACAAAAAAAATTTAAATGACCATACCTGCTTCTAATAACACAAGTTTTGTCTGCAAGAACTTTCTATTGGTAACCATTGTTTAAAAAAGTAGAAAGGGATAGACTGAGTAATTACAAGGCAGTCAGCTTAACCTTGGTGGTGGGCAGATTATTGGAAAAAGTTCTGAAGGACAGTATTGATAATTTAGAAAGGTATAGATTAATCAAGAACAGTTGGCATGGATTTGTTATGGGAAGGTCATGTCTGACTAACTTGATTTTAATTTTTTGAGGAGGTAACAAATGCGTCTGATGTAGTCTACATGGATTCCACATGGTAGACTGGTCAGAAAAGTAAAAGCCCATGGGATCCAAGGGGAACTAGCAAGTTGGATCCGAAATTGGCTGTGGCAGGAAGCAAAGGGTAATGGTCAACGGGCGTTCTTGTGACTAGAATGCTGTTTCCAGTGGGGTTCTGCAGGGCTCCGTACTAGGTCCCGTGCTGCTTGTATTTATCAATGATTTAGACTTTAATGTAGGGGGCATGATTAAGAAGTTTGCAGAGGATACAAAAATTGGCTGTGTGGTTGATCGTGAGGAAGAAAGCTATAGACTGCAGAGGATCTCAATGGACTGGCCAGGTGGGCAGAAAAGTGGCAAATGGAATTCAGTCTGGAGAAGTGTGAAGTAATGCATTTGGGGAGGGCTAACCAGGCAAGGGAATACACAATAAATAGTAGGATACTGAGAAGTGTGGAGGAACAGAGAGACTTTGGAGTGCATGTCCACAGATCCCTGAAGGTAGCCGGATGGGATACTTTCCTAGCTGAGGCATAGAATATAAGAGCAGGGAGGTTCTGCTTGAACTGTATAAAGCACTAGTTAGGCCACAGCTAGAGTACTGCGTATAGTTGTCACCGCATTACAGGAAAGATGTGATTGCACTAGAGAGGGTACAGAGGCAATTTACAAGGATGTTACAAGGACAAGAATTTTAGCTATGAGGAAAGATTGGATAGGCTGGGGTTATTTTCTTTGAAACAGAGGAGGCTGAGGGGAGACATAATTGAGGTGTATAAAATTGAGGGGCCCAGATAGAGTGGATAGGAAGGATCTATTTCCCTTAGCAGGGAGGTCAATAACCAGGAGGTGTAGATTTAAAGTAATTGGTAGAAGGAGTTGAGAACTTTTTTCACCCAGAGGGTGGTGGGGGTCTGGAACTCATGGCTTGAGAGGGTGGTAGAGGCAGAAACCCTCGTCACATTTAAAAAGTGAAGTGCCGAATCTTACAAGGCTATGGACCAAGAGCTGGAAAGTGGGATTAGGCTGGATAGCTCTTTTTTAGCTGGCACAAATGCAATGGGCAGAATGGCCTCTAACTGCTGTAAATTTCTATGATGCTGTTCTAAAGAGACATACAGGAGCTTTCCAAATCGCAAGTCCTGACAAACTCTGGTCAGTCTTGCTGTCAATCACTTAAAAGAAAGAGTTGTACGTGTACAGGAAGACATACCCTACAATCTGGTGTGTATCTCAGTAAGAGTCCCCATGAACTCCAGGCTGAGGCTTCTTGCATTGGCAGTCATTTCAAACAAATATTTCATTTGTATAGACAAGCTTAATCACCTTCATTTAGATTTTTTTTTTTATATTCACTGTTACAAATCATATTTTTGGTAGTAAGCACTTGGAGAACCCTTCATAGAATTATTTTCAAAAATGTGATTTGATTTGCCTTTAGTAATTTGTACTTTTTAAAATGTTGTTATTCATGTTTTGTTCCTGTTTGCTACTTGATTTGTTGCTCATACTAGTCTTTTTGCTCCATAGGAAGAAAAGTAGTTACTGTAAAAATACAATTGCAATCCTATGATATTTACATGGTGTAATAGGAATTTTTTGCAATCTCTAGAAAGCCTGTTTGGAACGTGCTTGTGCAGTTGAGGTGTAACTGGCCCGTTCTGTTGGTCTGTAACAAGTAGACTCCAAGCAGAATGATAGACATTGTGATTGGTGGTGGCTTTTGTTTTTCATTAAGAAACCAAGTTGAAGCCCATAGGCCAGGACAGAATTTAAGACAAAAGAATGAGCAGATTAAATGAATCTAGTTTCTGTAACGCTGCCCTTGGGTTTGAAAAGCCTGACAAGTGTAAGAAAAAGACTAATGGGAGTAAGGCATTTCACAGTTTTGAAGCCTGTGAAAGAATTAGTGTGATTACAGTAAATAGAATTGCAAAATAACAACAAAATGCTGGAAAAACTCAGCAGGTCAGGCAACATCCGTGGAGAGAAATTTGAGTTGAAATTTCGGGTCGAACCCTTCTTCAAAATTGCACATTTGGCACTTACAAGGAAGAAGTGCAGAGGGGCACTGAGCGTAATAGTATCAATGTAGACTAGGAAGATTGTATGTGTCCGACAATGGGGTTGCCTATCAAATGACGGACTTTTTCCATGTACTCTGTCCAGGAGTAAAGGGTGCAAGAAAAGCCTTCAGATATGGTGGCCGTGTTGAAGTCTTAGGCAGACCTGAGCTTTATAGAGCATTGGGGTAGTAAGAAAAGTTTTTGGTATGAAGGGGAATCCAGAGCTCCTTGAGAGGCAGCTTTAGTAGGAGGTTGGAGGAAATAATGAGGCCAACAATGGGTGGCGAGCTTACGGGTGGCGCATTCAGACAACTGGTTTTAGCGGTTTATTAAACATAGAGGCACAAAGATAAATATTTTCATGGCTGTATTGAAGGGCATGGAGGAGGTTGATCTGATTCTGCTGAAGGAGGTTGAGTGCACTTGAGGGTGTGATCCTTAGGAAGTAGATGAATGCAGAATGTTCAACAAAAGAATGGATAGGATTGAATGATGAGTGGAGGAGGTTACTTGTGAGAATGAATGAGAAGGACAGAACCCTGGGGAGCCCTTGAGTTGGCAGCAAAAAAGAGGGAAGAGTGGAAACTAAATAGCTGTGAACATAGCTTTAGTAGGATGCCATGTGATCACCAGTTTTACCAGATGCTGGCAACAGTTTTGGTAAATGACCTGTCATTGCCTTGAGTATCTCAAGTGCACAGTTCCAGGGATACATAATTGATAACAAAAACAATGGAATAAGATGCTGTCAATTATGGATTAGGCCAGAACTTTCAAGTTGGTAGTTAGTTTGAGAGATGACAACATACTTTCTAAAGTTATACAGGATCACTATAAGGGCAATAAGTCATGGATAGGAGGGTATGGTAAGCAAATTTCTAAGGGGAAAAAAAACGGGTTGGTGGTAAAAAACTAGAGATGGGAGTAATTTGGGGGAATGCAGCTTGTTAGGGATATCTGGTTTAGCGATCTTACTGGGGTCCAGAGACTGGGAAATGCAACAGAAATAAAACTTGGTAAATTTTACGATGTACTTGCAGCATGACACATTGCACAGAAAAATTGAGAAAAGATGCCAATTTTCACAAAACCTAACCACCGAGCAAACTACAGTACGTGCAAGCTGTGGAGTCTCATGGTAGCCTGAATCAAAGTCAAACTAATAAAGACTTGGATTTATATAGCGCTTTTCATGACCTCGGGCCATCCCACAGTGCTTTACAACCAATGAAGTACTGTTGAAGTGTAGTCACTGTTGTAATGTAGGAAACATGGCAGTCATATTTGCACACACAAAGCTCCCACAAACAGCAATGAAATCTATGACCAAATCATCTATTTTAGGTGTTGGTTGAGGGATAAATGTTGGCTAGGACAGCAGGAGAATTCCCCTGCTCTTCAAAACAGTGCCATGTTCACCTCGGATGTCAGATGGGCCTTTGGTTTAATTTTCTGAAAGACTGCACTTCCTCAGTACTACACTGAAGTGCCAGCCTGGATTATGTGCTCAAGTCTCTGGTGTGGGACTTGAACCCACAAGCTTCTGAGGCATGAGTGTTACCACTGAAGCACATTAAGGGGGGTTAGGAACAGGAGTAGGCCATTAAGCCCCTCAAGCCTACTCCACCATTCAATGAGATCAGTACCTTGTGGTGGTAGTGGGTGTCAGAAGTACTGACTGGCTGCTATTCCTGACCACTTAGCCAGGTCCAGAAGATCAGCCCCTTGAAGCAGAGGCCACAAAACCATCCTTGAATGGAATGGAGCAAGATCATTGAGATTAAGAAACTGAGTCAAAAGTTATCTTTTACTATAGGAGAGCTAAAGCTACCATCATGCCTAAAATCAAGATTTAATGAAAAACAAAATTTAAGCCTAGAGTATTTCACGAGAATTGAATTTTGGGCGATAAATGTTAGGAGCTAGATTGACTTGACGCTGGTAGTGAATGGCTTTTTAGACATGAGACCATGGGGGAAAAATTCAGTTGGTTTGCACCTCTTGTTAGCACTGTAAGAGGGCGCTAAAGGGGCGCAAAGCAACTAGCAGCGTGGGCAGCGATATTTGCGCCACTCGCGAAATTAGACATTTTGCGACGGCACTAAACACTACTACCATGATCTCCTGCGCCGGCAGATCGTGACGTCAGTCGAGTGTGCAGCGCCCTGGACCGCATATTGAGTGGCACCCCCTGCCTTGCCACCTGCCGCTAGCAACGACAGGTTGAGGGGAATGTTTTGCAGTCCGGAAGGTACTGGGGGAACACTATTTAAAGGCGACCACTTCTTGCCTTTTTTTGTTGGTGAAATTTTTGCACCACGCATTCTGAGAGAGACTGACTTCTGGAGAGATTCAATGCTGAGTGAAGGAGTTTTGGGTACTGAGTACTTTGCAGGTTCATTTTGATTTGCTCTTGTATCGATTTAGAAGAGACTGTGGGGGCTGCACTCTGAGCTCTTTCCCTGGGCCTCTCCATTGTTCTTTCCAGCAGATTTGATGTACAGGTCTCTCCAGGCTGAGATTCAAGGCTGCAATGAGCAGGGTGTGGATGGAGAGCAAGATCAACCCTCTTTAAGAACTGGCTGGCACCAGTGTGTCTCTGTTCCATTGCTGACTGACATCACGAGCTTCGCTAGCGCTCTGCTGTAGCGCCTCGCTCCTCGGCCTTTGCGCCTTAAGACAGGTGTGTAGCGCCTGATTTAGCGCTCCAATCACTTCCAGGGGCGATAAAAGCCAAGTTTGCAGTCGGAGGCTTTGCAGCTGGCCGATAATTGCACCCCAAATGAGGCGATACTGAATTTCTCCCCCCCACCCCCCAATGAGTTTAATGTTACTGAAAAATGCTAAGGAAATACAGAAAATCATGACAGAATTATTCATGTGGACAAGTTTCCCAGTATCTGACTGGAATTTAAAGTGGCAAGTGTTTTTCCAAGAGTGCCATGAATACAATAATTAAATCAGTTCTGAGTGAATCTCAATAAATGTTACCCTTGCTGTATGCTTAAGTGGGCTTCCCACATGTCTGTATCATTAGCAGATCAAATCATTCAGTTAATACCACTAATGGAAGGTACAATCCACTAAGAACTTCGCATGAAGGGATGTTGCTGGGATCAGCAACACAGAAAGGGGATGTCACAATCAAGCATTGCTTATGTATGTACTGATGCAGAAAATTACAAGAAAATTATCTTTTCCAACGATTATTGTGTCGTAAGTTTCATTGTAGTGGACAACATCAAATAGAAGGAAGTAAGTCACATGGGGATATTTTAGCCTTGGGTCAGTCCCTCCAGATTAGTGAGCCAAATTGTTCCACCGAAGACTTGCCTGGTTTTTCCTTTGGTGGTCTTTGTATCTTGGAATCTTTTCTCACTTCCTGCCCGTTGGTAGAAATTCTGGAAACAAAGGTGTAAGTCCCTTAGTGGGGGTCAAGTTTCTGGATTTTTGGCCACTTTTCCACAGAAAAGATGTGCAAAACAGTTCATTTTAATGTTGGTGGTTATGTATTAAGTTTTTATTAAAAAAGGCAGCTAGATGAAAGGTGGTTAATATGCTAATTGGAAGTTAATTCTTCCAGGCACTAAACAATGTGATTTGTTACAAAAACAGAAAATGCTGGAAATACAAAGGTCAGGCAGCATCTGTGGAGAGAGAAACCGAGTTAACGTTTCAGGCCGATGATCTTTTGTCAGAACTGGAAAAAGTTAGAGATGTAACAGATTTTAAGTAAGTACAGGGGCAGGGAAAGAAAGAACAAAAGGGAAGGTCTGTGATAGGATGGAAGGCAGGAGAGATTAAATGACAAAAGGTATGTTGTACAAAAGCAAAAGGAGATGGTAATAGGACAAGTAAAGAAACAAAAGATGAGTCTAGATGATATGTAAATGGCAATGACAGAATCATCAACAGCTGCCATCTGAAAAAATAGGGGCAGAGTTATAGTCTGAAATTGTTGAGCTTGATGTTGAGTCCAGAAGGCTGTAAAGTGCCTAATCGAAAGATGAGGTGCTGTTCCTCGAGCTTACGTTGAGCTGCGTTGGAACAGTGTAAGGACAGCGAGGTCAGGGTGGGAGTGGAGCGATGAATTAAAGTGACAGGTGACTGGAAGTTCGGGGTCACGCTTGCAAAATTAAACGGAGGTGTTCCGCAAAACGGTCACTCAATCTGCGTTTGGTCTCCTCAATGTAGAGGTAGAGGAGACTGCAGCGTGAGCAGCAAATATAATATAAGAAGTACAAATCAATTGCTGTTTCACGTGGTTGGGGCCGTGGATGGTGGGAAGGAAGGAGGTAAAGGGCAGGTGTTGCATTTCCTGCGCTTGCAGGGGAAGGTGCCCTGGGATGGGGTGTTGGGGGTGATTGAGGAGTGGACCAGGGTGTTGCAGAGGGAACGGTCCCTTTGGAATGTTGAAGGGGGAGGTGAGGGGAAGATGTGTTTGGTGGTGGGATCATGCTGGAGGTGGTAGAAATGGCAGAGGATGATCTGTTGAATGTGGAGGCTGATGGGATAAAAGGTAAAGACAAGGGGAACCCTATCATGGTTCTGGGAGGGAGGGGAAGGGGTGAGAGCAGAAGTGTGGGAAATGGAACGGACACGGTCGAGGGTCATGTCAACCATGGTAGAGGGGAATCCTCGGTTGAGGAAAAAGGAAGACATATTGGAAGTACTAGTACAGAAGGTGGCATCATGCAAACAGATGCGACGGAGACGGAGAAACCGGGAGAATGGAATAGAGTCCTTACAGGAAGCGGGGTGGGAGGAAGTGTAGTCCAGATAGCTGTGGGAGTCATTGGGCTTATCGTGGATGTTTGTCGATAGCCTATTCCAGAAATGGAGACAGAGAAGTTGAGGAAGGAAAGGGAAGAGTCGGAGATGGACCATGTGAAGTTGAGGGAAGGGTGGAAATTGGAAGCAAAGTGAATGAAATTTTCTAGATCCGAGCGAGAGCAGGAAACGGCACTGATGGAGTCATCAATGTACCGGAAAAAGAGGTGAAGGAGGGGACCTGAGTAGGACTGGAACAAAGAATGTTCCACATATCCCAACGAAAAGGCAGGCATAGCTAGGACCCTTGCAGGTTCCCATAGCAACACCTTAAATTTGGAGGAAGTGAGTGAAATCAAAGGAGAAGTTGTTCAATGTGAGAACAAGTTCAGCCAGGTGGAGGAGGGTGGTGGTGGATGGGGACTGGTCAGGCCTCTGTTCAAGGAAGAAGCGGAGCGCCCTCAGGCCGTCCTGGTGGGGGATGGAGGTGTAGAGGGATTGGACATCCATAGTGAAAAGGAGACAGTTGGGGCCAGGAAATTGTTAAAGTGGCAGAGGGCGTCGGAAGAGTTGCGGATGTAGGTGGGAAGAGACTGGACAAAGGGAGAAAAAAGTGATGTTAGTTTGAGTATTTGGAAATACATGTCTCAGCATTGTGTTGTAAAACCCTTTGATCTCTGTTGGTCTGCGAGAAGGACAGGCTTGTTGGTACAGAATGAAAGGTTTTTAATAATAGAACACAGACACCAAGGAAGTCCATCTGGGTTTTCGAAACAGGACACTGCACAGGTAGACAGGGACCAAAAGGTTGCAAAAGACGACTGTAGGCAGGGAGAGTGGTTCTGCCTTGTGCTGTAGGACAGAATGCAGAGGGATTATTCTGTAAAGGTAGCATTGAGTGTTCTGTATTTTGTATCATTATGCAAATATAAATTGTGCCCATTGAACTAAGCAACTCTGATCATACCCATTATTCTGTACTTTTCACCTTACTGTGGAATAAAATAACTTATGGTTCAAACCAAACTCCACCTCATCTAGTGTTGGAAAGATTAGAGATATACGTGCAAAAGACACAAGTATGTGGTCCAGATCACAAAGGGGGTGTTATTGTTGCAGCCCCAGCTTCTGCTATCATACAAGTAGCTATAGGGCAGTGAGTTAGTTCCCATAAAAGTAAGATGGTCTCCTTATCTAAGGAAGGATATACTTGCCATGGAGGGAGTGCAATGAAGGTTCACCAGACTGGTTCCTGGGATGGGGGGATTGTCCTATGAGGAGAGATTCAGGAGGCTAGGCCTACATTCTCTAGAGTTTAGAAGAATGAGAGGTGATCTCATTGAAACACACAAAATTCTTACAGGGTCGATGCAGGGAGGATGTTTCCCCTGGCTGGGGAGTATAGAACCAGGGATCACAGTCTCAAAATAAGGGGTCAGCCATTTAGGACTGAGATGAGGAGCAATTTCTTCACTGAGGGTGGTGAATCTTTGGAATTATCTACCCCAGAGGGCTGTGGAGGCTCAGTCATTGAGTATATTCAAGACAGAGATCGATAGATTTTTGGATACTAAGGGAATCAAGGGATATGGGGATAGGGCAGGAAAGTGGAGTTGAGTTAGAAGATCAGCCATGATCTTACTGAATGGCAGAGCAGGCTCGAGGGGCCAAATGGCCTACTCCTATTTCTTATGCTCTATGATGGTCAGACTGCTAAAGGGAGCGACAGATGCCACTGAGAAAGTATTAGCAGAGTTGGAAAAAAAAATGGAGGGGAAAGCAACAGATATTCCAATCACAGATAAGTTAATGGATTGAATGACCTGTGCAATATATGTGGGTAGAACAAATGAAGGGCAGAGACACGATGAGTTGCTAGTCCATGTGCTTGCTTTATTAGGCCAGAGCGAACTGAGCATGCTCATACCAAACCATGTGATAATACATGACAACCTGTAAACTGTTTAATAGGACTTGTATGATGTAAAAGATAATTTGAATGAGGCAATGAATTTAAAGACAAAAGAATGTGCAAATAGCTAAGAGTGAAATGGTATAGGAAAGGCTCACCGATGGAAAATGGGGGAAATTGAAGACAAAAAGCTTGCAGATACATGAGGTTTGAACTGAAAATAGATAATGCTGGAAACACATAGACCAGCACATCCCAGCCAGAACTGTGAAATGTGAATGTGTCTCACCTCTCCAAGGTGTTGACCGACCCACCCCACATCACCTCAACCCCCTGCTGTAAATAAAATGGGGGAAATTCAGCTAAGGTCTGAAGTTGGTAAAGTCAATGTTCAGGCCGGGGGGCTGAAGAGTGCCCAGGAGAAAGACGTTTAGTGACTAAATTAATTGTTGTTGAGCTCTGATTGGGTTGTTGAAAAGCAAATATCACATTGTACGATAGCAAAATACTGCAGATGCTGGAAATCCGAAATAACAACAGAAAATGCTGGAAAAACTCAGCAGGTCAGGCAACATCCGTGGAGAGAAATTTGAGTTGACGTTTCGGGTCGAAACCCTTCTTCAAAACTGGAAAGAAAAGAAAATAGATCGAAGGCAAGACTGCGATCGAACAAAAGAAGAAAAAGAGACAATAAAAGGTATTCAAAGCCAGATGAGATGGTAATAGGCCCATGGAGACAACAGGCAGCGGAGATTAGGTGTGAAGTGTACTGGCAGGGTAAGAGACAGCTGCCAGGTGAGAGAGAAACAAAAAGGGGGGGGGGGGGGGAAAAGGAGGACCCAAAACAAAGGGGTGGAAAAAATTATAAGTAAAAATGTAATAGGGGCCGAGGTTATGATCTGAAATTGTTGAACTCGATATTGAGTCCAGAAGGCTGCAAAGTGCCTAATCGGAAGATGAGTTGCTGTTCCTCGAGTTTACGTGTTCACTTTTCAGAAGCTATGAGGTTTCATGAAGAATTCCTCCATTAAGTATCCTCAATAACACAATATTTGAGCAAACGCCTAAGCACTGCTGCTTGTCCACGGTATTTTACTGACAACAGATTCCACATCATCCCTGGAAAGTCTTTTGGAGGTATTCCAGTGAACACTGATGAGACATGAATTGGCCACCTGCAAAATCATTTGGTGGTGATTACTATTTGTTGGTAATTCAGTTAGAACACCACCAAAATGCATAGAAAATGATTGAGAAAATAATCTGGGATCAATTGACCAATTTTCATGTCACCAAGTTAAACTTCTTTAAAATATTCCCTCCGGACTGTGATAACTGACAGTGCCATTGGTGCTGGTGGCCATCAGTACCTCACCAAAGTGGCTGGTCTTCTTTGCGAGTGTGGTTAGATAATCCATGTCAGCAGGTCACCTATGTGAGCTATCAATCAAACCCAATCCTCTCCTCATCTGACTTCCACACACCCACTTGCTAGCGTAGGATACGGGTTAGCGATTAAAGCAGCATCGGGTGATTTTACTCCTCTCTAGCTCAGGAGACATTGTGGCCACGCGTAGTGGTTTACCAACCCTTGATTGGTCATAACAGTAAAAATAAGAGCAAACCTGGTCTGTGTGGGTCGTTGTTACTCTGGATAGTGCATTTACCCAACAAACCTCAAGGCTTTTTTTTAAATCTTCTTTCCTGCTGCCTAGGTTTTGTGCAGGTGGGATTTAAGCTCAGTGGGAAAGAATATCGGCCAACTAGTAAAATGGGCTGATGATTCGTTAATGCCTGTTTTTCGCCTGGGGATAAAAGTTAAAATTGCCCCCCAGATTTGGCTCGAGGGGCCGAATGGCCTACTCCTGCTCCTATCTTCTATGAAGTTATCCAACACTATTGGAGAAAGACAAGACCCTAATTGTCTCCAACATATCAACTGTGGAGCCAATCCATTTGTTATAAGTGCAACACCACCACCATTAGGCACTTAATTGTATTGCAGTTGCTTGAGAAGTGTATTTTTTCTCTTGGCCCCTCAAGTCCTTGCCTCCTCTCCCTTCCTGTCACCCAGCCTTTCATTTCTTCCCTGTCAGGCACTTTGCCCCTCCAATCTCTACCCCAGCCTCTCACTGTTCCTCTGCCTCCCTACTCTCCTGTTGCTATCCCAGGCTTGAATCCTTCTTGACTAAGCCCACAGCTACCTTCTGCACCTCTTTTGAAATC
This sequence comes from Somniosus microcephalus, assembly GCF_052327205.1. Taxonomy (NCBI): domain Eukaryota; kingdom Metazoa; phylum Chordata; class Chondrichthyes; order Squaliformes; family Somniosidae; genus Somniosus; species Somniosus microcephalus. The sequence goes on along the minus strand of NC_140998.1, from coordinate 65,426,424 downwards.
CTCCAGAGGGCATCAAGACACCTGATGCTGACCCATTCTAATCATTCCCCCTGGAATGGGCCCCATCTGTACTCTCAAGTCCATGGAATGCAGACTTGAGCGTTTCTGACGCACAACTGGCTTAGCCATCCATTAACACATCTGGCTGGACCACATCAAGCTCTACTAAGCCTCACTCTGCTGCCAAAACCGTCTGTTACACTAGGATCATCCTGGAGAGCAAAGATATCCCCAGTTTATTGCCTCCACTACAAACTATCTCCTTAGGCCTCACTCCCCTGCTTCATCCACCCTCGCCTATAACAACCAGTGCAAGGGGCTCATATACTTTGCCATGAAGATAGAGACCATCCATTGAGCTAACCTTTGCTGCTTCCAGTACTTCCTCTCGTCCACACTCCTGAATCTGCATATCTCTCTAGTTTCTCTTCCATCTCCCCCCATGCCCTCTGAGCTCATCGCATCCATAAGCCCTACCTCCTGCTCCCTTGATCCCATTCCCACTGCTGGCTACTTCTTTTCTTTGACCCATCTGTCCTTGCAAACTACTACCCTATCTCCAACCTCCCTTTCTTTACCAAAGTCCTTGAACATATTGTTTCTCAAATCTATGCCCATCTCTCCTGTAACTGTGAATCTCTGCAATCAAATTTCTGCCCCTCCCACAGCAACAAACCAGCCCTAACCAAGTCACAAACAATATTGTTCGTGACTGTAACTATGGTGCATTATTCCTTCTCGTCCTCTCTGCAGCCTTGATGTAGTCAACCACACCCTCATCCTACAACGCCTCTACTACACGGTCCGACTCAACGAGACTGCCCTCGCTTGGTCCCTCTCATCTATTCAATTACAGCCAGTCCATCTCCAGCAATGGCTTCTCTTCAAGCTCTCGCACTGTTACCTCGGAGTCCCCCAGAATCTATCCATGGTCCCCTCCTCTTCCTCATCTACATGCTGCCCCTGTGCAGCAGCATCTGTATACATGGGGCCAGCTTCCACATGTATATTGACAATACCCAGCTCTATCTCTCCACCACCTCGCCTGACCCCTCCATTGCCTCTGTGCTGTCAAACTGCTTGTATGGCATGTAGTCTCGAATGAGCTCCAGCTACTAAAAGATTGAAGCCATTGTCTTCAGCCTCCACCACAAACTCTGTACCTTTGCCAATGACTTCATCCCCCTCTCTGGACACTGTCTCAGGCTGAATCAGACTGCTTGCAACCTTGGTATTCTGTTCGACCCCAAGCTGAGCTTCCAACCCAAATATGCTCTCCACCTCTGTAACCATCACTAAACAACAACAACTTGCATTTATATAAACGTAGTTAAACATCCTAAGGCACTTCACAGGAGCGTTATCAAAAAAATTTAACACCAAGCCACAAAAGGAGATACTAGGACAGATCACCAAAAGCTTGGTCAAAGAAGAGAACGGAAAAGGGGGAGGAATAGCCCTGATAATAAAGGATGGGATAGAAACATAGAAACATAGAGATAGGAACAGGAGTAGGCCATTCGGCCCTTCGAGCCTGCTCCGCCATTCAATGAGATCATGGCTGATCTTCGTCTGAGATCATAGCTGATCTTACCAGTTCAGTACCCCGTCCCCGCCTTTTCTCCGTAACCCTTAATCCCCTTAGCCTTCAGAAATATATCCAATTCTCTCTTGAAAATATTTATTGAATTAGCCTTCACAGCCCTCTGTGGCAGGGAATTCCACAGGCTCACCACTCTTTGAGTGAAGAAATTCTTCCTCATCTCTGTTTTAAATGATTTGCCCGCTATTTTTAGACTGTGGCCCCTGGTTCTGTGCTCCCCGGCCATTGGAAACATTCTCTCTGAATTCAGCCTGTCCAGGCCTGCCATAATTTTATATGTTTCGATGAGATCCCCTCTCAATCTTCTAAACTCCAGTGAGTACAAGCCCAAACTATTTAATCTCTCTTCGTAGGTCATTCCCGCCATTCCAGGTATCAGCCTGGTGAATCGCCGTTGCACTCTTTCCATGGCAAGAACATCCTTCCGCAGATGGGGCGACCAAAACTGTACACAATACTCCAGATGCGGTCTCACCAGCACCTTGTACAGCTGTAGTAAGGTATCCCTATTCCTATACTCGAACCCCCTTGATATGAAGGCCAACATACCATTTGCCTTCTTAATCGCCTGTTGCACCTGCATGCTCTCCTTCAGTGACTGGTGCACAAGAACACCCAGGTCCCTCTGCACTTCCCCATCTCCCAATCTATTGCCATTTAGATAATAATCTACCCTCCTGTTTTTACCCCCAAAGTGGATAACCTCGCATTTATCCACATTATAGTGCATCTGCCACGTATCCGCCCATTCCCCCAACCTGTCCAAATCGCACTGTAGCCTCCTGACGTCCTCATCAGAGCCCACCCCTCCTCCTAGTTTAGTGTCGTCAGCGAATTTGGAAATATTGCATCCAATTCCCTGATCCAGATCATTTATATATATTGTGAACAGCTGGGGTCCCAGGACAGATCCTTGCGGCACCCCGCTGGTCACTGCCTGCCACTCCGAAAACGAGCCGTTTATTCCAACTCTCTGTTTTCTATCCGCCAGCCAGTTCTCTATCCACGTTAATACTTTGCCCCCAATCCCATGAGCCTTAATTTTGCATGATAATCTTTTGTGTGGAACCTTATCGAAGGCTTTCTGGAAGTCAAGGTACACCACATCCACTGGCTCTCCCCCATCTATTTTACCAGTTACTTCCTCAAAAAATTCCAGCAGATTAGTCAAACACGATTTACCCTTTGTAAATCCATGTTGACTCTGTCCGATCCTTTCCCCATTTGTCAAGTGCTCCGCTATTTTATCCTTAATAATGGACTCTAGCATTTTGCCCACAACCGATGTAAGGCTTACTGGTCTATAATTCCCTGCTTTCTCTCTACCCCCCTTTTTAAATATTGGGGTAACATTAGCTACCCTCCAATCCACGGGTACTGTTCCCGAGTCAATGGAGTTCCGGAAGATGATCCTTAGAGCATCTGCTATCTCCAGGGCCACCTCCTTAAGTACCCTAGGATGTAGTTTATCAGGCCCCGGGGATTTGTCGGCCTTCAGTCCCCTCAACTTACCCAACACCATATCCCTAGAGATACTAATTTCTGTCAGCTCCTCCCTCTCATTAGTCCCTATGTTTGCCGATATTCCTGGGAGGTTATTTGTGTCCTCCTTTGTGAATACAGAACCAAAGTATGAGTTTAATTGGTCTGCCATTTCCTTATTCTCCATTATATATTCTCCCGAATCGGACTGCAAGGGACCGACTTGGGATTTTACCAGTCTTTTCCTCCTGATATACCGATAAAAGCTTTTGCAGTCTGTCTTTATGTTTGCTGCAAGTTTACTTTCGTATTCTATTTTCCCCTTCCTGATTAATCCCTTTGTCCTCTTTTGCTGTATCCTGTACTGCCCCCAATCTTCCGGTCTGGTGCTTTTTTTTGCCAGTTGATATGCCCTTTTTTTTGATTTTATGCTGTCCCTAATTTCCCTCGTTATCCACGGTTGAGTCACCTTTTTAGGTTTATTTTTATGCCAAACCGGTATAAACATGTTCTGGAATTCTTCCATTCTATCTTTGAATGCTTGCCATTGTCTATCCACTGTCAATCCCCCCAGAAACACCACCCAATCAATCTTACCCAATTCCCGTCTCATACCCTCGTAATTCCCTTTATTTAAGTTCTGGACCTTAGTCTCTGATTCAATTTCCTCACTCTCCATCTCGACTGAGAGCTCGATCATATTATGATCGCTCTGACCCAAGGGGCCTCGTACAAGAAGATTGCTGATAAGTCCCTTCTCATTGCACAATACCCAGTCTAAAATGGCCTGATCTCGAGTCGGCTCCTCGACATATTGGTCCAGATAACCGTCCCGAAAACATTCCAGGAATTCCTCCTCCTCAGAATTTTTACTAATTTGGGTAGTCCAATCAATATGTAAATTAAAGTTACCCATGATGACAGCTGTGCTCTTATCGCACGCTTCTCTAATTTCCCTTTTTATGCCTTCCCTCACCTCCATATTACTATTTGGAGGCCTATATATCACACCCACTAACGTTTTCCTCCCCTTGCTATTTCTCATTTCTACCCATACAGATTCCGTTTCATCCGAGTTAATATCCTTCCTTTCCATTGCATTAATCCCCTCCTTTACCAGCAATGCTACCCCACCTCCCCTACCTTTTTGCCGATCCTTCCTAAATATTGTATATCCCTGGATGTTAAGTTCCCAGCCTTGCCCACCCTGCAGCCACGTTTCTGTAATCCCAATCAAATCATACTTGTTTACCTCTATTTCCACAACTAATTCATCCACCTTGTTCCTAATGCTTCTAGCATTAAGATACAAAGCCTTCAGGCTTGCTTTTTTCACACTCTCATTATGAATTAGTTTGGCCCTTTGTGTTTCTCTCCTTTGCTTATTGCTTCTCACCTTTCTACCATCTATTTCTAACTTCATATGACTTCCCTCTTTTCCACTACCTAGGTTCCCATCCCCCTGCCAACTTAGTTTAAATCCTCCCGAACCGCCCTAGAAAATATTACCCCGAGGACATCGGCTCCCTCACAGTTCAGGTGTAGACCGTCCCCTTGGTACAGGTCACTCCTCCCCAAGAACTGGTTCCAATGCCTCAAGAATTTAAATCCCTCTCCCTTGCACCACTGCTCAAGCCACGTATTTAGCTTATCTATCTTACTCTCTCTAAACTTATTAGCTCGTGGCACTGGTAGCAATCCAGAGATTACTACCTTTGAGGTCCTACTTTTCAATTTAGCTCCTAACTCCCTAAATTCAGCTTGTAGGACCTCCTCCCTCTTTTTACCTACATCGTTGGTACCTACATGTACCACGACAACTGGCTGATCCCCCTCCCCCTTCAGAATGCTCTGCACCCGCTCCGAGACATCCTTGACCCTTGCACCAGGGAGGCAACATACCATCTTGGAGTCTCGGTCTCGGCCACAGAAACTCCTATCTATCCCCCTTACAATTGAATCCCCTATCACTATAGCCCTATCCCTCTTTTTCCCGCCCTTCTGTGCAGCAGAGCCAGTCATGGTGCCCTGAACCTGGCTGCTGGTGCCTTCCCCTGATAAGTCATCTCCCCCAACAGTACCCAAAACGGTAAACCTGTTTTGGAGGGAGATGACCGCAGGTGACTCCTGCCCTACCTTCCTGCCTTTACCCTGCCTTTTGGTCACCCATTTACTGTCTGAGCTAGCCTTTACCTGCGGTGTGACCAACTCACTGAATGTGCTATCCACAACATCCTCAGCATCGCGTATGCTCCAGAGTGAGTCCATTCGCAGCTCCAGCGCCGCCATGCGGTCCGCTAGGAGCTGCAGCTGGACACACTTCCTGCACACATAGTTGTCAGGGACAGTGTCCCTGATTTCCCACATGGCACAGGAGGAGCATGACACGGGTCCGAGCTGCCCTTCCATGACTTAACCCTTACAATACCCTTTTATTTACTACGATTTAGCTTAATTATTGAATTCTACTTAGAATAAGTTTGTGAAAGTACTCACCAACCAGTCACCTACCTGTTTTCTGGTGTTGTATTTTCACTGCCGCCTCCTGTCCTGGAACCTTTTCCACCTAGGTTAGGCTCCTGAAATAAAATAAATTGAACCTACCTTTTCAACTTCCCCTAACCCCTAAAAGGTTAGAGGAGGTGGAAGGGTGGGAGACACTACACTGTAGTGTTTCGGGTTTAGCAACAGCTCCACCTATATAAGAGTTACTGGCCTCCTGCTCTCCCGACTGCACCAGCTGCTCCCTGGTGACGTCACACACTGATTACTTTTTACCTCTCTCCTCTGCTGTTGATTTGGTACGCCTCGCAACTGCCGCCGGTTTTTAAGCCGGGCTCCTCCTCGCTGCTCCCTGCTGCTCCGAGTGGTCGGGCCTCGCAACTGCCGCCGGTTTTTAAGCCGGGCTCCTCCTCGCTGCTCCCTGTGGTCGGGCCTCGCAACTGCCGCCGGTTTTTAAGCCGGGCTCCTCCTCGCTGCTCCCTGCTGCTCCGAGTGGTCGGGCCTCGCAACTGCCGCCGGTTTTTAAGCCGGGCTCCTCCTCGCTGCTCCCTGCTGCTCCGAGTGGTCGGGCCTCGCAACTGCCGCCGGTTTTTAAGCCGGGCTCCTCCTCGCTGCTCCCTGCTGCTCCGAGTGGTCGGGCCTCGCAACTGCCGCCGGTTTTTAAGCCGGGCTCCTCCTCGCTGCTCCCTGCTGCTCCGAGTGGTCGGGCCTCGCAACTGCCGCCGGTTTTTAAGCCGGGCTCCTCCTCGCTGCTCCCTGCTGCTCCGAGTGGTCGGGCCTCGCAACTGCCGCTGGTTTTTAAGCCGGGCTCCTCCTCGCTGCTCCCTGCTGCTCCGAGTGGTCGGGCCTCGCAACTGCCGCCGGTTTTTAAGCCGGGCTCCTCCTCGCTGCTCCCTGCTGCTCCGAGTGGTCGGGCCTCGCAACTGCCGCCGGTTTTTAAGCCGGGCTCCTCCTCGCTGCTCCCTGCTGCTCCGAGTGGTCGGGCCTCGCAACTGCCGCCGGTTTTTAAGCCGGGCTCCTCCTCGCTGCTCCCTGCTGCTCCGAGTGGGACAGAGAGAAAGGATCTTAGCTCCGAAAATCAAGAAGTAGAATCAGTTTGGGTGGAGCTAAGGATCAGCAAGAGGCAGAATATATTGGTGGGAATTGTTTATAGGCCCCCAAACAGTAGTTGTAATGTAGGGCAGAGTATAAATCAAGAAATTAGTGGTGCATGTAACAAGGGTAATACAGTAATCATGGGGGACTTTAATCTACATATAGACTGGGCAAACCAAATTTGTAGTAATAGTGTGGAGGACAAATTCATGGAATGTATGCAAGATAGTTTTCTAGATCAGCATGTTGAAAAACAGGCTATTTAAGATCTAGTATTGTGCAACGAGAAAGGGTTAATTAATAACATTGTGGTAAAGGGGCCTTTAGGGAAGAGTGACCATAATATGGTAGAATTTTATATTGAGTTTGAAAGTGATTTAGTTAAATCCGAAACTCGGGTCTTGAATCTAAACAAAGCAAACTATGTAGGTATGAGGGGCGAGTTGGCTAAGGTAGATTGGGAAACGTTAAAAGGTATGACGGTAGGCAAACAATGGCTAGCATTTAAAGAATTAATACATAATTTACAACAAATATACATTCCTTTAAGGCACAAAAACCCCACAGGAAAAGCGATCCAACCGTGGCTAACAAGAGAAGTTAAAAATAGTATTAGGTCAAAGGAAGAGGCTTATAATGTTGCCAAAAAGAGTAGTAAGCCTGAGGATTGGGAGGATTTTAGAATTCAGCAAAGGAGGACGAAGAAATTGATAAAGAAAGGGAAAATAGAATATGAGAGTAAACTAGCGAGAGACATAAAAACAAACTATAAAAGTTTCTATAGGTATGTAAAAAGGAAAAGATTAGCAAAAATAAATGTGGGTCCCTTACAGGCTGGAACAGGAGGAATTATAATGGGGAATAAGAAATGGCAGAGAAATTAAACAAATATTTTGTGTCCGTCTTCACAGAAGAAGACACAAAAAACTTTCCGGAAATAGTGCAGAACCAAGGGTCTAGCGAGAATGAGGAATTGAAAGAAATTAGTATTAGTAAAAAAATAGTACTGGAGAAATTAATGGGACTAAAAGCTAATAAATCCCCTGAACCTGATGGCCTACATCCTAGGGTTTTGAAAGAGGTGGCTGTGGAGATAGTTGATGCATTGGTTGTCATTTTCCAAAATTCCATAGATTCTAGAGCGGTTCCTGCAGAGTGGAAGGTAGTAAGTGTAACCCCACTATTTAAGAAAGGAGGGAGAGAGAAAACGGGGAACTATAGACCAGTTAGCCTGATATCACTAGTAGGGAAAATGCTAGAATCTATTATTAAGGACATGGTAACAGGGCACTTAGAAAATAATAATAGGATTGGGCAGAGTCAACACGGATTTATGAAAGGGAAACCATGTTTGACAAATCTGTTAAGAGTTTTTTCAGGTTGTAACTAGCAGAATAGATAAGGGGGAACACCAGTGGATGTGGTGTATTTGGATTTTCAGAAGGCATTTGATAAGGTGCCACACAAGAGGTTATTAAACAAAATTACAGCTCATGGGATTGGGGGTAATATACTAGCATGGATTGAAGATTGGTTAACGGACAGTAAACAGAGAGTAGGAATAAACAGGTCATTTTCGGGGTGCCAGGCGGTGACTAGTGGGGTACCGCAAGGATCAGTGCTTGGACCTCAGCTATTCACAATCTATATCAATGATTTGGATGAGGGGACTAAATGTAATATATCCAAATTTGCTGATGATACAAAGCTGGGTGGGAATGTAAGTTGCGAGGAGGATACAAAGAGGCTTCAAGGGAATATAGACAAGCTAAGTGAGTGGGCAAGAACATGGCAAATGGAATATAATGTGGAGAAATGTGAAGTTATCCACTTTGGTAGGAAAAATAGAAAAGCAGAGTATTTTTTAAATGGTGAGAGATTGGGAAATGTTGGTGTTCAGAGGGACCTGGGTGTCCTTGTACACGAATTACTGAAAGTTAACATGCAGGTACAGCAAGCAATTAGGAAAGCAAATGGTTTATTACCAGAGGATTTGAGTATAAGAGTAAAGACATCTTACTGCAATTATATAGGGCCCTGGTGAGACCACACCTGGAGTATTGTGTAGAGATTTGGTCTTCTTACCTAGGGAAGGATATACTTGCCATAGAGGGAATGCACCAAAGGTTCACCAGACTGATTGCTTGGATGGGGGGGATTGTCCTATGAGGAGAGATTGAGTAGACTATTCTTACAGGGCTTGACAGGGTAGATGCAGGGAGGATGTTTCCCCTGGCTGGGGAGTCTAAAACCAGAGGTCACAGTCTCAGCTTAAGGGGTTGGCCATTTAGAACTGAGATGAGGAGAAATTTCTTCACTCAGAGGGTGGTAAATCTTTGGAATTCTCTACCTTGGAGGGCTGTGGCGGCTTAGTCGTTGAGTATATTCAAGACAAAGATCAATAGATTTTTGGATATTAAGGGAATCAAGGGATATGGGGATAGTGCAGGAAAGTGGAGTTGAGGTAGAAGATCAGCCAAGATCTTATTGAATGGCGGAGGAGGCTCGAGGGGCCAATTAGCCTACTCCTGCGCCTATTATAGGAGAGATAGGCAAAGAGGTTTAGGGAGGGTATTCCAGAGCTTAGGACCTAGGCAGCTGAAACTACAAGATGCTTGGGGGGGGTGGGGCAGTGATGGGACCCGGTACCAGATTTTCCGGTAACATAGGGCAGGCAGGACCTCTGCATTTGCATCCGTAGTAGCACAAGCACCTATTGGTTTCATGCAAATGACCCATTGACCTGGCCAATTCTGGCGAGGTCAGCACTGGAAGGCCCCCATGGCCACGATCCCATTGTTACTGCCAGCATTGTGGCGCTGTATATGTCTACACTCGCAACCACCAGCTCAGATACCGACACCGCAACCACCAGCTCAGATACCGACACCGCCTAATTTAGAGGATAGCATAGAGGCGAGATCTGCACATGGTGAGACACCGGGCCCAAGTGCGCGGCAGCCAGGGCAGGGGGAAAGGAGAGCGCAGGTGCCAGCTCGCGATGGGGTAAGTCGCACACTAGTTCTGCTGCAGAGGACTCAGATGAGGACTTCGATGGGCCAGTCTACAGAAAAAAGCTGATGGGTCTACACACTGAAATGCTTGGCGTATTGGGAAGCCTGCCTGAAAGCCTGCGTACAATATCAAGGAGCATGGAGGAGTCCGGCACCAACTTGGCACAGGGCTTTGTGCAGAGCTTGGAGCCCATCCTTTCCAACTTGGAAGTGGTCGCCAACTCCATCACCACATTTGTGGATCCAACCATGATGCAACGTCTGATAGCCGATGTCTCAGCTTCCATTGCAGCACAAGCAGCAGCCACCCAATGTCCGAGTGCTGCAGTGGAAGCTCAGACTGCTGCCATCATGGCTCTGGATTACAGTGTTCAAAGGGGCTTCCAGGGTGTCACAGCAGTCCAGCAATCTGTTCTCCAATAGATTACTAGGATTGTGGAGGTGCCGCCCCAGGAGTGGCAGTGGCTCCGTGGAGCACAAACCTGCTGTCCTCGCTCAGGATAACAGCATTCGTTCTCCCACTCTGCCAGTGCCCTTGCTGTTGCTCGTCAGCCAGTCAGCCCAGATTGCTGCCACCTATGCTAAGATGGTGCAGTCTGCAGCCGGGCCTTCTCGGTCCAGAGCTGCTCGAGGTCATCCTCCAAGGCCATCTGCAGTCTCCACCCCTGAAAGTCAGCAGCCTTCTACGGGCTATGCTGTAGCCACTGGGGTAGCAGTGCGTAGGGGCACTAGGACAGGCAAAGGCACACAGAAGATAGGCACTAAGGGAATGAACAAGGGTGGTCACTTTATTTTTGTATGCACTATGGCATGATTTAATTTATAAATTTGCATTGGAATGGGTATTTTGTCTTGGCTTTTATTTTTGCATTGTGGCCAAGAGGACGATGTGATGGTCAGTGACAGAGGGAAGGTAAAGAGTGTGGGACTGTTGGCGAATGGGGGAACTGGGGTTGAGGTTACTGGTATCACTGCTGAATTAGTTGTTCGCGTACAGCCCCAGCAGAAAGGGGCTGCCTAGATTGCAACCTCCCTTCCTCGGCCTCCTCCACTGCCTCGTACAGCTTTTCGCCTGATGGGTAGTGGCAAGGGTTGTTCCCTCATGATGTCAAGGTTGTGCAGCAGACCACAACAATCTTGCTCAGCCGAGTACTGCAGGGTTCCTCCAGTGCAGTTCAGGTAGCGGAATCGTTGCTTCAGGACGCCAATGGTCTGCTCTATCAGATTTCTTGTGGCAGCTTGGCTCTTATTGTGTGCATGGGTTGCGAACCGGAGTCATGAGCCATATCAGCAGCAAATAACCCTTGTCGCTCAGTAGCCACCCTTTGGTTTCCCGTGGTAGTTGAAATACAACAGGCACAAAGGACTGCTGCAGAATGAATGCATAGTGGCCAACGTTCCCCTAAGCTGCGCAGCCGCACAGCAATTGGGAGGTCCCGCACAGACTGCTCACAAGCTGGAAGAGATACAGCGCAGGTGCGGCAACTGTAAATTTAAAGGGACCGCATATGAATAAAAAATTAGAGGGAACATTGGTCGTGACTGCTGCCAGAATATTAGGCATTGACATAAGAAATAGGAGCAGGAGTCGGCCATTTGGCCCTTCGAGCCTGCTCCACTATTCAATAAGATCATGGCTGATCTTCTACCTCAACTCCACCTTCCCGCACTATCCACATATCCATTCAGTCCCAAAAATTTAATCGACCTTTGTCTTGAATATGGTCAACGACTAGGTATCCACAGCTCTCTGGGGTAGAGAATTCCAAACATTCACAACCCTTTGAATGAAGAAAATTTCTCATCTCAGTCCTTATTCTGTGACTGTGACCCCGTGTTCTGGGTGATGCAGTGCCTGTGGTCGCACACCAGCTGCACATTGAGGGAGTGGAATCCCTTTCGGTTCAGGTACATGGCAGAGTTGACATGAGGCGCACACAAAGCGATGTGCGTGCAGTCAATGACACCCTACACCATGGGGAAGCCTGTAATCCTTCGTGCTTGCTCCGGCTGCTTCTCTCTCACAAGCAGGAATGAGATGAAGTTACCTCTCTTTGCATAGAACCTCAGTGATCTGCTTTGTGCAGCTGTGCACTGCAAACTGAGAGATGTTGCTAATATCTCAGCAGCAGACTGGAATGAGCCACACATATAAAAGTACATAGCCACGGTGACCTTCACAGCCACTAGCAATGCAGTCCTTGCACTGCTCTGAGGTTAAGAGTTGTTGTCCTACTCCGAGGTTGGCTGCTGCAGTTGACAGATTTCACTGGCAACCTCCTTAGTGAAGCGTGGACATCTCGGACATTGGTCGTCGCTTAAGTTCAGGTAGAATTGTAACCTGGGTGGATACGGCTTCCTGCTGAGAGCCCTTATTCCCCCCATCCTCCCTCTTCTAGCAGCATGGCCTCTGCTCATTCTCCCAGTTATGCTTAATTCCAAGAGGAACGCCTACTAGGCCACTCATATCACAGAAACCCCACAGTGCAGATAGAGGCCATTTCAGCCCATCGAGCCTGCACCGACACATATCCCACCCGATCCCTGTAACCCCTACACCAACACATATCCCACCCTATCCCCGTAACCCCACGTATTTAATCCCCCTAACACTAAGGGTCAATTTATCATAGCCAATCAACCTAACCCGCATATCTAGAAGCAACTGTGCACAAGCCTTTAAGTTACCAAAAAAAGTACCTCAGTACCAGCCAGACCACTCCCTGTAGACTATTGAATCCTTGAACAAGTATGGAAAAACACTCAGAACGCATAGAATTGCAGCAACAGCCAGAAGAAATAATCCAGCAACTAACCTGTAAGTAGTTGATGATCCCTTTAAGTAGCGCTGGTTGGGGGTCCTTCATGCCGTGAACGCATGTTCAGCTGTGGGAGGTTAAGAAAGGGCGCAGGCTGGAGCGTGGAGCTCCAAAATGGCAGCGGTGTTGCTGATTGAAGTCATGATCTGCCTGCTCTGCATACTTCGGCGGCGGATGTTAGGTGCACATGCGCTATCCCCTTTACCAATATGGCACTTCACGTCAGAAGTGTGCACGCGTGCTGCGGATGCCATTTTGGAGCCTTATGGAGCCTCGTAGCACCCAACAAACAGGCGCTACCAAACTCAATTTGGCCCCCCCCCCCCCCAAAATCTCAGTAACTTTTTCCAGTTCTACAACTCTCTCCTCCTTCCCCCCCCGAGCACACTCTGTTCCTCCAATTCTGGCCTCTTGTGTATCTCCCCTCCCTTTGCACCTTCAACCATCTAGGTCCCATGCTCGGGAATTCCCTCCCTAAACATTCCCCTTAATACTCACTTTACCCATCCTTTTGTTTGCTCCCATTTCTTTTGATTACACCTCTAAAGCACCTTGCAACCTTTTCCTACGTTAAAAGGCAACACATAAATACAAGTTGCTATTACGAATATCAATTCTGCAGATTTAATTCTTGCATAGAGTTTTCTGTAGCTGCAAGATCTTTATTTCAAATATACACTGAATATGAAGGGACTTGAAGATTTTATACACATTAACAAAATTGGCATTTTAAATGTTTGCAAAATTTAGTTTTTAAAATTATTGTGGCCAGTAAACAATAGTGCATTTTCTTTTTAAATTACATGCAAGTCACAGACAAAATTTAAGATTCATATGTTTGAACTGGGATTGCCAGTCTGCTTTAAAAAAAAAATCTTCACATTTCTCTGATATTTCACTTCAATGTAGAATGTTTCATGAAGGCAGGAGTCAACAGTGACCCACAATAGAGACAGGCTTGGAAAGTGGAGTTGGACAGTCATGTGGGGGAAAAATGAACAAAAAACTGTATATTTGAAAAGTACAAAATTCACAAAATAAAAAAAACAGGAATTTGATCTGAATATGGATTTTATTTTCCCTTTTTCCCCTTCCAGTCTTCATATGGTACTTTACATAGTAAGGTACATGATGCAAAACACATTGTCAGGTTGAAACAAGCAATACACAGTACAAACTAATTGACCAAAAAGTCAAAGCTGTACTGTATTGTTAATCAAGCATGCATTTTCAATTCGGAAATGGAAATTGTTCAGATAATATATAGACATTCATTAAGGTTTCCAGATTCAAACACTCACTTTGAAATTGCAATTCGCTTGATAGTTGGAAAGTTGATCATAGTGCTAGGAACAAACATTTTCTCTTTTCTCACATTGTGAAATAAAGTGTTCTGTGCCCATTAAAAAAAAAGTCCTGGAAATGGCGCATACTTTGTTGATCAGTATCTCAGACCAATATGTATTGCACCTGTCCCAAGTTACAGTAAAGGTTGGATCCTGTAATCCTACCCATTGCCAGTCATAAAATGCCACATAAACTGCCCAAAGGTAAGTCAAGACAGTTGCTCATATGCTTTCCAGAAATTGCATAAAAATGGGCAGGTGGGAGTTCATGCATAAAAGTAATCTATTAAAAGGAGTGATGGACCTTCAAAAAACCTTGAACCTTTGGTTGATGAAACCAGTAGTGCTTCAAAATTCCACCTTGAACAGTAAAGCATAAAACTGCTGTACATTATACACCTTTATTTAAAATAACTTGTGGACTTTTTAAAATTCCACACAGATGTCAGAAGCCTACTGACATGAGGGCCTGCTGTACAAAACTGAAGCAGTAAGAGTGACTTCTGTTTCCATACACCATTGGATGGAAAATCTGAACATCTAGCTTGTTTTGAGCCACAGTGCTACCAGTCCATAAGAGCTCCACAAATCACCGTTAAATAGTGTTGGACGTGTGACTGAAATGTCCCCGGGATCTTAACACTTGGCCCCCACTATGGGGCTTTTCAATATGGCAAACTCTGGAGGTGAGAGGCAGCTTACATTCAGGATCATTATAGCACCCACTGTGCTCAAATTAATGTAACACTGAAGAGTCTACTTGAGTGTTAGGAAAATAAAATAGTCTACATGGACCCAGATTATAGTAACTTTCTATCCATCTGTGAACTGACTAACTCAGCAACACCTGCAGGAGTGGCGACTTGTCGGATCAGTTTATTCACGGTAACAATTCCTCACCAACACATCAAGCAAAAGAAAACAAAAAAACTCCATGGATGTACTGCACATAAATCATAGTTAATATGAACAAGGTATCACAGCATATTAAAATAACGGAGGTGGACTGATTACTGAAAACTCTTAATTGTAACATGGTTGGCTCCAAGTAAAATCTAATTTTATATACTAACTCACTTAGTGATATTAGGGTACAAGGGCTATGAAACATAAAATCAATAAACTAGTGGGGTGGAGAAGGAGAGTACGAGAAAAATTATAAAATGCCACCAAGAGATTTGCAGGAATAGGAACTGCAAGTGTGGATTAATCAGGTTACATCAGATCTCTGAAAAAAAGGGCAAAAGTCTGCAAGATCCTGACATCACCCAACAGTAATAATGGATAAGTGTGCAACAGAAGTGAGCAAAGTACTCAAGGATTACAGCTATTTAGGTACTGAACTTAACATTATGGTCAATTAGAATGGATGAAACACTAAGGCATAACCTCTCGGTCGCCTTAAATGCTGATTTCTGAGAAAACTTAACTAAACTTTCGTGCATTACTTAAGGTTTTATTAAAATAGAAGCCAGTAATCACCAATAAAATACCCCCACTGTGCTGGAAACACAGAAAGAAGATGAAATACAACTTGTAGCTGCATGCTTCTTCCTAATATTTAATGAGGTGAATTTTTACTTTTACTGCCAGGCGGTAATGGATTGGCCACCCATTTTATTTATATGCCACCTTTCATTTGCATTGAATTCAACAGACTTGAAAAAATGGGTGGGGTGTAAAATGGTTGTCCAACCTGTTACCGCCCATTAACCGTTCACAGGTAAAAGTGAAAATTTACCTCAATTTCTTTAGAAATCTGTATTTTCCCAAACTTGGACCCTCTGTGCTACTGACTTACTTACTCTAGAGCCACCCCTGTTAATTAGCTTTCTGTACAGTACATGCCTACTACTATGGGCAAAAATCACATTTTTCCTACTTGTGTTTTTTTTAATTAACTAAAATACAATATATACATTCATTTGATATAAGGCATGAAGCTGCAGTCTCAGAAAACAACAAACTGATGGAATTCTGTTAAAGGTAAAATCCATGGCTATAGTTTTATAAAGAATTAATTCTTGCATGGAACTTATTTACACCCCGATACATTTTTCATAATTTTACTAACTTATAAAAATAGATTGAGTAAAATTCAGTTATCACAGCAGTTACTCTGCACAAGTAACATGAGGAAGACGTTGGGTTTAGAGGCTTGAAGGCTGCTGGATTGCTGGGGCAGCCTCCAGCTCCTTGCAACTCTCATCAGCCTTCGAGTACATGAGGAAAAGTGTGACAGTGGCAAAAGTAGCAGCATTGACAGGAAAAGCTCTCAGAAGGGTAGAGGTGAGCCCTCGTGCAAACACTTGCCACCCTTCGTTCTTGTAGCTCTGAAGGATACAGTCCATGATACCATTGTACCGGTTTACCCCTCCAACTCCATCAGCTTGTAGTCGGGATTTAATCACATCAATGGGATAGGTGGAGATCCAAGATGCGATCCCAGACATACCCCCAGCAAACAGCAGTTTTGGAATTATAAGACTATCATCAGGTTCACAGTTTAAGGCTCTGGTCAGACAATCATATGTAAGGAAGTAGAAGCCAAAGCCAGGTATTTCTCTCAAAATGGTGGTCACCATGCCTTTGTTGATTCCACGAATTCCGTGTTTTTTATAAATTCTAACCAAGCAGTCCAGTGAATTCTTGTAGACTTTACTTTTAATTTGGTATTCACCCATGCCTTGAAGCTGCATCCTTGTTTTTGCCAGTTCCATGGGGCAACAGATGACACACTGGATGCCCCCCGCTGCAGCCCCTGCAAGGAACTGATTAAGTGGTGTATCCCTCCCTAAGTGGCGCATTGCATTTCCTTGGACACCAAAAACAATAGCATTGATGAAGGTCAAACCCATCATTGGTGAACCAATACCTTTGTACAGTCCAAAAGCCTGAAGCAAAAAAGTGAAAATAAAAAGGTTGACATTTTAGCCATGTGACACAATTAGCATATTGATATATACTTGGGTACAGAAATTCTGCCTCCATCTCCTCCCCAACAACAGATTCTAGCTGCTCATAAGTAGAGGGCCAGATTCCCTTTTACAAAAGGGGTTGGAGTCAAACATCCAAATTCATCTAAACTATGGTACTTTCTGTGAAAGAATTTTACTGGTCCTCATCTCGACTGTCTGGTCACCTACTGTTATTATATTAAATGCATAAAGAATAGAGTGTCACAACTGGGCCGCTCTTGCACAGCCACTAGTGACGGTTTCAGAACGGTAATTGTAACGATCTAGAAAGAGGTTTGCTGTCTGTCCACGTAATTACAGATGACATGTAGTCTCGGAGTGGAATCCTACCGTGCATTTTTCCTCCTTTCCTTTCAACCCCGAGCACAAAATTCAATGACAATCTTACCCCGCACTATTTCTGCCCGTCAGAATTATAATTTTACTCCAAAAAAAAAGCAAGAAAATTGCTTATTCTAAGTCTTTTTCAGCATTATTGTAAACATTGATATCAACTTTAAGGGTCTTTAGCAAAGGGAAAGAAAAGTACAATTGAGTGTTGAAACACTGGGTGGGGTTGAGGGCAAATATTGTATACCTACCACCCCATTTATGTAGCAGATTGGCCGCCCAGCTTGATTTTCGAGTGCGTCTCAAAATGGGTGGCCAGTGCTCCTGCCTGTTTCAATATTTAAATTGGGGTCCTATGCCCTTTATAGGATCCTGATGCAATTTTTTTGGACCAATGGATAGGGCACGTTCCATGCACTGATCCCTGGCTTAAAAGGGACCCCTGCAGGCTGCTACAAATATGGGTCAAATTATTTTTATGGAGACAAGAGGCAGTGTTCCTCTTAGCCCCACAAAAAATACTCCACCACCTACTGCCGGTCCTTGTGTGGCAACCCTCCAGGATCACTTCCCCCGTTCAACACCGGGTTGTTGGCAGGTTGAGTGCATGAGCTGGCTGATTTCCCAGCCAGTTGCCTTGGAGTGCCCGTTTGGCACTTGTGGCCAATGAGGCCTGATCACCAAGATGGCTCAGCTCTCTCGCTGGTGTGATTGGGCGAGCAGCATGATCGCAACACTTGAAAACTCAACTGGAGTGCCACTGAATTGGGATTTACAAAAAGAAATGCTTGGCCAGGATGTGTGCACTGGGTGAGAGGGAATACATAATCACAAAATAAAAAATCCAATTGACAGGATCGAACATGCAAGAGTTACTCCTCTTTCCGATGTTGAATAGCTACTTGAAGTAACAACAGCCACCAATCTTCTCATCTCAAATACCGTACTCACAGCCATGACAAGCAGAGGGAGCAGTCATATGGATAAAGACATTGGCCCTGAATTTGCAGTCGGAGGCTTCCCGTGGGGAAATGCCCCCAATCCATAGAAAAAATGCCCGAGTACCTGGGGCCTCTGGATTCGTGGAGACTCGCGGTCCTGGGCCTCTCCGGGTACGCGCGGGCAGAGGCCTACGTATCGCAGGGGGTTCGCGTACACCCCTGGGATCACATGGGCTGGACCAACGAATGACAGAAGGGCATCCCCATTCATACTTGCTAAACCTGGAACTTGCGTGGCCGTTATGGGCACGTAAACACCTCGTACACACCCCTAGGGGACGCAAATTATGGCCCATCGTTTATGGGAGCGCTTGTCCAAAAATGAAATAAATATTACGTGATTTCTGCACAGTGCCTGATCATGCAATAACATGCTACAATAAATACACCATACAGGCTCTGATAGGAATGGAGGCAGGTGGGCTCCCTTTCCCCCCATCATAACAGGTAGTGGGGCTCTTTAGCCTGGGTAGCAACCCACCTAGAGCAGGCGCTCCGAAGATACAAAAACCATAAGGAAGGCAACGAGAAACCACCTCAGCTACTCTTCCACAGTAAGTGGCTCATCTAGGGCAGAACACAATGAACGAACAAGTTCTGATGTCAGAATATGCAGATATACAAATCCAAGGCTTAGTGTTAATGTTGCAAGATGCTAGTGACAACCAACATTGCACTATTCAGCAAGGTAAATGCTAGAAAAGCAGAGCTTTGTAGATGCTCAAAATACATTGCGAATGTCATCTGTCCCAATATGACCGCACGCCCAATATGCCTTTGAAACTGAAACTGCACAATTAGATTTTCAATATGTTTCATCCTTGAAAATAAACAAGTGGTGATGAAAAGTGGTGGGAAAGAGCCTGTATGGTGTATTTATTGTAGCATGTTATTGCATGATCAGGCACTGTGCAGAAATCACATAATATCTTTTTCATTTTTGGAAAGGCGCTCCCATAAACGATGGGCCGTAATTTGCGGCCCCTAGGGGACCAGAGCGGCGGAGCGGACCTGGGTGTGAGGAGCGTGGCGAGGCGGAGCATAAAAGGAGCAGAGAGGCTTACCAATTCAGCAGCGGGAGAGAGGGGTAAAAAGTAATCAAAGTGTGACATCACCAGGAAGCAGCTAAGTGATTGGTTGGTGAGTATTTCTCTCTTTTTAAACTTAAACTCTGTGGTTTATAGTTGCTACGGTCTCTCTGGTGTAGCGGGGACTGTTGGTAAACCATTTAATAGTAGTGTAATTAGTGGGATTGATTAATTAATTGAAATTAAATTAAATCAAAGTGTAAGACATGGCAGGACAGCCCAGCCACGTGGTATGCTCCTCCTGCGCTATGTGGGAACTCAGGGACACTTCCTGTGTCCCTGACAACTACATGTGCAGGAAGTGCATCCAGCTGCAGCTACTGACAGACCGCATTGCGGCGCTGGAGCTGCGATTGGATGCATACTGGAGCGTTCACGATGCTCGGGACGTCGTGAATAGCACATTTACGGAGTTGGACACACCGCAGGTAGAGGTTGGACAGGCAGAAAGGGAAGGGGTGACCAGCAGGCAGAGTATAGGCGCAGGCAGGTAGTGCAGGGGTCCCCTGTGGACATCCCCCTCTCAAACAGATACACCACGGAGTACGGTTGGGGGGAATGGCTTATTAGAGGAAAGCAGCAGCAGCCAACTTCCTGGCACCAGGGGTGGCTCTGCTGCACAGGACGGGAGGAAAAAGAGTAGAGCTATACTAATAGGGGATTCTATTGTAAGGGGAATAGATAGGCGTTTCTGCGGCCGCAAACGAGACTCCAGGATTGTGTGTTGCCTCCCTGGTGCAAGGGTCAAGGATGTCTCAGAGCGGCTGCAGAACATCTTGGAAGGGGAGGGTGAACAGCCAGTTGTCGTGGTGCATATAGGCACCAACGATATAGGTAAAAACCGGGATGAGGTCCTAAAAGCTGAATATAGGGAGTTAGGAGGTAAATTAAAAAATAGGACCTCAAAGGTAGTAATCTCAGGATTGCTACCAGTGCCACGTGCTAGTCAGAGTAGAAATAGAAGGATATTTCAGATGAATATGTGGCTAGAGGAATGGTGCAATGGGGAGGGATTCAAGTTCCTGGGACATTGGAACCGGTTCTGGGGGAGGTGGGACCAGTTCAAACCAGACGGTTTGCACCTGGGCAGGGCTGGAACCGATGTCCTAGGGGGAGTGTTTGCTAGTGCTCTGGGGGAGGATTTAAACTAAAATGGCAGGGGGTTGGGAACCTCAGCAGGGAGACAGAGGAAAGGGAAACAAGGATAAAAGCAAAAGATAGGAAGGAGAAAAACAAAAGTGGCAGTCAGAGAAATCAACAGTTTAAATCAAACGTGGCCACAGTAAATAATAATTCTAATAATTCAAAAAAAACAAGCCTGAAGGCTTTGGGGGAGAAATTCGGTATCGCCCCATTTGGGGCGCTAGTATTGGCGGTATGCAAAGTTTAGCGCCAGGCGCAATTTATCGCCACCTCGAGTGATATTGGGTTGCAGCGCCTCTGAAGGTGATTGCGGCGCTAAATCAGGCGCTGCATGGTACTCTTAAGGCACTAACCTGGCGGCGCTACTCAATTTCTCGGCGGCCGGGCGCAGCGCAGGTGCCGTCAATAATCGATTTCCCCGAGACACGCTGGCGCCGGCCAGCTTTTAAAGGGGCGGGTCAATTAACATCAGCAGCCACACTCTACGCCTTGTAGGCCTCAAAATCGGCGGTGACCTACCTGTGGCATTCAAAACTTCCAAGACATGGAGAGGGTCAGGCAGAGAGCGGAGCGCTTTAGCATTGGATGATCTGGTTGGCGCAGTGGAGCGCCGGCGAGCTGTGCTGTACCCCGAGAATGGCAGGAGGCCTCATCAGAGCAAATACCGCAGAGCTTGGAGGGATGTTTCCTAAAGAATCACCTCCAGCAGCATGGTGCCCAGGACTCCTGTGCAATGCAGGAAGAAGTTCAACGACCTCACTTGGGTTGTTAGGGTGAGTGCCTTTTTCACAATCATCTTCATCCCTCCATCTGCACCTGACTTTATGGCCAGAGGGTACGCGAAGCCCCAATGGCCATCTGCCAGCCAGCACCCATGGCCCTTTCTGGAAACACACACGCACATTCAGCTCAGTGCATAATGTAAGGGCTATTCTACCATGGGGTGCATGTAATGTCAGCTCAGGGCAGCATGTTTCATCACTTCCCGTCCTTTCTCCTGCAGGCCAAGCTGGCCAGGAACCGTAGGGAGCAGCTTCGTACCGGAGGAGGCTGGCCTCACCTGCAGACCCTCACAGACCTCGAGGAGCGAGTCCACCAGATTGTTGGAAGCCGGATGAGTGGTCCCGTCACCTCTGGAGCTGCTGACCCCATTGTGCACAGCGATGGTAAGCTCTTCACCTTTGAGCTCTCTCCTTCCACTTTTTCCCCCCCACCAGCATGCTTTTTCACTTTGGACCCAAGTCAGTGCATTGCAGCACTCATGCATCCCTTGCTGCCACCCTGTCCTTTCGCTAAAGCCACTCTTCAACCTCCCTGCTTTCAGATGCTGCATCACCAGCTCAGGAGCCGGGCCATCCCTACCACCCTCAGGCGAGCCAGCCCCTCTGCAGACTGGGGAGACTACTTCCCTGGAGGGGAGGGGAGGGGAATGCTCGGAGGAGTACCAGTTCCAGGAACCAGCGGGCTGCAGCAACGCAAGGGGGGTAGGGAAGCTCGGGGGCCGTCTCCCCGGAGGGCGAGTCAGGCCACGAGTGCTGCTGCACAGAGCGCAGAAGAGGTGCGTTCCCTCGCAGAAATGAGCGCCCAGGCTGGGCTCAGGCACACTGAGCTCATGGCTGCAGTGGCAAGGATGCCTGAATCCATCGAGACACTGACAAGGAGTGTCCAAGACTTCGGGCAGCACTGGAAAGGACTGTCCAGAGCTTCGGGACAGCACTGGAAAAGGACTGTCCAGGGCTTCACCGAAGCACTGGCACCTGCCACGCAACTGCCGAGTGCTGTCACGCAGTCACTCGCTGGTCTCATGCAGACGCAGATTGAGGCCACGCGACCACTGACTGCTGCCACCCTCGCTGGATCAGGCAGGATTACCCGGGGCCCTTGCAGCACCACAGCAGGCCAGCAATCTGTGGACCATTCGATTGCTGCGCATGCTGCGGTGCTGCCCCGTCAGAGTGCCAGTGTGTCGGCCGGCCAGGGAGCTGCTGTCCGCTCTCAGGATGACAGCATTCCTGATGCCACCGCTGGCACGTCTCCACTGCAGCTGCCACCACCTGCAGGACAGACTGCTTCCACCCATGCACAGTTGGAGCAGTCAGCAGCCGGGCCCTCCAGGCCGAGAGGTCGTCCAGGCCATCCCTCAGGGGCATCTGCGCTTTCGGACAGTCAGCAGGCCTCCCCCAGCCTTGCTGCAGCCACTGGGGTCTCACTACAGAGGAGCTGCATGGAGGGAAGGGGCCAATCTCGCAAGAGAAGCAGATCACCATCAAGGGGGAAAGAGTAGAAGGTGCTGCTGAAACGTCTTATTTGTAGAAATTAAGGCCGAGGATGCTGGTCTGAATGTTAGTTATGTTCTGGACAGTCTCCCGGATGTGCGAGCTACTTGTGTCAGTGTGTTAGTTTTGCTTTCTGTTGCCATTGCTTTGTCTTGTTGGAAGGAAGCACATTTTGTACAATAAAAAATTCTCTATTTACAATGGCCATGTCTGCTATTTACATGCATTTTGCCCTTCACAGGCTTTGGGGTATCAGAACAGTTCCATTCCTCTTCTTGGAATGTCAGCATGCATTCCGAGAGAGGGGCCTAGAAGCGACTTCTGATCAGCCCGACGGACGGCCCTTCCAGTTTGTGCCTCCCTCCCATCTTGGTCCTCCTCCTCCTCTGGTGCTTCAATGTCTGGTGGCATTGGCTGGGTACGTAGGATAGCGAGGTTATGCAGCATGCAACATACAACCACGAAGTGGGAGACTCGCTCGTGCGAGTACTGCAGGGCTCCTCCGGAATGGTCCAGACAGCAGAACCGCTGCTTCAGCACGCCGATTGCGTGCTCCACAATGTTCCTCGTCGCCTAATGGCTCGCATTGTAGCGTTCTTCAGCAGGGGTGCTGGGCGAATGGAGCGGGGTCATCAGCCACAGGCACAGAGGATAGCCCTTGTCCCCGAAAATCCCAGCCTCCTGGGTGAGCCGGGGCCTCGAAAAGGTCTGCAACAGAAGTCTGGCGCAGGATGAAGGCGTCGTGGCTGCTGCCCGGGAACTGCGCATTCACTGCGAGGATCAGCTGTCGGTGGTCACAGACCAGCTGGACATTCAAGGAATGGAACCCCTTGCGGTTGCGGAACTCCTCCGGATTCAATACAGGTGCCCGCAAAGCCACGTGCGTGCAGTCAATGGCATCCTGCACCATGGGGAAGTCCGCTATTGCTGCGAAGCCCTCTGCGCGCTCCTGCTGCTTGTCCGGGGTCATTGGGAAGGAGATGTACTGCCGCCTCCTTTTAAACAGGGCATCAGTCACTTGACGGATGCAGCAATGCACCGCAAACTGCGAGATGTTGGCTATGTCCCCAGTTGCGACCTGAAAGGAGCCGCTTGCGTAGAAGTTTAGGGCAACAGTCATCTTCACAGCCACCGACAGAGATGTCCTGCACCTTATCTGAGGCTGCAGATCTGGCTGAAGCAGGTGGCACAGCTCAGTCACCACCTCTTTTCTAAAGCGCAGCCTTCTGATACACTGCTCCTCCGACATGTTCATGTAGGAAAACTGCTGTCGGAAAACCCTGGTAGCGTAAGGTCTGGTGTGGCGACGTCTGTTGGCCCTCCTACGTCAGGCCATGCCTGCCCCTCTCTCCCTGCGTCTCTGTGCCCTTTCCAGATGATTCAGCAGCAGGACGTTCCCCTCCAATGCAGCCCCCATATTAAGTGCGCACAGAAAGTCTCCCCGTTTGAAATGCTCACCAACAGCAAGGTGATGGTCAGAAGGCTGAAGTTCTTCTGCCAGCGCTGGCTCAGTGGTGAAATGGCTCTCAGTGTGCAGCTCAGCAACTCTCTGTAACTCTCGAAGAAGTTGTGCTCGAAAAATGGCTGCCGCATTTATACCACACCAGTCCCCTTTAAAGAACGCCCCCCCCCAGCCTGACAGCGACTGGGGAATGTTCCAGGTAAGCCGTCCTTATTAGCGCCAGGCGGAACAGAGGGGTGCGCCACTGAATTTCCGGTCCGGGGCGCCCAAAAGACATTGCACACTGAAATGACGTCATGATCTGCCTGCGCCCGTGAGCGGGCGCTAACATTTAGCGCCGGCGCAAAATGTCTGCTCAATATGGGAAGAGGCGCAGGGTTTGCTGCGCCCGGGCGCTAGTTGGTTACCGCCCCACTTCTCGGCCTCTTCAGGCGCTAATGGGTGGCGCAACCAACCAATTTCTCCCCCTTTGTGTCTTAATGCGAAGAGCATTCGTAATAAGGTGGATGAATTGGCTGCGCAGAGGTAAACGAATATGATTTGGTTGGGGTTACGGAAATGTGGCTCAAGGATGGCCAAGGCTGGGAACTCAACATCCAGGGGTATTCGATATTCAGGAAAGATAGGCAAAAAGGAAAGGGAGGTGGGGTAGCATTACTGGTTAAAGAAGGGATTAACACAATTGTAAGGAAGGATATTAACTCTGATGATGTGGAATCTGTATGGGTAGAATTGAGAAATACCAAGGGGCAGAAAACGTTAGTGGGAGTGGTATATAGACCTCCAAACAGTAAGGCGGAGGTTGGGGATGGCATTAAAAGGGAAATTACAGAAGCGTGCAATAAGGGCACAGCAGTCATCATGGGTGACTTTAATCTACATATAGATTGGGCTAACCAAATTAGTAACAATACTGTGGAGGAGGAATTCCTGGAGTGTTTACGGGATGGTTTCCTGGACCAATATGTCGAGGAACCAACCAGAGATCAGGCCATCTTAGACTGGGTATTATGTAACGAGAAAGGATTAATTAGCAATCTTGTTGTACGAGGCCCCTTAGGTCGGAGCGATCATAATATGATCGAATTCTTCATTAAGATGGAGAATGAAGTAGTTGACTCAGAGACTAGGGTCCTAAATTTAAATAAAGGAAACTACGATGGTCGGAGGCGCGAGTTGGGCAAGATTGATTGGGGAATGTCACTCAAAGGGTTGACGGTGGATAGGCAATGGCAAACATTCAAAGACCGCATGGATGAACTACAGAATTTGTTCATCCCAGTTTGGCATAAAAATAAAACAAAAAAGGTGACTCAACCGTGGCTAACAAGGGAAATTAGGGATAGCATAAGATCCAAGGAGAGGACATATAAATTGGCCAGAAAAAGCAATAATCCTGAGGATTGGGAGCAGTTTAGGATTCAACAAAGGAGGACAAAGGGATTCATTAAGAAGGGGAAAATAGAATGAGAGTAAGCTTGCAGGGAACATAAAAACTGACTGTAAAAGCTTTTATAGATATGTGAAGAGAAAAGGATTGGTGAAGTCAAGCGTAGGTCCCTTGCAGTTAGAATCAGGGGAATTTATAATGGGGAACAAAGAAATGGCAGACCAACTAAATACATATTTTGGTTCTGTCTTCAAAGGAGGACACAAATAACCTCCCAGAGATGCCAGGGAACATAGGGTCTGATGAAAGGGTGGAACTGAAAGAAATCAGTATTTGTAGGGAAATTGTGTTAGGGAAATTGATGGGACTGAAGGCCGATAAATCCCCAGGGCCTGATAATCTACATCCTAGGGTACTTAAGGAAGTGGCCCTAGAAATAGTAGATGCATTGCTGATCATCTTCCAACATTCGATGGAATCTGGAACAGTACCCATGGATTGGAGGGTAGCTAATGTTACCCCACTATTCAAAAAAGGTGGTAGAGAGAAAACGGGGAATTACAGACCGGTAAGCCTGACATCGGTAGTGGGGAAAATGCTAGAGTCCATTATAAAAGATGTAATAGCAGAGCACTTGGAAAACAGTGACAGGATCGGACAAAGTCAACATGGATTCACAAAAGGTAAATCGTGCTTGACTAATCTACTGGAGTTTTTTGAGGATGTAACTGGTAAAATAGATAAGGGAGAACCAGTGGATGTGGTGTATCTGGACTTTCAGAAGGCCTTCGATAAGGTCCCGCATAGGATATTAGCATGTAAAGTTAAGGCACCTGGGATTGGGGGCAAGGTATTGACTTGGATAGAAAACTGGTTGGCAGACAGAAAGCAAAGAGTTGGAATAAACGGGTCTTTTTCCAAATGGCAGGCAGTGACTAGTGGGGTACCGCAGGGATCGGTCCTTGGACCCCAGCTATTCACAATATATATAAAATGATCTGGACAAGGGAACTAGATGTAATATCTCCAAATTTGCAGATGACACAACGCTGGGTGGGCGTGTGTGCTGTGAGGAGGATGTCGAGAAACTCCAGGATGATTTGGACATGTTGGGTGATTGGGCAGAAACATGGCAGATGCAATAGAACGTGGATAAATGTGAGGTTATCCACTTTGGTGGCAAAAACAGGAAGGCAGATTATCTAAATGGCAATAGATTGGGAGAAGGGGAAGTGCAACGAGACCTGGGTGTCCTTGTGCACCAGTCGCTGAAGGCAAGCATGCAGGTGCAGCAGGCGGTTAAGAAGGCAAATGGTATGTTGGCCTTTGTAACAAGAGGGTTTGAGTACAGGAACAAGGATGTCTTGCTGCAGTTGTACAGGGCCTTGGTGAGACCACATCTTGAGTATTGTGTGCAGTTTTGGTCGCCTTATCTGAGGAAGGATGTTCTTGCCATGGAAGGAGTTCAACGAAGATTCACCAGGCTGATACCTGGGATGGCAGGAATGGCGTATGAGGAGAGATTGGGTCGATTGGACTTGTACTCGCTGGAGTTTAGAAGAATGAGAGGTGATCTCACTGAAACTTATAAAATTCTGACAGGACTGGACAGACTAGATGCAGGAAGGATGTTCCCGATGGTCGGGGAGTCCAGAACCAGGGGACAGTCTAAGGATAAAGGGTAGGCCATTTAAGACAGAAATGAGGAGGAATTTCTTCACCCAGAGAGTGGTGAACCTGTGGAACTCTACCACAGAAGGCGGTGGAGGCCAGTTCATTTAATATATTCAAGAAGGAGTTGGATATATTTCTTAAGGCTAAAGGGATCAAGGGATATGGGGAGAAAGCAGGGACCTGGTACTGAATTTGGATGATCAGCCATGATCGCATTGAATGGCGGAGCAGGCTCAAGGGGCTGAATGGCCTACTCCTGCTCCTATCTTCTATGTTTCTATGAAAGAATTTGAGGCTAATCAAGATTTGTGTAAAAGAACGTGAACTTGTGATTTAAAATCAAAACATGCAGGTCCGCAGCACAACACACGCCATGAGGAAGTGAAATAGATTTGTTAATGCAGTGTAAAAGCAGGCATGTAACTGGTGTTCAGTGCAGCCCGAGTTTAGAAAAGGATCACAAAGATCTCATGAGAGTTTCCCTCCATTGCCTCAGGTGATGAGTGAACCGGCCTGTCACACAGAGCAGGAAGATTCCAAGTCTGATCCCTGGTCTGTCTGGAGTTAGCTCATGTAGGCCAGGGCAGTGATAGGGTGATTGACTCAATGCTCATGATCACCATCCAATGATTCCTGCCGGAATGTGCAAGTTTGTGGACACTGGGTGATGACAATCAAACCTTTAATCAAATAGCCTGCCAACACTCACATGAACAATGAGATGAGCGAGGTACTGAAAGGTCTGCAGTAACCGATGCTGCAGTCTTCAGGAGAGGAGAACAGGGGAAGAGAAAATCTGAAAGGTTGTTTTAAACACCGGCACAGACAGAAAGCAACTCAGCTCACTGCACCTGGGATCATTCTTCAACTGGGGCTGTGCACCCTAATCCCATTACCATGCCCATTCCTTGTAAACAGAACTGCTAAAGAGGGAAAGGCAAATGGGAGAAATCCCACAGGCCCAATACTAAAGAGTCTCTAGGTCTGGTGCCTGTGGAACTGAACACTAGCATCTTCAGGAATCAGGACCTTCAAGAACAAAGACAGAAAACTGGACAAAATAAAAAGGATCCTACTACCATTATTGGAATGTACTTTTTAAAATTTAAAATAGGAGGGGAAAACATGTCAAGAGAACAGTTTATGTTGAAGTCTTACTCAATCTGCTCACAAGGAATAAGAGGTGGTGTGATAGCTCTGGTGTCAGTGCTGCAACCCAGAAACTTGAATCCACCCCCAAGACACTGCTTCAATCAATCTAGTGAACGTGCTTGCTACTTACCGACTCTTGTTTGATAATAGACTGGAAACAATGTAGAGTCCCACGGTAACGTGGCTGATCAGGATTCTGCACTTGAAGTCGAACCTACAAAACAAATATACTTCTAGAAAAGGAAGAGACTTCATTGGGCAGGATTAACAAAATGACATTTTGTTCCACAATTTATCACTCCACAATTGCAGTTACAGTTTTAGCATATTTTAATATGAATAGCATTCATTTATTTCTACAGCTACTTAAAGTCATATGTTAAAATTTACGTTCTGTAAAGTTTACAAGAAGAAATAAAAACATGCTATGTGTGTTTAAAACTCCAGTTTTGTTTTTTTTTTGGAAAAGTGATAGTCACTTGGTATACAGGCAGACTGGACAGAAACTGAAGGATGTATAAATTCACCTTTTCTGTACTTACTAGGAATTCTCCAGTGATGAGGCTTATCTCTCATCACAAAGTAACACTTTTGCTGTTAATGAGGACAGCCCCTAGCTCAGAAAGTAGAAGTAGTTAAACGCAACAAACTTCACACATTACATGAAAATAGCAAGAAATGGTAGCTCCTAATCTGACATGATTGCATCAGTATCCTGGTTAAAAATTTCTGGCAGCCATTTAACACAACACAATTAGAAAATGTCGATCTGTTTACCTACACTGACATTGCGCCAGTCATAGTCACAGAGTAAACACAATGGATTAGATTTCCTAGAATGGCAATGCCAAATCAAATCCCATAATTTATTTTGGGAAGCTATGAATCTCTTGATCTCCCCACCCCAGTTCCCTTGGGCTTCGCACCTCCTGTGGCTGAGCAATCTGTTCCCAGGCCTCAACCAAATGTCACTCTATTCCAGTTGAGGAGAAGAAAGTGACAGTCCAGAGATGACTGTCCCTCGTTATCCCTCTCCCTCTGCGAGGAAGTACCCAGACTCTGCTCAGTGCCTCTTCACAGTACGGCAACCCTGCGACACAGAGGAGATTGAGCCTACGTCTCCAACTACCATGGTGCCATATGTTGATGCAGTGGTGCATCATGTTGGAGCACCGTTGCAAACTCGCCATCATTTTATAGGAAGAACCCACACTTAAATGCAACAGAAAATCTTTTCTTCCTTTCTTTGTTGTCCGCCCCCAACGCACCCCATTTTTAGTTCCTCACTGACTGCCATCATAGTTCTTCCTTAAGGTAGAAGGCCAGGGTTCCCTACTTCTGCAGGTTCATCATAAATGCTGGTCTGATTGGCAGACATGAACTGTACATATAGTGTACATTGACAAGGCAAGTCTGGACAAGCTAATTTCCAAGACACCAGTGCGCCGTTACTGCAAAGTGTTCCAATTAGTGATCCAAGCTATAGCAGGCTTACCCAGTGAGCTCAGCAGTTCAAGTCATTTTACCTTGTGGACCACTAATGGCCAACACTTCCAATAAAAATAATGCATCCTACCCTTTACCTTATGCTGCACTTACACTACAGTGCTGCTGCTGTATAAATAAAGGCGGTGTTATTGCCTGGGGACAGAGATGTAGCTCAGGATGTGATTTCCCCTTCGTCTGCTAAAAGCAGACATAAACAGGTGATGCAGGGAGCATCAGATCCACATGCTGCCACTTTCACGTTTTCTGCCTGCTTGAAGCAGCCAGCAGTCTGGTTTTTACAATGCAGGCCATGTGCACTTTCCCCTGGCATCAGAAAGGCCTAGAGCCAGAAACTTCAAGTTGCAATTGCAGCTTCAGACAACTGTACACACTCAATCTTTGACATGCTCAGTTGTTACGCTGTTGCCACTAGTGCTCGGAAATCTGCTCCTCAATGTAAAGACAGAAAATTCTAGAAATCAGGAGCCTTGCATACTATGGGTTTGCTCCCAGTGAAATTGGTTCCACAATACAAGTGCAACATTAATCCCTAAACAACCTTTTATTCCAACTGACCATTCACTCTAATCATTCTCACTCACAAGAATGACCCACTATAAATCATACAAAATCATTTCTGTTAAATTAAATCAAGGGATTTGAATAACCTTTTCCAAAAAACCACATATTCCTGCCACAAAACGTAATCCATCAAGCAAAGATTCACTAAACCACTTGAAAATGGCATGTTCTCTCATTCAGTGACTTCCAATCTCTCCTGGTCAATTCTGAGGTCAAAATCCATCAAGAACAGTAGTTAAATAATTAACAGTTAAAACCAGTTCTCAATGGTGGAGCCAATCAGATAATCATTACCTTGAATAGTTTGAAAGTGTTTGAATGAAAGCTAACATTAATTTTGCTACAATTGAATTTGTAAAGTTAGAAAACATTAAATATATTTGATTATAAAAACAATATACATCTGAAAATAAAAGGTTGTGTCGATTAGTAAAACTGTATAAAAAACAAAAAGTATTTTTGTTTTTTATACAAAGTAACACTTTTGGAACTGTAGGCTTAGATAGATTTCATAGGTCTCAGGTATGTTTAACAATATAGCTATCAGCAAGTCCAGATTAGAAAACTCACCTTTACTGTATCAAAGGGATGCCCTACAAGAACACCTGCAACACCTGCAATAAACAAATAGCAACCGAATTAATATATTTGCTCAACTCATGATTGACAGCTCTAGAAAATGCAAATGTACTAATTTTCTATACCAATCATAAAAAAAAACAGGAATATAAATGCCATATATTTATTATTTGGAAAAACTGCATACCGGTTATAACGTCCATGTCAAAAATGTCACCTAAACAACAAATACTTGCTGTTCCTTTGGGAGCTCTGTGGAGCCAAGCCTTCAACACTACTAGCCAATGTTTTACTTCTAAAAAGCCTAAAAGGAGCAGGACTCCAGCTATATTAAATATTATCTGGCAGCGGGAGATAGTACAGAACAGCATCTATAGCAACTTAGATTCCATTCACAGCTTCATAACTAGTACAGAGTGTGTTTCAATGTATTGCTTTTGATTTGACCCATTGAAAATGTCCAAAGAGGCTCCCAGTAACTTCCCCTACATACAAGGTTCTCCAAGATAGGGAAAAATTAGTCAGAGTTCTCACTCTCAATCATTAGGACTGAGAGGAGGAGAAATTTCTTCACAAAAGTGTTGTGAATCTTTGAAATTCTCTACCCTAGAGAGCTGTGGAGGCTCAGTCGTTGAGTATATTAAAGACAGAGAGGGATAGATTTTTGGATACTAAGGGAATCGAGGGATATGGGGATAGTGCGGGAAGGTGGAGTTGAGGTAGAAGATCAGCCATGATCTTACTGATTGGCAGAACAGGCTTGAGGGGCCGAATGGCCTACTCCTGCTCCTGTTTCTTATGTTTATTTCTTACATTATCCAGTGACTCCTGTTGGAAATGGAATGTGTGTATACTAGATGAGAAAAGGATCTTGCTCAATTGTGATACACCCATGGTTGAATAGCCTGCCATTATTCCTTATCCTAGTTAGTATTGCACATGAAAAATGGCCACTTGGGTGAGGTACTGAAGGAGCCATACCCCAGCACATGCGCACTTTTAGAAGAGTGGGAAAAAATAACTGGGTTTGCTTAGACCTACCTGGATGCCTTTCTTCACGTTACAGTACCTGTGCTTAAGTTACTCTATGGGTGCACTGCAGCACTAAATTAAATGCACAATTTTCCTCATGTTACACAAACACTGGAGATGAAATTCCTCCTATTAGTAATTTTAATAAAAAGGTCACTGCAAGTACAAAATGAGATTTCTCATGCTAACTTTTCTCATGACATTATTGACAACTTTGGAACAAAGCCAAGAGACAACATTGCCTAATGGACTAAGCAACTGCGAGGCTTTGTACTAGGATACACGAGCATGTTTTCAATGTAATTTCATCCAGGAAAGTCGGTTCCAGCAACCTTGTTTAGGAAAAAATGAGTCAGGTCACATTTTGACTACAATGTATGCCGAACACGAAAGAGGATATGTGCTTTGTAAACTGAACTAAAATGCAATTAGTATTAAAACGGATATTAGAGTGGAGCTATTCGCATGAAGAAAATTATTTGAATACGCAGGATGTTGTATGTAAAATGGTGAGGCCTGGTTATAACAGGCCATTTACAGAAAAACATTTTGCAAGAAAAACATTTTGAATACATTTGCAAGTGCTCAATGAGGATATAACGGTAACACCACATGGAATCAAACCATTGGTTCCTGACTCTAGTGCATTCCCAACATTTTATCCACTTTTGCAAAAAAAATTACCTGTAACCTGCCATCACTACAATCCAGCCCCCATCTTCTGTCCACCTTCCACTGCTCCACCAAACCCCACCCACCATCCTTCCTTCTATCGCTCTACTTTCCAACGGTCTCAAAAGACTAGAGAGTTTGAGCTAAACTGGGTGCACTGATTCAGCCACATCTCAAATCTCAAGATGTACTAATTCATGTGCCATCCACTTCTATAATAGTAACAATGTGAAAATTAAACACCTTAAGCACCCACCCCACCACAACAAAAATTCTCTTTTACCATGCACGAGTAAATCGGACATAAACTTCCAGCGTCCGCACAGTTAAACGTGGAAACCAGAACATTTCTGTCGAGTTACCCTGTTCCTCCAGAAGCTGTGCTATACTGGTATCTCGCTGAAAGACTCGGCATTCAAACACATGGAATGCGTGAAATTGCGGTACTTACCCACAAGATGCCCACTAAACTCTCCAGAAAAAGTTAGGGCTTGTCCATTCTAGTGAATTTTTAATGGTGTGATAAGCGATGTTCCTTGTAATTGTTTTTTTGGTGCGTGGGCCCTTTAACTGGCTGCGCAGCCCATTCAACTTGTTGCACTTATTTCCATTGTAAAAATGGTGAGTGGCCTCCGCGATACCTCTAGGCTGCTGCGCGGCAGTGCAGCTTAGCGGGAACATTGGTGAGAAGTCTTAATTACTGCCAAGCAACCTCTCTGGCACTGAAAATTAACTTTTACAAGTGTGGAGTCACATTCCTTCACATTTTAATTATTGTTCGAGAATTTAAAAAAAAAACTTAAATAAAAATTATGTTTTTATTTTTTCTTGGGTCTTTTTTTATCTCTCTCTTAATCCCATCTTTCTTTTCCTCTCTTTATTTTACTTTCTGTACACTGACTTGGCATTGAATTAAATATTCTAACTTACACTTTCTGGTTTAGACTCTTCGCTGCTCATTAAGAATTCTTCAATCAGATTGGTTAAAGAAATACACAGTTGTTTGTCCTGTTCACACAGTTCCCAGATCCCCTGTAAAGGGCGCTGCGCTGAAATGGATTTCTAATCACTGAACGTTCCAGTGCAAAAGCCAATAGAAAATCTGTGGGCAAGTGGAAGTTTAAGGACACCGTTCATTCGCCACTGATCGCAAAATCTGGGCGGCAATTTGGATTATGGAAAAATACACCATTGGTGAATTGGGCCTACCTGACTGACCCATGCACATCCAACACCAGTTAGTGGTTCATTTTTTTGGTAAACTACCTCTTTTAGGAGCATCAAAAAACAGAAAACTCAGTGACAGTAACAGGTGATGAATGCATTATTAGGAAGGCCTTTCTCAGAAACTGAATGCTCAGTTTATAAAGTACACATTTCTTGAAACATTGGTGTAATTTGGCTTTCACTGCCAATGTAGTGTGAAAACTATTTATTACACAAAAATAATAGCATGTTGATGTGTTTGTACAGGAAACTTTGGTTTATCCAGAGGTTGTATGTCCAGAAACCTCGATCTAATGGCAGAAATCAGCCGCCGTTTTGGTTATTTAAAAAAAATTTTTTTTAAAAACAGTCAGGCTCTGGAAAGCGTCTCTGTAGCTTAGCCGAGTGTTTACAAGCTGGTCTATCCGGAAGTTTTGATAGATTGGCAGCAGCTCAGTCCAGTCGGTGCCGGATATCGCGAAGTTTCCTGTAAATATATTGTTCAGTTTGGTAAGTATTTCCATTTGCCAAGAACCAGTTGCGTTTGTTTGTTATTGGTTGCGTTTAATAATAGAGTTGTGCAGAATAATAAATGTTTATTTCAACATTAAAAATGTTGTCATGTTTCTCATTGGAACTTTGGCCAGTCATAGGGGCTGTGAGCTGGCTGTAATGATGTGGTTGTTCAGTCCAAATGCCATGTACTAGCTCATTTATTGGAAGTGCTGTGTAATGAGGCATTCACGAACGGCCCTTGCAGAAGCAACATTGAGTGGCTCCTTCCTACGTTGGTGCTGCTCCTCCTCCTGAGGTGGACCTGAAATCCCTGGTGGCAATGGCTGGGCCCTCAGAATGGCCAGGTTGTGCAGCATGCAGCACACTACAATGGAAACGGAGACTCGATCAGGGGAGTACTGCAGGGCTCCTCCAGAGTGGTCAAGACAGCTGCACCGTTGCTTTAGCACCCCGATAGTCTGTTCAATCAAGTTCCTGGTGGCACTATGGCTCTCACTGTATGCGAGCGCAGCAGGAGTGTTGGGGTTACTGAGGTGTGTCATCAGCCAGGTGGTGAGGGGATAACCCTTGTCCCTGAGGAGCCAGCCGCGAGCTTGATGCGGTGGTTGGAACAGTGCTGTATTCGCTGCTCGATGCGGTCTCCTCTACATTGGGGAGACCAAACGCAGATTGGGTGACCGCTTTGCGGAATACCTCCGTTCAGTCCGTAAGGGTGACCCCGAGCTTCCGGTCGCCTGTCATTTTAATTCACCGCTCCATTCCCACTCAGACCTCACCGTCCTTGGCCTCTTGTATTGTTCCACGGAAGCTCAACGTAAACTCGAGGAACAGCACCTCATCTTCTGATTAGGCAGTCTGCAGCCTTCCGGACTTAATATCGAGTTCAACAATTTCAGATCATAAGCTCGGCCCCCATTTCATTTTCTCTTGCAATTGTTCCACTCCTTTCCCCCCCCCCTTTCCTTTTGTTTCTCTCACACCTGGCAGCTATCTTTTGCCCTGCCAGTACACTTTACACCTAATCCCAGCCCATTACCATCTCGTCTAGCTTCTAATCTCTTTTACTTCTTTTGTTTCTTTTATTCTTTTGTCCGATCGCAGCCCTGCCTTCGATCTAGTTTCTTTTCTTTCCAGTTTTGAAAAAGGGTCCAACCCGAAACGTCAACTCAAATTTCTCTCCACGGATGTTGCCTGACCTGCTGAGTTTTTCCAGCATTTTCTAGTGCTGGGACACCAGTCTAGCGCAGGATGAATGCATCGTGGCTGCTGCCAGGATAGCGGGCACTGACGGCGAGGATGCGCTGTCTGTGGTCGCACATCAACTGCACGTTCAGAGAATGGTAGCCTTTGCGGTTGTGGGCACCTCGGCATTGTGATGAGGTGCCCGCAATGCCACATGTGTGCAGTCAATGGCGCCCTGAACCATGGGGAAGCCCGCTATCCTTGCGAAGCCACATGAGCGTTCATGCTGTTAGTCTCTGGTCATGGGGAATGAGATGTACTCCCTTCTCCTCCTGTACAGAGCATCTGTGACCTCCTGGATGCAGCAATGGACAGCAAACTGTGAAATGTTTGCAATATCCCCTGTTGAACCCTGGAAGGAGCTGCTATCAGAGAAATTGAGAGTGACTGTGACCTTCACTGCCAGAGAGAGAGAGAGACGTCCTGGTCCTGAGCTGAGGCTGGAGTTCTGGCTGCAGGAGGTGGCAGAGCTCTGTGACCACCTCCTTGCTGAAGCGGAGCCTTCTAGTGCACTGCTCCTCGGAGGTGAATGTAGGAGAACTGCTCCCGGAATACCCTGTGAGGGTAAGGCCTCCTGTTGAGAGCCCTGTTGGTACTCCTCCCTCTGGCCACGTTTTCCAATCTTTCTCTCTGCCTCCGCCAGTGAAGCTGAAGTGCGAGGCCCTGTGCCAGTACAGCTCCCATTAACTCTTGTAAACATTGCAGTATCAAAAGGAAGAGAAATGGAACCTGATAATTTTTTGTCACAAGCAAAAGTCCTTCAAGTAGCAAACCGTCAAATGTGTCCAAACACCTCTCTGGTTCTGTCAATGTGCGAAGGCAGGATTGATTGCCAACAGGAAGTGCACGCCTTTAAATAGCGTTCGTCCAGGAGTCAATGTGTGCATGGCAAGGACATAAATGACCAACTACAGTAACCTGTTTTCTGGTGGTATTGGTCGATGATGAATATCGACACCAGGACAACTCCCGACCTTTCTTTGAATGGTGCCAAAAAGTATCTTCTACTTCCTTCGGAAAAGGCAGAGGGAGCCTCCATTTAATGTCTAATCTGAAAGACAATGTGGTACTCCTCAGTACCGCACTGCAGTGTCAGCCTGGAGTATGGGCTCAAATCCTGGAGTGGAGCTTGAACCCACAACCTTTTGATTCAGAGGCAAGAGTGCTACCAACTGAGCCAAGCTGACACATTAAGAGTGCGTTATAAATCAAAGTCTTTTTTTGGATTATTGTATTTAGAAGCATAGGAAACTGAACTGCTGCCTTTTTCTGTTCATTTCCATGACCTTCTGATGCACTAAAATCTCACTAATTCTAGAGCCCATTCCTGTGAGGAATAAATAGTTTTGTAAAAAAAACCTTGGTCCAGCTGGAATGAAAAGAACTGAAATTTCTATTTAACACTTGAGTCCTTCGGATTAAATGGGTTCCTTCCTCCTACAGGCCATCGAAGAGAGTGTGCAATTTCACTG
The DNA here is from genome assembly GCF_052327205.1 of Somniosus microcephalus. Classification (NCBI taxonomy): domain Eukaryota; kingdom Metazoa; phylum Chordata; class Chondrichthyes; order Squaliformes; family Somniosidae; genus Somniosus; species Somniosus microcephalus. The sequence continues at coordinate 65,389,280 of NC_140998.1, read as the reverse complement.
TACTCTCGCAATGAAACTTGACAAAATGCCTTCAAATTTTAATCCCGGCATCTATGAAATCTTAAATAAAAACAGAAAATGCTGGAAACACAGCAGGTCAGTCAGAATCTGCGAAGAGAAGAAATAAATTAACGTTTCAGTTACACAGCCGCTATGTGTTCCAGCATTTTCTGTTTTTGTTTTTGCTTATGTAATACCCACTGGAAATGTTATGTACGCTAAGTATGGTTATCAATCTTTAACTTAGACACTGTATTATCATTGTTATAATTCCCTGGGTTAAAGTTGCCCATGTGAAGGTACGGCAAGAACTTTTAAGGACACAATGTGACTAAGAGCATACTTTCCATAATTCTGCAACAGTATCAACTGTTGCAGACAGTGAGGCTGCGCAGTCTCCAGGCAGAAACCCCAGGAGGAAGGGGTGGAGTCCGGTTTTTCGAGCGGGAAACGAGAGCGACTGGAAGAAGAGGGCAGGAGCTCTTTAAAAAAAAAAAAGAGGGCTCAGGAGGCAAATGGCTGCCGCATCCCGTCCCCGGCTTCCAAACTCGGCCGCCGCCCTTCGTATTAGTAGCTCTGCATCCAGAACTCAAAGTGGGATTCAGTGATCGTGAAGAGAATTCAACGAAGGGGTTCGGAGTCGTAAGTCTTGCAGACATTATACATACCATGAGCTCCAACTTAAGCGCGCCAACGAAAGAGTGCACTCGAATTTGGACACGGACAGATTCTCCTTTGAATCCATATAAATGGAGAATGTATGTTTATTATGTCTAGATTCATTCTAATGTATGCAAATGTCTAATTTAGGTCATTGACCCGTAATCTTCTTATGCTGTCTGACGTTAATTAAAACTATAAAGTAAGATAATTAGAATTAAGCCATTGTAGTAGTGATCTCCTTACTGGACTATAGAATACTGTCTACAACAGAGACCACATCTCACATATATCTAGAGAACTGTGAAGGGGTTACACTTAAGATCTCCAGTGTTCAGGAGGGCGGGGCCGGGGAGAGGGGAGGGAAGGAGAGGGGGAGAGAGTAAAGCAGGGAGAGACAGGGGAGGGTAGAGAGAGGGTGGGACAGGGAGGGAGAGCTTACCTTCTTCCTTCGCAGGGGTCCGTCGGGCCAGCCCTCAGGCGCTCCTCCCCCCCCCCCCCCCCCCCCCTCTCTAGGCTAATCCCGAACTAAATCCAGCACTCTCTCTCTCTTTTCCCCCCCCCCCAGTCGCTCTCTCTCTTCCCCCCCCCGCCAGTCGCTCTCTCTCTTCCCCCCGCAGTCGCTCTCTCTCTTCCCCCCGCAGTCGCTCTCTCTCTTCCCCCCCGCAGTCGCTCTCTCTCTCTTCCCCCCCCGCAGTCGCTCTCTCTCTTCCCCCCGCAGTCGCTCTCTCTCTTCCCCCCGCAGTCGCTCTCTCTCTTCCCCCCGCAGTCGCTCTCTCTCTTCCCCCCGCAGTCGCTCTCTCTCTTCCCCCCGCAGTCGCTCTCTCTCTTCCCCCCGCAGTCGCTCTCTCTCTTCCCCCCGCAGTCGCTCTCTCTCTTCCCCCCGCAGTCGCTCTCTCTCTTCCCCCCGCAGTCGCTCTCTCTCTTCCCCCCGCAGTCGCTCTCTCTCTTCCCCCCGCAGTCGCTCTCTCTCTTCCCCCCGCAGTCGCTCTCTCTCTTCCCCCCGCAGTCGCTCTCTCTCTTCCCCCCGCAGTCGCTCTCTCTTCCCCCCGCAGTCGCTCTCTCTCTTCCCCCCGCAGTCGCTCTCTCTCTTCCCCCCGCAGTCGCTCTCTCTCTTCCCCCCGCAGTCGCTCTCTCTCTTCCCCCCGCAGTCGCTCTCTCTCTTCCCCCCGCAGTCGCTCTCTCTCTTCCCCCCGCAGTCGCTCGCTCTCTTCCCCCCGCAGTCGCTCGCTCTCTCTTCCCCCCGCAGTCGCTCGCTCTCTCTTCCCCCCGCAGTCGCTCTCTCTTCCCCCCGCAGTCGCTCGCTCTTCCCCCCGCAGTCGCTCTCTCTTCCCCCCGCAGTCGCTCTCTTCCCCCCGCAGTCGCTCTCTCGCTTCCCCCCGCAGTCGCTCTCTCGCTTCCCCCCGCAGTCGCTCTCTCGCTTCCCCCCGCAGTCGCTCTCTCTCTTCCCCCCGCAGTCGCGCTCTCTCTTCCCCCCGCAGTCGCGCTCTCTCTTCCCCCCGCAGTCGCGCTCTCTCTCTTCCCCCCGCAGTCGCGCTCTCTCTCTTCCCCCCGCAGTCGCTCTCTCTCTCTTCCCCCCGCAGTCGCTCGCTCTCTCTTCCCCCCGCAGTCGCTCTCTCTCTCTTCCCCCCGCAGTCGCTCGCTCTTCCCCCCGCAGTCGCTCGCTCTTCCCCCCGCAGTCGCTCTCTCTTCCCCCCGCAGTCGCTCTCTCGCTTCCCCCCGCAGTCGCTCTCTCGCTTCCCCCCGCAGTCGCTCTCTCGCTTCCCCCCGCAGTCGCTCTCTCGCTTCCCCCCGCAGTCGCTCTCTCTCTTCCCCCCGCAGTCGCTCTCTCTCTTCCCCCCGCAGTCGCGCTCTCTCTCTTCCCCCGCAGTCGCGCTCTCTCTCTTCCCCCCGCAGTCGCGCTCTCTCTCTTCCCCCCGCAGTCGCGCTCTCTCTCTTCCCCCCGCAGTCGCGCTCTCTCTCTTCCCCCCGCAGTCGCGCTCTCTCTCTTCCCCCCGCAGTCGCGCTCTCTCTCTTCCCCCCGCAGTCGCGCTCTCTCTCTTCCCCCCGCAGTCGCGCTCTCTCTTCCCCCCGCAGTCGCGCTCTCTCTCTCTCTCCCCCCAGTCGCTCTCTCTCTCTTCCCCCCGCAGTCGCTCTCTCTCTTCCCCCCGCAGTCGCGCTCTCTCTCTTCCCCCCGCAGTCGCGCTCTCTCTCTTCCCCCCGCAGTCGCGCTCTCTCTCTTCCCCCCGCAGTCGCGCTCTCTCTTCCCCCCGCAGTCGCGCTCTCTCTCTCTCTCCCCCCAGTCGCTCTCTCTCTTCCCCCCGCAGTCGCTCGCTCTCTTCCCCCCGCAGTCGCTCGCTCTCTCTTCCCCCCGCAGTCGCTCGCTCTCTCTCTTCCCCCCGCAGTCGCTCTCTCTCTCTTCCCCCCGCAGTCGCTCTCTCTCTCTTCCCCCCGCAGTCGCGCTCTCGCTTCCCCCCGCAGTCGCGCGCTCTCTTCCCCCCGCAGTCGCGCGCTCTTCCCCCCGCAGTCGCGCGCTCTCTTCCCCCCGCAGTCGCGCTCTCTTCTCCCCGCAGTCGCGCTCTCTCTTCCCCCCGCAGTCGCGCTCTCTCTCTTCCCCCCGCAGTCGCGCTCTCTCTCTTCCCCCCGCAGTCGCGCTCTCTCTCTTCCCCCCGCAGTCGCGCTCTCTCTCTTCCCCCCCGCAGTCGCGCTCTCTCTCTTCCCCCCGCAGTCGCGCTCTCTCTCTTCCCCCCGCAGTCGCGCTCTCTCTCTTCCCCCCGCAGTCGCGCTCTCTCTCTTCCCCCCGCAGTCGCGCTCTCTCTCTTCCCCCCGCAGTCGCGCTCTCTCTCTTCCCCCCGCAGTCGCGCTCTCTCTTCCCCCCGCAGTCGCGCTCTCTCTCTCTCCCCCCAGTCGCTCTCTCTCTCTTCCCCCCGCAGTCGCTCGCTCTCTTCCCCCCGCAGTCGCTCGCTCTCTCTTCCCCCCGCAGTCGCTCGCTCTCTCTCTTCCCCCCGCAGTCGCTCTCTCTCTCTTCCCCCCGCAGTCGCGCTCTCGCTTCCCCCCGCAGTCGCGCTCTCGCTTCCCCCCGCAGTCGCGCGCTCTCTTCCCCCCGCAGTCGCGCTCTCTTCCCCCCGCAGTCGCGCGCTCTCTTCCCCCCGCAGTCGCGCTCTCTCTTCCCCCCGCAGTCGCGCTCTCTCTCTTCCCCCCGCAGTCGCGCTCTCTCTCTTCCCCCCGCAGTCGCGCTCTCTCTCTTCCCCCCGCAGTCGCGCTCTCTCTCTTCCCCCCCGCAGTCGCGCTCTCTCTCTTCCCCCCGCAGTCGCGCTCTCTCTCTTCCCCCCGCAGTCGCGCTCTCTCTTCCCCCCGCAGTCGCGCTCTCTCTCTTCCCCCCGCAGTCGCGCTCTCTCTTCCCCCCGCAGTCGCTCTCTCTCTTCCCCCCGCAGTCGCGCTCTCTCTCTCTCTCCCCCCAGTCGCTCTCTCTCTCTTCCCCCCGCAGTCGCGCTCTCTCTCTCTCTCTCCCCCCAGTCGCGCTCTCTCTCTCTCTCTCTCTCTCTCTCTCCCCCCCCCAGTCGCGCTCTCTCTCTCTCTCTCTCTCTCTTCCAACAACAACATGCCCTCAAAAAACCCTCGGCACTGCCGGGCACTTCAGCTAGTATATAATAAATAAAAGGATAGTGCTGTCTGTCTGGGCATCACTCAAAAGTTATAGAGCGTACCTACACATATGTATCAAAAGAAAGGTTATGATTAGGAGGGTGTCCTAGGTGTATTTACCTTTTGGTCAGACAAAAATTGTTCGGACAGTAGACAAAAAACTGTCAAGATTCCACTCATTAGCAGTTGACCAATCCTACGGGGGGAGCGCGCTGCGTCACTGGGGGCGTTTCATGGCGCGTGTGGGCGGGGCCTAATCTTTCAAATTGCCGTTAATTCAGCCATCTTTACCTCAGCTTTTACTTTTATTCACATTTTGTGCTTAAAAACCTGAACTTTAATACAGGGAACTAAGGAAAAGAACAAATTAATACAGTTTTAAATAGTTTTTAGGAACAGTTAGAAATTAACTGATCCATTTCAATTATGAAGGAACTCAGTTGTCTTCCAGGGAAGGTCTCCCCACCTTGTGGAGCTGGAGGCCCCAGCCGGGGACTCGGGCTTTCCCCACCTTGGCCCGGTCCTCGACTCAGTTTACGGCCGCGTGCTCGGCCTCCCCACCCCCCCCCACGGCCCGGTCCTTGGCTCCGTTTGTGGCCGCGGGCCGGGGACTCTGCCTTTCCCCCCCTTGGCCCGGCTCAGTGTCCGGGCCTGAGGCGCTAGGGAGGGAGAGGAAGGGAGGGATGGAGGAAAGCAGGGAGAGAGAGAGGCAGGAAAGAGAGGGAGAGGGGAGAGACGGGCAGGGAGAGAGAGAGAGAGAGAGAGAGATAGAGATAGAGAGGCAGGGAGAGAGAGGAGGTGCGGGAGGGAAAGCGTGAGGGGGTGGGAGAGCTCACCTTCTTCCTTCCTTCGCAGGGGTCCATCGGGCCAGGCCTGAGGCGCTCCTCCCCCCACTCTCTCCAGGCTAATCCCGAACTAAATCCAGCAGTCTCTCACTCTCTCCCCCCCACCCCACTCTTCTCCCCCCAGTGTCTCCCCCCCCCCCCCCCCCCCCAGTCTCTCTCTCCCCCAGACAGACAGATCTTATAAAACAGACACGGACTACATAAAGAAACAAAAACGAAGTAAGAATTTGAGGAGCCGCTATAGCAGCTTTGACACCGTATCACTACAGATAATAAAAATGTTAAAGACATCATATAATGTGACGAAGACTGCACAACAGTACTAGAAGACCAACATGTTCATCTTGTCTCCATATTTCCACTGGTTTTCTGTTAAAATTATCAAGAGCTAGATAATAAGTTAAGTATATTACCCATTGTACTGGGATTTTGAATAACACACGATAAACCTAGCTTTCAAAACACTTTCTGGAGTAGCTGTATGATTTTTTCATATACTAAAACCAGGTACAACCACAGTCGACATACCTGCCAACCACTAAGTCAGCAGTTGTCAACACAGCTCACTAGCTGTACAACTCTTCTGTTGCTCAGTCTAGCTCTTTAACCTTTCCAATGAGTCACAGCAGTGCAGCTCTCTGATTGGGTGGCTGCAGCAGTCATGTATGCTACACTCAGAATGGGAAGTGCCATTTTCTGCAGTAGCATTTTTCAAGAGAAGGTGTTGAGTTGAAGTCTCTCTCTTATGGAGTCCAAGGCTCATGGTGTGCCATGTGTGTTTTACAAATGTTGCTGCTGAGTTCAAATGTGAAAGCTTGGGCCATGCAAGAAGTATCCAAACGTCTAAAGCACTAACCTTCTTCTGATTTCTATGTTCAGGTCCATTTGTGTACGTAATCTGCTTTTTTCTACATTTGTAAAGTCTTCTGATTGTCATACAAGAATATAACTAAAATATGAGTGTCAGAGTATAAGCCAGATTTCACAAAAATGGCGAGAAGCAAAGCCTACAAACATCACAATTGTTTTGTGTGCCTCACTATATCTTGTGTAATGCAAACATATTTTTGTTTCTTATTGTTGCTGGATTATTAAAATTTTAGGAAATTATTTTTAAAAGCTGAAATACACCAATATATACTGGCATGGATATTTTCATGTTACACTGAAAACAACCATGATAGCATACTAGCAGTATACAGCACTTTTACCATTAATAGAGTGCCGTGGGCTGCAGAAGCCATTGGTGGTACTCTTGAACATAAATGGCCTGACCTCTGTAGAGCTAACAACAATATTAACGGCAGTCTTGTATCCCGCAATATGAGAGCACAACTACAATGAAAGTGCACATTTCATGTCAATATACCTGACACATCAGAAGTGATAAATAAATTATCTATATAACATCATGTCCATTTGAAATATCTCACACTTCTCACAATGAATTATGTGATTACATAATGACCAGGCACCAACCTATATTGTGCCGATGTATGTACCTCATATATAAGTGTGAAATTCATGACCACCTGAGTTTTTATACAAGCATATGGGTGGTCGGGGGTGGGGAGAGACAGAGAGAAGAAACATAACAATTATAATTCCTTACAAGCATATGGATGGGGGTGAGGGGGGAAAAAAGCAGAAACATTCTCAGGCTCTCTCTCGCAAACCTGAAAGATAAATACAACCAACTGTAAAGTTTCATTTAAACTCGAGACTGGTCACAAGCATCACAAGATTCCTTTGTCATGTGTCTCTGGCATAAATCTGAACTGTCTGGAGAAGCAAAACTAACATCACAGAACTACACCACCCACTGAACCTGCCAAAGACTACCAAGTATTTGATCGATTTAATTACAAAATCATATGCACTTCAGAATGGTTACAGCACGGAAGGTAGCCATTCGGTCTGTGCCGACTTTCAGCTAGTCCCACTCCCCCACCTTTTCCCCGTAGCCCTGCAAATTTTTTTCCTTCAAATAATTACCCAACTCCCTTTTGAAAGCAAGATTGAGTCTGCTTCCACCACCCTGTCAGGCAGTGCATTCCAGATCTTAACAACTCGCTGCGTAAAAAAATGTTTTCTTGCGTTGCCTTTGGTTCTTTTGCCAATCACCTTAAATCGGTGTCCTCTGGTTCTCGACCCTTCTGCCAATGGGAACAGTTTCTCTCTATCTACTCTGTCCAGACCCCGCATTTGAACAGCTCTATCAAATCTCCTCTCAATTTTCTCTGCTCGAAGGAGAGCAACCCCAGCTTCTCCAGTCTATCAACATAACTGAAGTCCCTCATTCCCGGAATAATTCTCGTAAATCTTTTCTGCACCCTCTCTAAGGCCTTCACACCCTTCCTAAAGTGTGGTGCCCAGAATTGGACATAATACTCCAGTTGGGGTCGAACCAGTGTTTTATACAGGTTCATCATAATTTCCACACTTTTGTACTCTATGGCCAGGATTTTCATTGGGCTGTGGAGGCAGGAGTGGATGCGTGTGGGGGGTTAAAATCTCAAAATCGGGGGGGGGGGGGGGGGCACGAACCCATCCCGCCTCCATGCCAGTTTCAAAGGAGGCAGATACCCAACCTGTGCTGGGACCCGCCTCCCCGAGGCGGGAAGGGGATTAGTGCCAATTAACTGCCTGTTAACAGTTAGTTAACAGGCAGTTTTTTGCCTAATCCCTATTTTTAATGTTGAAGTGTGGGATTCCCGACGGCTCCAAACCATGCCAAGTTAGAGGAGGCGGACCGTCGGGATGAAGGGGTCGAGATGTCCGGTGTTCAGGTGAGTGATGGGTGCATGAGAGCAAAGGTAAGTATGTTTGGTGTGTGTAAAGTGTTTAAATAAGTTTTACATACCTTTACAGCCTTCCTTCCTTCAGGTCTCGGGAGTCCCTCATCTCACCGGCACAGAAAGCAGAATGGCCGCGAGCTGTCAAAAGTTCAGCATTCCGTTCTGGAGAGATCTCTAAATCAGCCTGAGAGGAAGGAATTAACTTAGAGTATAGATTGTCAGTGTTTGACAGCTTCAAACAGCTGTGAAACGCTGCTATTTCATCTGTCAAAAGCTCGACAGATAAAATGTCAATCTGTGACGTCACCTGTTGCCGGGTGGCCCTTAATTGGCCTGCTGAGCCCGCTGGGCGGGCTCAACAAGGTCAATCAAGTGAAAATCGAGTGGGTTGGCCACAACTCGATGGAGGTGGGACTACAACCCCAAAAGTTGTAGTCCCGCCTCCTACACGCCTCCAGTATCAAAATCCAGCTCTCTCTCTATTTATGAAGCCCAGGATCCCGTAAGCCTTTTTAACTGCTTTCTCAACCTGCCCTGCCACCTTCAACGATTTGTGCACATATACCCCAAAGTCTGATTGTGCAGCCCCTTCAGGATTATACCATTTAGTTTAGATGTCCTCTCCTCATTCATTCTACCAAAATGTATTACTTCACACTTTGCTGCATTAAATTTCATCTGCCATGTGTCCACCCATTCCAACAGCCTGTCGATGTCTTCCTGAAGTCTATCACTCTCCTGTTCACTATACCTCCAAGGTGTTGTGCCATCTACAAATTTTTAAATTGTATTCTGTACACCCACGTCCAAGTCATTAATATACATCAAGAAAAGGTCCTAGAACCAACCCCTGGGGAACACCACTGTATACCTTCCTCCAGTCTGAAAAACAACCGTTCACCACTACTCTCTGTTTCTTGTCACTTAGCCAATTTCATAGCCATGCTGCCACTGTCCCTTTTATTCCATGGGCTTCAACTTACAGCTTCCTTAAACTACCAACTGTAGAATGTTTCATTATAGCAAACACACCCAAATACAGAAATAACTAAACTTACATATTTTCATGGCAATGTTAACATTACATAGGGCTGGGCAAACTATTTAATGATTAAAAAAGATTATACATATACAAAAAAGATCTAGCAGGTAGATAATTAAATTGGCTTTGCTGGCCTGAATCATACAATTTTCTTTATTCTTCTGTCCAAACTACTGTTTACACTACTGAGAGGTGTTTGGCAAATAGAATCCCTAAAGAAACAATGCTTGTTTAACAGGAGAAAATTTCTATCGATATTTATTCTGCTACACTCCTTTGCATCAACAATGTAACACCAATAGAAAATCTCCACTGCATCACATCCGGATGTAAACATCAGCTACTGCGAGCAGTCCTCAACACTCCACAATAATAAAGATGGCACCAATTTCACATTTTCCAATCAAATCATACAAGGGAGCCATGAAAACCAAACTTCTTGTGAAAGAAAACTCTTGTGGTGGGACAGGTGGAAGGAACAGAACTAACCCGATAACATGCATCTTGTAAAAACAAATCTAGCTCTATTTATTTAAACTGGCTTTCAAACGGTCTTTCTGTACTCACATAAAATATCACCGGAAATGCATCTAATAATGGCAAGTCTAATATGCGTATGAGAATTAATGCTGTTTCATACAATTATACGGCACAGAATTATAGAATCATACAGCACCTAAATAGGCAGCCAATGAGCTAGGTTCATTTTTTTAAAACCATGTATGCCCACACGGAATTAACTTTTATTATGTAACAATACTGGAACGAGGCCCCAGGCTGTAAGCAGAACAATTTACAAACATACTATTGTATTTCTGTAAAATGTTGATAAGGTGGGTTTACAATGTTTAAAACTTGCAAGTTTCATTGCATTCAGCAATAATATCAAGGCAAAAAAAAGACTTCAGTTCCTAAAAGATTTATTTTTTAATATGCAGCTAACACCCCTGGTGTATGCTAAAGGAAAGATTGCAGTTTGCCTAAGAACTTGATTTTCCACATAAATTGTATAAATGGTGGATCACTGAGTGTAAGGTTAGAAGTAAAATGATTGTACAAAGTGTTTTACCCATCATGCTCTGTAAACTTCAAAGCAAATCTTGAAAAGACCTTTCAGAATTGAGACACTGCTCCTAATTTAAATATGAAATATTTTATAGTACAGTGTACAAAGGAAAATAAAGGCAATTAAGAATGGTAGAAGCCAAGTCAGAGATTGCCAAGAGCACAGTGTCCATCAGCTCCCGATCCAGGTCTCAGCAAATCCCTTTATCCAAGGTTCATATAGTTGCTGAGTCATCAGGCTTGGAATCAAAACCTTGAAGCAGCCTATCGTCAAATAATTTAAAAGAGTGGGAGCGAGAAAGAGGGGGGGGCGGTGGAGAGCGAGGGGGAGCGAGAGAGAGAGGGGGAGTGAGAGAGAGGGAGAGAGCGGGGGAGCAAGAGAGAGGGAGGGGGAGCGAGAGAGAGAGCGCAAGAGGGAGGGGGAGCGAGGGCGAGAAAGAAAGAGGGCGAGAAAGAGGGACTTGCATTTATATAGCACATTTCACGTCCTCCAGACTTCCCAAATCGCTTTACAGCCAATGAAGTAATTTTGAAGTGTAGTCACTGTTGTAATGTAGGAAACATGGCAACCAATTTTCACACAGCAAGCTCCCACATAGGAACAGGAGTAGGCCATTCAGCCTCTTGAGCATGTTCCACCATTCAATGAGATTGTGGCTGATCTGCGATCTAACTTCATATACCTGCCTTTGGCCTATATCCCTTAATACCTTTGGTTAACAAAAAGCTATCAATCTCCGATTTAAATTAACAATTGATTACCATCAATTGCAGTTTGTGGTAGAGTTCCAAATTTCTACCACCCTTTGTGTGTAAAAGTTTCCTAATTTCACTCCTCAAAGGTCTGGCTCTAATTTTTAAGACTATGCCCCCAGTCCTTAAATCCCCAACCAGCAGAAATAGTTTCTCTATCTCTACCCGATCTGTTCCCCTTAATATCCTGAAAACTTCGATCAGATCACCCCATAACCTTCTAAATTCTAGGGAATACAACCTTAATTTGTGTAATCTCTCCTTGTACCGTAACTCTTGAAGTCTGGGTATCATTCTGGTAAACCTCCGCTGCACTCCCTCCAAGGCCAATACATCCTTCCTAAGGTGTGGTGCCCAGAACTGCTCACAGTACTCCAGGTGTGGTCTAACCAGGGTTTTGTATAGCTGCAGCATAACTACTACCCCCTTGTACTCTAGTCCTCTAGATATAAAGGCCAGCATTCCATTAGCCTTTTTGATTATTTTCTGTACCTGTTCATGACATTTTAATGATCTATTTACCTGAACCCCCAAGTCTCTTTGGACATCCATTGCTTTTAGTTTTTCACCATTTAGAAAGTATCTTGTTCTAGCCTTTTTAGATCCAAAGTTGATGACCTCACATTTGCTTACATTGAAATCCAGTTGCCACAGTTTTGCCCATTCACTTAATCCCTTTGTAATTTTATGCTTTCTTCTACACTGCCGACAATGTCGCCTATCTTTGTGTCATCTGCAAATTTGGATATATGACTTTCTATGCCATCATCTAAGTCGTTAATAAATAGTGAATAGTTGAGGCCCCAACACAAATTCCTGCGGGACACCACTAGTCACATTCTGCCAATTTGAACACCTACCCATTATCCCTACTCGGTCTCCTGCCGCTCAGCCAATTTCCTAACCAGTTCAATCATTTTCCCTCAATTCTGTGGGAAATTATCAAATGCCTTCTGGCAGTCCATATAAATAACATCCATAGAAATTCCCCTGTCCACTACTTTAGTCACCTCCTCAAAAAACTCAAATCAGGTTTGTCAGGCATGACCTGCCTTTCACAAATCCATGCTGGCTCTCACCGATCAACTGAAAATTTGAGGTGTTCAGTAACCCTATCCTTAATTATAGACTCTAGCAATTTCCCGACAACAGATGTTAGGCTAACTGGTCTATAATTCCCTGGTTTCTCTCACCATTCTTAAAAAACGGACTGACATGCGCAATTTTCCAATCTAAAGGGACGGTTCCTGAAACTAGAGAACTTTCGAAGATTATAGTTAGGGCATCTGCAATGTGCTCATCTACTTCCTTTAAAACCCTGGGATGGTAACCATCTGGCACTGGGATTTGTCATTCTTTAGTGCCATTATTTTTGTAATTACTGTTATTTTACTTACGTTGAGTCCCTGTCCCCGATTCAATATTAGTTTCGTTGGGATTTCTGGCATGCTATCCTCTTCTACTGTAAATATTGACGCAAAGTAATCATTCAACATGTCCACCATTTCCCCATCGTCATTGATAATAGCACCACTTTCAGTTTTTAAGGGGCCAACATTGCTCCCGACTACCTTCTTTTTCCTAATGTAACTAAAAATTCTTCATATTGATTTTGATATCCCTTGCAAGTTTCTTTTCATACTCCCTTTTTGTAGCTTTTACTATCTATTTCGTGACCCTTTGCTGTTCTTTGTATCTTTCCCATTCGCCAGGATCGGTGCTATTTTTTGTATGCTTTTTCCTTTAGTTTGATGCTGTCCCTCACCTCTTTACTTGACCATGGCTGCTATTTTGGCAAGTAGAGCTCTTGCCCCTCAGGGGTATAAACTGATTCTGTTTCACATTAAATTATTTTTTACCCGTTAACAGATTTGTCCAGTTTACTGTGGGCAGTCTCTGCCTCATTCCGTTGAAGTTGGCTTTACCCAAATCTAGAATCTTAGTAGCTGTTTTGCGTTTTCCCTTTCAAATGCTACGTTGAACTCCATCATGTTATGATCGCTATTGGATAAATGTTCACGCAGTTAGGCTGCTAACTAAATCTGGCTCACTACTAAATCTAATATGGCTTGCCCCCTGTTGCCTCTACGACATATTGGTTGTTGAAAACTACACCGGGCACACAAGAAATTCGCTACCTTTCTGACAGGTGCTAGTCTGCTTTTCCCAATCTATATGAAAGTTAAAATTCCCCATTAAAACCACTCTGCCTTTACTACACGCTTGTCTAATCCATAAACAGCAATGTGATAATGACCAGATAACCTGCTTTAGTGATGTTGGTGGAGGGATAAATATTGGCCAGGACATCGGGGATAACTCCCCTGCTCTTCTTCGAAATAGTGCCATGTGATCTTTTATGTCCACTTGAGGGGGCAGACAGGGGCCTCGGTTTAATGTCTCATCCGAAAGATGGCACCTCTGACAGTGCAGCACTCCCTGGGTACTGGACTGGATTGTCAGCCTAGATTTTTGGGCTCATGTCCTGGAGTGGGACTTGAACCCACAAAAACCATGAATACTTTGTCCAGTTCTGATCACTGCATTAAATGCAGGTGCAGAAAAGAGCCACAAGGCTGATCCCTAGTTTCAAAGGTTTGAGCTATCAGGAAATACTGTAGAAACTTGGGCTGTTCACACTGAAATGGTGGCATCTGAGAGGTGATTGTATAGAGGTTTAAGATAGTTAAGAGAATGGAAAAGGTAAATGCAGAATATTATTTTAAGTTAAATAGTGAAAGTAAGATGTAGATTCAAACTAGTAAAAGGTAAATTTAGGACTGATATCAAAAGGTTCTCCTTTACACACAGTGCAATCAACACATGGAATAGACTTCCAGGAGGAATAGACTTCCAGGAAGAGTAGATACAAAAACCCAGGACTCTTAAAAAGTTGAATGTTGAAATGGAGGGACTTTCAGATATTTCTGGATGGATGAACGAAGATGGGCCAAATGGCTTTCCTCATCCTTAAACTATCTTGTGATCTTGCAGGCAACAGCCAAGGCATATGACAACTAAGTGACTATCAAAATATGGTGCAACCTATAGAGGAACAAAAAAAAAAAAGTTCTAGTAGAAATTGTTAATAATAAACAAGAACAATGCCAGCAAGTGATAATGGCTGAACTTGGGCAAAATTCACTCAGTTTCAGTTATTTACTAATCTGAATTTACCAATCAATGTTATTTTAATACTGGCGGGAATCCATTTATTTCAAATTGGTGAATATATTTTAAATGGGTTACCACCAACAATAAAGTAACAGCAATCAAAAAATTCAGGCTGCTGTCCTAATAAATATGATTTTATAAAAAAGGGATTTTTAAAATCTTTTTTCCATTTTTTTTTAATGTGATCATTTAGAGAAGGAATCTCTTGGGTTATAGTGATAAATAAATGCACAAGATGTGTGAAAATTATCTTAATTATTAAGTTGAAACAGTGCTCAGCTTGTGCAAGCTGCCAGGGAAAGGATGCTGCCGGGCCTGCTGAGTGTTTCTAGCATTTTCTGTTGTTATTTCAGATTTCCAGCAGCCGCAGTATTTTGTTATTGTGCCAGGGAAAAGGATGGAGTCAGGAATAAGGTGTGGAGCTTTTTTGGCAGAAGTCAAACAGAATGGCTTTAGTCTGCCAATATGGAGCTGAGGGATATTATTATAATGGGGAGTTATTCTAAATATACCAAAACACATTATAGGATCACAATAGCAATTTTGTTTCTACCTATATCCAGTCGCTTAGTATTAGGAATGCACAGTACTGTGACTCAAATTTCTATGCTAAGATTTCAGTAAAGTAAGTTTTGTATTATGTTAAAGGTTTTGCATAATTCCCCCAGCTACTCTGGGTGGATGCCTGGTGTCTGCGACATGACAATGATCTCAAATGATAAGCTGGCACTTAATGATGATGTTGTCACCCTGGGCTGTCATCTGTTATTCTTAGAAATAAACGAAGTTGCAGGGTTTGAAAGTGATCCTGTGGTCCCCCCAAAGCAGAATTCCAAAATTGAGCTGCGATTGCCGACTACAATAGGTATCTAATCAAATTACTTTCTTTCATATCTACTTGAAAGTTAACTATAACGTGAATCCAGATGTTTTGTTAATTAGTAAAGCCAGTAACATTCGGTCTGGTTTCTCATCTAGTCTTCTTTTGCCTCTCTGTGTAGCCATCTCCCACTAAACATATCTTTAAAAGGTTGCTCACCTACAGAGATGCTGAGATAGATAAAACAATGCTCCATGGGTGTAAGATAATAAGCTATACTGTATTACTGTGCGTACTACAATAAAGAAAAACAACTTTTTTAACACAGACTAATCGCTGAGGTGATGGCATGTGACCATACAGCAATTAATAAGGCCCAGTGATGTAGTTTGTTAGTAATAAATTCACAAATAATTTGAGGGGGAAATTGCATGCTAGGTACAGCATTTAGATCCAATAAATTTAACTGTAAAGTGTTTTAGCTAATTTACTGATATCATGTAAATACAGCTTTGCACTTGGCAATAATGAAAATTTAGAAATGTTAGAATCTCGAATCCTTATAGTGCCAAGAAACAGTTAAGAGATCAGCGAGACTGAAAAGTATAGAGACAGTCAGATTGGCCTCATTACCTTTACTAATTAAGGAAATGCAGTGGATTCATCTTACAGTTCACCTGTGGGCGTTAAGTAGTTTTCCAAATAGGAAATAGTCCTGTAGCTTCAAGTTTGAATCCCTCCAGTTCCGACATAGCACTGAAACGGCCCTAACCAAAGTCATGAACGATATCCTTAGTCATTGTAACCATAGTGTTTTAATCCTCATCGACCTCTCACAGCATTCAACATAGTTGACCACATGATCCTCTTCCAACACCTCTCCTCCATCATCCAACTTTGTGGGTCTGCCCTCTCATGGTTCCATTCCAACTATCCAAACATAGACAGAGCATCTCCAGCAATGGCTTAACTTTCCTTCCCCCCTAGTCACCTCCAAAACCCCACAAGGTTCAATCCATGACCCTCTCTTCCTCCTCATTTGCATGCTGCCTCTTAGTGACATCATCCTCAGGGAAAGGATCAGCTTCCACATGTATGTTGATGGCACCAAGTTCTACATCTTCCATCACCTCCCTGGCTGCTTCCTTCTGGTCAGATGATCTGCCTGACATCCAGTCTTGGATGAGTCACTACTTCCTCCAGCTCTTTATCGGAAAGACTGAAGCGGTCAGCTTCTTCCGTGCAACAAACTCCATTCCCTTGCCAGTGATTCCTTCACCTTTCTTGTTTTAGGCTCAACCAGACCCCTCTTCTCCCCCCCACCCCATCCCCAAATACTTCTTTCTTCTGACTCTGTCCTTTGGTGCATCTTCTTTACCATTGGCCCACTAAGAAAAATAGTTTAGTTTAATCACTCATCTCATTTTCAGTTTATGGGACCTTGCTATGTGCAAATTACCTGTTATGTTTAGCCACATAATAGTGACTGCACTTCAAAAAGTAATTCATTGGATGTGAAGCACTTTAGGATGTCCTGAGATAATTGATAAGACATTATACAATTGCAAGTTGTTTCTTGACATTAAAATGCTTTAATTTTTTAGAAATTAGTAAACACAAATAAAAGTGGGATGCAGTGCACCAATGGGCAGCATGATGGAGGACACAGGTTCAATCAACCAATCCCCAGAGGTTCTGATCTCAACTGTATCCAGAAGGTGTCCAGTAACACTGGAGAGTAGCAAACCCTTAAAAAATAAAATTGAGGTTGACTGAATATGAATGAAGGTACTGCAACATAGTGGTATCACAGAAGCAACATCTTCTTGAAGAAGCAACAAAAAGTAATTGGTTCAGTTGTCACTACTTTGATTGCAAAGTCCATTTTAATCTGGTTAATTTAGGCTTCGTTTATTAATGCAAGTGTGGTTGTTTGGAGAATCCTTACTGTTTAGTGTCTTATGCTCTTTATGTTAAGAATTAAAGGAAAACAATCGTAATACAGTTTAAGCATTCTGTTGTGCTCATATTTTTGACAACAAAAAAAACATCAATGGCATTTCCTGAATTTATTTCAGAGGCTGAACAAATCAGCTGGGTATATTCCATCAAATTTGTTTAACAACATTCAAGAGAACTCCCAAAAGTAATAAAGTGTCCTGACGAAGGGTCTTCGACCTGAAACGTTGACTCTGTTTCTCTCTCCACGGATGTTGCCTGGCCTGCTGAGTTTTTCCAGCGTTTTCTGTTATTTCCCAAAAGTAATGTAATTCTGGGAAAACTCAATTCAAATGAATATAGCTTTCATATTATGCCAATATGGTCAATTGAAAATGATGATCACTACCATTTCTATTGCAACCTGTCCTGAATCAAAACAAATCCCCCAGAGGCATCAGACAACAGTAACTCAAGCTCAGGGTGCAGGCCTCTGGAGCTTTGCTCTTGCGGTTTGATGTCATCTGATGACTTTGATTAGATTACCACACTACGATAACTCCTAGGTACCTGCTATTCTTTAATTATTCCTGTCCCCCACCACCTCACACACAGGTCATAGATGACTCCAGATTTATGCACCTTATGCCTGCATTCTAGTTCTTTAGTCAGTCAATGCCATATTTAGTCTTTGTTTAGTTTAATTTCAAACATGGATATCTGATTTCAATAAATTACTGATCAATGACAATAAGTAAGTCTTCAGTGTCCATTACACAAATAGCAAGATTTGTACTACTTAAAAACAAGTAAAAGGATGCAATAAGCTCGACTCATGGATGCTGTCTATTCTTTAATCATTGATTACCTGGGATGGCAGGAATGACGTATGAGGAGAGATTGGGTCGATTGGGCTTGTACTCGCTGGAGTTTAGAAGAATGAGAGGGGATCTCATTGAAACTTATAAAATTCTAACAGGACTAGACACAGGAAGGATGTTCCCGATGGCGGGGGAGTCCAGAACCAGGGGTCACAGTCCAAGGATAAGGGGTAAGCCATTAAGGACTGAGATGAGGAGAAATTTCTTCACCCAGAGTGGTGAACCTGTGGAATTCTCTACCACAGAAGACAGTTGAGGCCAATTCATTAAATATATTCAAGAAGGAGTTAGATATATTTCTTAAGGCTAAAGGGATCAAGCGATATGGGGAGAAGGCAGGGACAGGGTACTGAGTTTGGATGATCAGCCATGATCTCATTGAATGGCGCAGGCTCGAGGGGCCGAATGGCCTACTCCTGCTCCTATCTTCTGTTTCTATTACAAAAAACATTCACATTATGAATAAAGGGTCCACCCCAAAACAAAAATACAAACTTTTGCTCAGCATATTCTTTACAGGGGCACGTATGGGTTCATAAGAGAATCCGGGGAAACAGATTGTTAAAGAGCAACATTCTTTTTAATTCAATGTACATTTGTAACTTATTGCAACAAACACTTCGTCAACGGCTTGTTGCCAAGAATGTATCAGCTAACGATACAGATTTCCACGTGCATCGCTGCTATTAATAAGCGACAGGGATGATCAGAGCAGGCAACTGCGTTTTTCCAGTTACAGGGCAGGAGCTGCAAATATCCGACGGCTTCACCGCAGATTGAAAGGGGGAAGCTTATTACGCGGCACCACTGCCGTGCCAAGCCAGCCAGGGAGGGAAGTAACGGGGCCTGGAGCACTTCCAGTGCCGGCTTCTAATCCGCTCAAGTCTGGCCTGACCTTGAATTCGCGAATGAGCAAATATTCCCAGTGCTGCAACGGCGAGCCTCCCGGGCCCGGAGCCCGCTCGAGGTTTCCCCGCCGGACACTGACTGCATCAAACCCAGCGCTTTGGAAATACGTGGCAGCCGCTCGGGTTATACCGTCCCAGCGCAGCACGCAGGGCTGCCGCGGCGCTTTGTCGGAGCTTTTTGAAAATGAAACCAGATTTTATATAAAAAAAGCTCACCTCCCAGGCATCCTGCAGCGAAATCCAATGCCATTTCTCTGTCTAGCACTCAATGAAATGATGGCTCTCTTGTTGATCGAGCTGCTCACACCGACCGGCCGGGCCTTTCTGATCGGCTGCTGATTGCGTTACAGTTTATTCAATAAGCTCAGTATTTACAGATCTGCGGATACTTGGGCTTCAATTCATCAATTGAACACCTACACCAGATTTGCTACTCAATAACGGTTTCTGTTTTGCTTTTAAAGATAAATTTAATACACGTCTTTTTTTCCCCCTGACTAGCTGTACCGCCTCCTCCCAGCACATATGCAATCCAGCTTTTCTATTTCGAAACGTTCTGAAGGTGGTTTATAGCCTTTTTTAGTGCAAGTTCCATCCAATCACGGCAGCCAGAAGTAAACACCCCCCCTACCCGCCCCTTATTTTCATTGGCTCCTCATGCAGCTTCCCAGCCCAGGCAAGCGTAGTCATCCTGAACTTGGGCCACAAGACCAGGCAGACATTCAGCTATTTACAGATTTAAGCTGGTTTCACAACTTTTTCTCCCTATACGGGAAGTGCTGCATTCGGCAAACTAATCAATCTTCACATATACCAACAAAGAAAACTAGCAAAAGATGACCAGCTTAAGGCAGTAGTTCTTCAACCTTTTTGGATGAATGACCCCTTTTCAAATAGATTAGTAATCGCCCCCTCCCCCATCATTTTAGAATCATAGAATCGTTACAGCACAGTAGGAGGCCATTTAGCCCATGGCTCCCTGCAAGAGCACTTCAGCTAGTCCCACTCCCCTGCCCTTTCCCCATAGCCTTGCATTTTTTTCCCTTCAGGTACTTATCCAATTCCCTTTTGAAAGCCACTATTGAATCTGCCTCCACACTTTCAGGCAGTGCATTCCAGATCAGAACCACTCGCTGGGTAAAAAATATTTTCCTCATATCGCCTTTGGATCTTCTGCCAATCACCTTAAATCTGTGCCCTCTGGTTCTCAACCCTTCCGCCAATGGGAAGTTTATCTACTCTGTCTAGACCCCTCATGATTTTGAACACCTCTATCAAATCTCCTCAATCTTCTCTGCTCTTAAGAACAACCGCAGCTTCTACAGTCTATCCATGTAACTGTAATTCCCCATCCCTGGAACCATTCCCGTAAATCTTTTTTGCACCCACTCTAAAGCCTTCACATACTTACTAAAGTGCCTGTTGAGTTAGAAGGTTGCCAGACGGCCGCAATTTCTAAGCACACAGCAAATTGCGGCCGTCCATCACTGAGCTCCATCAATCCAAATTCTATATAATTCTGCTCATACTTTCTGTTCTTCGTTTGTTTCTTGCTACTGCGCTCAGCACTGTCCATGGCTTCAGCTGAAGTACTTGCAATGGCAGTATGAGGTCGTTTCATAATACTTATCCATTTTAAAGTAATTTACTCACACCCTATCATAACTCGTGATGAAAGGATATTTACTAGTCCTAGCCCCTTTGAGGTTACCCCGGATCAGGCGTATTTCTCAGATGTTCACTTTCAACTAAAGTTTGAAGTAGCTGAATCCTAAAGACGCTTAACTGGGTCTAAAGGTCCAGGCTATCTCTCCCTAAAAGAAAGGAAAAACCCGAGAATGTTACCGTCCTCCAGATAGTGCTTTTAATAAGTTTAGCTAGACTGTAATGTCCTGGATATTCTGAGGGTCCAGAGATCTCCCCTCAGAAAAATGTACCTCTTCACCAAAGAGTGTACAGAGATTGAGTTCGCGAGTTATTGATACATAAGACTTATGTGAGACAATTGTAAAAATATAGAGATTTATTAAAAGAACCGACATGCAATTTACAGTTGGTGAATCAGTCAATCGCAACGTTAACAGTTCTAAAAAGAGAAAAAATACGATCTTATCTTTAACAGAGAATCTTACTTTTAAATCTTAACTTCGCTACAGTGTTACAGTTCTTAAAATTTTCTATCTAGGATATCCATCAATATCAAAATACCTTTGATCCCCGAGGTACAAAGAGTGGAAGACCACAGAGCTGCCTCTGCAGTCGATAATCGCCTTGCCTGATTAAAGCGACTCTGATATCCCAGTTAAGACTTCAATATTTATACCCTTTTTCAGTTGTATTTCCTTTAAGGTTTCTGCTGCTGTAAGTTAATTATCACTATTCATCTTTCTGCTGACCTCTGCAATTCTTTACTACCACATCAGCTTGTAATATTCCAGAATCTGCTGCATCTCCAGGTGTTCTGGGTTCACCATATAAAAAGGAGTGAAAGGCAGATGTCCCTTATTTTATGTGTCATCTTTACGAGGGCAGATGTTCCTTATCTTATGTGCCATCTTTACGAAGTTTAATTTATATCATTTATCTAGGGTTGACCATTGTGTTGTTCCCAAAAGGTCCACTACTCGGAGCCATCCCATTCTTGTTTCAATAAGGTCATTTATTCAGGGTCAACAACTTGTCCTGTTTCAATAGCCATAATTCTTTCATAGCTATTTCATAGTTGGGTTTCTAAATTTCCAAACCCAGTGTGATGAAATAACTCTGTGTTCTGATATTTGTACTTGTACTTGTACTTGTAATGTCTGGAATGTTCCACCGGGGGGAACCACTAATGCTCCTCCCTGGCCCCGCCCCTCTTCTGGTATGTTCTACCAAGGGCTCGGTCGATGATGAACTCTCTTAACTCTGCCATGATTCTTACTTAATAAAAGCCTTCAGTCTTAAACTTTAACTTCACGGATTCGGGCAGTTATTTGGCACATCAATTTTATTAAGTAACAACTTTTGGAAGATGGATCGATTTTTGAAACCAGAGCGTCTGGATATCGATCCGCATTCGGCAGACGCGTCGAAGAAATTTACGCATTGGCTGCGATGTTTTGAACACTTCATCGCATCGTTTGATTCGACGGTTAACAAGTTGGGTCTTCTAACCAACTTGGTAAGTCATCAAACTTACTCTATAATTGAAGATATTACAACATATGAAGAGGCCCTCGCAGCTCTTAAAGCCCAGTACCTTAAGTCGGTTAACGAAGTATACGCCAGGTATCTCCTGTCTACTCGCAGGCAATTACCCGAGGAATCTCTGGACGATTTCCTGCAGGACCTTAAGGCTTTGGCTAAGGGTTGCAACTACAAGGCTGTCTCTGCCATAGTGTATCAGGAAGAAGCCATCCGCGATTCTTTCATATCTGGCCTCCGATCTAATTAGACAGAGACTCCTCGAGAACGACTCGTTAGTTTTAAAAACGGTCGTCGCTGCTGCTCGATCGTTAGATGTAGCCCAGAAGAATTCAGAAGTGTATGCATCAGCCCATGCATCTCTCTCAGCCTCGTGTGTTCCGAGTATGGAGGCATCCATAACACCAATGGAGCCCCCACTTAATCCTATTGTTGCGGCTGTGCCCCATGGGTCTAAGTGTTATTTTTGTGGCCAATCTAAACACCCCAGGCAAAGTTGCCCAGCCAGAGAGGCTACCTGTTTTAAATGTAAGAAACGGGGACATTTTAGTAAAGTGTGTAAGGGTAATCCTGTACCCGAGGTCTTCTCTGCTGCCGCCTATCGTTTTACTCTAGCCTCGGCTACGGTTGACCAGACCATACCGTGTTCCTTGTCAAAATCTATGATGGACATCAAGATTAATGGTCGTCCTACTGGGTGTTTGATAGACTGTGGCAGTACTGAAAGTTTTATACACCCCAACCTTGTTAACTCCTGTTCATTGAAGGTGTATCCTACTCGAAGTGAAATTGTGATGGCGTCCAAATCCCTTACTTCGGAGGTAACTGGATATTGTAAAGTCACATTGACCGTTAAGGATACGGAGTATAAGGACTTTAAACTCCTCATATTACCTCAGTTGTGTGTGAACTTAATATTAGGCTTGGACTTCCAGTGTCAGCATGAGAGCGTTACCCTTAAGTATGGTGGATCTCAGCCTCCACTCACAGTCTGCGGCCTTTCTACTTTAAACGTAAGTCCGCCTTCTTTGTTTGCGAACCTTGCTCCTAATTGTAGACCTATAGCGACTAAGAGTCGACGGTATAGTTCAGAAGATAAAACATTTATAAAAGAGGAAGTGGAAAGGCTTCAATGGGAGGGAATCATCGAACACAGTGGTAGCCCGTGGCGTGCCCAGGTGGTGGTGGTTAAAACTAATGAGAAAGACTTGTGGTCGATTATAGCCAGACTATAAACTTGTATACCCAATTAGACGCCTATCCTTTGCCTCGTATTTCTGAGATGGTGAACCAGATCGCTCAGTACCGCGTGTTCTCCACCATTGATTTAAAGTCTGCCTACCATCAA
Source organism: Somniosus microcephalus (assembly GCF_052327205.1). Lineage (NCBI taxonomy): Eukaryota > Metazoa > Chordata > Chondrichthyes > Squaliformes > Somniosidae > Somniosus > Somniosus microcephalus. The sequence goes on along the minus strand of NC_140998.1, from coordinate 65,366,238 downwards.
CTCCCCATCAAAATAGAAGACTGACCTTATACGGCCTTCGAAGCTAATGGGCGCCTGTACCAATTTCTTCGGGTGCCCTTTGGAGTGACGAATGGGGTATCCGTCTTCCAACGGGAGATAGATCGTATGGTGGATGAATACGCGTTGGAAGCAACATTCCCGTACCTGGACAATGTTACCATCTGTGGGCGTGACCAACGGGAGCATGATCAAAATCTCGCGAAGTTCCTAGAGACTGCAAAGAGGTTAAACCTGACCTACAACGAAAACAAGTGTACCTTCAATACTACACGTTTGTGTATTCTTGGTTGCGTTGTGGAGAATGGGGTAATCGGGCCAGACCCTGAAAGATTACACCCACTTAAGGAATTACCTTTACCTCACACTGTAAAAGCTTTAAGAAGATGTCTGGGATTCTTCTCGTACTATGCCCAGTGGGTGGCTAGCTACTCAGATAAAGTCCGACCTCTTATTAAGTCGACGTCTTTTCCGCTATCGGCGGAAGCTCAGGAGGCTTTCCTTAATATCAAATGGGACATTGAGAAGGCAGTGGTATATGCCGTGGATGAGAAGATCCCTTTTCAAGTGGAAAGTGATGCATCTGATTTTGCGTTGGCAGCAACTCTTAACCAAGCTGGTAGACCAGTAGCTTTCTTCTCTCGTACATTGCAAGGACCAGAAGTTCGACATTCTTCAGTGGAAAAGGAGGCACAGGCAATTATCGAAGCAGTCAGGTATTGAAGACATTATCTCGCTGGCCAACGTTTTACGCTCATTACTGACCAGCGATCCGTGGCCTTTGTGTTCAACACTAAGCAGAGAGGCAAGATCAAAAATGATAAGATTTTAAGATGGCGAATAGAACTGTCAACATATGACTATGATATTCAGTACAGGCCTGGAGTATTTAATGAGCCATCGGATGCTTTGTTACGAGGAGTATGTGCTAGTCTAGGTACAGATAAGCTTCAAAGTCTCCACGACGCACTCTGCCACCCTGGGGTTACCAGAATGAACCACTTCATTAAGTCCCACAATCTACCCTACTCTATTGAGGAGGTCCGGACAATGACCAGAACCTGTCATGTTTGTGCTGAATGCAAACCCCGCTTCTATAAGCCGTCCAAGCCAGCTCATCTTATTAAAGCAACTCGACCATTTGAGCGTTTGAGTCTTGATTTTAAAGGTCCCCTTCCATCGAGCGACCGTAATGTCTATTTTCTTAATATTATAGACGAGTACTCTCGGTTCCCTTTTGTTATCCCCTGTCTGGATGTGACTAGTGCTGTTGTAATTAAATGCCTCTGCCAACTGTTTTCCTTGTTCGGCATGCCTAACTATATACATCGTGATAGGGGTTCTTCCTTTATGAGCGAAGAATTACGACAGTTTTTGCTATCGAAGGGGATTGCAACGAGTAGAACTACCAGCTATAACCCTCGTGGTAATGGGCAGGTCGAGAAAGAAAATGCGAGTGTGGAAGGCTATCGTACTGTCTCTGAAGTCACGAGGCCTGCCGACCTCTCGCTGGCAGGATGTCCTGCCAGACGTGCTGCATTCCATAAGGTCTCTTTTGTGTACAGCGACGAATGCCACCCCTCATGAAAGGATGTTTAGTTTTCCAAGAAAAGCTACTAATGGAGTATCGTTACCCACATGGTTGACGACCACGGGCCCTGTGTTGTTGCGCAGACATGTGAGAGGCCACAAGGCTGATCCACTGGTGGAGGAAGTACAACTCCTCCATGCTAATCCCCAGTATGCGTATATTCAATAATCGGATGGGCGAGAGGATACGGTCTCTATTAAAGATCTTGCACCTGCTGGAGCTCGAAAAGAGTTCGACTCTGAGAGTAGAGTTTTCAATCGTGGTATTGGACCTTCAGAGACACAAACCCTCAGTGTGGAAAATACTGATGATTCTGGGGATTCGAATGAACCGGAGTTAGTACTCCGGGAGGAGCCTCAGCAAGAGTTACGTCGTTCCCAGAGGATTATCAGACCTCCTGACAGACTGAATCTATAGCAGGGGGTGAATGTGATGAAATAACTCTGTGTTCTGATATTTGTACTTGTACTTGTAATGTCTGGAATGTTCCACCGGGGGGAACCACTAATGCTCCTCCCTGGCCCCGCCTCTCTTCTGGTATGTTCTACCAAGGGCTCGGTCGATGATGAACTCTGTTAACTCTGCCATGATTTTTACTTAATAAAAGCCTTCAGTCTTAAACTTTAACTTCACGGATTCGGGCAGTTATTTGGCACATCACCCAGTTTGTCATGTTTTAAAGAATTTATAAGGTAGAGTTCCTTATAAAGTACTCTTCAGGGTTAACCACTGTCTTATCTCAACAAGGCCAGAATTCTTTCATAAGATAGGTATTTTTCTAAAAAGGTTATATAGTGTATTCCTTCACAGTGAAACTACTGAGTTCTGCAAAGTCCTGGCCAAGGGCCTCCCATGGAAGGCTAACCACTCTTTGCTTTACAGATGACCAGCAGCAGCTGGCTTTATTTCACAGTAAGGTCCCCAGAAGCAAGACATCAATTTAAACTCACAGCATGCAGTAGAACTCCAGACTAGTCCGAAGATCCTGCTGGCTTCTAGATGCTCTATAACGAAGCAGATATTTTCTTAGCATCTCAGCTGCCATAGCCAAATCTTTGTTTATTTTCTTTTGCCGCCGCTCATGCCCACAGGAAAGGGGGCAGGGCCATGTTCAAACTGGCCGCATTTGACCAGAAAGTACTCCTCGGATTGGCTCATTGATGAGGTCGTGCGATGATTGGATGAGGATCACGTCCATCATTAGCAGCACATTTGCGAGCATTTGAAATATTCCCGCATGAGTGCAGGGACGGTTGGAAGTGAGGAGGTGCCCGTGGGAGCGATGGGCAGTCACTGGTTTGCTCATGATTATCAGCAAAAATCCACAGGCTTGCATGTCTGCTGCTAATAACTGCGATTATTTCACAGACCCCCTGAAGAGTCTCCACAGACGTCCTCAGGGGTCTGCAGACCCCAGTTTGAGAACTACTGCCTTAAGGCGTAGATACACCCCCAGGTCCCTCTGTGCCTGCACCCCCTTTAAAATAGTACCATTTAGTTCATATTGCCTCTCCTCATTCTTCCTACCAAAATGTATCACTTCACACTTCTCTGCGTTAAATTGCATCTATGTCTTCTTGAAGTCTGTTACTATCCTCCTCATTGTTTACTACATTTCCGAGTTTCATGTCATCTGCATACTTTGAAATTATGCCCTGTATACTCAAGTCCAGGTCATTAATATATATCAGATGAGTTAACATTTTAGGTATAGGCTGTAGGAATAGTGCCATGTAAAATTGCCCCAGTAGTTACCTTGGAGAAGTGTAAGGCAAATACCCTGTAAATTGTCTGAGGATGCCCATACAATAAGGAGTTCAGCTGTTGAACTGAGTGCTGGGAAGTGAATCTAAGTTTGCAGATGACACTAAGTTAGGAAGGCTAGTAAGTAGGGTAGATGGGAGCAGGAAATTGCAAAGGGTCATAGACAGATTAAGTGAGTAGGCAAAACTATGGCAAATAGAGTTCAATGTGGACAAGTATGAGGTCATCCAGTTTGGGCCCAAGTGTTAGAGGAGGGGTAAATGTGTGAGTTCTTACTTATAATTTACACCTCAAATCAATAGGTTTACGACATTGAATGTCACAGATATCACAGATTTATTAAGTACTAGCTGAAGTGCCCGGCGGTGCCGAGGCTTTTTCGAGGGCATGTTGTTGTTGGAAGAGAGAGAGAGAGCGACTGGGGGGAAGAGAGAGAGCGACTGGGGGGAAGAGAGAGAGCGACTGGGGGGAAGAGAGAGAGCAACTGGGGGGAAGAGAGGGAGGGGAGGGCAGGGGGGAGGGGAGGGGAGGGGGGGAAGGGGAGGGAGGGGGAGGAGGGGAGGGCGGGGAAGGGAGGGCGGGGGGGGAGGGAAGGGAGGGCGGGGGGGAGGGAGGGGGGAAGGGAGAGCGGGGGGAAGGGCGGGGGGGGGAAAGGGAGGGCGGGGGGGAAGGAAGGGCGGGGGGTGGGGGGGCCCCCCCCCGAGGGTCGCGGCCCCCCCCCCCGAGGGTCGCGGCCCCCCCCCCCCGAGGTGAAGACCGCCGATTGCGCGCGCAGCAGGAGCTGAGACGCGGCGTCTCTCTCTGGCTCGGCCGGCGGGCCCGGTTGCCAGGGTAACCGTGACGCTGACCAAGCCCCGCCCCCCGGCCGAGCCAGAGAGAGAGACGCCGCGTCTCAGCTGCTCCTGCTGCGCGCGCGGCCCCCCCCCCCGAGGGTCGCGGCCCCTCCCGAGGGTCGCGCCCCCCCCCCCTGAGGGTCGCGGCCACCCCCCCCCCCCCCCCAGAGGTGAAGACCGCCGATTGCGGCAGTGCGAGACGGCCGGCGGACCTGGTTGCCAGGGTAACGCTGGACGCTCAGCAAGTCCCGCCCCCCGGCCGAGCCAGAGAGAGACGCCGTGTCTCAGCTCCTGCTGCGCGCGCACCCTAGCGGCGCTGGGCTGAGGCTCGGCCCTCCAGCCTTCGAGTGGGGCCGGGAGGTGCCTAGCTCGGGCGTGGGTGCGGAGGAGACGCCGAGGCTTCTAGGCCTATCTGGAAAAACGGGGAAAGGTAGGAAAATTAATGAGATTAGATAAGTTAATTACTTTCTAAATCCTTTTTTTAAAAAACAATATGTGTTTTAAAAGCAACGTTTTTTTTTTTAAAGACGCAGAAAGCGGGAAAAAGAAAGGAAAAGTTTGGAATCAAGATGGCGGCGACTCACCTCGGTTCAGAAGGATAAGGCCCGGCCACACGGCGGCACACGCCAGCAACCCGGCGTACGATTGGTCGAGCTCGAGGTCACTCTGTCGCTAATGAGCGGATAATGAGATGCTAATGAGCGGAATGTTAAGGTTTTTGGGATACCGCGGGCGCGATTTTAGCCCGGCCGAAACGTAAATACGCTTAAAACCGTCTCGGAAGCGTAAGCTTTCTTTGGAGGTAACGCGCGCGTAGGTACGCCCTGTAACTTTTGAGCGCATACCCGACAGACGCACACGCGATGACAGACAGACAGAATGACAGACAGACAGACAGAAGTACCGATTTATATATATAGATAGACTAGCTGAAGTGCCCGGCGGTGCCGAGGCTTTTTCGAGGGCATGTTGTTGTTGGAAGAGAGAGAGAGCGACTGGGGGGAAGAGAGCGATCGACTGGGGGGAAGAGAGGGAGGGGAGGGAGAGGGGAAGGGAGGGCAGGGGTGAAGGGAAGGGGGGGGAAGGGAGGGCGGGGGGGAGGGAGGGGGGAAGGAAGGGAGGGGGGAAGGAAGGGAGGGGGGAAGGGGGGCGGGGGGGGTTAAAAGAGGGGGGGAGGGAGGGCGGGGGGGGAAGGGAGGGAGGGGAAGGGAGGGCGGGGGGCCCCCCCGAGGGTCGCGGCCCCCCCCCGAGGGTCGCGGCCCCCCCCCCGAGGGTCGCACCCCCCCCCCCAGGTGAAGACCGCCGATTGCGGCTGTGCGAGACGGCCGGGGGGCCGGTTGCCAGGGTGACGCTTGACGCTCAGCAAGCCCCGCCCGAGCCAGGGAGAGACGCCGCGTCTCAGCTCCTGCTGCGCGCGCACCCTAGCGGCGCTGGGCTGAGGCTCGGCCCTCCAGCCTTCGAGTGGGGCCGGGAGGTGCCTAGCTTGGGCGTGGGTGCGAAGGAGAAGCCGAGGCTTCGAGGCCTACCTGGAAAAACGGGGAAAGGTAGGAAAATTAATGAGATTAGATAAGTTAATTACTTTCTAAATCCTTTTTTTTTAAAAACAATGTGTGTTTTAAAAGCAATGTTTTTTTTTAAGACGCAGAAAGCGGGAAAAAGAAAGGAAAAGTTTGGAATCAAGATGGCGGCGACTCACCTCGGTTCAGAACGATAAGGCCCGGCCACACACGCACCGATTGGCCCGGCGGCACACGCCAGCAACCCGGCGTACGATTGGTCGAGCTCGAGGTCACTCTGTCGCTAATGAGTGGATAATGAGATGCTAATGAGCGGAACGTTGAAGGTTTTTGGGATACCACGGGCGCAATTTTAGCCCGGCCGAAACGTAAATACGCTTAAAACCGTCTCGGAAGCGTAAGCTTTCTTTGGAGGTAACGCGCGCGTAGGTACGCCCTGTAACTTTCGAGCGCATAGCCCGACAGACGCACAGGCGATGACAGACAGAATGACAGACAGACAGAATGACAGACAGACAGACAGATGTACCGATTTATATATATAGATACAGTAAAACATACACTTAAAGCAGTACTTATGACCAAATCTTGTTATTTTAGCCAGTGGACTCAAATGCATTACAGTTCTGAGCTCAGTATATAGGCTGCAGACCTTAATGGAAGTATCTGTTGTGACACCCTCCTTTTTATACCTTTTCCTTACCCCCTCTACGTGACAATCCACACGTTTCTGCATTACCTAATGCAACTCCATACAAGTTGAATTTTACTGAGCTTCTTCCCTTGTTCATTGTCAATAACTTTAGTTTTAACTCGTTCTTTTTCCTTAGATCTGTATATCTCCCCTACTTTGTTACCTTATCAATAGTTTCACTTTTGTTACTATTCTATTAAGTGAAACTTCTAATTATAAATCAGTACCATTCCATACCAATCTCCTGCTTCTGAAAAGGATGATGTAGTCGCAGATGCTTTCTTTCTGCAGAACTTATCAACTAATTAATGTTCTGTGCAGTATGCACTGGTATATCTTTTAATTAGGTTTATTGTCTAAACTGACCATTGCCTCAAGGTCAGTCTTAATTCAACAGTTCAGTGCTCACTGCATCTAAATTGATTTATACCCTTACTTAACAGGCAAAAGCTAAAGGTTACAATTACTACAATATAAAGAGAAATCATTAGCAGTGTAACATTAGCAGACTTTGGGACAGTTTGATTAACCCTTTCCTTACACAAGAAAGATAAATCTAAGTATTTCCTAAATAGTGAGAAACAAGCTACTGTCGAGGAGCAAAGAGATTTGGGAGTCAAAGTACACAAATCATTAAAAGCCAGTAGACAGGCACAAAAAGCAATTAAAAGGCTAATGGAATGCTGGTCTTTATTGCAAGGAGGCTGGAATACAAAGAGGAGGAAGTTACACTTCAGATATATAGAGCCTTGGTCAGACCCCCATCTGGAGTACTGCATTCAGTTTTGGGCACCATACCTCAGGAAGGATATATTGGCCTTGATGGGTGGGGGTGGGGGTGGGGGAGGGGGAGGCAGAGCGCAGTTTCACCAGAATAATAGCGGGGCTTAGAGAGTTAAATTATGAGACCAGGTTGCATAAACTTGGCTTGTATTCTGTTCGAGGTGCTTAAAACATTATAGGATTTGATAGGGTAGATACAGAGAAACTATATCCTCTGGTGGGGCAATCAAGAACAAGCGGACATAATCTTAAAATTAGAGCCTAGGCCATTCAGGAGTGAAATCAGGAAGCATTTTTTCCACACAAAGGATAGTAGAAATTTGGAACTCTCCTCAAAAGGCTGTGGATGCTAGGACAATTGTTGCTTTCAAAGCAGAGATAGGTAGATTTTTGTTAGGTGAGGATATCAAGGGGTATGCAGCAAAGGCAGGGAAATGGAGATGAGGTGCAGATCAACCATAATCTAATTGAATGGTGAAGCAGGCCTAAGAGGCTGAATGGCCTACCCCTGTTCCTAATAGTTAATGCAGGCTTTTAAGCAATTATGTCATAAAGTTATTATCCCTGGCTCAGGCCCAGGTAAGAAGTAGTTAATGAGTCGTAAACTTGGAGATATTACATCTAGTTCCCTCGTCTAGATCATTAATATATATTGTAAATAGCTGGGATCCTAGCACTGATCCCTGCGATACCCCACTAGTCACTGCCTGCCACTCTGAGAAAGACCCGTTTATTTCAACTCTTTGCTTCCTGTCTGCCAACCAGTTCTCTATCCAAGTCAATACCTTGCCCCCAATCCCATGTGCTTTAACTTTACACGCTACTCTTTTATGCGGGACCTTATCGAAAGCCTTCTGAAAGTCCAAATACACCACATCCACTGGTTCTCCCTTATCTATTACATAGTATTTACAGCACAGAAACAGGCCATTCGGCCCAACTGGTCTATGCATCCTCCGATCCAACAGCCAGCTGATTTCTGCAAAGTATGACATTTCTTCTTTCAAAAGTTCTTGACAGATGACACGTCATATGTTGACATGCTCTGTCACTGACTTCCCCCTAATTGGTCTGCTGAGCCCGCCGGGCGGGCTTAACAAGGTCAATCAGGGGAAATTCCCATGGTTGGCAAGAAGCTGATGGAGGCGGGATTGAAACCCGGCAAGCAGCAGTCCCGCCTCCAAAAGCTTCCCATTCAGAAAATCCAGCCTACTGAGTATATTCAAGACTGAGATAGATAGATTTTTTGGATTCTAGGGGAATCAAGGGATATGGAGATCGAGAGGGAAAGTGGAGTTGAGATCGATGATCAGCCATAATCTTCTTGAATGGCAGAGCAGGCTCGAGGGGCCGTATGACCTACTCCTGCTCTTATTTCTTATGTTCTTATATTTGTCAGGGTACTGAAACCCAGCTTTCTAACAAGACCTTTTGGAAGAATCCAGTTACTATTACTATTTCTGTTTCTGACTGTCTCTTGTTACCCTCTCCAAATCTGGTCCTGGCATTTCCTCTCTCGCCACCCCAATATACCTTACACCCCCCTACCTCTCCACCCCGAAGACCATCGAGGGGCAAATGGCCTACTCCTGCTCCAAATTCTTATGTTTCCTCCTCCCAAGTGCCGTTGGGGAGTCCTACCTGAACCCATTCTTGTTAGGATGAAGGGGGATTCCCAATCTCATGAGACTTTCCCACCTACAGTGCACATCACTGTCAATCATAGGAGGGGTGTTAGCAGGTAGGAGCCAGCAATGGCACCTGGGGAGGCCTGGTCCATGCTGACTTTGATGTAGGAACATGGACATAACTCCCAGAATGCTGGCTATCCACATGGATGGCAGATATGATTCAGTTCATAGAAGAAATTGTGCGAAAAATTACGTGCGCCAAGGAAAAAAAATCACTGTAAAGGATGTAATTTGTCTATTTTGTTTTAACCTAAGTTGATTCCAACTATACAATACAAAAAAGACAAGGGCTCAACATATAGGGTTTCTTTCTGTTTCAGTCAATGAATGAAACTTAGCTGATTTGTATGATTCTGATACTGAATGCAATTTCTTTATATGGGCGGATTGAGTGATTATACTGGTGGCTGTGCGTCTGGCCCCAGCCGTTCCTTTATTTTGAAATTCCAAATCACATAATTTACATGGTAACAAAAATGTATTAGTTCATGGGATGTGGGCGTCACTGGCAAGCCAGGATTTATTGCCCATCCCTAATTGTCCTTGAGAAGGTGGTGGTGAGCCGCCTTCTTGAACCGCTGCAGTCTGTGTGGTGAAGCGCTGTTAGGGAGGGAGTTCCAGGATTTTGACCCAGCGACGATAGTGTGTGATTTGGAGGGGAACTTGGAGGTGGTGGTGTTCCCATGCGCCTGCTGCCCTTGTCCTTCTAGGTGGTAGAGATTGGGGTTTGGGAGAAGAAGCTTTGGCGAGTTGCTGCAATGCATCTTGTAGATGGTACACTCTGCAGCCACGGTACGCCAGTGGTGGAGGGAGTGAATGTTTAAGGTGGTAGATGAGGTGCTAATCAAGCAGGCTGCTTTGTCTTGGATGGTGTCGAGCTTCTTGAATGTTGTTAGAGCAGCATTCATCCAGGCAAGTAGAGAGTATTCCATCACACTCCTTACTTGTGCCTTGTAGATGGTGGAAAGGCTTTGGGGAATCAGGAGGTGAGACACCCAGCAGAATACCCAGCCTCTGACCTGCTCTTGTTGCCACAGTATTTGTGTGGCTAGTCCAGTTAAGTTTCTGGTCAATGGTGACCCCCAGGATGTTGATGGTGGGGGATTCGGCGATGGTAATGCCATTGAATGTCAAGAGGAGGAGGTTAGACTCTCGCTTGTTGGAGATAGTCATTGCCTGGCACTTGTGTGGCACAAATGTTACCTGCCACTTATCAGCCCAAGCCTGAATGTCGTTCAGGTCTTGCTGCATGCGGGCATGGACTGCGTCATTATCTGAGGAGTTGCGAATGGCACTAAACACTGTGCAGTCATCAGCGAACATCCCCGCTTCTGACCTTATGATGGAGTGAAGGTCATTGATGAAGCAGCTGAAGGTGGTTCGGCCTAGGACACTGCCCTGAGGAACTCCTGCAGCAATGTCGTGGGGCTGTGATGATTGACCTCCAACCACCACAACCATCTTCCTTTGTGCTAGGTATGACTCCAGCCAGTGGAGAGTCCCCCCCGCACCGGCCGATTCCCATTGACTTCAATTTTACTAGGGCTCCTTGATGCCACACTCTGTCAAATGCTGCCTTGATGTCAAGGGCAGTCACTCTCACCTCACCTCTGGAATTCAGCTCTTTTGCCCATGTTTGGACCAAGGCTGTAATGAGGTCTGGAGCCGAGTGGTCCTGGCGGAACCCAAACTGGGCATCAGTGAGCAGATTATTGGTAAGTGCCGCTTGATAGCACTGTCGATGACACCTTCAATCACTTTGCTGATGATTGAGAGTATGCTGATGGGGCGGTAATTGGCCGGATTGGATTTGTCCTGCTTTTTGTGGACAGGACATACCTGGGCAGTTTTCCACAATGTCGAATAGATGCCAGTGTTATAGCTGTACTGGAACAACTTGGCTAGAGATGCGGCTGGTTCGGGAGCACAAGTGTTCAGCACGACAGCTGGGATATTGTCAAGGCCCACAGTCTTTGCTGTATCCAGTGCGCTCAGCCATTTCTTAATATCACGTGAATTGAATTGTGGTGGAATACAATTCTGCTGCTGATGCCCAGTTTTGACCAGTTCTGAATCTATCCCATTTAGCACGGTGGTAGTGCCACACAATACGATGGAGGGTGTCCTCAGTGTGAAGACAGGACTTCGTCTCCATATTGACTGTGCGGTGGTCACTGTTACCAATGCTGTCGTGGACAGATGTATCTGCGACAGGTCAAGTAGGTTGTTCCCTCGTGTTGGTTCTCTCACCACCTATCGCAGGCCCAGACTGGCAGCTACATCCTTCAGGACTCGGCCAGCTCTGTCAGGATGGTGATGGAGGAGTTCGGGACATTGGCTGAAAGGTATGATTCTGTGAGTATGACTATGTCAGGCTGTTGATTGACTAGTCTGTGGGACAGCTCTCCCAATTTTGACACAAGTCCCCAGATGTTGGTGAGGAGGACTTTGCAGGGTGAACTGGGCTGGCCGGTGCCAAGGTCGATGCCGAGTGGTCTGTCCGGTTTCATTTCGTAGCAGTTTTTTACAACTGAGTGACTTGCTCGGCCATTTCAGAGGGCAGTTAAGAGTGAACCACATTGCTGTGGGTCTGGAGTCATATATAGGCCAAACCAGGTAAGAACGGCAGATTTCCATACCTAAAGGACATTAGTGAACCAGATGGGTTTTTACGAGAAGCCGATAGTTTCATGGTCACTATTACTGATTCTAGCTTATTATTCCAGATTTACTGAATTTAAATTCCCCAGCTGCCGTGGTGGGATTTGAACTCACATCTCTGGATCATTAGTCCAGGCCTCTGGATTACTAGCCCAGTGACATCACCACTATGCTACCATTCCCGTAGTGCATACATTCATACAACTTTTTATTCACTGCATTTCTTATTAAAGAAAACATTATCACATCTCTCAGAAACATCCCAATGTGCTTCACATACAGTGAATTACTTTGAAGTGCAGTCACTGTTGCTATGTAGACAAATGTTGCAGCCATTCTTATGCTCAGCAAGATCCCACAAACAGCAATGAGATAAATCTGGAATTACCAGCAAATCTGTTTTTGGTGGTGCTGTTTTGAGAGAGGAATATTGGCTCGGGCACCAGTTGATCTCCCTGCTCTTCTTTGAAATAGTGCCATGAGATCTTTAACATCCACCTGACCAAGCAGGCAAGGTTTGGTTACAAGTATTATTCAAAGACTGGCATCCCCAATAATACAGCATTCTCTCAGTGCAGTACTGCACTGGAATATTATTATGTGCTCAAATCCAGAAATGGGGTTTGAAGCTACAACATTCTGACTCAGAGGCAAGCATGTTACCAAATGATCAAAGCTGACAATTAGACAACAGGCACCGAAGAGCTGGAATTGGAGAGTTGCAACAGGCAGGTGCAGATGCAAAGAGACTGCACTGGCTCGGAATTATTTTTAGACTAAAACATAATCTGTAGATGATTCTACGTGAAACCTATAATGATTTGACAGACATTTCATTGCATCTATGAGTTGGATTTTTAGTCTGATCCAACTTCTAATTAAGTCGAAGGTCTCCTTGTGCCTCATGATTCCCTAGTTGAGAGGGCTAGCACATAACTTTCCCCGGGCTTCTGACAATGCATCTCTTGAACTGGTCCCTAGGAGGTGTGAACAGTTTGAACAGCCTTGTCCATTTTTTCTCCTTCTTTATGGGACGTGGCTTGAGTCCACTTGACAGCTGTCCTTGATGGCACAATTTTTAATATGGTGAGATGCCAAATCCATTGTTAATTACAATTAAATACACGGCTGATATCTGTTAATAGCGGATATTTAATCTGAATAAATTAACTTGGTGATTTTTTTTTCATTGTGTAGCAAATAATTTCATTTTTCTCTCCTGAAGATGCTGGGATTATACTTCTATGGGTATCATGAACCCTCCTTTACCTCACATAAATGGCTATACTTAAAATCTGCCATCCTTACCTGGTTTGGCCTATATGTGACTCCAGACCCACAGCAATGTGGTTGACTCTTAACTGCCCTCTGAAATGGCCCAGCAAGCCACTCAATTGTAACAAACCGCTACGAAAAGCAATAAAAAGAATGAAACCAGACGGACCACCCAGCATCGACCTCGGCACCAGCTACAAACACGGCAACGGCACACCCAGCCCAGTCGACCCTGCAAAGTCCACCTCACCAACATCTGGGGACTTGTGCCAAAATTGGGAGCGCTGTCCCACAGACTAGTCAAGCAACAGCCTGACATAGTCATACTCACAGAATCATACCTTTCAGCCAATGTCCCAAACTCCTCCATCACCATCCCTGGGTATATCCTGTCCCACCAGCAGGACAGACCCACCAGGGCTGGTGACACACAGTGATATACAGTCGGGAAGGAGTGGCCCTGGGAGTCCTCAACATTGACTCCGGATCCCATGAAGTCTCATGGCTTCAGGTCAAGCATGAGCAAGGAAACCTCCTGCTGATTACCACCTACCGCCCTCCCTCAGCTGATGAATCAGTACTCCTCTATGTTGAACACCACTTGGAAGAAGCACTGAGAGTAGCAAGGGCACAGAATGTACTCTGGGTGGGGGACTTCAATGTCCATCACCAAGAGTGGCTCGGTAGCACCACTACTGACTGAGTCCTGAAGAACATAACTGAGAGTCTGGGCTTGCGACAGGTGGTGAAACAACACTAGGGAAAAACCTACTTGACCTCGTCCTCACCAATCTACCTGTCGCAGATGCATCTGTCCATGACAGTATTGGTAGCAGTGACCACCACACAGTCCTTGTGGAGACGAAGTCCCGTCTTCACACTGAGGACACCCTCCATTGTGTTGTGTGGCACTACCACCGTGCTAAATGGGATAGAATCAGAACAGATCTAGCAGCTCAAAACTGGGCATCCATGAGGCGCTGTGGGCCACCACAATCTGTAACCTTATGGCCCGGCATATCCCTCACCCTACTATTAGCATCAAGCCAGGGGACCAACCCTGGTTCAATAAGGAGTGTAGAAGAGCATGCCAGGAGCAGCACCAGGCATACCTAAAAATGAGGTGCCAACCTGGGGAAGCTGCAACACAGGACTACATGCATGCTAAAAAGCAGAAGCAGCATGCTATAGACAGGGCTAAGCGATCCCACAATCAACGGATCAGATCAAAGCTCTGCAGTCCTGCCACATCCAGTTGTGAATGGTGGTGGACCATTAAACAACTAACGGGAGGAGGAGGCTCCATGAACATTCCCATCCTCAATGAAGGTGGACCCCAGCACGTGAGTGCAAAAGACAAGGCTGAAGTGTTTGCAACCATCTTCAGCCAGAAGTGCCGAGTGGTGATTGAAGGTCAATCATCACAGCCCCAGGACATCGCTGCAGGAGTTCCTCTGGGCAGTGTCCTAGGCCCAACCATCTTCAGCTGCTTCATCAATGACCTTCCCTCCAACATATGGTCAGAAATGGGGATGCTTGCGAGTGCCAAACCCGCCCCCATGCCCTTTTGCCAGGAGGCGGGAGGATGTGCAGATAGTTAACAGGCAGCAAAAAGGATTAGTGCCATTTTAGCTTCACAGGTGAAGGCTTCCCGACCTTGGAGAACCTCGGGTTGGAGGAGAGGTGGAGGAGGTCTGCGGTGGTGGGAGGCACCTGGATGTAAGGTGTAGAGGTGAGTGATGGGTGCAAGTGTGGAGTGGTAAGTATGCAAGGTGAGTGATTAGTTTAAAAAAAGTGTTCACTTACCTTTTTTCCTTCTATAGCTTTTAGCCACGGTGGATCAGGAGAGCGGACATCCACCTTGTCAATTTCAGGTAATGGCTGATGGACCCTCCGATCCATCAGACATTTTAAATTTACTAATTTTCAAAGTGTGATGAGTCCTCACTACAGAGACTCATCAAACTAAAGAGAATGTCAGTGTTTGACCTCTTCACAGAGCTGTCAAAAGCTGTCATTTCTTCTTTCAAGAAGTCTTGACAGATAGCATGCCTGACGTTGACGGGATCTGTCAGTGACTTCTTCCCTAATTGGCCTGCTGAGCTCACAGGGCGGGCTTAACAAGCTCAATCGGGAAAATCCCTCTGAATGGTCAGGCGAGGATAGAGGTGGGACATTGACACGACAAGCAGCAGTCCCGCCTCTAAGTCGCCTCCATTCATAAAATCCAGCCCTAAGTGTCACTTTAGAAGACATTGTGGTCTGGTGTAGTCACTGGGTCCAAACTAGGATCACAGTTGGTAGCTAGACTTTCAGGATCCAATATTATAAAATTAACCATTTCATACCCTTGGTGTATTGCTGTTAATGTACGGCCAGTATAGACTCCCTTTACATCAAGAAACATTAAATTATTCATAAGTATATTCCTTTCACAACAGTGGAGAAAGTAACATCTAATGTAATGAAATCCAAAAAGCTCATTGATAAAAGGCTTCATTATATCGACTCAGGAGATGTAAAGGGACAGAAACTTTGATCTAAGACAGAAGGAGGTTTGGTATTAAAAGGGATAAATGCATCCTGAAGTCACTTTATCAAATATTTATGATCTTCCTTGTCTGTTGTTCCTTTATAGGCATGAGTTTTACCACAAAATCCATTTTGGGTATGAACTCTCATTAACATTCTTTCTGTTTCTATTGATGTTTTTGTTTAAACATGTTTGGGGTGACTGGATATAAGAAAGCTGAAATGATATTAATAAAGACACAGAAATTACCCGGAGGTGTTTCAGCTTCAGCTTTACTTGTTTTCAACTCCTCCTCACTGACGAGTTCAGTAACATTCCTAAGCCAATCCCTGATGACATCAGTAATAATCAATCAGCATATTTTAAAAGAACACGCATGAACAAAAATAAAATCATTTTGGAATTACTGTATAATTCTTTAGTGGCTTGATTTCTAAACAACAGTATACTAATGGTGATACCCATTCTTAAAATCATCTGCTTTTTGCACAATATCCCACTTGCACATGTACACTGTAAAACAAATTTGTGCAATGATCTCATTTATAACCATTGTGTACTTGAATGCAAAATTAAAGTTCAAAGTATTGACGGCCAATTGAGAACATTAGAGCAGTACTTGTTTGTATCCATAATTCACAAAAATCTTTTGAATCCGAATTGTATTCTTGAATACTAAATGCCATGTAATAATTATCTTCTACTTATAGAAATGACACCTAAAAAGCTGCGATTCCTGTGCAAGATTGAGTTTAGAAAATCTTGCATGACCATTACCCTGAACGCCTCAAATATCGGTACTGTACTTTGTGCTGTCATTTCCTATTACATAGAAACATAGAAGATAGGAGCAGGAGTAGGCCATTCGGCCCTTCGAGCCCGCTCCGCCATTCAACGAGATCATGGCTGATCATCCAAACCCTAGCACCCGGCCCCTACACCGACAGCCATCCCACCCAAGCCCTATCCCCGTAACCCCACGTATTTAATCCCCCCTAACACTAAGGGCCAATTTTTATCATGGCCAATCAACCTAACCTGCACATCTTTGGACTGTGGGAGGAAACCGGAGCACCCGGAGGAAACCCACGCAAACACGGGGAGAATGTGCAAACTCCACACAGACAGTCACCCGAGGCCGGATTTGAACCCGGGTCCCTGGCGCTGTGAGGCAACAGTGCTAACCACTATGCCACCGTGCTTGCCCTCGTATTCTAGGTCAGGTGTGATCTCACATTACTTGAATCTGCCCAATATTTGAAAACTGCTGGAGTGCTCCTTCTAGCCTGGTTTTAAAACTTGGCCATTCTCTATCATCAGACATTATATATTAATACCCTTACAACAACACAAGATGAATATACTTCTAATGGTATCAACACACAAGATTATTTCCCATGATGAACTAATAAAAACTGAATGGGTCACCTTTATTATACCTATAATAAGTAGATGTTTCACCTATGCAGTAGATGAATTGGCATTGCGTGTTTCCTTGAGTGTTGAGGATAATGGGGGCGATTTTCCCAGCCCCGAGGAGGCGGGTTTGGAGGCGGGACAATTGGCAAAACGGCCGCGGGGCAAAAGGGGCCTCTACTGTACGTCACCGACGACAGAACCAACCGCCGATTTCAAACGTCCTCACAGCCAAGGTCCTCTGCCCACTCCTCGGCGCAGACTTCCTACGCGCCCACGGCCTCCTTGTTGACATTCCGAGGCACCGCCTCGTCGACATCAACACTATGGCCCCCATCCCCGGCGCATTTACCCCGGCCCGTTCGGCCGGCCTGACGACCTACTGCCTCGCCAGAGCCACGGACGACTACTCGGCACTCCTAGCCGAGTTTCCCACCCTCACTAACCCGACCTTTTCGGCAAAAGCCGCTAAACACGGTGTGGAGCACTATATCCCCACCACCGGCCCCCCAGTTTCTGCCCACGCCCGCAGACTCAACCCGGCCAAGCTGGAAATCGCGCGGGCCGAGTTCACCACCATGGAACAACTCGGCATCATCCGCCGCTCCAGCAGCCCTTGGGCCTCGCCCCTCCACATCGCCCCCAAGCCCGGCGGAGGCTGGCGCCCTTGCGGGGACTACCGCCGCCTTAACGACGCCACCACCCCCGACTGATACCCGGTGCCCCACAACCATCAAGGGTCTCCAGGAGTTCCTCGGGATGGTGAACTTCTACAACAGGTTCATTCCCAGAGCGGCAGCCCTCATGAAGCCCCTATACGACTCCCTCCGAGGTAAATCCGGCAAGATGGACGTAGCCTGGACCACTGACACGTCAGCCGCCTTCGACGCCACCAAAAACACGCTCGCCGACACCACCCTGCTCGCGCACCCGAGGGCCGATGCCTGGGTCGCGCTCACCACCGACCACGCGGTCGGCGCCGTGTTCGAGCAGTGGGTCAATGGCGCGTGGCAGCCACTTGCCTTCTACAGCCGCCAACTGCGCCCCCCGGAGGTCAAATACTCCACTTTCGACCGCGAGCTTCTCGCGCTCCACCTGTCGGTCCGCCATTTCAGGTTCCTCCTGGAAGGCCGCCCCTTCACCGCGTACGTGGACCACAAGCCGCTCACATATGCGATGGCCAAGCACACCGAACCCTGGTCCGCTAGGCAGCAACGCCAGCTCGCGGCCGTGTCCGAGTTTACTACGGACATCCAGCACGTCTCCGGTAGAGACAACGTTGTCGCCGACTGCCTTTCCCGTCCCGCCATCTGCGCGAATGACCTCGCGGTCGACTACGCGCAACTAGCAGCGGCCCAGCTCACGGACCCAGACCTCCTCTCGGCGGCTACCAGCCTGCCAGGGCTACGCCTAGTCAAGGTCGCGCACGGGCCCGAAGCCACGGCAGTCACTTGCGACGTCTCACTCGGCCAACCCAGGCCGGTCGTCCCTGCAACCTGGCGCCGCCGCATCTTCGACGTGCTCCACGGGCTCTCCCACCCGGGTTCCCGCGCATCCGTCAAACTCCTCTCCCAGCGTTTCGTCTGGCGTGGCCTCAGCAGAGATGTTCGGACTTGGGCCACCTCCTGCCTCGCCTGCCAACGGGCTAAGGTACAGCTGCACACAAAAGCACCCCGGGAGACTTCGAGGTACCCAGCCGCCGCTTCGACCACGTACACGTCGACATCGTCGGTCCCCTGCCGCCATCGCAAGGCCAAACTTATCTCCTCACGATGGTCGACCGTTACACACGCTGGCCTGAGGCAGTGCCGCTGACCTCCACCACCACAGCCGACATCGCCAGGGTGTTCGTTAACACCTGGGTTGCGAGGTTCAGTGTACCGGCCGACATAACCTCCGACAGAGGCGCCCAGTTCACCTCCGAACTCTGGACGGCCACAGCACGCAACCTCGGGGTGACGCTCCACCGAACCACGGCGTACCACCCGCAGGCCAACGGGCTTTGTGAACGCTTCCACAGGTCACTCAAGGCCTCACTCCACGCCGGCCTGCAGGACAGTACCTGGACTGACCGCCTACCGTGGGTGCTACTAGGCCTACACACCGCGGTCAAGGAAGACCTCCAGTCCTCGGCAGCGGAGTTAGTCTACGGACAACCGCTGCGCGTCCCAGGTGAATTCCTTCCAGAGGCTACCACGCCTTGGTCGGCCGAACAGCAGCGGCTCAACTCTTTCTCTTCCGCTCAGCAGTTCGCCCCACTTCCGGTCAACCGACACGGCGAACTCGCACCTCACGTCCCGCCAAATTTACAGCAGGCGCGCTTCGTCTTCGTGCGACACGACGCGCACCGCGGGCCCCTGCGACCCCCGTACGACGGACCGTACGAGGTGCTACAAACCGGGGACAAGGTCTTCAAGCTGCGACTCGGCGACAGGGTCGACACAGTCTCCATCGACCGGCTCAAACCAGCACACACAGAACCAGGGGAACAGGTCCCCGTGGCACGGCCTCCAACTAGAGGCCGTCCCGCCAGCAAGCCAGCACAGCCGGCGGCGAACCGCCCGGCCCCACCAACTAGACCGGCGACCACTCAGAGCCGCTGCGGCAGAACCATCAGACCACCGTCACGACTCGTCCACTCCTCCTAAGCGGATTCTGGGGGGAGCTCTGTGGCGACACGCCACCACTGGACATAATCCGCTCACGGCGGCACGGACAGTTTAAGCAGACGTCCCCAGCCGGGGGCCCTTTCCTCCAGCAACTTGTTTCCCGCAGGGACAGGCTGCCGGGAGCACTTCCTGTCTGGGAAGTATTTAAGTGGATGCGCGGACTTTTCCAGTTCCTCTTTGTCATGAGGTAGAATAAAAGCAGTTGTGTTTTACTAGCTCTGGTCTCGACTCCCACGTTTGCCGCGGTATCTCAACATATGAACTATATAGATATTGTTTAATACTAGGTCCGTATTGTCTGGTATATAATAAATTATCCCTTTTTTTAAAGCCATGGTTTATGCCTGGAGTTTCTTATTGGGATAAACAGTCCATTTAATTAAATATAAAATTGAAATTGTGTGGAGATAAAATGGCATGTCCCCAAATTAAAGAATAAAATTATAGTGCGCCTTTTGTCCCTACATAGTTTTGGTGGAGAATCCTAATTTTCACATCCTACTAGATTTTATTTTCTCATTAAGGCTTAGAAACTTTGGTGACTTTTAAAAGAAATAATCTGATTGATTCAACTCAAAATGGTATCTAAAGCAACCCTCACTGAAGCTGAAGAAAAAGTTGCGTTACATTCACAAATAGGTGAGTTTAAAGAGGAATTTGCGATAGGGACAGACTACTGTAAAATAACTATAAAAATGCAGGCCCAACTTGGACTCAGAATATTTTCAGGCTCTAGTAGAACTGTAGACTCTTAACAAAATGAAGGCTCAGATAGAAGGAATTGCTAAATTAGGAGCAGCTTGGTATTTTATGAAGCAGTATTTAATATCCCAGGCAAGAGATCATACATTTTTACTAGATTAAAGAGAGGCTTACTTAACAAAAGTTGTTCCCTCATGATAGCGTCTTCTACTGTTAGGAGTAATGAAGACCAAACAAGGGATAGTGCCAGAATTCAAACCCAGCAAAAAGAAAATGAGGCCTTGAAAAATGAAAATAAATCCTTACGGTTGGAAAATGAAAATGATCTAGAGTAAATGGGGACCTGCTGTGCATTTATAACCAAGAGGGACACAATGAGGTTTTAACAGAGAAAGGAAGCCAGTACAAAGGTAGATAATTACCAATTAGAATGCTGGGAGTTGAAACTAATAGTAAACTCATTTGAAAAGAAATTAAAACAACGACAACTTGTATTTATGTAGCACCTTTAATGTAGTAAAGGGCTCGACAAGGTAGATGCAGAGATGTTGTTTCTCCTCATGGGGGAATCTAGAACTAAGGGGCAGTTTCAGAATAAGGGGTCGTCCATTTAAAACTGAGGTGAGGAGGAATTTCTTCTCTCAGAGGGTCGTAAATCTGTGGGATTCTCTGCCCCAGAGAGCTGTGGAGGCGGAGTCGTTGAATATATTTAAGGTGGAGACAGACAGATTTTTGAACAATATGGGGGTGAAGGGTTATGGGGATCGGGCAGGGAAATGGAGCTGAGCCCAAGGTCAGATCAGCCATGAGGGGCTCGAGGGGCCAAATGGTCTACTCCTGCTCCTATTTCTTATGTTCTTATAAAACATCCAAAGGCACTTCACAGGTGTATTATAAAACAAAATTTGACACCGAGCCACATAAGGAAATATTAGGACAGATGGGTCAAAGAGGTAGGATTTAAGGAGCATCTTAAGGAGGAAAGAGAGGTGGAGAGGTTTAGGGAGGGAATTCCAGAGATTAGGGCCTTGGCAACTGAAGGCGCGTCTGCCAATGATGGAGCAATTAAAATCAGGGATGCTCAAGATGCCAGAATTGGAGGAGCACATATATCTCGGAGAGTTGTAGGGCTGGAGGAGATTATAGAGATAGGGAGGGGCGAGGCCATGGAGGAATCTGAAAAGAAGGAAGAGAATTTTAAAAGCGAGATGTTACTTAACCGGGAGCCAATGTAGGTCAGCAAGCAGAGGGTGAATGAGACTTGGTGCGAGTTAGGACACGGGCAGCAAAGCTTTGGATGACCTCAAGTTTACGTTGCTTCTTTTGGATGAGATGTTAAACCTGCTCTCTCAGGTGGACATAAAACATCCTATGGCACTATTTCGAAGAAGAGCAGGGGAGTTATCCCCGGTGTCCTGGTCAATATTTATCCTTCAATCAACATCACTAAAACAGATTATCTGCTCATTACAACATTTCTGTTTGTGGGAGCTTGCTGTGTTCAAACTGGCTGCGGCGTTTCCCACATTACAGCAGTGGCTACACTTCAAAAAGTACTTACTTGGCTGTAAAGAGCTTTGGGATGTCTAGTGGTTGTGAAAGGCGCTATATAAATGCAAGTCTTTCTTTCTTTAGAACGTGGGAGGCCAGCCAGGAGTGCGTTGAAATAGTCAAGTCTACAGGTAACAAGGCATGGATGAGGGTTTCAGCAGCAGATGAGCTGAGGCGGGGCGGAGTCAGGTGATGTTACGGAGGTGGAAATAGGCGCAACCCGTGATGGCACAGCTGTGTGGTCGGATGCTCATCTCGGGGTCAAATATGACACCAAGGTTGCAAACAGTCTGGTTCAGGCTCAGACAGTTGCCAGGGAGAGGGATGGAGTCGATAGCTACAGAATGGAGTCGTGGCGGGGACCAAAGACAATGGCTTTGGTCTTCCCAATATTTAGTTGGAGGAAATTTCTGCTCATCCAGTACTGGATGTCAGATAAGCAGTGTGACAATTTAGAGACAGTGGAGGGGCCGAGAGAGGTGGTGGTGGCCTAGAGCTGGGTGTTGTCAGCGTACATATGGAAACTAATGCTGTGTTTTCGGATGATGTTGCTGAGGGGCAGCTGAGAAATAGGAGGAGGCCAAAGATAGATCCTTGAGGGACAGCAGAGGAAATGGTTCTGGGAGCGGGAAGAGAAGCCATTGCAGGTGATTCTCTGGCTACGACTGGATAGATAACAATGGAACCAGGTTACTGCAGTCCCACCCAGCTGGACGATGGTGGAGAGGCGTTGCAGGAGGATGGTCTGGTCAACTGTGTCAAAGGCTGCAGACAGGTCGAGAAGGACATAGCTTACCTTTGTCACAGTCACATAGGATGTCATTTGTAACTTTGATAAGAGCCATTTCAGTACAAGCTGGAAACACAGTTACATTCTGCATCCTTTAAGGGGAAAATAGCCACTTTTCAGAACGAGAGAGAAGTGACTTAGCAGCGAAAAGTGTTTGTTCTGCTGGGAACTCTAC
Organism: Somniosus microcephalus; assembly: GCF_052327205.1. Classification (NCBI taxonomy): domain Eukaryota; kingdom Metazoa; phylum Chordata; class Chondrichthyes; order Squaliformes; family Somniosidae; genus Somniosus; species Somniosus microcephalus. Next base: position 65,343,575 of record NC_140998.1, on the reverse strand, counting down.
TGATTGACACCTACCCACACCTCCTCTTCCTTACTAGGAGCAGAGAAGAGATGGACCCACAGATTCAGTTGGAGTAACCAATGAGGTTAAACAAAAGAAAAATAAACATAGGAATGAAAGCTCCCATTCAGAGAGTAGCGTTTATGAGTGGGACAAAGAATATGACTACAGAAGGAAACAGAAATTCACAAAAGAGAATGTCCAAGGTAATGAAAATCAGTCACCTGAATGACTTGATAGGGAAGCAATACTGGCATGATAAGTCAAAATGTTCCATCCATAATGTAATGAGGGTCCTGAACATTCTTGAAAAATATTCAGAGAAAGAATTGAAATGCTTGGGAGGTCCGTAAATAATGAACACAGAGAGTGGTTTGATCAGTTACTAGCAGAGATTTTATGAAGCGTAGAGGCCATTTCCATAACAGTGAGAAAGAGATTTTGGATATACCTGTACTGCAATAGCACTGCAGCACTAAAGGCAGTTCATGCAATGTCATGCATGTAGTGTATGTGCTTTAAGTCAGAACTACTTTTTACAGCTCCTGTATACTGTAGTACCGGCAGTAACCACACCGGTATATAAGCTGTGCGCATGCCTCTGTACTCCAGTCTAGAGATGACCCTCCTCCAGTAAAGACCTGTTGTTTGTTTATGTACAGCATCCGTGTAATTCTTTATCCACTGAACCACGGATCCAACAGTGGCGACGAGTGTTGATGCGAATCTACCTGCAACATTAAAAAAAATAAATTAAAAAAATAGTCGAGTCCAGGAACACGGGCGTCGACCGCGAGCAACCGCCCAGCAGTCAGGCAGAGATCCAACTTCGCTGGGGAGGCTGTGGAGAGCCGGGCTTGGTTCCCCAGCTACAACGAGCAGTAAGAGACCGTCGACAGGTCCAGAGCAGGCCCTTCCCGAGCAGCGGTGGCTGGAGCCGACCGACGGCAGAGAGAGAGAGCCGGGCAGCGTCGATGGGGTAAGAAAGAGGGTGAAAAAAGCAGGGCGCAGCCAGGGATTGATCACCGAGCGGCGTCGAGGAAAATACTGCAAACCGGAGAGAGGGTAAGAAACAGCCGGGTTCTAGACTGAGCGGCGTCGACAAATATCAAGAGAAGAACGCGCAGAGCACAGCCAGGGATCACGGGCTGATCAGGGTCCACGGGGCGAAGCAAGGGGAGACGCCATTGAGCCGCGGAGAAGAAGAGCGCGGGAGATGGCATTTTGCGAAGCCGCAGCGGAGAAGACGGGCGAGCACGGGAGCCGCCGTTTTGTGCCAGCGGAGAAGGGGAAGCGCGGGAGGCGCCATTGGGGATAGTTAACGCACAACCAAGGATGCCGAAGAGTGGCAGTATCTCTACGTTCGACAATGAAGTCGAAGATTGGGCGACATATGTGGAATGTATTGAGGTGTACTGCAGGGCGAATGAAGTGCCAGATGCTAATAAAGCACTGGTTCTGTTAAATTCCATGGGTGCAAAAACTTATGGGTTACTGCGAAATCTAATAACCCCAGAGAAGCTGGTAAACAAGGATTTTGGAAGCATAGTAGAAATCCTACAGGACCACTTAAGCCCCACACCGCTGCTGCTAGCAGAACGATTTAAGTTCCATAAAAGGAACCAACACAAAGACGAAAGCAATGCTGAGTACCTAACGGAACTGCGCAAGCTATCGAAATACTGCCAGTTTGGAGTGGGACTAGCAGACACGTTAAGGGACAAGTCTGTGTGTGGGCTACAAAGTGAAGGAACCCAGAAATGGCTTCTATCAGAAAAGGACCTTACGCTGAACAAAGCTTTCAATATGGCAGTATCACACAAAGCAGCCGCAAGGGGCGCTGCAGAGATACAACGGAGACCGCAAGAATACGGCACCAACGAAATGACCTATGGAACAGGGAAGTGCTATCGCTGTGGCAGAACAACACATGACCAGAAAGATTGTTGGTTCAAGGACCAAGTGTGCAGACAGTGTGGGAAAGCAGGACACATAGCAAGAGTCTGCAGGTCTGGGAAGAAAACCAACAGTAAGAAATCTCCACAGGAGAAGTACAAAAAGGTACACCAGGTGATGGACAGTGGTTCAGATGAACAGAAAAGTGACACAGACTCCGGAATCAAGGATCTGGGTTGTCTGAAACTACATAATGTAACCGAAATAGAGGATCACCAGACTATCTGGGTTACACTCAAGATAGACGGAGTCCAAGTGGAAATAGAATTGGACACAGGGTCAGTTCTAACAGTCATAAATCAAAGAGACTACAAGCGGCTATTTTCACACATACCCTTGAAAGCTACAGAGATTGTCTTGAAGACGTATACGGGGCAAAAAGTCCACCCCAAAGGAAAAATAAGGGTGAAAGTGACATATAAAGGTCAGGAAATACCTAAAATGGATATATATGTATTGCCAAATGGAGGACCACCACTGCTAGGACGTGAGTGGATCTGGAAGATACATTTAGATTGGCATTCCATACAGGCACTGAAGGTGGAGGCCAAAAAGGATGACGACGTCACACCTGGACGACTGTCAAAAATGCTAACTGACGCAAAAGAAGTGTTCCAGGAAGGACTAGGAACACTAAAAGGAATAACAGCAACAATTAAAATAGAAGATAATGCAAGCCCAAAGTTTCTGAAGGCCAGACCAGTGCCTTATGCGATCAGACCAACGGTTGAAGCAGAGCTGGAAGGGTTGGAACGTTCAGGAGTACTGTCCAAAGTGGACTGGAGCGAGTGGGCTACACCCATCGTCCCTGTAATGAAGAGGTCGTTGAGTAATGCGCCTGGGGAACCAAAGAAGGTCCGCATCTGTGGGGATTTAAGGTGACAGTGAACCCAGTCCTTCACACGGTGCAATATCCGCTTCCACGAATTGAGGATATTTTCGCCTCGTTATCTGGTGGTAAACGCTTCACCAAAATTGATCTAGCCCAGGCGTACTTGCAAATGGAGGTAGAAGAAGCTTCGAAACATTACCTTACGATCAACACCCATAAAGGTCTCTATCAATACAACCGGCTGGTGTTTGGAGTAGCCTCGGCTCCGGCTATCTGGCAAAGGGCGATGGATCAGGTCCTGCAAGGGATTCCAGGGACCCAGTGTTATTTGGACGACATCTTGGTCATGGGCGAAAATGACGGTGATCACCTCGCTAACTTGGAGAAGGTGCTCGCCAGATTAAAGGAATATGGGCTACGAGCTAATCGCCACAAGTGCGAGTTTTTCCAGAAACAGATCTCGTATTGTGGCCACGTCATCGATGAAGAGGGGTTACATAAGTTCCCCGACAAGATTGAGGCAGTAGTCAAGGCTCCAGCACCGGAAAATGTGTCACAACTGAGGTCGTTCCTCGGGCTGGTAAACTATTACCACAAGTTCTTACCAAATTTGTCTACGGTACTACACCCGCTGAACACCCTACTGCAAACAGGGGTACCATGGAAGTGGGATGACGAACGTAGACGAGCTTTCCAGAAGTGTAAAGAATTGATCACATCAAAAGAGGTGTTGGCCCATTTCAACCCAGCACTACCAATTCGTTTGGCATGTGATGCATCACCCTACGGCATTGGAGCAGTGCTGTCGCACAAATTCCCAGATGGGTTGGAGAGGCCAGTGGCCTTTGCGTCTCGGTCACTAACCTCAGCCGAGCGCAACTACGCCCAGATTGACAGGGAGGCCCTCAGCCTAGTATGGGGAGTAAAAAAATTCAACCATTATCTGCATGGGCAGAAGTTCACCTTGCTGACTGACCACCAACCACTTGTCTCCATCTTTAATCCTATGAAGGGCGTGCCAGTAATGACTGCACAGCGGTTACAAAGATGGTCCCTGTTTCTAGGGGCGAATCAATATGAAATAGAATATAAAGGCACGAAACAGCATGGGAACGCTGATGGGCTATCGCGCCTGCCACTGCCTACAGTGGAGGAAGCACCAGCAGTGGACCCTATCGAGATATTTTATTCGTCGATAATTGAACGATTGCCAGTAACAAACGCGGATATAGAGAAGGAGACCCGCAATGATCCGACGCTGTCACGGGTATATGAATTGACGGTGAGGGGATGGCCAACACATGGCGACTCACTGTTGCCAGCATTCTCATCCAGAAGAGAACAGCTGTCAGTATGCCAGGGGACAGTGATGTGTGGATCCAGAGTGGTGATTCCACCCAAGTTAAGGGAGAGAGTGCTAAAGGAGCTACATGAAGGTCATCTGGGGGGAGTGAAAATGAAAAGCCTTGCTAGGGCTTATGTGTGGTGGCCGGGAATCGATCAACAAATCGAAGACCTAACTAAGAGCTGCTTAGGATGCCAGAAGGTCCAAAATGCACCACCACATGCCCCTCTACACCCATGGGAGTGGCCCTCTTCTCCATGGCAACGGGTGCACATTGATTTCGCTGGTCCATTCATGGACTCAATGTTCTTAATAGCAGTGGATGCTCATTCAAAGTGGCCTGAGGTGATAAAGATGTCTTCAACCACTACAGAGAAAACGATTGCAGTCCTACGGACTATATTTGCCAGAAACGGTTTGCCAGAGCAGATCTGCTCTGATAATGGACCACAGTTTGTGTCCGACGAGTTCCAAAAATTCATGAAAAGGAATGGGGTAAGGCATTACACATCCGCCCCGTATCATCCAGCCACCAATGGATTGGCTGAAAGGTTCGTACAAACCTTTAAGAAGGCGATAAAGGCATTGTGCGACGAGGAAATTCCACTACAGCATAAGATGGACAATTTCTTATTAGCCTACCGAAACGCGACACATGCAGTTACCAACCAGACCCCGGCCATGATGTTCTTTAACCGAAGGTTGAGGTCTCGTCTGGACTTGCTCAGACCAAATGTGCGAAGAAATGTTGAGGACAAACAATTCCAGCACATCAACGAGAAGCCGACAAGGAGCTTCAATGTAGGGCAACCAGTCTTGGCCCGTGACTATCGAACAGAGAAGTGGCAACCCGAAACGATATGTACAAGGCAGGGGCCATTAATGTACACAGTGGATGTCGGGGAGAACATTGCGAGACGCCACGTCGATCAGATCTTAGCGTCACAGGAAGGCGTCAACCCCATGTCTCGAGTACCTGGGGATGAACCCGACATACCGGTAGCATCTACTTCAGACCCAGTAGCAGTGGAACCCGATGAACTACCCGATGAAAAGGGGTCAGAATCGCCTCTGCACCAAGAACAAGAACCTCCGGAAAGGCGCTATCCCGAAAGGGTCAGGAAGCCGCCCCAAAGACTGAATCTATAAATGGACTTTCTGTTATTGAATGTACATGTAAAAATGTAATTGTTATTTGAATATTAAGGGGGTATTATTAATCTAAAAAGGGAGGAATTGTAGTGTATGTGCTTTAAGTCAGAACTACTTTTTACAGCTCCTGTATACTGTAGTACCGGCAGTAACCACACCGGTATATAAGCTGTGCGCATGCCTCTGTACTCCAGTCTAGAGATGACCCTCCTCCAGTAAAGACCTGTTGTTTGTTTATGTACAGCATCCGTGTAATTCTTTATCCACTGAACCACGGATCTAACAATGCAAACCTGATGAACACCTTAGGAATTATTTTAATAGTCTTAAACATGTGTATTTTGGGGAAACGGACCACTCCAATGTTGAGGAAAGACAATTTAAGAATCTATATTTTGACTCCCCACCATCCAGGATTAAAAGTGTATTTGTTAAAATATATGATCCGACCATTGAATGAATAATTTCAGAAGCTGCAAGAAAGGATGTTTGAACAGGAGGTCAAAGTCAGTAAAATCAATACAAAAACTTCCCATAAAATGGAAGGTGGAGAATTAAACATTCAATCTCCAGCAAAGGAGAAAATCAGAGTAGACAGTGGACAGCACAAGTCATTCTAGGCAAATAGACAAGACAGGCAGTCTGGAAACTCATACCAGAGAAACAAAATTATTCCAGACAGGGAAATAATCAAAATAAGCAAAGTTCTAGTCAGCAAAGAAGCCCAAAGTTTTACTGAAAGCCATACCAAGGACAGCAAAACAATTCTAACAAGCAGGATCTAGAAAAGAATAGAAGATGGAACATCTGTTGCAAAGGTTCCTCTCAAATCAGACTCAGTCCAACCCAAGACCTGCAGTCAGAAGAAATAGCCCCACACAGACAGTGGGAAACACAGACCTACAACCAGATTGACAAATAGAGTCTGCCTACCATATTGCACCTCTGGTTGATTACAATGAGCCTGTAGGAAATGGTGCTGAAAATTAAGTTGCAAGTCAAAATGTTTGAGAATGAAAAATAAACTTATAACTCAGTCAAAAATCTCCCCCCCCCCCCTTCCGATAAATAGGGTAGACCAAGTGATCATGGACGGCAACCCAGGTAAAGGTTTGGAATTGATAGGATTAAAGAAACATAAGTTTTTTCTTGGAAAGCCTATCCCGAAATGTGAGAGGTATTATATAAAAACTGACTTACAGGAAAGATATAGTTGTGTCGTTAATAGACACAACTTCAGAATTAACTTGAAATACAAGGAGCATGTTCGGTAAATTGGTCAAAGCCATTGATCAAAAGAAGAAAAAAAAGTTAAAAGGTCCATACCATATGGTAAATATCTCCAAATTTGTGAGAAAAAGATATAAATTTGTTCTATTAAACGAGAAGAATCAGTATTGAACTTTGTTCGCTCCACAAAGCCTACTTTGCTAGTGCTAGGAGACCCAGATATATTAGCAATTTGGAGACACAGAACTCATTTTGTTCCTATATCAAAGGAAAAAGATGTCAAGAGTGAGCTGGAACCCAAGGGGTTAAAGATTTTTATTTTACAAGTAAGCGCTCGAGTGCTTAAGACAATAGGAATCAGTAAACAATGATAGTGAGTTCCTAGTAAATGGCCTAAATATGTAAGGAGACAAAGTAAATACAATGCAAAGGTGAAGAAATTCTTACCAAGCTGGAATGGTCCACATATTTTTTTTACAGATAATGTATCACTGGTGGCCCACCAAATCAAACTCAAGAAACCCAAAGGAGATGAGATTTTTAAATGGATGCACCTAAACCAACTCAAACCCTATCATCCTCGGAAAAAAATCAAGTTACCGGATCAGAGGCTAAAGAATGAGCTGTTACTTAACCACTGTGATTTTATTTTTCAGATGCTGTCTATCACATGTTGCCTACTTAAGCTTTGTATGAAACAAACACCCTAATGTTTACTCTAAATTGCGATCGGATCAGGTCTTCTAGGATTGTGATTTGGGGAATCCTGGATTTACCAGTTATATATTGTAACTTCGAAGTGTCGCACATTAAAACTATGAGGTCTGCCCAGGCTTTCTGCAGTGCATCAAACGGCTGGGGGATTCTGTTGCCACACCAGGTGCATTTTAAGATTACCCTGGGTGGAGCGTGGCTTCCGGATTGTTTCACTGCTGGCGGCGGAAGTGATTTTGCCCAGCAATGGCTATTTGACTATTGTTCTTATGGGATACTATTATGTGTATAATAGAAACAAGAGCAGGCCAGAGGCTGGGTATTCTGCAGCGAGTGTCTCGCCTCCTGACTCCCCAAAGCCTTTCCACCATCCACAAGGCACAAGTAAGGAGTGTGATTGAATACTCTCCACGTGCCTGGATGAGTGCAGCTCCAACAACACTCAAGAAGCTCAACACCATCCAGGACAAAGCAGCCCGCTTGATTGGCACCCATCCACCACCTTAAACATTCACTTCCTCCACCACCAGCGTACCGTGGCTGCAGTGTGTACCATCTACAAGATGCACTGCAGCAACTCGCCAAGGCTTCTTCGGCAGCACCTCCCAAACCTGCGACCTCTACCACCTAGAAGGACAAGGGCAGCAGGCGCATGGGAGCACCACCACCTCCAAGTTCCCCTCCAAGTCACACACCATCCTGACTTGGAAATACATCACTGTTCCTTCATCATCGCTGGGTCAAAATCCTGCAACTCCCTCCCTAACAGCACTGTGGGAGTACCTGCACCACATGGTCTGCAGTGGTTCAAGAAGGAGGCTCATCACCACCTTCTCAAGGGCAATTAGGGATGGGCAATAAATGCTGGCCTTGCCCACATCCCATAAACGGATAAAAAAAAGATACATCTCCAGACCTACCTCCTAGAAGATGTGCATATTAGTTACCTTTTTGCTATGTTGTACTGTAAGTTACAGATTAACAGCAAGAAACAGAGAAGTCACTCTATTTAAGCAAGATCTAAGATAGGTTCACCTGTGTGACATTTATGCCTTTACTTTTGGTACACCCTTCCATCTGAGGGCGAGGACCTGATTCATCAAATATTATTGTGAATTTACTATACATACTAATCTTAATTTGGCTGAGAGATTCATGTTTACTTCGCATTGTGATTATTAGATGTTGTGATGTTAAACATTTGTGGAAGGCACTCCCATGATAACTGTAACTGTTCCTTCGCCACCTTAATGCACAATCCACTAGTGTTAACGAGTTAGATTTGGAATGCAAAGGTAGACCTTTTCACCTTCCCAAGAGGGGGATTATGTAGTAAAAAAATAAAGGAAGTTTTGTATAAAAAGGGTGAAATTGGCTCCAGACAGGCTGGCGTAAAAGGACTGCTGATTCACACCTCATGGCAGGCTGTTTGTGTAAATATTAATATAATCCAAACTGGTTGATGCGAGCTGTGGTGAACCACTGTCATACCTGTCTGTGTCTGTATGTGTATTCCACTAGGTACAGGTCTGGACATGCCTCGGCTGACTCCTCCCACTATTCCAGGTATATAAGTGACTACCTCCCAGTCCCTTAGTATTCTGGACGGGTCGACCACTCGAGACAAGACCTTCATTCTTTAGTTAATAAAAGCCTGATTGTTACTCGCTCAACTTCAGTCTTTTGAGTAATTGATGGCGCATCAATTTTATTAACTAAATTTTTTATAATGGAGAAGATCCTCACACCAGCATGCCTGGACCTGGACAGTCGGGAAGCGGACGCTTCCACCAAGTTTGCTCACTGGCTCACGTGCTTCGAGACATTCCTGACTGCCTCCACTGCGGTCGAAACGGATGCGGACAAACTGTCTGTCCTGTTCTCCAAGGTGAACCACCGAGTGTACTCAGTCATCCGGGATGCGACCTCGTACACAGCCGCCCTCCAGCTCCTCAAGACCAAGTACACGCGCCCTGTGAACGAAGTATACGCTAGGCACCTTCTGGGGAGTCGCAAGCAACAACCTGGGGAATCGACTGAGGAATACCTCCAAGCACTGTCCGTGCTTGGCCGGGCCTGTGGGTGTAAGGCGGTAACGCCCACTAAGTACACGGAGGAACTGATCCGGGATGCCTTCGTAGCGGGCCACAGGTCCAACTACACCCGACAGCGACTGCTGGAGCAGAGTGACCTCACCCTCGACAAAGCCTCCGACATCGCACTAACGCTGGACGCAGCCTTCCGGGGCATGGATGCCTACTCCTCTGCACCGTGGACGCCGCGGGGAACGACAACCTGGGACACGGTAGGACAGCCCCATAGCACCGTGCCACCCCAGCCACAGCCCAACAACGGCCCAACTACCGCAGCAGTGTCCCAAAGCCAGACAGCAGTATCCCAAGGCCAGAAATGCTACTTCTGTGGCCAGGCCAAACACCCCAGAGCGCGCTGCCCGGCGAAGAATGCAACCTGCTCGGGCTGCGGGAAAAAGGGACACTACGCCAGCGTCTGCAAGGCCAAAGCCACCCCGAACGCCAGCAGCGCCGCGTGTGGGCCGTGCGAGCCGCCATCTTGGGCCTCCCCAGCCATGTGCGAACCACCGCAGCAGCAGCCATCTTGGACGACTCCAGCCACATGGGAATCATGGGCGCCGCCATCTTGGACACCAGCCGGGACGCAGCAGACCGCCAACCCCCCCCCATCTGATACTCGCAGCGACACACCGACCCCTACGCTGGCCTCTGTGACGCTGGACCAAACGAGACCGCACCAGCTAGCTCGGTCCAAAATGGACGTTAAGGTAAACGGCCATGCAATAAACTGCCTTTTTGACTCCGGGAGCACAGAGAGCTTCATCCACCCCGACACGGTGCGGCGTTGCTCTCTCCCAGTCCTGCCTGCGCACCAGCGGATTTCTATGGCCTCCGAGTCCCAGTCAGCGGACATTGGCGGCTACTGCGTGGTGACACTAGTAGTAGACGGGACTGTGTTCAATAATTTTAAACTCCTGGTCCTGCCCGACCTCTGCGCTGCCGTTCTACTGGGGTTGGATTTCCAGTGCCACCTCAAAAGCGTTACGATGGCGTACGGTGGCCCCCTCCCCCCACTCACAGTCCGCAGCCAGCAGCCTCCAAATTGCCCGCCGCGCACTAGATGCAACCTCTCCACACTCAGAGTCCCACCCCCCCCACTGTTTGCTAACCTCACCCCCGACTGTAAGCCCATCGCCACAAAGAGCAGGCGATACAGTGCCGGGGACAGGGTTTTCATCAAAACCGAAGTGGAACGGCTCCTGAAGGAGGGGATTATTGAGGGCAGCTCCAGCCCCTGGCGAGCCCAGGTTGTGGTCGTTAAGACCGGCGAGAAACAACGCCTGGTCATCGACTACAGCCAAACAATAAACCGCTACACCCTGCTGGACGCCTACCCACTCCCCCGCATAGCTGACATGGTCAACCAGATCGCGCAGTACCGCGTCTTTTCGACCATTGACCTGAAATCAGCGTACCACCAGCTCCCCATCAGCCCTGAAGACCGCCAGTATACTGCTTTTGAGGCAAACGGCCGCCTCTATCACTTCCTTAGGGTTCCCTTCGGCGTTACCAACGGGGTCTCCGTCTTCCAAAGGGAGATGGACCGGATGGTCGATCAAAACGAGCTGCAGGCCACTTTCCCTTACCTAGATAATGTGACCATCTGCGGCCATGACTTGCAGGACCATGACGCAAACCTCGAGAAATTCCTCCGCACCGCCCAACTCCTGAACCTGACATATAACAAGGAGAAGTGCATATTCCGCACAGACCGCCTCGCCATCCTTGGCTGTGTTGTAGAACACGGGGTCATCGGTCCCGACCCGGACCGGATGCGTCCCCTTATGGAACTCCCACTGCCCCACTGCCTAAAAGCTCTGAAGAGGTGCCTAGGGTTTTTTTCCTACTACGCTCAGTGGGTCCCCTACTATGCAGACAAAGCCCGTCCGCTGATCAAGTCCACCTCTTTTCCCGTGACGGCAGAGGCCCGCTTAGCCTTCCACCGTATCAAGGAAGACATTGCCAAAGCCACCATGCACGCAGTGGACGAATCCATCCCCTTCCAGGTGGAAAGTGATGCGTCCGACTTCGCTCTGGCCGCCACCCTTAATCAGGCGGGGAGACCTGTGGCATTCTTCTCACGAACCCTCCAGGGCCCGGAGACCAGACACTCCGCGGTCGAGAAGGAGGCCCAGGCTATCGTGGAGGCTGTGCGTCATTGGAGGCACTACCTGGCCGGAAAACGATTTACCCTGCTCACTGACCAGCGTTCAGTTGCTTTTATGTTCAACAACAAGCAGAGGGGCAAAATCAAAAATGACAAGATCTTGAGGTGGAGAATCGAACTTTCCACCTACAATTACGAGATCTTGTACCGGCCTGGGAAGCTCAATGAACCCCCAGATGCCCTATCGCGTGGCACCTGCGCCAGCGCGCAGATCGATAGGCTGAGGGCCCTCCACAATGACCTCTGCCACCCGGGGGTCACCAGGTTCTTCCACTTCATCAAGGCCCGCAACCTGCCTTACTCCATTGAGGAGGTCAGGACCATGACCAAGAACTGCCAAGTCTGCGCTGAGTGCAAACCGCACTTTTATAGACCAGACAGAGCCCACCTGATAAAAGCCACTCGCCCTTTCGAACGCCTGAGCGTCGATTTTAAAGGGCCTCTCCCCTCCTCCGACCGCAATGTGTACTTCCTCAACATCATTGACGAGTACTCCCGGTTCCCGTTCGCTATCCCCTGCCCGGACATGACCAGTGCCACGGTCATTAAATGTCTGAACAGCCTCTTCACCCTGTTCGGTTTCCCCAGCTATATCCATAGCGACCGGGGCTCATCGTTTATGAGCGACGAACTCCGCCAGTACCTGCTCGCTAGGGGTATAGCCACAAGCAGGACCACCAGTTACAACCCCCGGGGGAACGGACAGGTGGAAAGAGAGAATGCAACTGTTTGGAAGGCTGCCCTACTAGCCTTAAAGTCTAGGGGCCTTCCGACCTCCCGCTGGCAGGAGGTGCTCCCCGATGCGCTCCACTCGATTCGGTCACTTCTCTGCACTGCCACCAATGCCACCCCTCACGAGAAAATGTTTGTCTTCCCAAGGAAGTCCACATCGGGGACATCGTTACCGCCATGGCTGACGTCCCCAGGGCCGGTACTACTGAGAAGACACGTGAGGGCCAATAAAACGGACCCCCTGGTCGAGAGGGTCGACCTCCTCCACGCCAACCCCCAGTACGCTTACATTGCGTACCCGGACGGGCGGGAGGACACAGTCTCCATACGAGACCTCGCACCCTCGGGGACCGCTGTAACCCACTACCCATTACCACCCCCCCCCACGACCCGATATCCAACCCCAGCAGCCGGCTCGCCTTGGACCGTCACCCATGAGGACTACACTCCAGGGCCCCAGCCTACACGGGACGCGACGCCGGAAGCTCCACCACCCCTGCCGTCGCCACGTCGATCACAGCGGCAGACAAGACCTCCGGAGAGACTCCAATACACGAACTTTTAAATACACTTCACCCCGCCGGACTCATTTTTAAACAAGGGGTGAATGTGGTGAACCACTGTCATACCTGTCTGTGTCTGTATGTGTATTCCACTAGGTACAGGTCTGGACATGCCTCGGCTGACTCCTCCCACTATTCCAGGTATATAAGTGACTACCTCCCAGTCCCTTAGTATTCTGGACGGGTCGACCACTCGAGACAAGACCTTCATTCTTTAGTTAATAAAAGCCTGATTGTTACTCGCTCAACTTCAGTCTTTTGAGTAATTGATGGCGCATCACGAGCCAAATTAGGCATCATTAATTTGTAGGCATAAACTGGGTGGTAAGCCCCAGTAGGTTCTTGGCGAGTAGTAAAGGTCAAGGGTTAAGGATTTGTCTGCTGCCCTTGATGAATACTCTTGTCCGAGATTCCACTACATCGCGCTAATCACGAGATTGTACCAGTAAAAATAGTCAGAGCCAACGAGTTTTTCAATCAGTATGACATAACACAGGGATGAGAGCGTTACACCGACAGCTTGCAGTGGAATGAAGTCCATGCCACATTAGCTATACTATAAATTTGGTAGTACAAACAAGGTATAATGGACTGACAGATTACAGTACTTGACTAGGTCAAATGGCAAAAGAAATACCATATGGCGTGCTTAACTCGACATTTGGTGGTGGTGATGATGAGGATTATAATAATACATATTTATCTTTACTTAGTTAACATGTTTCTGGAAGCAAGATCTGCAGGGCTGATATTACTTTTCAATGAAAATTTGGCACATGGAAAAAATCCATATATAGTGAAATAAATCTAAACATCACAGGTATTTCTCCAAAAATAGAAACTATTGCAGAAGTGGCACATCATATTTTTGTGCAATACAGTTTCTTGTTATTAGTGTTTAGGTTTTACTACAATTCGCTGAGGTTAGTTTTGTAAGTACCAGATTATGAAAATATGTAATGAAATGGTCAGTTAGAATGCTTATAGATATCAAGCTTTAAGGAATAATTAATAAAACTTCTAAGGAATCAAATGCTGCAATGAATGAATACAAACTTATATTGTAACTATATACATTTCTGCATTTTTCAAATATTCATTTAAGTAGAAGTTTCTACAGAAGTCATAGGGCTAGAAATTGGAACCTTTAGCGCCGGTCGTTAAGGCTGGTTTTGAAGAAAAAATGGTGGCTGCCTCACTTCCGCCCACTTCAGGCACAGAATGGGGCAGCCGCCATATTGGGCAGGTCGGCAGCGCTGCCGTTGCCTGCGCTCGCCTCAAATATTTTAATGATCAAGAGCATGACGTCAATCGGCGTGCAACACCGAATTAACGCATGCTGAGCGATCTTGGACGTTGCCGCTCCTTTTATCACCCTCTCCAAAGCACGCTCGTGCATGCAGCCGTTTCCAGTGCGTAGACCCAGGAGAAAGTGGAGGAGATCTATAGATCTCTTCAATAACTATGCAGAGTATGTGCAGCCCCACCGAACCCAGACTCTGTGACAGGTTTGCATTCTTCACTGATCACTGTTTCAAATAATGTTGACAGTGTTTGCACCAGATGGTGGAATCAGGAATTTTATAGCACATGAGTTTTCATAACTTCAAGTATTTGGAACCTCAAACTGCTTCCAACCAAATTGCAGTCATTTAATCAGTTAGTGATGACTCTTTTTGATTTATAATTGTACGTGACAAATTAGCCGGCTAAATATTTGAGAGCATCAGCAGTTAAATTAAACATAGATTTCAGCGAAACTGCAGGTTGCATTCTTTAAAATCTGGCCGATTAGTGTATTTTTAGGCTTTGATTATTTTTGCATACCATCTCTGTCAACCCACAAATCACGAGAAACATAACCGGAAATATTCCACTTCACTTTCATAAATCGCGATTTCCTGATAACGCCGCACAGATTCTTTAGACCCGACCTTCGGCCTCCTGCTGATTGTACCGCCTGAAAGAGCGTGTTACACGGGAGGTTCTGCGCTGCGCTCATTTAAATCAGCAGGCAGCACCAAAATAACCAAAATAACAGTGCTGCCTGCGCTCTTTTTATGGGTGGGCATTAACCTCGGCCCGTGGTGGCACCGCCCGATTTCGGGCTTTATCGAATTTCTAGGCCATACAGTTTAAGGTGTTATCTAATCTCATGAACCAATTAGCAGTTCTTGTAACCAGCTAAACAAGTTTCTTTGAAGTGTTGGCCACTTTCATACACACAGTCACTGCAAACTGTACTAGGTGTAGCTTAGGCATGCCACATGATTCATGCTGCTTTTTATATATTATGTAAGTTATTTTTAACATTTAACAATAAGATTTGTATGCGCCATTTGACCAACAGGCAAAGTAAATCATCCATAATCATTCAGTTGTTTGGAGTTTTATTCAGTGATATTTCTAACTAAAAAAATGGGAACAAAGCAAAATGGAAAGGCTAATAAATAGAAGTACTGTACAAGTGATTAGCTGTAATCACAAGTGATTAGTGTTAATACAAAGTGAAAATGTTTTTTCAGCATGTGACTGTTGGACACGGATCTTTTGATGCTGATATAATAGCAGCTATTTTCCAATGTCCAATGGAATGATAAACTCCTATTTTTACTACACGTTTCAACATGCCGTAAGGAGATCGTTTTGTATTTCAGCAATGTGAATGTGACTTGAATTGAGTCCTTAAAGAAAAAGGTAATTCTTTAGGCTAGCACACTGATTTTAAACAACTTATGAATCGATGCATTACACGTACATAGTCTGTAATTACTTTTTAGTTCTCTGTAATTACTTTTTAGTTCTTTAGAAAGTGACGTTTGCTCAATGCAACCCAGAAATGTATTGATTCACAAGAGGGATCTCAGCAGACTGCATACACTAACGTGCACTGTACAAATCATGTTTGTTTCCAAACTAAACAGGAGCTATTATTTTAAACTTAGCTCCTGCTGAGCTTTTGCCACGCTGCCTGACCTCTCAACTACTGTTTGATTCAAATTACTTGTGAGCTGTGATCTTCAACTTCAAGTTTTGGCTCTGGAGGTCACATTTAGCAAGCTCTACACCATCCAGAACAGAGTTGCCTACTTGCTCTACATCCCTGCCACTGGGCTCAATATCCAGCCTTCCACCACTGGTGCACTGTAGCTGCACTATGCACGATCTACAGGTTGCACTGCAGCAACTCGCCGAGCTTACTTCAATAGCACTTCCCAGCTCCATAACCCCTACCCCACAGAAGGACAACAGCAGCAATATCATGAGAACATCACCTCCTCCAAGTTCACCGCCAACTCACACACCATTTGAACTACTACACCAACTTGTGCAATAAATAAATATTAAGAACTTTATAATTAATAGTTTTTGCTGCAACACAGCAGAAACAAAATTCCTTTTGCATTCCTAGTCAGAATCATAGAAGGGTGTAACCACATAAAGTGGGAGTGTCACCAATAAGTGCTCTTTGGAAAATCAAATATTTCTAAAGAATCATGGTTAATAGCAATCTTTTGTTCATTTCTGCTTTTTAAATTATTTTTGTTTATATGGTGAATGTTGGTGAAATTGCAGAAGTGCCTTGGTGGAACTACTGAGACAGTTGCACGAAGTACTGTATTAAACATGGCTGTTCCTTCATCGTCACCTGGGGTTAAAGTCCTGGAAGTTCTTCCCCAACACTAATTGTGGGAGCACCATGACCACACCGACTTCAACAATGAATGAATCATAGAATAGAATGGTTACAGCACGGAATGCGGCCATTCGGCCCATCGAGCCCGTGCCAGCTCTCTGCAAGAGCATCTCAGCTAGTCCCACTCTCCCGCCCTTTCCCCATAGCCCTACAAATGTTTTTCTTTCAGGTACTTATCCAATTCCCTTTTGAAAGCCGTGATTGAGGCTGCCTCCACCACCCTTTCAGGCAGTGCATTCCAGATCCTAACCACTTGCCGCGTAAACATTTTTTTTTCTTATGTTGCCTTTGATTCTTTTGACAATCATCTTAAATCTGTGTCCTCTGGTTCTCGACCCTTCTGCCAACGGAACAGTTTCTCTCTATCTACTCTGTCTAGACCCTCATGATTTTGAATACCTCTATCAAATCTCCTCTCAATCTTCTCTGCTCTAAGAACAACCCCAGCTTCTCCAGTCTATCCACGTAACTGAAGTCCCTCATTCCTGGAATCATTCTCGTAAATCTTTTCTGCACCCTCTCTAAGGCCTTCACATCCTTCCTAAAGTGCGGTGCCCAGAATTGGACACAATACTCCAGTTGAGGACAAACCAGTGTTTTATACAGGACCACTACCACATTCTCAGAGCAACTAGAGATGGACAATAAATGCAGCCTTGCCAGCATCACCCACGTTCCGAGAGAAATAATGAAAAATCATTGCCTGCTCAGATTTCCAGTGACCTATTGAGACCCTAGGTTATTTATCCCAACATGAGGAAGTTAAATAAAGTTCAGTTTAGATATAGCCAGGGTAATCGAGTAATTTTTTTTGTTTCAACTATCTATGTTTACTACAGTACTTCATGCAACTGACTCAGTAGTTCCACCAAGGCAGTTACTCAATTTCACTAACATTCACCATATAAAACAAAAATAATTTAAAAAGCAGAAATGGACAAAAAATTGCTATTAATCATGATTCCTTAGAAATATTTGATTCCAGGGATGAGGGAATGCAGTTACGTGGATAGACTAGAGAAGCTGGGTTTGTTCTCCTTGGAGCAGAGAAGGCTAAGAGGAGATTTGATAGAGATGTTTAAAATCATGAATGGTTTACATAGAGAAAATAAAGAGAAACTGTTTCCAATGGCTGAAGGGTCGTTAACCAGAGGGCACAGATTTAGAACATAAGAATATAAGAAACAAGAGCAGGAGTAGGCCATTCGGCCCCTCGAGCCTGCTCCGCCATTCAATAAGATCATGGCTGATCCAATCTTGGCCTCAACACCACTTTCCCGCTCTCTCCCCATACCCCTCGACTCCCTTGTAGTTCAAATGTCTGTCGATCTCCGCCTTGAATATATTCAATGACTCCGCCTCCACAGTTCTCTGGGAAGAAATTCCTCCTCATCTCCGTCTTAAATGGGCCACCCCTTATTCTGAAACTATGCCCCCTAGTTCTAGATACCCCGACTAGGGTCTCCTCTCAGCATCCACCCTGTCAATCCCCCTCAGAATCTTATATGTTTCTCATTCTTCTAAACTCCAATGAGTATAGGTCCAACCTACTCAACCTTTTGTCATACGTCAACCCCTTCATCCCAAGAATCAACCGAGTGAACCTTCTCTGCACTGCCTCCAATGCAAGTATATCCTTTGTTAAATATGGAGACCAAAACTGTACGCAATACTCCAGGTGTGGTCTCACCAGCACCACGTAAAGTTGCATCAAAACTTCCCTACTTTTATACTCCATAGCCATTGCAATAAAGGCCAACATTCCATTAGCCTTCCTAATTACTTGCTGTGCCTACATGCTAACTTTTTGTGTTTCATGTACTAGGACCCCCAGATCCCTTTGTACCGCAGCATTTTGTAGTCTCACTCCATTTAAATAATCATTTGCTTTTTCATTCTTCCTGCCAAAGTGGATAACCTCACATTTTCCCACATTGTACTCCATCTGCCAAATGTTTGCCCACTCACTTAACCTATCTATATCCCTTTGCAGACTCTGTGTCCTCCTCACAACTTGCTAACCCACCTATCTTTGTATCATCAGCAAATTTGGCTACAGTACACTCGGTCCCTTCATCCAAGTCATTAATATAGATTGTAAATAGTTGAGGCCCCAGCACTGAGGCGACATGAGGAAACCTGTTTTACGCAACGAGTGGTTAGGATTTGGAATGCACTGCCTGATAGGGTGGTGGATACAGATTCAATAGTAGCCTTCAAAAGGGAATTGGATAAATAATTGAAGGAGAAAAAATTGCAGGGATATGGGGAAAGAGCGGGGAGTGGGACTAACTGGATTGCTCTGTGAAAGGGCCAGCGCAGACTCGATGGGCTGAATGGCCTCCTCCTTCTGCGCTGTACCATTCTATGCAGCAGAGCAGGTTTGGTAGCCTTACAGTGTAGTATCTAAGAATTAGTCCTAACTTCAATTCTACCACAGAGATGTGTTTTTTTCATCTTGGGACCAGGTTCACTAACCAAATCCAGTGAGTTTTGACTGAATATCATATTTAGGATCTAATTTAACTCCAGTTGCTAATGTGAGTGAGCTATGTGATGTAAATAAAACTAATATTTGTCTGCTGAAACAATCTATAATAGTTGTGCCTGATTTTGAAAATAAACAATGTGGCCAGTGGTGAATGATTCCTTTGTAATATCAGCAGCAGTAGGTTTTGCACTGTTGTAGAACACCGAATAAATTACCAATATACCTATTCGCTTGGCCCATGTAATAAAGATTGTGTTAAAATCCTTGTGTCAAATACAGAATTTCTTACTTTGTAACTTCTCTTATACACACACACCCCTTATATTGGGATAACTGGTTGTTTCCAGGGACAACTGTGATGAGGACAGATGACTCAAATTGTGCCCTGATCGCTCCTGGAACACTGAAATATTTGAGAGGTTATTAGTCTATAATTCCATGATTTGATTTTCCAAAGAGCACCTGTTGGTGACACTCCCACTTTATTTGGTTACACCCTCCTCACATAACAACAGTGACTGCACTCCCAAAGTACTTCATTGGCTGTAAAGCGCTTTGAGACATCCGGGGGTTGTGAAAGGCGCTATATAAATGTAAGTCTTTCTTTCTTTCTATGATTCTGACACAATTGGTGGCCGTGCCTTCAGCTGTCTCAGCCCTCAGCTCTGGAATTCTGTCCCTAAACCTCTCCTTCTTTAAGATGCTCCTTAAAGCCTACCTCTTTGGCCAAGCTGTTGGACACCTGTCCTAATATCGCCTTATGTGGCTTGTTGTCAAATTTTGTTTGATAACACTCCTGTGAAGCACCTTTGGACATTTACTACATTAAAGACACTATATAAATGCAAGTTGTTGTATCAGAAGGTTTGTCAATCAGTTCTATGCCAGCTTAATGAAGGGACGCACCATTAGTTTTATTAACAAATATGCCGTTATTACATTACTTTTTTTAAATCACAGGCTAATGGCAAAGGTGTCGGTTCAAGTTCTATTTTTAAAATAAGCTCAGAATAGTTTTTAAGGAAAACAATTTTGAATATTTTGTTGATGCATTTTTCAGTTCACATGCTAAAGGAGCCAATAGGCCTTTGTATTTTCTATTATTAATATTTACCAAAACAAAAACTTCATAGAGTGAATATAATTGTATTTACTATCTACAGTCTGCCAAGCATTTACATATTATTGTTTTACAATTTAAATTACAAAATTTCCTGATAATTAACTGTAAGTTATACTTTGATAAACATGTCACATTAAAAGTCATCACCAGTCAATAACATGGAGCATATCAGTAGTCAGTATTTGTACTGGCAGGCACTATTGCTTCAATAATCACTCAAAACTGAACAAAGCAAACACATAAAGTCTAAAGTAACATATCCTGGAGTAATGTCAAGGCACTAATCTTCAAGCTGTAAACCAATCAAGCTTTGCTATGATTAGATTTCTACCTTATAAATCACACCCAAGTTTCTATTACCTGAGCAACAGAAACAGCCAGTAAAATGATGTAATCTAAAGGTTCTAGTGGAGCCTAACTAATGGCCCGGAATTTGCAGTTGTAATGACGGTGAAATTGTCAGTGCTCGCCGTCATTACTGTGTAAAACTGACAGCAACTTCTGGCGTCTTCACATGCGTAGTTAAATGCAGAAATCTGGAAGTTGCTGTCAGTGATACCCTGCTCCTGCACAGGGTGCGCTGTTGCAGTCTTCATAAATGCAATCATCACAGAATCAGTCGTCGTCGTACGTGTCTTCACACTGTTCCCTTTGGGGAACTGTATGAAGTGGTGGAAGGATTTCTGGCCGCAATTAACGCTCCTTCCGTGACCATAACCATCTTCGTACCAGCCATTAGGGTGGTTAGTCCTATGGCGGGAGGGTTTTACGGGCTCCCACAACCCATACGAGGGGGGGGGGGCCACCCACACCCACAAGTATCCCGCTGGATGTCAACCCAGAATTGAGAGCCGGAGCTCCGACTCCACTTGCCGGGACTGTCTGGAGCGGGGTTCGAAACCCTACGCCTTCTGGCCCAGCGGCGGGGATGCTACTGCTACGCCAAAGGCCCACTCCACAGAATCAGTGATTTGACGTGAACTTCAACTTTTTACGCACTATTCTTGCTGTACGAACCATTGAAAATGTGACGCCTTGTTGAATGAGGTGTAACTAAGTTTTTAAATGGCATACTAAGTCATAATTATTGCTGAACAACCTCTCTGGCCTTGAAAAACAATTTTATAAATGTGGAGTGTCATTCCCTCCATTCCATGATAAAAATTCCATAGATGTTTAAAATAATAAAAAATATATATTTTTTTTAAGTTTGATATTTTATCTTCTACCTAAATCCCCTGTGTATGTCCCAATCTTTATTCGGCTTTCTGTAAAATGATTAAAAAGTGAATGATGATCAGTGTTTTTTTCTTCGTGGTTTGCTGGCTGTGATAATTCTTCAATCTGATTGGCTGCTCAGTCTGCTTGATGACTTCACAGTTCTTGGATGCTATAGATGGCGCCAGGTTGAGACTGACATCGGAATAAGGGAAATCGAGGCAGCAGAGCCTGCTAAATCTTTGTGGGAAACTTTCTGAGGTCAGCAGCGAGCGCTGTCCGTTCGCCGCTGACTGCAAAATCCGTGCCAATAATTTTTGACTCTAGCAGCCATTTTATAGAGGCGGTAGTTACATTATTGGCTGTGACAATTGTACCAATTATACAAATGCATAGTGATACATTACAAAACAGGAACATGGAGTACTTGATACAATCAGATGATAACACTCAGGCCACTGGCAGTTCAAGAAATTTCAGGCTTTCTGGGTCAGCCAATTGTTTTTGACGTTTTCAGCTCACACCATCATATGACAGTATGCTTAGATGCCTGCAATAGCTTTACTGCTATAATATTAACCTTCTTCTCTGAAATTTAAAAGGTCAAAAAAGTGTTTTTTAAAAAAGAGTTATTTGTCTTTGCTTCCCCATTCACTCTTGGTAGTGAACTCCCCAATGCCACTTCCCACACATCTGTTCAAGATTCCCTTAGCCATGTTTAAGTTCTACATTTTGTATATAGCATCCAAAATTACCTTTGCTGGTCCACTTGCACGCACATACTGGATGCTGCTGTGGACCGGAGCTCCTTTACCTCTATGCTAACCGCCTTCCGACCTACCCTGCTCCCATCTGAAGTCCCTTCACCCCAGCCTCTGCCACTCATACCCCCACTCCCCCTTTTTGCTTCTGCCAATGCCCTTTTTGGTCTTCCACCTCATCTGACACTGCCAACCTCCTCTTCTGTTGGATGTTGCAGGCCCAACCCCTTTTGGCATGCTTCCTTCTGCTTCTCCATACATATCCTCTGCCACATATGATACTCCTCACTATCTCTTCTAAATCCAGTCAGAGTATCTTTCATGAATTATCAAACTGCTGCTGTAGAGGTCTTGAGCTCCCTTCTACAACACGCTGAAGGAATTGGATTGAGAGAAGCTCGAAGCAGCACTTCACTGACTTCATTGCTGGCAAGAGTCCGCTTCTATGCAGATCAGTGGTCATGCTGCAGGAGTATCCAGCAACAGGAGCATGGAGTAGAATTGGATGAAACTACTGTCCCTCAAGGGAATGCCATATCTGGTGGTATCTAGTTCCCCTCCTCCTCCTCCTGAAATAAGCAGTTGATGTGTCAGAAAGTGGGCACGATCAGCCAACCACTGCAGCAGCTGATGTGGCATAAGCAGTGCACACAATATTTTTATGAAGGGCAATCAGTGATGTAAATCTTGCTCCCTCCTAAGCAGGCATCTGAGCCATCTGACCTTGACTGGCCCTCGCATTAAAATGACAACAGGAGGTTGGGGCCAGGGAAACCAGCCAAATTCACTGTATTCTGCCTCAAGTTTGTTTTATTCATTCCTGGGTTGTGGGCATCGCTGGGGCCAGCGTTTTTTGCCCATCTCTAACTGCCCTTGAGAAGGTGGTGGTGAGCCGCCTTCTTGAACCGCTGCAGTCCGCGATGTGAAGGTAGGGAGGTGATGCGCTATCAATTCTAATAAAAGGCTAGGCAGAGTTCAGAACAACAGGCTTTTATTAACTACTGAATTGCACTTCAGACAGATCAGGACTATGCCTCTAGTGGACGACCGAATGCCAGGAGCTGCCATGCGGCCGCTCTTATACTCGGTAGCCCAGGGGCGGAGTCAGCTGAGGCATAGTCAGGCACAACAGTGAAACAAGAGTGAACGACAACAACAACAACAGTGAACACAGTGAACTACAGTGGTTTACCACATTCACCCCTCGTTTAAAATTAAGTCCGGCGGGGTGAAGTGTATCAAAAGTTTGAGTAGGCGAGTCTGTCGGGCGGCCTCGTTTGCCGTCGAGATCTTCGTGGCGACGGTTGCGATGGTACAGCTTCCCACGACGTGTCTTGAGCGGGGTCCAGCACCGGCGTATCGTCCCCTTTGGTGTTGGGTGGGCGAGTGGGCTCCGGCTGGTCCTGGGGGCGCGGCATGCCGTCTACTGGGGTGGAATGGACAGGGGTGAGAATTGGGTCTACTGAATTTTGGGCCGTGTCGGAGGGGGTCGTGGTGGGGGGCAATGGTGGCGGGTCAGTGGACCCCGAGGCTGCCAGATCTCTAATGGAGACTGTGTCCTCCCGCCCGTCCGGGTATGCCACGTAGGCGTACTGGGGGTTGGCATGGAGGAGGTGAACCTTCTCTACCAGGGGAGCCGTTTTGTGGGACCTTACATGCTTCCTCAGCAGGACGGGCCCTGGGGACGTCAGCCAGTGTGGTAGTGAGTTACCGGATGTGGACCTCCGGGGAAAAACAAACATTCGCTCATGGGGGGTTGCGTTGGTGGCTGTACACAGCAGTGACCGGATGGAGTGGAGCGCATCGGGTAGGACATCCTGCCAACGGGAGGTCGGAAGGCCCCTAGATTTTAAGGCTAGGAGGGCCGCCTTCCAGACCGTCGCGTTCTCTCTTTCGACCTGTCCGTTCCCCCGGGGGTTGTAGCTGGTGGTCCGGCTTGAGGCAATACCTCTCATGAGCAGGTACTGACGGAGTTCGTCGCTCATGAAGGACGAGCCCCGGTCGCTATGAATATAGCTGGGAAAACCGAACAGAGCAAAGAGGTTGTGCAGGCATTTAATGACCGTAGCGGTGGTCGTGTCCGGGCAGGGGATGGCAAAAGGGAAACGGGAGTACTCATCAACTATGTTGAGGAAGTACACATTGCGGTCAGAGGAGGGGAGGGGCCCTTTAAAGTCGATACTCAGGCGCTCAAAAGGGCGGGTGGCCTTGATCAGGTTTGCTCTGTCAGGCCTATAGAAGCGCGGCTTGCACTCTGCACAGACTGGGCAGCTCCTGACCTCCTCGATGGAGTAAGGCAGGTTGTGGCCCTTAATGAAATGGAAGAACCTGGTGACCCCCGGGTGGCAGAGGTCGTTGTGGAGGCCCCGTAGTCTATCGATCTGCGCGGTGGCGCATGTGCCTCGCGATAGAGCGTCTGAGGGTTCGTTGAGTTTCCCTGGCCGGTACAAGATGTCGTAATTGTAGGTGGAAAGTTCGATTCTCCACCTCAAAATCTTGTCATTTTTGATTTTACCCCTCTGCTTGTTGTTGAACATGAAAGCAACTGAACGCTGGTCAGTAAGCAGGGTAAATTGTTTTCCAGCCAGGTAGTGCCGCCAGTGGCGCACCGCCTCCACAATGGCCCGGGCCTCTTTTTCCACAGAGGAGTGTCTGAGTTCGGAGCCCTGGAGGGTTCGTGAAAAGAAGGCCACGGGTCTTCCCGCCTGGTTAAGGGTAGCAGCCAGGGCGAAGTCGGATGCATCGCTCTCCACCTGGAAGGGGATGGACTCGTCTACCGAGTGCATGGTGGCCTTGGCAATGTCATCTTTTATACGGTGAAAGGCTAAGTGGGCCTCCGCCGTCAGGGGGAAGGAAGTGGACTTGATAAGTGGACGGGCTTTGTCCGCATAATGAGGGACCCACTGGGCGTAATAGGAAAAGAAGCCCAGGCACCTTTTGAGGGCCTTGGGACAGTGGGGCAGGGGAAGTTCCATCAACGGGCGCATCCGGTCAGGGTCAGGACTGATGACTCCGTGTTTCACCACGCAACCAAGGATAGCGAGGCGGGCTGTGCGGAATATGCACTTTTCCTTGTTGTACGTGAGGTTTAGGAGTTGGGCCGTGCGGAGGAACTTATCAAGATTGGCGTCATGGTCCTGCAGGTCATGGCCGCAGATGGTCACGTTGTCTAGGTAGGGAAACGTGGCCTGTAACGCATTCTCGTCGACCATCCGGTCCATCTCCCTCTGGAAGACGGAGACACCGTTGGTGACGCCAAAAGGAATCCTGAGGAAGTGAAAAAGGCGGCCGTTTGCCTCGAAAGCTGTGTACTGGCGGTCCTCAGGGCGGATAGGGATTTGGTGGTATGCTGCCTTGAGGTCAATGGTCGAGAAAACGCGGTATTGCACTATCTTATTAACCATGTCGGCTATGCGGGGGAGGGGGTATGCGTCCAACTGGGTGTACTTGTTGATAGTCTGGCTGTAGTCGATGACTAGGCGCTGCTTGTTGGCAGTCTTAACGACTACCACCTGGGCTCGCCAGTGGCTGGTACTATCCTCAATAATCCCCTCTTTCAGGAGCCGCGTCACCTCAGATCTTATGAAGGATCTGTCCCCGGTGCTGTATCGTCTGCTCTTTGTGGCGATAGGCTTGCAGTCGCGGGTGAGGTTGGCAAACAGGGGGGGGGGGGGTGTGTGATTTTGAGGGTGGAGACTACAGGTGGGGCGTGGCGGGCAATTTAAAAACTGCTGGTTGCAGACAGTGAGCGGGGGAAGAGGTCCACCGTATGTCAAGGTGACACTCTTAAAGTGACAATGAAAGTCCAACCCCAGTAGAACGGCAGCGCAGAGATGTGGCAGGACGAATAGCTTTACATTTTTATATACGGAGCCCTTCACCGAGAGGGTCACTACGCAGTAGCCGCCGACGTCTGCTGAGTGGGATTTCGAGGCCATGGAGATCCGATGGCGCGTTGGCCGGACCGAGAGAGAATAGCGCCGTACTGTATCAGGGTGTATGAAGCTCTCCGTGCTCCCGGAATCAAAAAGGCAAGTTGTGGCGCGGCCATTTACCTGGATGTCCATCGTGGACCTGGCTAGCTGATGGGGTCTGGATTGATCCAGCGTGATGGAGGCCGCTGTGGAGTCGGTAGCGTCGCTGTAGAACCCCGGTGAGGCGGCGGTGGGTGAGTCGGGGGCCCGTTGGCAGAATGGCAGACAAGATGGCGGCGTCGGAGAGGAAGGACAAAATAGCGGCGCCCATGACGATCCCGATCCCCACGAGGCTGGAGGGAGGCAAGATGGCCGCTCCCACGAATCGCACGCGGCGCTGCTGGAGGTAGGGGTCTTCTGGCTTCTGCAGACGCCAGCGTAGTGTCCCTTCTTACCGCAGGCAGAGCAGACCGCGTTTTTCGCCGGGCAGCGCGCCCTGGGGTGTTTGGTTTGGCCACAGAAATAACATTTCTGGCTCGGGCGGGACATCGCTGCAGCAGTTGAGGCCAGGGCCCGTGGCGGCGCTGCGTCCCAAGGTGGCGGCGGCTGCGGCATCCACGAGGCGGCCGCGCGGTCCGGGGAGTAGGCCTCCATGTTCCGGTGGGCTACGTCCAACGAGAGGGTGAGTGAAATCGCCTTCTTCAGGTCGAGCTCGCTACTTTCCAGCAGTCGCTGCCGTGTGTGAGTGGACCTGAGGCCGGCCACGAGGGCGTCCCGGATGAGCTCCTCCGTATGTTCCGTGGCTGTTACTTGCTTGCATTCGCAGGCTCGGCCGAGTTCCTTCAGCGCCCGTATGTATGCTTCTGTGGGTTCCCCGGGCTGTTGTTTGCGAGACCCCAGGAGATGTCTTGCGTAAACATAGTTGACCGGGCGTGCGTATTGCTCCTTCAAGATGTCGATAGCCCCCTGGTAGCTCGTAGCGTCCCGGATAAGGGCAAAAGCTCGGTGGTTTACTTTAGAGTTCAGCACCCTGAGCTTGTCGGCATCGGCGGCGACGGTCTCGCCGGATGCAGTCAGAAAGGACTCAAAACAGTGCAGCCAGTGCGAGAACTTAGCAGTCGAGTCCGGTTCTTGCGGGTCGAGTTCCAGGCACTTGATCTTAAGAATCTGCAGCATCGTTTTTTTTTCAGTAGTTAATAAAATTGATGCGCTATCAATTCTAATAAAAGGCTAGGCAGAGTTCAGAACAACAGGCTTTTATTAACTGCTGAATTGCACTTCGGACAGATCAGGACTATGCCTCTAGTGGACGACCGAATGCCAGGAGCTGCCATGCGGCCGCTCTTATACTCGGTAGCCCAGGGGCGGAGTCAGCTGAGGCATAGTCAGGCACAACAGTGAAACAAGAGTGAACGACAACAACAACAACAACAGTGAACACAGTGGTTTACCACAGGAGGGAGTTCCAGAATTTTGACCCAGCGACTATGAAGGAACGGCGATATACTTCCAAGTCAGGATGGTGTGTGATTTGGAGGGGAACTTGCAGGTGATAGTGCCCCCACGCACCTGTCCTTCTAGGTGGTAGAGGTTGGGGTTTGGAAGGTGCTGTTGAAGAAGCCTTGGAAAGTTGCTGCAGTGCATCTTGTAGATGGTACACATTGCAGCCACGGTGCATCGGTGGTGGAGGGAGTGAATGTTTAAGGTGGTGGATGGGGTGCCAATCAAGCGGGCTGCTTTGTCCTGGATGGTGTCGAGCTTCTTGAGTGTTGTTGGAGCTGCACTCATCCAGGCAAGTGGAGAATATTGCATTACACTCCTGACTTGTGCCTTGTAGATGGCTTTGGAGAGTCAGGAGGTGAGATACTCGCAGAATACCCAGCCTATGACCTGCTCTTGTAGCCACTTGTTGGGGGAATTGGCGATGGTAATGTCGTTTAATGTCAAGGAGCGGTGGTTATACGCACTCTTGTTGGAGATGGTCATTGCCTGGCACTTGTGTGGCACAAATGTTACTTGCCACTTATCAGCCCAAGCCTGAATGTCATCCAGGTCTTGCTGCGTGCGGGCATGGACTGCTTAATTATCTGAGGAGTTGCGACTGGAACCGAACACTGTGCAATCATCAGCGAGCATCCCCACTTCTGACCTTATGTTGGAGGGAAGGTCTTTGATGAAGCAGCTGAAGATGGTTGGGCCTAGGACACTGCCCTGAGGAACTCCTGCAGCGATGTCCTAGGGCTGAGATGATTGGCCTCCAATAACCACAACCATCTTCCTGTGCGCTAGGTATGACTCTAGCCAGTGGAGAGTTTTCTCCTGATTCCCAATGACTTCAATTTTACTAGGGCTCCTTGATCCCACACTTGATCCTTTGTAACTGTGACAAAGGTAAACTATCCCTCCTCGTCCTTCCTGACTTGTCTGCAGCCTTTGACACGGTTGGCCACTCCATCCTTCTCCAATGCCGTCGTCCAGCTGGGTGGGACTGCACTCGCCTGTTTCCAGTCTCGTAGCCAGAGAATCACCTGCAACGGCTTCTCTTCCCGCTCCCGCATCGTTACCTCTGGTGTCCCCCAAGGATCTATCTTTGGCCCCCCTCCTATTTCTCATCTACATGTTGCCCCTTGGCGACATCATTCAAAAACACAACCTCAGCTTCCACATGTACGCTGACGACACCCAGCTCTACCTCACTACCACTTCTCTCAACCCCTCCATGGTCTCTAAATTGTCAGACTGCTTGTCCGACATCCAATTCTGGATGAGCAGAAATTTTCTCCAATTAAATATTGAGAAGACTGAAGCCATTGTTTTCTGTCCCCGCCACGAACTCCATTCCCTAGCCACTGACTCTATCCCTCTCCCTAACATCTGTCTGAGGCTGAACCACACTGTTCGCAACCTTGGTGTCATATTTGACCCTGAAATGAGCTTCCGACCACGCATCCGCAGCATAACTAAGACTGCCTATTTCCACCTCCATAACATCGCCCGTCTCTGCCTTTGCCTCAGCTCATCCACTGCTGAAACCCTCATCCATGCCTTTGTTACCTCGAGACTTGACTATTCCAACACACTCCTGGCTGGCCTCCCACATTCCACCCTACGTAAACTTGAGGTGATCCAAAACTCGGCTGCCCGTGTCCTAACTTGCACCAAGTCCCGTTCACCCATCTCCCCTGTGCTCGCTGACCTACACTGGCTCCTGATTAAGCAACACCTCGATTTCAAAATTCTCATCCTTGTTTTCAAATCCCTCCGTAGCCTCGCCCCTCCCCATCTCTGTAATCTCCTTCAGCCCCACAACCCCCCCCGAGATATCTGCGCTCCTCTAATTCTGCCCTCTTGGGCATCCCTGATTATAATCGCTCAACCATTGGTGGCCGTGCCTTCTGTTGCCTAGGCCCGAAGCTCAGGAATTCCCTGCCTAAAGCTTTCCGCCTCGCTACCTCTCTTTCCTCCTTTAAGTTGCTCCTTAAAACCTACCTCTTTGACCTGCCCTAATTGCTCATGTGGCGCGGTGTCAAATTTTTTGTCTTTTAATACTCCTGTGAAGCGCCTTGGGACGTTTTACTACGTTAAAGGCGCTATATAAATACAAGTTGTTTTTGTTGATCAAATGCTGCCTTGATGTCAAAGGCAGGCACTCTAACCTTACCTCTGGAATTCAGCTCTTTTGTCCATGTTTGGACCAAGGCTGTAATGAGGTCTGGAGCAGAGTGGTCTTGGTGGAACCCAAACTGAGCACCAGTGAGCAGTTTATTGGTGAGTAAATGCCGCTTGAAAGCACTGTCGACAACACCTTCCATCACTTTGCTGATGAGAAAGAGTAGACTGATGGGGCGGTACCGGATTGGATTTGTCCAGTTTTTTGTGGACAGGACATACCTGGGCAGTTTTCCACATTGTCAGGTAGATGCCAGTGTTGTAGCATAACTGGAACAGCTTAGCTAGAGGCGTGGCTAGTTCTGAAGCACAAGTCTTCAGCATGGCAGCCAGGATGTTGTCTGGGCCCATAGACTTTGCTGTATCCAGTGCGCTCAGCCATTTCTTGATATCACATGGAGTGAATCAAATTGGCTGAAGACTGGCTTCTGTGATGCTGGGGACCTCAGGAGGAGGCCGAGATGGATCATCCACTCGGCACTTCTGGCTGAAGATGGTTGCAAACGCTTCAGCCTTGGCTTTTGCACGCGTGCTGGGCTCCGCCATCATTGACGATGGGGATGTTCATGGAGCCTCCTCCTCCAGTCAGTTGTTTAATAGTCCACCACCATTCACGACTGGATGTGGCAGGGCTGCACAGGTTTGATCTGATCCGTTGGTTGTGGGATCGCTTAGCTCTGTCTATAGCATGCTGCATCTGTTTGCACGTAGTCCTGTGTTGCAGCTTCCCCAGGTTGGCACCTCATTTTTAGGTATGCCTGGTGCTGCTCCTGGCATGCTCTTCTACACTCCTCATTGAACCAGGATTAGTCGCCTGGCTTGATGTTAATGGTAGAGTGAGAGGTATGCCAGGCCATGAGGTTACAAATTGTGGTGGAATATAATTCTGCTGCTGCTGATGGCCCACAGCGCCTCATGGATGCCCAGTTTTGAGCTGCTAGATCTGTTCTGAATCTATCCCATTGAGCACGGTGGTAGTGCCACACAACACGATGGAGGGGGTCCTTAGTGTGAAGATGGGTCTTCGTCTCCACAAGGACTGCGCGGTGGTCACTGCTACAAATACTGTCATGGACAGATGCATCTGCGACAGGTAGATTGGGGAGGACGAGGTCAAGTAGGTTTTTCCCTCGTGTTGGTTCTCTCACCACCTGCTGCAGGCCCAGTCTCGCAGCTATGTCCTTCAGGACTTGGCCAGCTTGGTCAGTAGTGGTACTACCGAGCCACTCTTGATGATGGACATTGAAGTCCCCCATCCAGAGTACATTCTGTGCCCTTGCTACCCTCAGTGCTTCTTCCAAGTGGTGTTCAACATGGATGAGTACTGATTCAGAGCGGTAGGTGGTAATTAGCAGGAGGTTTCATAGGGTCTGGAATCAATGTTGAGAACCAGGGCCACTCCCTCCCGACTGTATACCACTGTGCCGCCAGCTCTGGGATGGTGATGGAGGAGTCTGAGACATTGGCTGAAAGGTATGATTCTGTGAGTATGACTATGTCAGGCTGTTGTTTGACTAGTCTGTGGGACAGCTCTCCCAATTTTGGTACGTCCCCAGATGTTAGTGAGGAGGACTTTGCAGGGCAGACTGGGCCTTTGTCGTGTCCGAAGCCGGTGCCGAGGTAGCAGTTTGTTACAACCGAGTGGCTTGCTAGGCCACTTCAGAGGGCAGTTAAGAGTCACATATAGGCCAGACCAGGTAAGGACGGCAGATTTCCTTCCCTAAAGGGCATTAGTGAACCAGGTGGGTTTTTACGACAATCCGATAGTTTCATGGTCACCATTACTGATACGAGCTTTTTATTCCAGATTATTTAATAAACTGAATTTAAATTCTACAGCTGCTGTGGTGGGATTTGAACTCACGTCTCCGGATTATTCATCCAGGCTACTAGCCCAGTAACATAACCACTATGCTACCATTCCCGTTAAGTACCACTAACCCCAAAGACTGTCAGAAGAAGTGTGGTGGTACATCCTAGTAAACACTTTTTACAATGTGCCCACAATGGGAGTACTGTGGCACACCATTTGCTCACAAGTAAAACGCACCCTTTTTCAATCACAGTAGACCTTTCTGAATTCTAGAAAATCTATCAAAAGATGTTAAAAGTAATCATTTATCTTTGCTAAAAATGTAATTGTTAGTGGAAATGAAATTCTGAAAGTGTCTCTTAAAAGTTATAATAAATTAAAGCACGTCAACAACCAAAGGCTAGCAAACATTTCTGAACATAAAGCAGTCTTCTATTTAACATATTCTCGAATATCAACAGGGGTAGGAGGGTGTGTGCTTTAAATAAATGCAAAATCAATGAACTGCAATCAAAAGTTGTCTTTGTATACTACAAAGTGATTAAGAAGGGTGTGCTACTCTTTAAAAACACATTGCTGGCTATATTTGTAAATTGTGCTCTTAATTATACATTCTGAACAAAAGAAAACACACCCTGCATATCACAGATACCAGTTTCCTTCCACACCGCTACGATATGAACTAAGGGACCTTGGAGTGCATGTCCACAGATCCCTGACGGTAGCAGGCCAGGTAGATAAGGTGGTTAAGAAGGCATACGGAATGCTTGTATTCTATGCCACGGCTAATAAAGGCAAGAGCAGGAGGGTTATGCTTCAACTGTATAAAACACTAGTTAGGCCGCAGCTAGAGTACTGCATGCAGTTCTGGTCACCACATTACAGGAAAGATGTGATTGCACTAGAGGGTACAGAGGAGATTTACAAGGATGTTGCTGGGAGTAGAGAATCTTAGCTATGAGGAAAGACTGGATAGGCTGGGTCTGTTTTCCTTGGAACAGAGGAGGCTGAGGGGAGACCTTACTGAGATGTATAAAATTATGAGGGGCCTACATAAAGTGGATAGAAAGGACCTACAGTATTTCCCTTAGCAGAGGGGTCAAAAACCAGGGGGCACAGATTTAAAGTAATTGTGGGAAGGTTTAGAGGGGATTTGAGGGGAAATTTCTTCACCCAGAGGGTTGTGGGGGTCTGGAACTCACTGCCTGAAAGGGTGGTGGAGGCAGAAACCCTAACCACATTTCAAAAGTACTTGGATGTGCACTTGGGATGCTGTAACCTGCAGGGCTACGGACCAAGAGCTGGGAAGTGGGATTAGGCTGGACAGCTCTTTGTTGGCCGGCGCAGACACAATGGGCCGAAATGGCCTCCTTCCGTGCTGTAACTTTCTATGATTCTAGATGCTGCATGACTCTGCAATACAAACACTTAGGCCTAGAAATTCAATCGTGCACATTGGGCAGCACATGCCTGTTCACGTGGTCACAGGTCAACGAGGGGTTATTGGGCAGCACATGCCTGTTCACGTAGTCACAGGTCAATGAGGGGTTATTGGGTGGCACATGCCTGTTCAGGTGGTCACAGGTCACCGAGAGGTTATTGGGCGGCACATTCCTGTTCACGTGGTCACAAAGGTTATTGGGCGGCACATGCCTGTTCATGTGGTCACAGGTCACCGAGGGGTTATTGGGTGGCACATGCCTGTTCATGTGGTCACAGGTCACCGAGGGGTTATTGGGTGGCACATGCCTGTTCATGTGGTCACAGGTTACTGAGGGGTTATTGGGCGGCACATGCCTGTTCACGTGGTCACAGGTCACCGAGGGGTTATTGGGCGGCACATACCTGTTCATGTGGTCACAGGTCACCGAGGGGTTATTGGGCGACACATGCCTGTTCACGTAGTCACAGGTCAATGAGGGGTTATTGGGTGGCACATGCCTGTTCAGGTGGTCACAGGTCACCGAGAGGTTATTGGGCGGCACATGCCTGTTCACGTGGTCACAGGTCACCGAGGGGTTATTGGGCGACACATGCCTGTTCACGTAGTCACAGGTCAATGAGGGGTTATTGGGTGGCACATGCCTGTTCAGGTGGTCACAGGTCACCGAGAGGTTATTGGGCGGCACATGCCTGTTCACGTGGTCACAAAGGTTATTGGGCGGCACATGCCTGTTCATGTGGTCACAGGTCACCGAGGGGTTATTGGGTGGCACATGCCTGTTCATGTGGTCACAGGTTACTGAGGGGTTATTGGGCGGCACATGCCTGTTCACGTGGTCACAGGTCACCGAGGGGTTATTGGGCGGCACATGCCTGTTCATGTGGTCACAGGTCACCGAGGGGTTATTGGGTGGCACATGCCTGTTCATGTGGTCACAGGTTACTGAGGGGTTATTGGGCGGCACATGCCTGTTCACGTGGTCACAGGTCACCGAGGGGTTATTGGGCGACACATGCCTGTTCATGTGGTCACAGGTCACCGAGGGGTTATTGGGCGGCACATGCCTGTTCACGTGGTCACAGGTCACTGAGGGGTTATTAGACAGGTGTGCATCCAGCGCTATCCGCACTGTTTATTGGCTCCACGTCTATTTGGGGGCAGAGGGAGGACAGGAATCGGTCATCACTGATGCCACCTTAAGGCAAGCTACACCTCTTAAAAGGGGAGGTGCACTGTGGCTGCAGGCAGCAGAAAACGTTTTCTAAAGGCAAAATTGGCTGCAAAAGCTGCAGACAAGGCACCCAGAGTCTCTGGGAACTTTTGAGCAGGTGCCCGCAGGAGGAAGGATCCTGAACCACATGGGGGCGGGGCAGGGCGGGCGGGTGGGTGCACACAGCCCTCCAGAAAACAGCTTTGATGACAGTGAGAAGAGGTGGCTGAAGAGGTAAATGTGCAGAGTTTAGCTCCCTGGTCTTGCAGCCCCACTACTCACAACACTCCTCTCCCCCACTGCACCACACTTCACTCCACCTCCTACTTTCAGCACTATTGGCACCCTCACTTCCCTACAACTAACATCTTGCATACAACATCTGCACTATTTGACCTGGACAGGCACATTCTCAAAACAGCTCACAAGGCTACCATTCTCTTCTTTTTTGCAGGAGGTGGCTCACATGAGACAGCAAGCAACAAACAGAGGAGACCATAGGCCTACAGAGCCTTTCCCTACTGGAGGACAGGCCCTCAACAGGACAGGTAGGGGGGGTGAGTCATGGCTGTGGTGAGTGGAAACACTGGAGATAACCCAAAGGGTTTCTTCATACCTTAGCCTCTTCATCCCTTCTGTCTCATCCTACACACACTGCATGACAAACTGCAGCCAGTCATCTCTCTCTGCTTACCCTAGGCACTAAAAGCTAACCATTTCCTCCTCTTTCATTTCAGGTGCAGAAATTATGAAGGCACTTGAAGAGGAGGGCAACCTTACTAATGATGCATGCAATCTTACCCCAGCACACACTAGCTCAGAGACTGGCATCATATGTACTTTAGAGAGTAGGCTAGAGGAGGGGTCTTCATGTGGTGAATCACTGGGCACAAATATTCAGGGGCATGGGAAGGAGAATAGGGTGGCACAGAAGGCAACTTTCCAGGTGGCAAGATTGCATCCTAGTCTTGCTGAAGAGGACTCAAATGTTGATTTTGAGGGCGCAGACTGGCGAAGAAAACTGATGGCCGCACATCAGGAAATGCCAAGTGCACTGGGTTGCCTGTCAGTGAACTTGCACACAATGGCTGAGAGCATGGAGCAGTCCAGCTCCAACTTGTGTCAGGGCTTCATGCAGGGCATGGAGACCAGATGGTCAACCATGGCATGAGTGGCCAGCTCCATGAACTTGGCAGTGGGGCCCACAACTATAGAGCCTCACAACTATAGAGCCTCTGGTGACACTGGGACAGCTTCTATGGAAGCTCAGACTGCTGCCATCTTGTCTCTAGGATCCAGCATTGACAGGGGATTCCAGAACGTCACATCACTCCGGCACTATCGCACAGAGCAGAAGGAGTGCTGTGTGCAGCCCCAGAAGAGTGGCATTGCCTCCATGGGAGAGGCACCTGCTCCTCTGTCACCCACTCTACCAGTGCCCTTGTTAGTGCCAGATTTCCCTGTCTATGCCAAGATGCTGCAGTCTGCAGCTGGGCCTCCAAGGTCAGTTCCGTTGGAGATCGACAACCACGGTCAACTAAGTATCCCCACTGAAAACTCAGCATCCCTTCATTTCCTAAGCTGTAGTCAATGGAGGTCCACTTCGCTGGTGCACTAGAATAGTTAAATGAGCACACAAGACAAGCACTAGGGGTTTGCACAAGAGTGGTTCTTAATTCTGCAAATGTTACCAAATTATAAAGTGAGTTCTTGCAGTAAATGTTTTTTTCTAGATTTGGTATTGGTGTTAATACTTGTAGTCAAGTGAGGGCAATACCCATGAGGCTGGACTGCAGGACAATCAGATAGTGGCTATAAGGATAGTGGTTATAAGGGTGGCGGGACTGTTGATGTATTGGAGAGTGGAGTAATGGAGTGGGCAGAGATTTGGCAGATGCAATATAATGTTGGAAAGTGTGAGGTTATGCACTTTGGCAGAAAAAAATCAAAGAGCAAGTTATTATCTAAATGGAGAGAAACTGCAAAGTGCTACAGTACAAAGGGATCTGGGGGTCCTGGTGCATGAAACACAAAAAGTTAGTATGCAGGTGCAGCAGGTGATCAGGAAGGCCAATGGAATCTTGGCTTTTATTGCGAGGGGGATGGAGTATAAAAACAGGGAAGTCTTGCTGCAGTTATACAGGGTATTGGTGAGGCCACACCTGGAATACTGCGTGCAGTTTTGGTTTCCATATTTAAGAAAAGATATACTTGCTCTCGAGGCGGTTCAAAGAAGGTTCACTTGGTTGATTCCGGAGATGAGGGGGTTGACGTATGAGGAAAGGTTGAGTAGGTTGGGACTCTACTCATTGGAGTTCAGAAGAATGAGGGGCAATCTTATCGAAACATATAAGATTGTGAGGGGGCTTGATCGGGTGGATGCGGTGAGGATGTTTCCACTGATGGGCGAGACTAGAACTAGGGGGCATAATCTAAGAATAAGGGGCTGCCCTTTCAAAACTGAGATGAGGAGAAACTTCTTCACCCAGAGGGTAGTAAATCTATGGAATTTGCTACCCCAGAGAGCTGCAGAAGCTGCAACATTAAATAAATTTAAAATGTAGACAGTTTCCTAGCAGATAAGGGAATTAGGGGTTACGGGGAGAGGGCAGGGAAGTGGACGTGAGTCTAGATTAGGATCAGCCATGATCCAATTGAATGGCGGAGCAGGCCCGAGGGGCCGTATGGCCTACTCCTGCTCCTACTTCTTATGTTCTTAGTTAGGTATAGTATAATTCAGGTGACAGTTAGGGGGACTGGTGCTTGATGCTGCTTCTGCTCTTCCTTCTCCTCCTCCACTTCTTTCTGCTAGGTGATGGTAAGGGTCGGTCCCTCTGGTTGGCAAAATCGTTGCAACATTTAGTATGCCACAACAAATTTTGATAGCGTTAGGGGCTTACAGCATAGAACATAAGAACATAAGAAATAGGAGCAGGAGTAGGCCAATCGGCCCCTCGAGCCTGCTCCACCATTCAATAAGATCATGGCTGATCTGATCCTAACCTCAAATCTTCTATCACTCTGCATCCACCCGAACCCATGTGATCTCCCGGGAGAGGCGAAAAACCAGATAAAGACCCAATGGCCAATTTGGGAGAAAAAAATCTGGGAAATTCCTCTCCGACCCATATAGGCAATCGAAATTCTTCCAGGAGATCACTCTGTCCCTATATTTTCTACAGTACTTACCTTCTGTAAAGGCGATCTCCACCCCAGCCAGGAACAGGAATAAAACCATCTCCTGAAATCTAACAGAATTAGAACACAGTAGGAGCAGAACAAGGCTACACGGCCCCTGGGCCCGCTCCACTACCCACAGGGCCATGACCATTCCGAACCCAGACTCATGTCCAATTTCCTGCCCGCTCCCCGTAACCCTTAATTCCCTTTACTTCTAGGAAACTATCTATTTCTGTTTTAAATTTATTTAATGATGTAGATTCCACAGCTTTCTGGGGCAGCAAATTCCACAAACCTACCACCCTCTGAGTGAAGAAGTTTCTCCTCATCTCAGTTTTGAATGAGCAGCCCCTTATTTTACGATTATGCCCCCTAGTTCTAGTTTCACCCATCATTGGGAACATCCTCACCGCATCCACCCGATCAAGCCCCTTCACAATCTTATATGTTTCAATAAGATCGCCTCTCATTCTTCTGAACTCCAATGAGTAGAGTCCCAATCTACTCAACCTCTCCTCATATGACCACCCCCTCATCCCCGGGATTAACCGAGTGAACCTTCTTTGTACTGACTCGAGAGCAAGTATGTCTTTTCTTAAGTATGGACACCAAAACTGTATGCAGTATTCCAGGTGCGGCCTCACCAATACCTTGTACAACTGCAGCAATACCTCCCTGTTTTTATATTCCAACCCCCTAGCAATAAAAGCCAACATTCCATTGGCCTTCTTAATCACTTGCTGCACCTGCATACTAACTTTTTGAGTTTCGTGCACCAGGACCCCCAGATCCCTTTGTACTACAGTACTTTCCAGTTTCTTGCCATTAAGATAATAACTTGCTCTATGATTTTTCCTGCCAAAGTGCATAACCTCACACTTTCCAGTATTGTATTCCATCTGCCAAATCTCTGCCCACTTACTTAGCCTGTCTATGTCCCTTTGCAGGTTTTTTATGTCCTCCTCACTCACGACTTTCCGTCCCATCTTTGTATCATCTGCAAACTTTGATATGTTACACTCGGTCCCCTCCTCCAAATCGTTAATATAGATTGTAAAGAGTTGGGGACCCAGCACTGACCCCTGCGGAACACCACTAGTTACTGGTTGCCAATCTGAGAACGAACCATTTATCCCAACTCTCTGCTTTCTGTTAGAGAGCCAATCCTCCACCCACGCCAGAATATTACCCCCAATCCCGTGATTTTTTATCTTGAGCAATAATCTTTTGTGTGGCACCTTGTCAAATGCCTTTTGGAAGTCTAAATACACTACGTCCACTGGTTCCCCTTTATCCACCCTGTATGTTACTTCCTCAAAAAACTCAAGCAAATTTGTTAAACATGACTTCCCCTTCATGAAACCATGCTGAGTTTGCCCTATTAAATTATGATTATCCAAATGTCCCGTTACTGTCTCCTTAATAATGGACTCTAACATTTTACCAACCACAGATGTTAGGCTAACAGGTCTATAGTTTCCAGCCTTCTGCCTACTACCCTTTTTAAATAAGGGTGTTACATTAGCAGTTTTCCAATCTGCCGGGACCTTTGCTGAGTCCAGTGAGTTTTGGAAAATTATTACCAATGCATCCACAATCCCTACCGCTACTTCCCTCAAGACCCTGGGATGCAAGCCATCAGGTCCAGGGGATTTATCCGCCTTGAGTCCCATTATTTTACCAAGTACCACTTCCTTAGTGATTTTAATTGTATTTAGTTCCTCCCCCCCTAGAGCCCCCTGTTTGTCCAGTGTTGGGATATTCTTAGTGTCCTCTACTGTAAAGACTGATACAAAATAATTGTTCAGTGTTTTTGCCATCTCCATGTTTCCCACCATTAATTTCCCGGTCTCATCCTCTAAGGGACCAACATTTACTTTAGCCACCCTTTTTCTTTTTATATAACTATAGAAACTTTTACTGTCTGTTTTTATATTTTTTGCTAATTTACTTTCATAATCTATCTTCCCTTTCTTAATCAATCTTTTTGTTATTTTTTGCTGTCTTTTAAAGACTTCCCAATCTTCCATCCTCCCACTAGATTTGGCTACCTTATATGCCCTTGTTTTTAGTCGGATACTATCCTTAATTACTTTACTTAGCCACGGATGGCTATCTTTTCTTTTACACCCTTTTTTCCTCAGTGGAATATACTTTTTTGGAAGTTGTAAAATAACTCCTTAAATGTACACCACTGGTCATGTACCGTCTTACCCTTTAATCTATTTTCCCAGTCCACTCTAATTAATTCCGCTTTCATACCTTCATAGTCTCCTTTATTCAAGCTCAGCACGCTTGTTTGAGATCCAACCTTCTCACCCTCTAATTGAATATGGAACTCAACCATGTTATGGTCACTCATTCCAAGGGGATCCTTTACTAGGACATTTTTAATTAATCCTGTCTCATTACACAGGACCAAATCTAAGGTTGCTTGCCCCCTGGTCGGTTCAGTTACATACTGCTCAAGAAACCCATCCCTAATACACTCAATGAACTCTTCCTCAAGGCTGCTCTGCCCAATTTGATTTGTCCAGTTAATATGATAATTAAAATCCCCCATAATTATAGCTGTTCCCTTATTACAAGCCTCAACTATTTCCTGATTAATACTCCGTCCAACAGAGTTGCAACTGTTCGGAGGCCTATAGACTACACCCACTAGTGTTTTTTTCCCCTTATTATTCCTTACCTCCACCCAAACTGTTTCACTATCCTGCTCCTTTGACCCAATATCATTTCTCTGTATTATAGTGATTCCTTCCTTTATTAACATAGCCACCCCACCTCCTCTCCCTTCCTGCCTGTCCTTCCTGATTGTTAAATAACCTGGTATGTTTAATTCCCAGTCATGGTCACCCTGCAGCCATGTTTCTGTAATGGCCATAAGATCATACCCATATGTCATTATTTGTGCCGTTAACTCATTCATTTTGTTACGAATGCTACGTGCATTCAGATAAAGAACTCTCAAATATGTTTTGTAACACTTAGTTCCTGTTTTTTCCCTTTTTAGTACTTTACTTTTTACTCCATACCTTCTGTCCCTTCCTGACACATTCTGTTTTTTAATTCCCCCACTGCTACCTAAGTCTATGACCTTCTCTGTTGTCATTTCTATTATTTGCTCTCTAGAAACCTCCCCCCCACTAATTAGTTTAAAGCCCTCTCTACAGCCCTAGTTATATGATTCGCCAGGACTCTAGTCCCAGCACTGGCCAAGTGGAGTCCGTCCCAACAGAACAGCTCCCTCCTGTCCCAGTACCAGTGTCCCAAGAAGCAAAACCCATTTCTCCCACACCAGTCTTTGAGCCACGCATTTAACTCTAATTTTATTTATCCTAGCCAAATTCGCTCGTGGCTCAGGTAATAACCCAGAGATTATTACCCTTGAGGTTCTGTTTTTTAATTTGACCCCTAGCTGCTCATACTCCTTTAACAGAACCGTCTTCCTTGTCCTATCTACGTCGTTTGTACCAACATGGACCACGACAACTGGATCCTCCCCCTCCCACTGCAAGTTTCTTTCCAGCCCAGAAGAGATGTCCTTAACCCTGGCACCAGGCAGGCAACACAGCCTTCGGGACTCCCGCTCTTGACTGCAGGGAACCCTATCTATCCCCCTAATGATACTATCCCCTACCACTACAACATTTCTTTTTACTCCCTCCACTTGAATGGCCCCCTGTACCACGGTGCTGTGGCCAGGTTGCTCATCCTCCCTGCAGTCCCCGCTCCCGCCCTCACAGGGAGTAAGAACCTCGATCCTGCTGGACAAGAACAAGGGCTGCGTCTCCTTCAACACTACATCCTGGATCCCTGTACCTTCCTCACTCATAGTCACACCGTCCTGTCCCTGACCACGGACTAGATCTGCAGTAATTAACTTCATAGGTGTGACCATCTCCTGAAACAGAGTCCAGGAACTTCTCCCCCTCCCTGATGTGTCGCAGTGTCCGAAGCTCGGTCTCAAGCTCCATAACATGGAACTTGAGTTCCTCTAGCAGCAAACACTTGTCGCAGATGTAATCACCGTTAGCCTCAATGGGGTTCAACGGCTCCCACATCTCGCAACAGTAACACATCACCTGCTCCATTCTATATAATTAATTTAATTTCTTATTATTAGTTATGAAGACCCTGCCCGGATATATATGATAATATCACACCACTATTCAATAGGACTTACCAACTTAAAGGTATGAAAGAGAAGAGAAGGAAGAAAACCAACCAACCAGCTGATCACCAACCTCCTCCTTGAATACTGTCTGTGGAGCCTGTTTGGTTGACTCGTCTCGCTGCTCCTCCTCCGCAGTGCTGTCTAAGCCTGGGAGTGGGGAATAAAACAGAGCAAAAAACACACCCTCACCTCCCACTTAGCAAAACTCCAACAGCACTCAATGCACAAAGCACTCCGTGCACTGCACTAGCCCCTCCCCTTTTATACCCGGATTCTACTTCCTGTTTAAACTGCCCAAGAGTTTAAAAAACCCTTAAAAAATTAAACTTACTTCAAATAATTGACTTCTTAACACACTAAAATTCACAAAATACACTTAAATGATTTTTCTCCCACTTAGCAAAACTCCAACAGCACTCAATGCACAAAGCACTCCTCCAGAATGGTCCAGGCAATAGAACTGTTCTTTGAGCATGCCGATGGTCTACTCAATAAGATTTCTGGTGGCATAGCTTGCATTTTAGGCCAGTTCTGTGTCTTGCTTGGGTTCCTGAGAGGGGAGTCATGAGCCATGTCTGGAGGATATATCCCTTGTCACGAAGTAGCCAGTCTGTGATCCGACAGTCTGGTTGGAAGAGAGGTGGGTCAGAGGACTGGCACAGGGTGACTGAATTATGGCCACTACCTTACTAGCTTTTCCTTACTGAACTAGATACATCATTGCAAATTAAATTATATAATTGAGGATAATTTCAGACAAATAAGACCCATGCAGTTATTCAATTTAAGAGCTGTCTTTTGTGTGTACATAAGCTGTTTAATTGTAAACTCATCCAAATCAAGTACATAGTTTCATTTTATTTAGGTTACTGACTCAAAAAACATCTGCTACTTTACACCCAAATCCATTTTAGAAACAATTTTAGAAAATATTTATGCAATAGAATTAATACAACTTTTGACCCAACTGGGCTTAAATAATCAGTTTGCCTTATGATGCAGATAAATAGCAAAAATAAAAATTGGCGCCATTAACACAAATGTAAACCAATAAACAGGTAGTGTTACCAAAAAAGTTGTTCTGCCCGAGTTCTAAAATATCTCATTCATAAATCATAAGTATTACACAGTAAAATTAGTTGGTATGAATTTAATAGTATATCTCATACACTCTGTACAAAAGGTGGACAAATGCAAAGCAGTTCATCGCATCAGACTAGACTTTAGTCTTATCCCACCTCAACCATACATCAGAACGAATTGCAGCCCCAACCAACCGCAGTCATACATCACACTGGGCGACAGGCTAAACCTGCACTGCAGCCGTACAGCGAGTATCTGGCAAGGTTACTGTTGACTGACTATTTGTAACTAGGGCGCTTTTACACATTAGAGGACTAGAGCGGACTGCACCGTTATCCCGCGGTCGATAAAACCAGACTGCAGTCCCATCCAACCACAAGTGGTCAGCTGGGAAATGCAGAAAATGTTATTCGAGGCAGGGCCGCGCTTGGCGGGCGGGGGGTCAGTGGAAAGCTGACGCTGGCCCACAAGGAGATGATAGGAGCGGCATTTACACGTCGTCAGTTAAAGTGCTGCGGCTTCCAAACTGATTGAAATGTCTGGGGCTGGTTTTAATATTTGGACCAAAAAAATGAAGCAATAGTTTCGCTAAGGGTTCCTGGAAGAACCGAGGAGTCGCTGCACTGCCCGGAGCTTCACAAAAGTTTACGGTGGAACTTTTTGGGAATGTACCAGTGAAAGGGGCACAGGCGCGGTTTTACCGAGCCGGCCCTGGGAATGGCTGAGCCGAAACACCCAGCGCTCTCGGCCGCGTATATCTTTCCCACAAGAAGCAGCTCTCTCCCTTTCGGTGGATTTTTATAATCTTAATAAAGCGGCCGCTCAGATCAGCAGACGTTAACTTTAACAATGAGGGTTTTTCTCCAAATCCATCTCCCCACCGATAAAGAAAATGGTGTCTATAATTGGTCTTACTGTCCGCTGAAAGCCGCAATCCTCCCGCCTTATTCATGACGGTGCGTCAGGCACCGTTCGGGAGTTTCCGCCATCATTCGGCTATTTCCGCCATTAGGCGACAGTTTCCGCTGTCACTCGGCTATTTCCGCCATTAGTCGACAGATTTCGCCGTCACTCGGCTATTTCTGCCATTAGTCGACAGTTTCCGCCGTCACTCGGCTATTTCCGCCATTAGGCGGCTGTTTCCGCCGTCACTCGGCTATTACCCGATTGTTTACGCCGCCACTTGGCTTTTTCCGCTACAAGACTTGTCACCTGAGCAGCCTCCACTGCAGCGCTAGGGGATTGTTTTTATTTTATTACCGCCATGCTTACAGCTTGTATTACACAACCGAAGCAAACCGGGGTGCTCCTCTTCAGTGAAGGACTCATACTGTCAGCTGTGCTCAAGTTATAGACGCAAAGGTCCATTACACTGCCAGCACCGAGGAGAAGGTGTTGACATTTGGTGCAAAATGCATTTCATTGACTTCTTCGCTGGGTGGTTTGCAGGTAAGAAATGCCCAATCTCTCG
The DNA here is from genome assembly GCF_052327205.1 of Somniosus microcephalus. NCBI lineage: Eukaryota > Metazoa > Chordata > Chondrichthyes > Squaliformes > Somniosidae > Somniosus > Somniosus microcephalus. Next base: position 65,299,537 of record NC_140998.1, on the reverse strand, counting down.
TAAAAGTGTTTCAAAGTTAGAGAAGTATTCACAACATTTAGTCTACGCACGGAATTGTTATTTTAAGACGATATACAAAGTTTTAAATTGATATAAACCAGAAAATATTCAAACAGAAAAAGGATTAATGTTCGGGCGATGTCCCTTCAGCTTTGAGAATATGCAGTTTTTAATTCAGCTTTCTAGCAATTTTTACTTTGTAGGTTAAATTTAATATGTTTATAATGTTTAAAATAGTTAAGAAAACGTTTTAATAATGGAGAACCTGAGAACCTATTAGTTTTAAAAACTGATTAACAAGCATGTTGGAATTATGTGCTTGCGATGAGATTTGGGTTTCTTCAGATATCATTGAAACTATTAGAAGGTCATAGTGAGGAGCTGTGGGATATGATTTATGTCTGGTTTTCAAATGCTGTCACACTTCTGAGACAGTTTAAACAATGTTTTTCTTAGTTTGTACAAACCATCCTTTATTATCGGTGCCCTCCTTCCAAGGAGCTGTGTTTGAAGCTGTTCTCCAGGATGGATTTCACAAAGTTCTACATGGAAGGTTATTAATTAAACTCAAAGCTGTGAGGATTTGGGCTAAATCTCGAGAATCAATGAGAAATTGGGTAGTTGTTAGAGGAGTTCTGTCAGGGTGGGAGAAGGCTCTGAGTGGGGTGCCCCAGGGTCAGTATTGGGGCCACTGCTGCTAATTTGCATCAATGACTTACATTGAGACCTTCTGTGGCCAGTGGGCACTGCACGGAATGGATTGTCTTTATAGGTGTGGTTATATGATTTAGTTTTGTTTCTTTTTGTTGAAAGTACATTTTATATTTGAGTTCCTTTTATTAGTTAAAGCGTAAGCTTTCTTTGGAGGTAACGCGCGCGTAGGTACGCCCTGTAACTTTCGAGTGCATACCCGTAAGACGCACAGGAAATGACAGATAGACAGACAGATAGACAGACAGACAGACAGAATGACAGAAGTACCGCTTTATATATATATAGATAGATAGATAGATGCCCTTAAAGGGAGGGGAGGGGCGCGTGTGTAAATTAGGCTCTTATGTTAATGACACTGGGGAAACCCAATGTACTCATAAATTGTTTGAAAAAGGCAGACAGGCATTATGTAATTTTTTTCTGATCTTTAAGGGAAAATTAAAAAAGGCATGCAAACTTCTCAAATTTGTAGAGGATATTAAATGAGAAATGGCAGTGGAATTGCAGGAGGCAGGTCAGAAATGATAGAATAAGTAAGGAAAAATGCATAAGTGGGCAAAACAATTAGATTTAATGCAGACAGTTGTGAAGTATTGCACATAGGAAGGATAAAGTTGAAAGAGACCAACAGTAGAGTACAAGTCTGAGGATGTGCGGGTTAGGTTGATTGGCTATGATAAATTGACCCTTAGTGTTAGGGGGATTAAATACGTGGGGTTACGGGGATAGGGTGGGATATGTGTTGGTGTAGGGGTTACGGGGATCGGGTGGGCTATGTGTCGGTGCAGGCTCGATGGGCCGAAATGGCCTCTATCTGCACTGTGGGGTTTCTGTGATTCTGTGAAGTCATGCTCATGTTTGGTGCTTTGGTCATTAACACACTGAGTACTGTGCCCAGTTCTGGTCACTGAGATAAAAGAGACATTCAGCCTTGTCCTTTAGTGCTTGATCCCTGATGTTGGAGGTGTGAAGTATGAGGAAAGAATGGAGCTTTTAAGTTTTGAGAGGTAATCTTATCTAGGTATATGATAAGTTATATGGGAAAGGTAAATCTGGGCAATTACTTTAAATTGAGAGAGTAGGACAAGGGATATGGCTTCAAACTAGTAAAAGTCAAATTTAGGACTGATATCAGGAAATTCTTCTTTCCACAAAGAGTAATCAATACATGGAATGGATCCTGGATGGAGTAATGGAGTCAAAACTCCTGGAATCATTTAAGAAACAATTGGTTGTGTAATGGGAGGAAATTAGGATCATTCTGGGTGGATCAACTAAGATGGGCCAATTGGTCTTCCTTGGCCTTAATTATTTGTGACCCATTCCCATTGGCCTGAACAAACTCCTGGAAACACCCTGTCTTCGTTGAGTATATTCAAGACAGAGATCAATAGATTTTTGAATATTAAGAGAATCAAGGGATATGGGGATAGTGCAGGAAAGTGGAGATGAGGTAGAAGATCAGCCATGATCTTACTGAATGGCGGAGCAGGCTCGAAGGGCCAAATGGCCTACTCCTGCTCCTATTTCTTATGTTAACTTCTGAAAGATGGTTTTAGCTATCCAAAGGGAAGCATTCCTTATAATTAATACACAGCAACAAAAATAATGTGCTAGTAAGTTAACAAATACAGAAAAATACAAAAATCTGATAACCTGGTGGACTACAATTTGGGAGGGAGGGGGGTTGGAGGTGGAGCGATTGGGGAGAGTTGCCGATCATGTAGCTGGAAGCAGGTTAGCTTGTTGGGCTGGGGGAAACACTCCTGCCCCTCCTGGCCCACAAGCAGTGCTGTAAAGGCATTTACCTTATGGATCCAGCCCTTCTCGCCTCCTTTTACCTACCATGTTTCCTGAGGCCTGGGAAACCCGGCTGAAATGGGTTAAAAATAAAAAGCCTGTAAAAATGGAGGCACGTAGCCTCCGTCAAAGCTTTTACCGACCGATCCGCCTCCTGAGAGCAGATTGGTTGCCCGCCCCTGTCCTGCCTCCATTAAAACCAGAAGTGGGGGGGTTGGATTTGAAATTTTTCAAATTTAATCTCACCTAAGCCAAACCCACTCGTTCTTGGGGGTTAAAATTACCTCCTTTGTCTCTGAACCAGTAATGCAGATTCCTGCATGTGGAACTGATGCATTTTATTTGTTATAAAAAAGACTATTTTAATGTGAATGCCCCTCAATTGGTAAGTAGACTATGGCTCTCGCAACAGTTTAAAATAACTTGTTCTAGTTGAACTCTATCTTACTAAATATCTTACTAAAATATACATAACAGCCTCTAAACATCTACTGCTTAAAATAGAAAAATACTATACAGATCGAAACAAAACAAAACTTGCTGTACAGTTATTTCAATTATATTGTAAATTTTACTTTAAGATAGCATATCATAACTATATTGAAATAATGGCTTACACATTTTTAATGTTTTAGCTGATTTAAACAGACAAATTCATCAGAACTGTTCTAATTTGAGAAATTAAAACACTTGGTAAATGTTTGTGTTCATTAAAGTCAGGGATATCATTGTAATGGAGAATGGTACACTTTTGCATGTTTTACAGCTTGTGCTCACATCAAACACTCCCAGTTCAGCTTTAGTATGGCTAGATCCAGAGTAATGCTTCCCCTATTTATAGTTACATTCTGGTAACTGGAAAATGGTAATGGTTCTGATTCCAGCTGACAGTCAGGTAGTGCGCGGTCAGCTGCTGGAGTGTTTAGCCTACCTGGGCCAGTATGACAGGCTTGGAAGCCACTAAACCTTTGGTACTCAAGCAGCTGTGAGATGGTATAATGAAACATACGAAGTAGAGGCAGAAAACAGGAAAGGTACATTGCACTGCTTATAGTGCAGAAAGTGATGGAACGGTTTTTCATGAAATCACAGAGTTTAAGTCCAAAACTGCTGCTGTTTCATTTGGTAGCCCATTTTCTACTATAAATTTTGTATATAACTGTTCCTCTAATCTTCCACTTCTCCCCTCCTCTCCAAGAATGCACCTTAACCAGTGTTAAACTGTGTTTCACACCAACCATGTTTATCATCTCTCTCTGGGATCAGGGTGAAGATGTAGGCAGTTTTCTGCTGTGTACTTGCATCTCCTTAAAAAATGAGTTGCGTCTGCTTCATCCCACTTTGCTTAAGACCCTAGAGAGGAATTTGATCATAATTCAAAACTAGGTCCCAGAGGTGTGAGAGCAGAATGTGAACTGGGTTAGCTGGGGCTGAATAGAGGAAGCTTTACTCTGCATCTAGCCCTTGCTATACTTGATTCTTTGTTGGATGATGCACTGGGAGCAAAAGGTGGAAAGTGATCCCTTCCCTAGCAGTGACATTGCTCATGAATGAGTGACAGGAAGGTAAGATCAAGTCTGAAGCTACCTTGTGACTGATTCTGCAGTAATAGAAGTGTCTTCATTATAGCGCAATACAGGGCAAAATATAAGTAACATAACTGAGTTAACGCACATACAGTATTAAATTTTTTATAGATTGCAGTAAGGTAACATTTGTAATTGAAATTATGTTTCACATCACTGCTGTAAAATCTACATTGCCACCACAGGTGGACTTACGACTGTTGTGGGATATCCTTTGGATACAATCAAGGTAGTGTATTTATTTGGGTTGCTGCTAGAAATTGCCCATATTTACATACATGACATTGTAGTTAATACCTGTTGTCTCGCCAGGTAAGAATTCAGACACAGAACATGTACAGCGGTGTTTGGCACTGTGTTCGATCAACATATCAGAGAGAAAAGGTAAACCCGAGCTTTTGTCGATTGTGTACAACTTTGTGAAACCATTTTTTTTTGTCTTTATTCCTCAGTTACGGAGTTCTTGGATGTTACTGTGCTTAATTTGAAGACCTGCCAGAAGTTGAGCACTACAGATTCTAGTTATGAAGCATTAATGCAAACCCATCCCCCTTTAAAACCTATTTATTTTTTATAAATTTATAAATGGCGTGGCCTTCAATTTGAGCCAACCATCACTGAATCATTTCCAATGCCAATGCCAGCTGCTGAAATAGCCTGTCGCAGCCTCAAACAATATAAAGCTGTCTGCTCAACTAGAAGGCCAGGTACTGTGCAATAAGGTTTTAAATAATTTTTAACTTCACAAAAAGATGCTTTTAATATTAAATATTTGGAACATAGGACCGGGAGTACACCATTCAGCCCCTCGAGTCTGTTTGACCATTCAATGAGATCATGACTGACCTGTATCCTAACTCCATCCACCTGTCTTGGCTTCGTATCCTTTAATAGCCTTGGCTAGTAAAAGTCTATTGATCTTAAGATTTAAAATGATGAATTACGCGAGCATCTCCTGCTGTTTGTGGGAGAGAGTTCCACACTACTACCACCCTTTGCGTGAAGAAGTGTTTCCTAACTTCTCTCCTGAATGGCCTGGCTCGGATTTTAAGGTCGTGTCCCCTTGTCCTTGACTCCCCCACCAGTGAAAAATGTTTCTCTCTCTCTACCCCACCAATTACTTTCAAAAACCACCAATCAAATCACCCCTTAACCTTCTATATTCTGGGGAATACAAGCCTAGTTTATGGAATCTCTCCTCATTATCTAACCCTTGGAGCCCTGGTAACAATCTGGTGAATCTGCACTGCACTCCTTCCAAGGTCACTATATATCCTTTCTAAGGTGCGATCCCCAGAACTGTACACAATACTTCAGATGTGGTCTAACCAGGGCTTTGTGTAGCTGTAGCATAACTTCCTCCCCTTTTATATTCTAGCCCTCTAGTTATGAAGACTAACATTCATGTGGCTCATTATAGTGCATGTGGAAGAGTGGGGGCCGTGAACTTCAGACTCGGTTATGTGTTGCTGGAAAACATAATCAAATACAAACTGAACCCAATTACAGCTGATTATGAATAGGAGTTGACATGTGGCAAAGTTTAGATCTTGGTAATTGTAATCCAGTTATTTATTTCTTCTATTGTAATATCAGAGTTGCGCAATGAGGAGGGCATCTTCAGTAATGTTTGTTGTGTCTTTTACCCAGGTGTATGGATTTTATAAAGGAATGGCATTGCCTGCTCTATCGGTGTCTGTATGCAGCTCAGTTTGTTTTGGCACATACAGAAATTGTCTCCATTTTTTATGTCAGTTGCGGCATGGTAGCTCGGATAGGAAACCATCCAGACTTGATATTTTCATCGCAGGCTGCTCTGCAGGGACTGCTGAGGTAAGTTATTTGTTATATGATAACTGTCATGTGTTCAGGATATTATCTTGCTTTGGTTATGTTTCAGGCTAAATTAATTAGATCGTTTTGGTTAATTCTGTACCTAATGCATGAATTTGAGGGGGGAAATCATGTCATATATGTGAAACTGACCTATGAAACTTATGACTTATCTTCTGATGAAATATCTAATGTATCCTAACTAGCTAAATTTGGAATGACGTGATATTTGGGGATTTATTTGCAGCACACCCTTTATCTGTGGTCTCACCTAGAAAGAAAGATAATAGGTTTGAATGCAGGTGCTGCCACTACTAGTCTACAGAGTACCAGAAGTTCTCCATATTATTTTAATGTAAAATGTTTTCTGATCACTGATTTAATCATTAAGAGGCTTCACAATTTTGCGAATGTCTGTAAATAGTCGCAAGCCGACCATTGCTTGCGTACAGCAACTTTGGCTCATTGGTCATATTCTCACTTCAGAGTCAGAAGGTCGTGGGTTCAAGGTCCACTGCAGAACTTGAGCACGTAATCGAGACTGACTTTCGGTGCAGTACTGTTATATTCAGGATGGCTCCTGGGCTGGCGGCTCCTTACTGAGCTGCACTTCTCTTCAACTGTATCCTTGGTCATCCATTGCCATCCTCTGTCCTTTCTTTCCCCCAATCTCCTTTCTTCCATTGCTTAAGATACCCTGCCTCTGATAGTGAAGGCATTTCAGCCCAAACTACAAGTTTAAAGCTCCCCCTGCAGAGTCCACTGCCCATCCCCCGGCGTGTCTTTGTTCTCACTGAGCTCTTTCGACTGCCGGAACGCTGCTGAAACTTGACCTCCATCACTGGATTCCCACGAACAGGACCTCGTTGACTACACGGTTTGACTCGGCGGCTGTGGTGCTGCTCTGCTTTTCAGCCACGTCAAGTCTTATGCTGCGGAATTCAAATTGGTTTCCAATCTCCTGGACTTCTCTGGACATCTACATTACATTTCTGCTTTGAACTACACCTGGATTACTCTACGTTTCTGCACTGGATTGCAATGTAAGACTTACCTGTTATGTCTCTATCTCTGCTGCTAAAAGATTTTAACTTTTAAACTGCGGCTGTCTCTGCTGACCTGGTTCTACTGGTTTTTCAGCTCTGCTGGCTTGTAGCTAGCAGCTGCTGCTCCACTTGCTGTCCGGTGACTCGTTCTACTGGTTTTCAGCTTTGCTGTTCACTGGCTTGTGGTTTTACTTTTTCTCCACCGCTTTGATCTACGGTGACCTCCAACGTGCGTCAATTTAGCCATCATCTTTCTGCACCGCTACCGGCTCTCATTCCTACGGCAACAACCTTCATCCTCGAACTCTCTACCCTTCAAATAGCTTCTGGACTTCACTCACCTATTTGGACAGTGGTTTGTCGATGCTCCGTGCCGGCCCCATCCTGCTTACGTTAGCTTTGTCCCTCCATGGGACCTCTGACTTTGACCCTGGTCTCCCTACTATTGTCTCCAACCTATTCCCTGTTACCAAGAAATATGAATTCTATTAATTATTATATTTAAACAGGCCTATGTAACCTTAGCTTTTCCCCGTGTCCATTCGCGTGCGCACTTTGGCTGCCGCTCTGGACCCGAGTCATTCAATACTTTTCTACTTTTCCCCCCCTCTTTTCCTTTTCTCTCTCTCCCCCTCCCTGACCACTCTCCTGTCGTCATGCCTCCTTTCATCTCTCCTCTCTCGGATACTCTGCCCTCCCAAATCCCTACCCCAATCCTTCATTACTCTACGACCTTCCTACTCTCCTGCCACCGTCCCAGGCTTGACTCCCTTTTAGATAAGCCTGCAGCTTCCATCTGTGCCTTTCTTGGCATCCTACGAAGGGCCCATTGAGGCACTCGTCACTGCTGCCTTACAAGCAACAACCCCAACTGTTCCATCCTACTCTCTCGATGACCTTCCTGCCCAGCGCGCCCACTGGGGGCAAATCTTGCCAGTCTCCCTCCCCCCCAGCGCTGACCCTGTGGATGCTGGCAGTGGGTCAGCCATCACCTACCCTCTCCGCACCTCCCTCCAGAATGTCCGTTCACTTGCGAACAAGGCCCTTGCCATCCATGAGCTTATCGTGGATGATTGCAACGACATCATGGCCCTGACGGAAACCTGGTTGAGGGGCGATGACACCTTATCCTTAAATGAAGCCTCCCCACCTGGCTATACCTTCCACCACTTGCCCCGCTCAGACCGCCATCTCTTGTGGCCTCACTACTCTCATTGTGTCAATCGCAGATAAGGCCATCTCTGACTACTTCCTCTTATCGCTCTCCACCCACATCCACCCCCCCCCCCCCCCCCCCACCAACCTTACTTCCTTCTGTGTCCGCCCCTGGAAAAAAAACTCTCCCATCTCTCTTGCAACTGCACTTATCACAGAATCACAGAAACCCCACAGTGCAGATAGAGGCCATTTCGGCCCATCGAGCCTGCACCGACACATATCCCACCCGATCCCCGTAACCCCTACACCAACACATATCCCACCCTATCCCCGTAACCCCACGTATTTAATCCCCCTAACACTAAGGGTCAATTTATCATAGCCAATCAACCTAACCCGCACATCTTTGGACTATGGGAGGAAACCGGAGCACCCGGAGGAAACCCACGCAAACACGGGGAGAATGTGCAAACTCCACACAGACAGTCGCCCGAGGCCGGATTCGAACCCGGGTCCCTGGCGCTGTGAGGCAACAGTGCTAACCACTATGCCACCGTGCTGATGAAATCCCAACTGTCCAGCCTTTGGCCCTCCAGGCACCGTGATATTTCTGCAGCTACCGATCTGCTCAACCACACCATCACCTTTGATGCCCTTTCTCACCCTGACTGCTCCCCCGGTACGGCCCTCATCTTCCTTGCCATAAGTCCAAGGTACGCAGACTTGAACGGATATGGCGGACAACTGGTTTAGCCATTCACTGCCAGATCTCGCTGGACCATAAAGCATTATCGGGTCCTGCTCTCGTCTGCCAAAATTGCTCACTCTTCCAGAATCATTCTGGAATGCAAAGATAAACCCAGCTCCTATTCTCTACTAATAACCGTCTTCTTAAACCCCTCTCCCCTGTCTCCTCCACCCTCACCTCCGACAACAAGTGTGAGGAGCTCATGGACTTCTTTATCTCTAAGATTCAGACCATCTGTTCTGTTGCCTCTGCCACTTCCCTTCCTTCCCCTAGCCCACTGGGCCAAACTTCCTCTAAGGTTTCCCCCTACCCTAGCCCTGAACTCACATCTTTCTTCAGTTTCTCTCCGATCTCCCCTCATGACCTCTCTGCGCTCATCTTGCCTGAGACCCACCTCCTGCTCCCTTGACCCTATTCCCACCAAACTGCTGACCGCCCAACTTCCTTTTCTGGCTCCCATGTTAGCTGACATTGTTAATGGCTCTCTCTCCTCAGGTACTGTCCCCCACTCCCTCAAATCTGCCGTCATCACCCCTCTTCTCAAAAAAAACAAAAAAAACCCTTGACCCCTCCATCCTTGCAAACTAGTGCCCCATCTCCAACCTCCCTTTCCTCTCAAATCCTTGAACGTGTTGTTGCCTCCCAAATCCATGCCCATCTTTCCCGTGATTCCATGTTTGAATCCCTCCAATCAGGTTTCTGCCCTTGCCACAGTACTGAAACGGCTCATCAAATTCACAACTGACATCCTTTGTGACTGTGACGAAGGTAAATTATCCCTCCTCATCCTTCTTGACTTGTCTGCAGTCTTTGACACGGTTGACCACTCCATCCTTCTCCAACGCCTCTCTGCCGTCATCCAGCTGGGTGGGACTGCACTCGCCTTGTTCCATTCTTATCTATCTAATCGTAGCCAGAGAATCACCTGCAACGGCTTCTCTTCCTGCTCCCGCATCGTTACCTCTAGTGTCCCCCAAGGAATCTACCCTTGGCCCTCTCCTATTTCTCATGTTGTCCCTTGGCGGCATCATCCGAAAACACAGCGCCAGTTTCTACATGTACGCTGATGACTCCCAGCTCTACCTCACTACCACTTCTCTCAACCCCTCCACGGTCTCTAAATTGTCCGACATCCAGTCCTGGATGAGCAGAATTTTTCTCCAATTAAATATTGGGAATACTGAAGCCATTGTTTTTGTCCCCTGCCACAAACTCCGTTCCCTAGCCACTGACTCCATCCCTCTCCCTAACATCTGTCTGAGGCTGAACCGCACTGTTCAAAACCTTTGGTATCATATTTGACCCTGAAATTAGCTTCCGAACACACATCCGCAGCATAACTAAGACTGCCTATTTCCACCTCCATAACATCGCCCGTCTCCACCATTGCCTCAGCTCATCCCCTACTCAAACTCTCATCCATGCCTTTGTTACCTCTAGACATGACTGTTCCAACGCACTCCTGGCGGCTGGCCTCACACATTCTACCCTGAGGTCATCCAAAACTCGGCTGATCGTTTCCTAACTCGCACCAAGACCCGTTCACCGTTCACCCATCACCCCTGTGCTCGATGACCTACATTGGCTCCTGGTTAAACAACGACTCAACTTCAAAATTCTGATCCTTGTTTTCAAATCCCTCCACGGCCTCGCCCCTCCCTATCTTCAGCCCCACAACCCCCCCGAGATATCTGCGCTCCTCTAATTCTGGCCTCTTGAGCATCCCTGATTATAATCGCTCAACCATTGGTGGCCGTGCCTTCTGTTGCCTAGGCCCTAAGTGCGCAAATTCCCTGCCTAAACCTGTCCGCCTCACTACCTCTCTTTCCTCCTTTTAAGATGCTTTGACCAAGCTTTTGATCACCTGCCCTAATTTCTCCTTATTTGGCTCGGTGTCAAATTTTCTGTCTTTATAATACTCTTATGAAGCGCCTTGGGATGTTTTACTATGTTAAAGGCGCTATATAAATACAAGTTGTTGTGGTGTGCTGCATTGTCAGAGGTTCTGTCTTTTAGATGAGGTTAAACTGACGCCTGTTCAAGTGGACATAAAACATTCCATTGCACTACTTGAAGAAAATTGAAGTTCTCCCCGTGTCTTGGCCAACATTTATCCCTCAACCAGCAACACCAGAACAGATTAACTGGTCAGTTATTTCAGTGGGGCCTTGCAGTGCACAAATTGGCTACTGTGTATGCCTACATAATAACACTAACTATACGTCAAAAAATAATTCATCGGTTGTGAAGCTCTTTGGGACACGATGAGGACATGAAACGTGCTGTACAAATAGACGATCTATCTTTCTTTTGACTTGCAAGCCAAACATTCCTGGCACCTGTGTCCCATTAAGTTCTATTATTGCATCTGTGGGAAGTACGCTCTAGAAGTCTTGTTTTTTGGAGGGGAGGGCAGAAGAGGTTACCTAATAGAGGGAAACATCATTCTTAACCATGGTATTGTTTACTAATATGTTTTAACATTGAAAGATTACAGGAAGACTATTTATTATATGGTTTTAAGATAGATTGGGGGATTCTCTGCAAATTAAGTGCTGTGTTGGGACTCCACACATAATAAAACTACAAATTATGAACAGATCAATGCATAGCACACAAAAGGCCAGGGCTTAAGTCATTAAAGTTATGGATGGTTCATGTTAACCAATATTTGTAAGTTGATTTGAAAAATACTGGGTTTCTTTAAATAGTGAGAACATTGTCCCTATCCTGGCTTTGTCCTAGAGACTTCATAACTACCACACGGGGCCTCAATTTTTAAAAATAAATTTTTAATCCGACAGACTATCTGTCTTTATATTGTCATTTAAAAGATCTTGTTAATTTTTTTTCAGGCTATGGTGTTTGCTCCTATCGACTTAATCAAGATAAGGCAGCAGAATCAGACACATCCTTATCCGTCATACCAAGGTCCTCTCTCTTGTGACCTGTTATCAAAGCCCAAATACAGAGGCCCAATCCACTGCCTAATAACAGTACTAAAAGAGGAAGGGATTCGGGGATTGTACAGAGGTATTACTGCACTGTGGTTAAGAGATATCCCATGTTTTGGATTATATTTTGTGGCATACTCTGTTTTCACTGAATGGTTAACTCCACAAGGACAACATAAACCAGGTATTTACAAATTTTGAACCATTTTAAATGTCTGTTTAACAGATGTTTATACTGACTGGCTTAACTCTAATTTTAAGATTGTGTCCCCTTGTTCTGGATTTCCCCACCAGAAGAAATAGTTTCTCTGTATTTACTCTATCAAATTATTTTTATTATTTTAACCACCCTGCGCCTTGACTGTACATTTATTTAAAAAAAAAAAAAAAAAAAATTAATTCTTTGGATATGGGTGTCGCTAGCAAAGCCTGCATTTATTTTCATCCCTATATAACGGCACTCGCAGGTAATTGGGAACAGACACAATGGGGGGAATTTTAACCTCAAAGGTGGATTTGGGACAGGCGGGAAGTAAAAATGTAAAAAATCTCAAACCAGAACTTCACCCACCTACATCTGGTTTTAAGGGAGGCGGGCTGGGTGACCAACCCGCTCCCAGGAAGTAGGACACTTATTTAAATATTTTAATGAGGCTGCGTGCCTCAGATTATTTTCTCTGTTCCAGCTTTGCCGCTGGCCGACCAGGTTTCCTGGGCCTCTGGAAACCCGGCAGCTAAAGGGAGGTGAGGACTGGTGCCTGGAAGAGGTAAAGTGCTTTTCCAGCACTGCTTGTGGGCCAAGAGGAGCAGGAGTGCTTCACCTCCCCCCCCCCCCCCCCACCCCTCCCGGGACCACCAGGCAAACCTCCCCCGCAATCCAGTGCCCTCCCGATGTCCTCCACGGCCAGCGATCTCTTCCCAGCATGTCCTCCACGGGATCCCCGTGATCTTCTCCCTTCCTCCCCCCATCTCTCTGGCCCCTTCACCGATCTCTCCCTCCCTCCTCTCTGCTCCCCGGCTGTGGCCTGGTGCCGAAGGCCCAACTGCCTGACAGCCAGCCTCTCAATCGGGCTGACGGCGGCCGGGAAACGGAGTCAAATAATGGTTATCGGGTGACCTGAGGGAAAACAATTCTTCCAGGTTTCCTGACCGCAAAACTGCCTTCCCAGTTAATATCAGGGCCAATAGGTTCACTATTGCATGACTGGGAACATATATTATCTTTACTAATATGTTGATATGCCACTGCCAGTGAGGTTAAAAAAAACACCTGTGTTGGCATCAAATTTTGAAAATAATCCACATCTAAATATGTGTTATCATAGAAATTTATGGCACAGAAGGAGACCATGCAGTTATATTTCAAATATCTGACCACCACTTTAGAGAAAATAGATTTCTAAATTGTTGAGCAAGAAGCTTACATTCCTTCTCCCTTTTGCTTTGTACTGTTGCCAATGCCTATTGCTAGCAATTCAGCGCTTCAAATTGGAAGTGTAATAATATTTTGAATGTGACTTGTGGGATGACAATTGGTTAAAATTAACCTCCAAAATAAACATTAATTTTAAAAAGTGGAAATAATGGGATATATCATTGTCATGGCTCAGTGGGTACGGTAGCATAGTGGTTACGTTACTGGACTAGTAATCCAGAGGCCTGGACTAATAATCCGGAGAGTTGAGTTTAAATCCCACCATGGAGGAATTTAAATTCAGTTAATTAAATAAATCTGGAGTAAAAAGCTAGTATCTGTAATGTTGACCATGAAACTACCAGATTGTTGTAAAAATGCATCTGGCTCACTAATGTCCTTTTAGGGAAGGAAATCTACTGTCCTTGCCTGGTCTGGCCTATATGTGACTCCAGACCAACAACAATATGGTTGAGTCTTAACTGCCCTCAAATGGCCTAGCAAGCCACTCTGTTACATCAAAAAAAACTGCTACGATGGACTGCAGCGGTTCAAGAAGGTGGCTCACCACCATTTTCTCAAGGGCAATAAATGCTGGCCTTGCCAGCGTTGCCCACATCCCGTGAATGAATAAAAGTTTCAGCTTGGCACATTTGGTAGCACTTTTGCCTGTGAGTCAGAAGACTTGAATGTATATGGTAGACATATATAAAGGACACTGACTTGAGCTGTCCCAGCACCAGACCTGGTTGGACCATATCGAGTGCTATCGGGGCTCCTTTTCCTTTTCCAAAACTGCCTATTACTCCAGGATCACCTTGGAGAGCAAATATAACCCCCGGCTTCTTTTCTCCAGTACCAACCATCTCCTTTAAAACCCTCTCCCTGCCCCATCTACCCTCCCCTTCACCAACACCTTCGAGGAGCTTGTGGATTTCTTTGTCACGAACATTGAGACTGTCCTTTCAACTGCCTCTGCTGCTTCCTTTGTTCCCTCCTCTCCTCTCTAGTTCCTCTCCTATATCCCCTCACGACCTCTCTGAGGTTATCTTATCCACGAGATCCACCTCCTGCTCTCTTGACCCCATTCCCAATAAGGAACTGACCACCGAACTTCCCTCGTGTGATAGCAAAATACTGCAGATGCTGGAAATCCGAAATAACAACAGAAAATGCTGGAAAAACTCAGCAGGCCAGGCAACATCCGTGGAGAGAAAAAAGTCAACATTTCGGGTGAAAACCCCTTTGTCAAGACTAAAGAAGCACAGGAAATGAAATGGATTAAGAGGCCAGGCGGGGAGAGAACAAAAGAGAAGAGACATTAAGAGGTATTCAAATCGAGACGAGATGGTGATGGGACTAGTGGAGACAAAAGATGGCTCTAGATTAGGTGTGAAATGCGCTGGCAGAATGGGAGACAGCTGCTATGTGGGGGAGAGAGGAAAAAAAAAAGAAAGGGGAGGGGGTGGGGTGGGGGGGAGGCCAAAACAAAGGTGTGGATAAAAAATATAAGTAAAAATGTAATAGGGGCCGAGGTTATGATCTGAAATTGTTGAACTCGATATTGGCCCAGAAATTCCAGAACGGGGCTTGCAGTGCGTGCAAGCCCCGTATTTGCACTTACCCCGCGCTCGTGCCGATCAGCTTCTGGGACGCCTGAACTTGCAGAAATAGAAAGCACATTCCCGGGCAGCGTATGACGTCACGCCGCCCAGGAGTGCAGCCAGCGCAAAGCCAGGAGCGTGCAGTGTAAGTGAGACACGCCCCTTGAGGTCTCAGTTTCACTGGACATGCCCCCAATGTTTCTGTCAAGCTACTAAGGATTTTTACATGCAAAGCAGCAGTTTAAATAGGTTTTTGGAAGTTTTTTGAAGATTTTGGTAACTTTTATAAACTTTTTAAAATGTTTACATTATTTTGAGTAATCTGAAGTTTTAAAGAGAATTAAAGCAATTTAAAGACTTTTAAAAGCCCTAAAAGAATTTTTTAAATTCCATTTATTTATTTAGCAATGTCGTCGTCATACGTGTCTTCACACTGTTCCCTTTGGGGAACTGTATGAAGTGGTGGAAGGATTTATGGCCATGATTAACGCTCATTCCGTGACCGTAACCATCTTTGAACCAGCCATTAGGGCGGTTAGTCCTATGGCGGGAGGGTTTTACGGGCTCCCACAAGCTATACAAGGAGGGGGGGCCACCCACACCCACGGACGCAAATATCCCACTGGATGTCAACCCAGAATTTAGAGCCGGAGCTCCGACTCCACTTGCCGGGACTGTCTGGAGCGGGGTTTGAAACCCTACCCTGATCTGGCCCAGCGCGGGGATCCTACCGCTATGACAGAGGCCCAATCCAATTAGCAACGTGAAATGGCAGCATAGGGCTCCAGTCACGGGGAGGGAAAAGGCGCAGGAAACGTATGGATGTCACCTTTTGTGCGGAGTGGGCCTTTTGCGTAGCAGTAAGCATCCCCGCCGCTGGGCCAGAAGGAGTAGGGTTTTGAACCCCACTCCAGACAGTCCCGGCAAGTGGAGTCGGAGCTCCAACTTTAAATTCTGGGTGGACATCCAGCGGGATGCTTGCGTCCGTGGGTGTTGGTGGCCCCCCCCCCCTCCCCTCAGATGGGTTGTGGGAGCCCGTAAAACCCGCCCGCCATAGGACTAACCACCCTAATGGCTGGTTCAAAGATGGTTACGGTCACGGAATGAGCGTTAATCACGGCCATAAATCCTTCCACCACTTCATACAGTTCCCCAAAGGGAACAGTGTGAGGATACGTACGATGATGACCTCTTGCGCAATGCACCTCCTTGGACCCTCAGTCGCAGATGCGAGGGGGCAAGTTGTGCAATTGTTAAATTTTTTATTTTATTGACATGTAAAATGTTGGCCCAGTAATTCCCTTCCAAATGCGCGAGTACGGTCGGGGTACTTACGCATCTGGCCGGATGAAATGCCGGTTTTCAGCATGCACAGTGCATGTGGGGAAAACCGGCATTTCCTGTCCTCTGAACGAAGGGGTTCAGAGGCAGAACGCGTGCGACTGCACAGGCAGCGCGTGCGCAGTATAATTCGCCGCTTTCAGTGAGGTCCAGTCATTACAACTTGCACATGAAAAAAGCATGGGTACAGTTGCTCCAGAGGCTGCGGAGGAAGATATTTCTTATCGTGGAGCTTCTGAAAGTATGTATGTCTGTATATATTCCTTTGCGTGTTATGTATATATTCCTTTACTTATGTGTATGAATGTATTATTTAATTATGACTTTCAGAGAAAGTAACTTATTGGAAAATCATAATTAAAAACATACATTCATACACATTAGTAAAGGAATATAAAACATACATACATATACGTAAAGGAATATATGTGGACATACATACATAACTCATTCTCACATTCCATTCACACAGCCACAATTGCTCCTTCTACCTACCGTTCTGAAAACCCGTTTATAAAAAAAAAAAAAAAATTAAAGTTTAAAACTTAGTTAAAATTTCTTAAAATAACTTCCCTCCCTTTCCCAAACCTAAATATTGCATTTCATAAGCTCCTCCATAAAATATATCTCCTTCCCCAGCCAATGAACAACTTTACACTTGCTTTTTTCAAGTGCAAGTTCTAGGGACTTACCCTCACTGAATCCATCAGTGAAATCTACAAAGTTCACTGCGCAAGCGCTGCCTGTGCAGTCGCACGCGCTGTGAATAGACCTCTGGTCTGGAAATGCCGGCGTTCCCCGCATGCGCTGTTCCTGCTGAACGCTGGCATTTCCAACGGCCAGATGCGTGAGTAACCCGACCGTACTCACGCTTCTGGCCTGGAATTTCTGGCCCATTGAGTCCGGAAGGCTGTGAAGTGCGGAACACCTCCGTTCAGTCCGTAAGGGGGACCCCGACCTTCTGGTCGCCTGTCATTTTAATTCACCGCCCCATTCCCACTCGGACCTCGCCGTCCTCGGCCTCTTGCATTGTTCCACGGAAGCTCACCGTAAACTTGAGGAACAGCACCTCATCTTCCGATTAGGCACTTTACAGCCTTCCGGACTCCATATCGAGTTCAACAGTTTCAGATCATAACCTCAGCCCCTATTACATTTTTACTTATTTTTTATCCACAGCTTTGTTTTGTGCCCTCCCCCCCCCCCCCCTTTTTTTCTCTCCCACATGGCAGCTGTCTCCCATTCTGCCAGCGCATTTCACACCTAATCTAGAGCCGTCTTTTGTCTCCACTAGTCCGATCACCATCTCGTCTCGTTTTGAATACCTCTTAATGTCTCTTCACTTCTCTCTTGTTCTCTCCCAGCCTGGCCTCTTAATCCATTTCATTTCCTGTGCTTCCTTAGTCTTGGCAAAGGGGTTTTCACCCGAAACGTTGACTCTATTTTCTCTCCACGGATGTTGCCTGGCCTGCTGAGTTTTTCCAGCATTTTCTGTTGTTATTTCACCCAACTTCCCTTCCTGACCCCCCCCCTACTAGCTGATACTGTAAATGTTCACTCTCCTTTCTCGCATACCATCTCCGTTTCAAAACAGCTGTCACCTACCCTCTCCTCAAAAACCCACCCCTGACCCCTCTGTCCTTGCAAACTACCACCTCCATCTCCAACCTCTCATTCATTCCTTTCCAAAATCCTTGAACGTGTCATCGCATCCCAAATTCGTGCCCATCTTTCCTGCAACTCCATGTCTGAATCTCTTCACTCAGGTTTGCTGGTACAGAATGAAACGGCACTAATCGAAGTCCTAAATTACATCCTCAGTGACTGTGACACTGCATTTTCCCTTCTCGTCTTCCTCAACCTCGCCTTTGATGTAGTCGACCACACTGTCCTCCTCCAATGCGCCTCCCTGTTGTCCAGCTCAGTGAGACTGTCCTTGCTTGGTTCCATCTTTACCTATCCAATCATAGCCAGTGTATCTTCAGCAATTGATTTTCTTCCGTCCCATGCACCATTATCTATGAAGTTCCCAAAGATATACCCATGGCTTCTTCCTCTTCCTCCACAACAGGCTGCCCCTTGGTGAAATCATCTGAAAACATTTGGTCAGCTTCCACATGCATGCTGAAGATGCCCAGATCTACCTATCCAGCACCTCTCTCAACCACTCCACTGCCTCTGTGTTGTCAGAGCTTTCATCCGACATCCAGTCTTGAATAAACCACAATTTCCTCCAGTAAAACATTAGGAAGACCGAAGCTATCATCTTTGGTCCACGTCGCAAACTCTATCCTTGTCACTGAATTCGTCCCTCCTTGATCATTGTCTCAGGTCTGATTCAACCCCAAGCTGAGCTTCCGCCTCATACTCTCCATCATAAAGACTGCCTACTTCCACCATCGTAATATCACCCGCCTCTGCCCCACCGCAACCCATCTGCCACTGAAACTCTCATCCATGCATTTGTCACCTCCAGACTTGACTACGCTAATGCTGTCCTGGCCAGCCTCCCATCCTCCACGCTCTAAGCTTCAGCTCACAAAACTCTGCTGCCCGTACCCTATCCCATGCCAAATCACACTCGCCCATCACTCCTGTCCTTGCTGATCTGCATTGGCTTCTGGTCACCCAGTTCCTGCAATTTTAAAATCCTCATCCTTGTGTTTAATATCCCTTCATGACTTTTTAAAATCTCTGTAACCAATACCAGCCCTACCATTTCCCCCCCCCCCCAACCCCTTTTTAAAAAAAAAACAAAAACAAAAAAAACATTTTTCATCCAACTCTGGCCTCCTTTGTATCCCCTTTCCCACCACCCCACCATTAGTGGCCATGCCTTAAGCCATTCAGACTCTCCTTAAAACTCTGACCAACCCTCCTAATTTCTCCATCTTTAGCTCTGCATCTGATTACACTTCTGTGAAGTGCCTTGGGACTTTCTATGCTAAAAGCTCTATACAATTGTAAGTTGTTGTGGTCTTTTAGAATGTTTACAAACAGGCTTGCATTAAGTGGGGTAATAAAAATATGGAGAAATAGTTTTACATGTTGAACATATTTTGAATTAATAAAAGCTTTTCTTTCCTCATCAGATTGGTCATCCATGTTGTTGGCTGGTGGATGCTCTGGGATGACTTACTGGGCATTGGCAACTCCAATGGATGTCATGAAATCCCGAATGCAGATGGATGGCATGGGACAGCAGAGATATAGTGGTGTACTGAATTGTATTAGTGAAAGTTTCAGACAGGAGGGGATGAGAGTTTTCTTCAAGGGCTTGAGCTTGAACTGTGTTCGTGCATTTCCTGTTAATGGACTGACATTTGTAATTTATGAAACTGTGCTGGCATTGCTCATAAAAATAAACTTGAAGGATTAGTGCAGCGCAAGAACCTCTGAAGGCAAAACTTACATATGTGGCTTCATGGACTTGAATGAAAATATTTAAATGGGTAAGTGGCTGAATGTGGAATATCTAGTAGTTAATAATCTCTGAATCTCAGTTGCAACTTTGTGAATTTCGTTTTCTGAAACCAGTTCATGAATTTTGGGACCTTTATCTTTTTTATACATAACTTTCATTTGTATAAAAGGTACTGACATTGTCAAAGCCTTTAAGGGCAATGTATCCATATAAATGTTCATTCTATATATAGAATAATGGATACCTTGTTATATGGCTATTGTTTAAGGACACGACTGCTGCTTTCTGCGCAGCTTCCGGTCGTTGGCAGAAGTCACTCTGATTGTGGACACAGTATCCTAAAACTACAAAAGTGATGACTGAACCCCTTGTTATCTGTTTTCTTTTATTTTTGGTTTAATTTGTGAATTCTTGCTGCTGAAAGCTGATGGTGCATATTATTTCCTTGATCTGTGTGAATATTCACAAGTGTTTCAATGTTTAGTCATAAGGGTACGGTAGCATAGTGGTTATGTTACTGGAATAGTAATCCAGAGGCCTGGACTAACGATCCAGAGGCATGAGTTCAAATCCCACCACGGCAGCTGTGGAATTTAAATTAGGTTATTTAAATAAATCTGGAATTAAAAAGCCAGGGTCAGATGGTGACCATGAAACTATCGGATTGTTGTAAAAACCCATCTGGTTCACTCATGTCCTTTAGGGAAGGAAATCCGCCGTCCTTACCCGGTCCAGCCTATGTGACTCCTGACCCACAGTAATGTGGTTGACTCTTAACTGCCCTCCTGAAATAGCCTAACAAGCCACTCAGTTGTACCAAACCGCTCACCCCAACTGCCTGATAACATATATAGCACTATTTGAAGAAGAGCGGGGAGTTTTTTGGAGGATGTAACTGGTAGAATAGATAAGGGAGAACCAGTGGATGTGGTGTATTTGGACTTTCAGAAGGCTTTCGATAAGGTCCCGCATAAGAGATTAGCATGCAAAGTTAAAGCACATGGGATTGGGGGTAAGGTACTGTCTTGGATAGAGAACTGGTTGGCAGACAGGAAGCAAAGGGTTGGAATAAACGGGTCTTTTTCCGAGTGGCAGGCAGTGACTAGTGGGGTACCGCAGGGATCGGTGCTAGGACCCCAGCTATTCGCAATATATATAAATGATCTAGATGAGGGAACTAGATGTAATATCTCTCCAAATTTGCAGACGACACAAAGCTGGAGGGGGGGGGGGGGAATGATTTGGACAGGTTGGGTGATTGGGCAGATGCAATATAACGTGGATAAATGTGAGGTTATCCACTTCGGTGGCAAAAACGGGAAGACAGATTATTATCTGAATGGCAATAGATTGGGAAAAGGGGAAGTGCAACGAGACCTGGGTGTCCTTGTGCACCAGTCGCTAAAGGTAAGCATGCAGGTGTTTCCTTAGGCGGTTAAGAAGGCAAATACTATATTGGCCTTCATAGCGAGAGGGTTCGAGTACAGGAGCAAGGATGTCTTGCTGCAGTTGTACAGGGCCTTGGTGAGACCACACCTTGAGTATTGTGTGCAGTTTTGGTCGCCATATCTGAGGAAGGATGTTCTTGCCATGGAGAGAGTGCAGCGAAGATTCACCAGACTGATGCCTGGGATGGCAAGAATGACGTATGAAGAGAGATTGGGTTGCTTAGGCTTATATTCGCTAGAGTTTAGAAGAATGAGAGGGGATCCCATTGAAACTTATAAAATTCTAACAGGACTAGACAGATTGATGCAGGAAGGCTGTTCCCGATGGTGGGGGAGTCCAGAACCAGGGGTCACCGTCTAAGGATAAGGGGTAGGCCATTTAGGACTGAGATGAGGAATTTCTTCACCCAGAGAGTAGTGAACCTGTGGAATTCTCTACCACAGAAGGCAGTTGAGGCCAATTCATTAAATATATTCAAGAAGGAGATATATTTCTTGAGGCTAAAGGGATCAAGGGATATGGGGAGAAAGCAGGGACAGGGTACTGAATTTGGATGATCAGCCATGATCTCATTAAATAGCAGAACAGGCTCGAGGGGCCGAATGGCCTACTCCTGCTCCTATCTTCTATGTTTGAGTTTTCCTATTGTCCTCCAATATTCATCCTTTAGCCAACATAACAAATAAATTGGTCCTTTTATTTCAATTGCAGTTTGTTGAATCGTACTGTGTACAAATTGGCTGCTATATTTGTTTGCAAAACAACAGTGACTACACTTTAAAAGTAATTAATTGCCAGTGAAGTGCATTTTTACATCCCTGAGGATGTAAAAAGCACTATTATAAATGTTTGTTACTGGCTTGTAAAGTCAAGGATGCGTCTACAGAAGCTAAACTAAAGAGTAAAACTGTAATTTGGATTTTTTGTTAGTTTTCTACAATGTAAATTTATAATATATTTTGTGCTGTTTTTCAATGACTATGTTGGTTTCATAATTTGAAATGACATTTCTGAAAAGGAGCTCATTTTTTGCATACTTATATAAATAACATTTTTGTGTTGATTCAAAACATTGTTTGGCATCAGATTATGAATAAAAATAGCCTTATCAGGTACAGTATTTTCTCCATTATGCTTTTATTCTGTACTTCATGTTATTTGTGCAATGTTTCACAAAAATACAATTTTAATATGGTTAATGAAAATGTTATCAAGAATCAAACAGGCAGTGCAAAAAGTGTATGCATATAAAGTATATAAATTCATAGAATCATAGAATGGTTACAGCACAGAAGGAGACCATTCGGCCCATCGAGCCCGTGCCGGCTCTGCAAGAGCACTTCAGCTAGTCTCACTCCCCTGCCCTTTCCCCGTAGCCCTGCAATTTTTTTTCCTTCAGGTACTTATCCAATTTCCTTTTGAAAGCCACGATTGAGACTACCTCCACCACCCTTTCAGGCGGTGCATTCCAGATCCTAACCCCTCGCTGCATAAAAAAGTTTTTCCACATATCGCCTTTGTTTCTTTTGACAATCACTGTAAATCTGTGTCCTCTGATTCTCGGCCCTTCTGCCAATGGGAACAGTTTCTCTCTATCTACTCTGCCTAGACCCCTCATGATTTTGAATACCTCAATCAAATCTCCTCTCAACCTTCTCTGCTCTAAGGAGAACAATCCCAGCTTCTTCAGTCTATCCACGTAACTGAAGTCCCTCATCACTGGAACCATTCTCGTAAATCTTTTCTGCACCCTCTCTCTAAGGCCTTCACATCCTTCCTAAAGTGCGGTGCCCAGAATTGGACACAATACTCCAGTTGAGGCCAAACCAGTATTTTATAAAAGTTGTTCATAACTTCCTTGCTTTTGTACTCTATGCCTCTATTTATGAAGCCCAGGATCCTGTATGCTTTTTTAACTGCCTTCCCAACCTGTCCTGCCACCTTCATCGATTTGTGCTCATATACCCCCAGGTCTCTCTCTTCCTGCACCCCCTTTAGGATTATACCCTTTAATTTTTATTGCCTCTCCTCGTTCTTCCTACCAAAATGTATCACTTCGCACTTTTCTGCGTTAAATTTCATCTGCCACGTGTCCGCCCATTTCACCAGCCTGTCTGTTTTCTTAAAGTCTATCACTATCCTCCTCGCTGTCTTGTGTCATCAAATTAAGGCAAAAAAATATGCTTCATGTTATTCAGAAAATGATTCTGTAAATTGAACAAACTGAACTGAAATGAAAACCTAACAGTTTCACCATACAATAGGAATTGTAGACTGTACCTTCCACACATTGTGCCCTATAGTATAGTCTAGCAACCTCCCAAGAAGAAATTTCTTCCTGACAAATCAAGGGAACTTAATGAATGCCAGAACATCCATATAACTTTACAGCCTTAACCAGCTGCATTCAATAGCGACACGGGGACCATTATGTTCCGTACAGTATTTGAATGTCTTAATTCTTACAACCTGCGATTTTTTTTTTCTTTTTTTTTTTTTCTTTTTCTTTTTTTTTCTTCCTCCAATGCAGACAACAACATAGCATTAATTGTTTTGATAGGAATCTATACTGGGGGAGAATCTTGCCTCAGGGGATATATTTTTCTCCCCTACCTTTGGTGAAAAATAGACATGCATATAAAAATTAATGAATGGAAGAGATTATAGTCCTAAATATCTTAAATCTGAGATTTGTTCAATTTTGTATTCTGGGTGTAATTTTTAAGGACATTTCCTGCAAAATGATTTAAAAGAGTAAAGCAATTTAAAGCAAGAATATTTTAAACATTGATGCCAGTTCTGCATTTTTGTTGTAAAATATGGGGAGAACTAATGTATAACAGACGTGCTTACTCATTGTTTTTCTGTTTCTCCACAGATGCTGCCTGACTGAGTGTTTTAAGCATTTTCTGTCTTTATTTCAGATTTGCAGCATCCGCAGTATTTTGCTTTTGTATTTTTGCTTATTTATTAGTTGATTTCATGCTGTCTGGCATCCTAGCAGTGGCCAAGTTTATAGTTGAATCCTCCCATGGAAGCCTGCAACTACCACATGCTTTTGGGAAGTTGAAGTAAGGAGTTACAGATTAGCTGTACCTTTAGTACTAGACATAAAAGACATTGGCCCGGAACTTGCGGTCCTGATGAGAGTGAACTGGCAGCATTTGGCGTCATTTCTCCTTTGAAACTGACCGCAACTTCAGGATTTAGCGCATGCACAGCCTAATGCGTAAATCCTGAAGTTGCAGTCTATCATTCACTGCTCCGACACAGGCTGTGCTGTGGACACCGCCCCCAGCCCAGAGCCGGCAATCAGTGAAAACTTGATCTGATCTGATGAAAACTTCCCCTTTCCTGAACGAATATCGCTGTTAGAAACCCCATTAAAAAGTTAGACCCATTCAAATGAGGTGTAACTGGGTTTTTAACGGTGGTCTGAGTAATAACTACTGATAAATAACTCTTCTGGCCCTGAAAAACGAATTCTATATTGGTAGAATGTCAAATTTCTCCATTAATGTTAAAAATGATTAGATTTTAAAATTAATTAAAAAAATTTTAAAAGTTTGTTCATGATATTTCAGCTTCTACCTTAACCCAATGTCTATGACCCAATCTTTATTTTGCGTACTCAATTTTAAAAAAATGATTGATTATTTGTGCTTTTGATTTCCTGGTTCCCTGTCTGAGAATTCTGCATTGTGACTGGCTGCTTACACAGCTTGTTGACATCACAGCTGTTCGCACTATGGGATTCCCACTATACTACGTTCGGCTGTACATCGGAAAAGCCGAACTTCTCGCCACAGAGATCGCGAGATCTTTGTGGGAAGCTTACTTCGGGGCCAGCTGTGAACGCCTTTGCTTTGCCACTGACTGCAAATTACGGGCCATTATTTCCTTTAATCTATCTGCAATTGTCACTAGTGAACTGTTTCTCCCTCTTACAATTTTCAGCTTATCTGAGGGCATTGACTTCTTGCTGGGTTCCGTGGGTTCCAGTTGCTTTCCAATACTTCCCAACTGGTGCTCGTGTGATCCTCGACTGTCGGCAGGCAATTATATCATGAGAGACATCAAGCCGACATGCACACTTCCAGCAGCAATTCCTGAATAGTTATCGATTCAGATTAGATTTATTTGCCATATGTAACAAGTACAATGGAATGCTTGTTCCATGGCTTCCTGTGGCAGTGGGAGCACGATGTCCCTCAGCCGCTCCGTGTGGTGGCCTGCTTCTCCCGCTCTGGCCACCATGCCCGGCTCTCCACCCCCCCCACCACCCCCCCCCCCCCCCCCCCAAATCCGGACTGCGAGTTACCCGAAATGGAGCTGCCAGCCGACGTGCTGCAGCGTGTCGTGAGTCTGCTGCTGCTGCTGGTTGCGCTGCGCTCCTCCGCCCGACTCGCCGAACACATCGTCGGGATGTGAATGCTCCAATTCAGCCTCCTCTTCACCGGCTCCCCTCCTCCCAGTCGGAATTCCTTCCCGCCGAGGAGCTGCCGGCTGATGTGCTCCAGCGGGTCGGCTTGGCTGCTGCTGCTGCTCACCGTGCTGCGCTGCCTCTGCCCGACTCGCCGAGCACCTCGCTCCAGTTGCGGGAGCGAGCGGCGAGAGCTGGCCGCTCGAGTGCAGGAACCATTGCTGGGTTTTTTTTCTTGCCTCCAATCCAGGGGCACTGAGGAAAATTACAGTGCACCGACTGCCTCAACTAAAATCAGCTAAGTTAGTACAGACTGGGGATCAAAACTGGGACATTCCTGATCAGATCTGTATGGCTTAGCTACTCACTGGATCATGAAGTTTAAAGATAAAGGGGGGAAAATTCAGTTGTTTGCGCCTCCTGTTAGCGCCTTAAGAGGGCGGCGCAAAGCAACTAGCGTCCGGGCGCAGCGATGTTGCGCCGCTTGCGAAATTAACTAGACATTTTGCGGCAGCGCTAAACACTACCGCCACGATCTCCTGTGCCGGCAGATTGTGACGTCAGTCGAGTGCGCAATGCCCCGTTAGCGCCCCGGACCGGATATTGAGTGGCGCCCCCTGCCTGCCGCTAGTAACGACAGGTTGAGGGGAGCGTTATGCTGTCAGAAAGGGACTGGGGGAGTGCTATTTAAAGGCGACCGCGTCCTGCCTTTTTTTGTCAATTACATTTTTGCACCATGCATTCTGAGAGAGAGAGACTTCTGGAGAGATTCAACGCTGTCTGAAGGAGTTTTGAGTACTGAGCAGCACTTTGCAGGTTTATTTTGATTCGTCCTTCCTTGCTTCGCCAGCGCTCTGAGGTAGCGCCTTGCTCCTCAGCCTTTGCGCCTTAAGACAGGTGTGAAGCGCCTGATTTAGCGCTCCAATCACCTCCAGGGGCGATAAAAGCCAAGTTTGCTGTTGGAGGCGATAATTAGCGCCAGGCGCTAAACTTTGCACACGGCCGATAATGACGCCCCAAACGGGGCGATACTGAATTTTCCCCCCAAAATCACAAACACTGGACAAACAGGGGGCTATAGGGGGGGAGGAGCTAAACACGATCAAAATCACTAAGGAAGTGGTACTCGGTAAAATAATGGGAATCAAGGCGGATAAATCACCTGGACCTGATGGCTTACATCCTAGGGTCTTGAGGGAAGTGGCGGTAGGGATTGTGGATGCATTAGTAATTTTCCAAAACTCCCTGGACTCAGCAAAGGTCCCGGCAGACTGGAAAACTGCTAATGTAACACCCTTATTTAAAAAGGGCAGTAGACAGAAGGTTGGAAACTATAGACCGGTTAGCCTAACATCTGTGGTAGGTAAAATTTTGGAGTCCATTATTAAGGAGACAGTAACAGGACATTTGGATAATCATAATTTAATAGGACAAAGTCAACATGGTTTAATGAAGGGGAAGTCATGTTTGACAAATTTGCTGGAGTTCTTTGAGGAAGTAACATATAGGGTGGATAAAGGGGAACCAGTGGACGTAGTGTATTTAGACTTCCAAAAGGCATTTGACAAGGTGCCACACAAAAGATTATTGCTTAAGATAAAAAATCACGGGATTGGGGGTAATATTCTGGCATGGATAGAGGATTGGCTATCTAACAGAAGGCAGAGAGTTGGGATAAATGGTTCATTCTCAGACTGGCAATCAGTAACTATTGGTGTTCCGCAGGGGTCAGTGCTGGGTCCCCAACTCTTTACAATCTATATTAACGATTTGGAGGAGGGGACCGAGTGTAACATATCAAAGTTTGCAGATGATACTAAGATGGGAGGGAAAGTAGTGAGTGAGGAGGACATAAAAAACCTGTAAGGGGACATAGACAGGCTAAGTAAATGGGCAGAGATTTGGCAGATGGAATACAATACTGGAAAGTGTGAGGTTATGCACTTTGGCAGGAAAAATCGTAGAGCAAGTTATTATCTTAATGGCAAGAAACTGGAAAGTACTGAAGTACAAAGGGATCTGGGGGTCCTGGTGCACAAAACTCAAAAGGTTAGTATGCAGGTGCAGCAAGTGATTAAGAAGGCCAATGGAATGTTGGCTTTCATTGCTAGGGGGATACAATATAAAAATAGGGAGGTATTGCTTCAGTTGTACAAGGTATTGGTGAGACCGCACCTGGAATACTGCATACAGTTTTGGTGTCCATACTTAAGAAAAGACATACTTGCTCTCGAGTCAGTACAAAGAAGGTTCACTCGGTTAATCCCGGGGATGAGGGGATGGACATATGAGGAGAGGTTGAGTAGATTGGGACTCTACTCATTGGAGTTCAGAAGAATGAGAGGCGATCTTATTGAAACATAAGATTGTGAAGGGGTTGGATGCGGGGAGGATGTTCCCGATGATGGGTGAAACTAGAACTAGGGGGCATAGTCTTAGAATAAGGGGCTGCTCTTTCAAAACTGAGATGAGGAGGAACTACTTCACTCCGAGGGTGGTAGGTCCATGGAATATGCTGCCCCAAAAAGCTGTCGAAGCTACATCATTACATAAATTTAAAACAGAAATAGACAGTTTCCTAGAAGTAAAGGGAATTAAGGGTTACGGGGAGCGGGCAGGAATTTGGACATGAGTCTAGGTTCGGATCGGACATGGCGCTGTGGGTAGCGGAGCGGGCCCAGGGGCTGTGTAGCCTGATCCTGCTCCTATTTCGTGTGTCTAATTCTGTTCGATTCAGGAGATGGTTCTGTGATAGTAGATTGGCGGTTAGGATCAGATCAGCCATGATCTTATTAAATGGCTCGAGGGGCCGATTGGCCTACTCCTGCTCCTATTTCTTATGTTCTTATTTAGGCCAACTGAGTGTGGCTACTAAATTGCCCCATTATCCCAGGGACATCATTATGGGTGTCAAAGCTTTAGGCCTTTTTGATGCATGTTAAGCAGCTGTAGCCTCAGCCCTGACTGCAGCTTCCACTTCTATAGTGATGTCTGGATTCCTATTCGTGACTATGGGGGGAACAATTGGGTTGCTTTGCGCCCCCGGACGCGGCACCGCTAACGCCTCCCACGAAATTCAGCAGGTTAGCGGCGGTGGTAGCCGGTAGTGTCCCATGGCACTGCGCTGCCAGCAATGACGACATCGCCGTGTGCAGCGCCCTGGTCGCAAACTTCCCTTGCGCCCCCCTGAACCAGCGCCGGACGATATGTCTGACTGGTTCAGGGGGCGTTTTGGCAGCAGCCGTGGCGTAAATTTAAGGGCAGGTGCCAGGTGGCCATTTATCTTTAGGCCGACTGCCAGCACCTGCTCCTCTACCTCTGCATGCGGGGTTCCGGCTGCGCCCGCTCAGCCCAGTACTCCTCTTGAGTGCCGGGCTGTTTTCCTGGCACTCTGCTCCCCGGTGGTCCAGCAGGGTCCCGGTACGCACAGCGCTAGGCCCCTCCCCTTTTAATCGGGGAGGAGGCCTGCAATGATGAGGCGCCGTTGCACGTAGCACTGGTAGCGCCTGAAGGAGGGGGAGCGCTTTCCAGTAGCGCCCCACCTCCTGCTTGGGGTGCTACTACTGAATTTACGGCGCAGGTGCGCTAACTTTTCCGGCGACATTAGCGGCCCAAAGGGGCGCCACCAAATTTTTTCTCCTTTGTCTCAGTATAAGGTATACTCACCCTGGTCTCCTCTCAATGGGAAAGAGTTACCACTTGTGCTTGGGTCATAAATGATATATCCAAAAATTATGTTGATATGGTCCCAATATATTACAAGAAGTAGAAAGCTCACACTACTGGTGCAGTGGGATGCAAAACATATCCTCAATCTCAAACGTGAATACGTTCCAAAAGAGCATAAATGTTAAAAAAAAAAAAAAAAATTTTAAGCAATTCTACACACATTTATGATGACGGTGTGCTCTCGGGACTGGCTTACAGTCACAGACAGGATATTTACTACTAGCCATCATGGAGCGTTTTGCAGTGGTGAAGTTCAGGATGTTGTATCTCAGCTTTGCACTGTACTCCAATACCCATGTGTGATAGGTGCACAACTATAGCTGTTCACATATCTTCGCCTCAACATTGCTTTGCCTGTGATCACAGTCGAGTCAACCTGATTTTTTTTAAAAATATGGGCTTCCATTGCCTGGGCTTCTGAATTAAGAAAAAATGCAATTGTATTTCTCCTATTTATTGGAGAGAGGCTTAATACTGGAAATAGAAAGTTTTCATTCTGGAGCTGATTGTCTAGGGACTTGGAGTTCTTTTGTGGTGTTTGGACTGGACAACAGGGTTGAAGAAACATTTCATGTGACTTCTTGAGATGAACTTGCTGGCACCATGGTCCCAAATGATTTCCTTTGTACCTGGTATAGAAATTAGTTTCAACATACGTCTTATTTGAGCAGCAGCCAGCATGTCAGTGTGTGTTTTTCACCTTGTCTGACCATGGTCACTAATAGCCAATGTATAAAGCCTCGTGGTTTAGATTGGAACTAAGCCATGTAACTTTATACTCCTGGACAAGGCTGACCACCTTTGGACAGAGAATACTACAGTGGTCAAACTGAGGTAGAGAAATGAAATAAAAGATCTAGAATCTGCCATGATCTATAGCTCATACAGAAGGCACAGAGTTTTTTTGACTTCCCAGGAACAAACTGGTATAAAGAGTCTGGCATTTTCAGCAGGGGTGTGACTTGATTCACCAATGCACTTTATGGATAGGTCGATCATAGATGGATTTGTTTCCCTTGGGTGAGAAAGCATTGCTTTACAACCTTCTAGACTTTCAGATCATAACCACTGCTCCCATAATGGTTCTGCTGTTGCCCTTTACAGCTCCTCTAGACCCATCTTTTGTTTCTTTACAAGTCCCAATACCATCCCCTTTTGCCTTGCATCATCATTCCTTTCTTCATTTAATCACTTATGTTCTTTCCTTCCTCCCCCCTTTCCCTGCTTAAAAACTGGTACATATGAAATAGGAGCAGGAGTAGGCCATTTGGCCCCTCGAGCCTGCTCCACCATTCAATAAGATCATGGCTGATCTATCTCAACTCCACTTTCCTGCACTATTCCCATATCCCTTGATTCCCTTAATATCCAAAAATCTATCGATCTCTATCCTGAATATACTCGACGACTGATTCTCCACAGCCCTCTGAGGTAGAGAATTCCAAAGATTCAACACCCTCTGAGTGAAGAAATTTCTCCTCATCTCAGTCCTGAATGGCCAACCCCTTAGTCTGAGACTGTGACCTCTGGTTCTAGGCTCCCCAGCCAGGGGAAACATCCTCCCTGTATCTACCCTGTCAAGTCCTGTAAGAATTTTGTATGTTTCAATGAGATCACCTCTTATTCTTCTAAACTCTAGAGAATATTGGCCTAGTCTACTCAATCTTCTCCTCATAGGACAACCCCCCCCATCCCAGGAACCAGTCTGGTGAACCTTTGTTGCACTCCCTCTATGGCAGGTATATCCTTCCTTCGGTAAGAAGACCAAAACTGTACACAATACTCCAAGTGTGGTCTCACCACGGCCCAAGATAATTGCAGTAAGACGTCTTTACTCTTATATTCAAATCCTCTTGTAATAAAGGCCAACACACCATTTGTTTTCCTAATTACTTGCTGTACCTGTATGTTAACTTTCAGTGATTCGTGTACAAGGACACACAGGTCCCTCTGAACACCAACATTTCCCAATCTCTCATCATTTAAAAAATACTCTGCTTTTCTATTTTTTCCTACCAAAGTGGATAACTTCACATTTCTCCACATTATATTCCATTTGCCATGTTCTTGCCCACTCACTTAGCTTGTCTATATCCCCTTGAAGCCTCTTTGCATCTTCCTCACAACTTACATTCTCACCCAGCTTTGTATCATCAGCAAACTTGGATAAATTATATTTGGTCCCCTCATCCAAATCATTGATATAGATTGTGAATAGCTGAAGCCCAAGCACTGATCCTTGCGGTACCCCACTAGTTACAGCCTGCTAACCCGAAAATGACCCGTTTATTCTTACTCTGTTTTCTGTCCGTTAACCAATCCTCAATCCATGCTAGTATATTACCCCCAATCCCATGAGCCCTAACTTTGTTTAATAACCTCTTGTGTGGCACCTTATCGAATGCCTTCTGAAAATCCAAATACACAGCCATTGGTTCCCTCTTATCTATTCTGCTAGTAGATCTCTTAACTTTTCCCAGTTCTGCCGAAAAACCATCGACCTGAAACGTTAACTCTGTTTCTCTCTCCACAGATGCTGCCTGACCCTCTGAGTATTTTCAGCATTTTCTGGTTTTATTTTTGCTTTCATTATGTTGTTTTTAGACTGGAATCTAATGCATTAACATGGAATACCTTGGTTAGACTACTGTTCTAACAGTTTTAGTCTCCATATTACAAAAAGGATATAGAGGCACTGGTGAAGGTGCAAAAAAGATTTACAATGATGATACCAGAACTGAGACGTTGTAACTATCAGGCAAAAGATGGAACAGACTGGGGCTCTTTTCTTGAGAAAAAAGGCAGCTGAGGGGTGACCTAATAGAGATCTTTAGAATCATGAAGGGGTTTGATAGGGTAGATGTAGAGAAAATGTTTCTGCTTGTGAGGAAATACAAAACAAGGGTCATAGATATAAGATAGTCAAAATATCTAATATAATAAGGAATTCAAGAGAAACTTCTTTACCAAGACAGTGGTTAGAATGTAGAACTTGCTGCAACATGGGAGTAGTGGAGGCAAATAGCATAGATATATTTAAGGGGAAGCCATGAGGGAGAAAGGAATAGATGGTTATGCTGTTAGAGTTAGAAGTAGGGTGGGAGGAGGCTTGTGTGGAGCATAAACACCAGCATAGACCAGTTGGGTCAAAAGGCCTGTTTCTGTGCGGTAATCTTTTCCTATGTAGTCTTTTCCTTGCTTGGGAAGCAAGTTGACAGTATTGTAGCAAAGGTCAAGAAATAGCTTTGGTATTCTGACTATACCTTACTACAGATATACAAATTTGATTGAGTGTTTTGAAAAAGTCATCAGGTTAGTGGATGAGGGTTACCAGTAGCCATTGTCTACCTGGACTTTCAGAAAGCTTTTGATAAGGTACCTCACAAGAGGCTTCTCTACAAGATAGAATCTTGTGGAATTCATGGTAATCTGCTGTGGTGGATTGAGAACTGGCTCAATGCCTGAGGCAGAAACGACCTTTGCCATTTACTATTTTCATTAATTTTGATGTAGGAGTTGGAATGATCTGCTAGTTTGTGGACAATACCAAAATATGTGTTAGGACTGTAGAGGATGCTCAACTCTGCAAGCAGATCTTGATGTGTTGGAAGAATGGGCCCATGTTTGGCAAATTATATTTCACTTAGAAATGTGTAGTGTTATGCACATAGGCAGATCAAATGCTGAATATACTTGCACCCTACAGGGAACATAATTAAAGAAATTTGATCTGGGTGTTTTAGTGCATCAATCTCTAAGGATTTCTGACCAATACCGTGAAACTATAGCTAAAGCGAATAGGGTGCTAGGGTGTAGGACATAACAGAAAATGCTGGAAAAACTCAGCAGGCCAGGCAACATCCGTGGAGAGAGAAATAGAGTCAACGTTTCAGGTCAAAACCCTTTGTCAAGACAATGTATTTATAGGACAGTTAACTATAAAGCAAAGCACACCATTTTGTCCTTGTACAAGACCTTGGTTAGGCCTCAGTTTGAATATTGTGTCCAGTCTTGGTCTCCTTTCAAGGTGGGTGGTATTGAGGCTTTGGAAAGGATGCAGAGGAGGGGCCACACAATTAATTCCCAGCTTAAAGCATCTTAGTTACTCCAGATAGGTTTACAGAACTGGGACTTTACACTTTAGAGAAACATAGACTTAGGGGTCATTTGATCAAGGTTTTTAAATTGATGAAGTTGACTAGATTGTGTTTGTGCAGATCAATTGTTTTAACTGAAGAGTTTAGGGAGAACCAGGGGTCACTCTTACAAGTTATGTGAGGGCAGAACTAGGTTAAACGTTAGGACATTGTCCTTTTTGTAAAGTCTGTGGGTTGTTTAGTTAATTAATACACAGACTACCAGAGTAACTTAAAACAGGACTTTACTATTCGAAGGTCAGGGCGAATCTGCCCAATAAATTCTGCCACAGCACTTATATACCGGTGTGGTCACCGTCGGTATTACAGTATACAGCAGCCAGGATAAAGTAGTGCCACACCTAAAATAGTTCTCTTAAAGGTGGACGGTTACATACAATAGTTCTCTTAAAGGTAGAACAGTTACATACACTACAATCCTCCCTTTTTAGCTTACAACATACTTATTCCCCATTAACATAACATCATAACATATCCAACTTCATGTTACAACAGTTTACAGAGGTAGTCTCTGCGGAAACAGTTCACAGATTCAGTCTCTGCGGGAAACAGTTCACAGATTCAGTCTCTGATCTTCTTGACTCGGTCCGGACCACGCCTCCGTGGTGTAGTCGGGTCACCTTGCTAGAGGGACTCATCCCATAGTCCTTCCTTAGACTTAACCGCTTTACTTCCATCACTTCTGAACCAGCATTGCTGACTTTTTTAAAACAAACAAAAAACAGTTGGATTGCCTTGGGAAATTTTCCTACTTTCCAACTGATTTGGCTCTGTTCGGGGGACCACGTGTGTGATCGGGTAGAGGTAATAATGGTTCAGATGGTTATCATCTTCTGCTTCGTCTTTTCCTTTTTTGCTTCTTGGAGACTCTCGGAGCTCCATTGTCAGCTGCCAGCTGTAACGCCACCATCTCCCTATGTTCCTTAGACTTTAAGTGATTCATCCTGATTTCGGCACTTTGGGAGTTCTCGGCACAAGCTGGGCAGACCAGGTCCTCGTAATATTCAGTGTCACTCAACAGATCATGGTAATATTCGGTGTCGTCCTGAGCTAGGCCAGCGAGAGGGTCTTCTATTTCCTCCTTACCCAGCTGGACGTTAGCCGACTTTTGTTCCAAGTCCCGACATCTGTCCTGAAGAGACTTCATCACAGAATCACAGAATCCCCACAGTGCAGATAGAGGCCATTTTGGCCCATCGAGCCTGCACCGACACATATCCCACCCTATCCCCGTAACCCCACGTATTTAATCCCCTAACACTAAGGGTCAATTTATCATAGCCAAATCAACCTAACCTGCACATCTTTGGACTGTGGGAGGAAACCGGAGCACCCGGAGGAAACCCACGCAGACACAGGGAGAATGTGCAAACTCCACACAGACAGTCACCCGAGGCTGGATTTGAACCTGGGTCCCTGGCGCTGTGAGGCAACAGTGCTAACCACTATGCCACCGTGCCCGCCCTTCATCATGTGTTCAGATTCATCCTGCTTTTTCTGGGCTTCCTGCAAGTCTTTTACTAATGACCTCATTTGTGATTTCAATACTTCAACTTCATTCGGAGATTGATTGATCGGACTATTCAATCCCTCTACTGAAGTAGCTGTTTCAGTATTCTGTTGTTCTACATTGCCGTGCGTCAGCGTACTTTTGGCATCCAAGGGCTGTTCTGCTGCAGACTTCTCAGTCTGGGTTGCCACCTCAGCTCTTCCAATGACTTTTGAGAGCTCCCTTCCCTTTGAAGATTGAGGCTCGTATTTAAGTTTTTCCCATTTTAGAGTTTTATCCCTCAGCATATGAATGAGTTGGCTGACTGTTAACTCTTCTGCCATCATCCCTTTTCCATTAACTACAGGGCTGTTTATAACCTTGCCCTGGAGGAGTTGGCTGACTGTTAACTCTTCTGCCATCATCCATTTCCCATTAGCTGCAGGGCTGTTTAGAACCTTGCACTGGGGTCCCTTTTGCTGCTTCTACTTCGCCATCATTCGCAGCCTCCACCATTCGAATTTCCACAAATGAATCGTCCGGTGATGCTGCACCCGACTTCAGTAGGAGCTCGGAATTCATGGCGACCAAATCAGCCTTTTCTGCCTGCAACCTGCTAACAAGCGCCTTCAGTTGCTGAACATCTTGCTCCACCAGATTAGAGCACGCACCTTCAGAGACCGAATCAGCTTTTGCTTCGTTTGGCCTCCTCGCGCAGACGGTTTGTGTGCTCCTGCTCCATTTTCTCCCCCAGCTGCTTCTGTTGTCTTTCCAGATTCTCCCACTCTGTGTCCAAGAACTTTTTCATTGCTGTTGTCTCTTGCTCAAGACGGCAACTCAATTGTTCTAATTGCTGTTGTAATTTGAAATAAAGTTGAGTTTGAGCTCGGTGTTCCTCAGTAATGTATATGTCTGTAAACTGGACAGACTCCGAATTCTCTGTCAAACTATGTTGTTGTTGTTGTTCAGTGGAATTCTGTTCTGAAACTTTGTTCTCCTCTGGAGCATAAGCCTTTATGCACGCCTTCGTTTTTCCAACCTCAGTCAGCAAGTTCATTTTAGACTTGTCTTTCATACTTGGGCTGGTCTCATCGTCATCCGTTTCAGAGTCTGAGCTGATTGTCTGCACCGAGTCCTCACTCGTTATTGCTTTTAGGTAGTGCCATTCCATGTCTATTTTCTTGATCCACTCCCGTCCTAGAAGTGGTGGTCCTCCCTCAGATAGTACATATAAGTCCATTCCTGGGTGTTCTTTGCCCCTGTCTCTCACCTTGACTCTTATCTTCCCCATGGGGTATACTTTATGCCCCATGTATGTCTGCAATACGAACTTGGTATCTCTCAAGGGTATATGTGAGAATAGCCGGTTGTAATCCCTTCGATTTATGACTGATAGGGCTGATCCAGTGTCCAACTCCATTTTCACTTGGACTCCGGCTATTTTTAGCATGACCCAGATAGTTTGTAGGTCAGCTTTCTTACTCACATTGTGAATTCTCAGACTACCCAGTTCCTGGCCGTTTGGGTCTGAATCCGAATTCTGTTCGTCTGAACTCTTCTCAGCCACCTTGTGTACTTTGTTGTACTTTCCCTGTGATGGCTTTTTTTGGTTGTTGGTCTTCTTTCCTGACCGGCATACTTTAGCTATGTGACCCAGTTTGCCACATTTTCTACATTCCTGGTTTTTAAACCAGCATTGGTTCTGGTCGTGTGTTGTCTTCCCACAACGATAACATTTCGTTGTACCCGAAGTAATTTGATCCACACTGAGTACCGCTGCCTTTAGCTGCATTTCCGCAGTTCCTTTCGCTGCGGCTTCGTGCAATGCTGCAATAAGGACAGCCCTCTCAAGTGTAAGGTCGTTCTCTTCGAGTAGTCGCTTTTGCGTTTCTTCCTTCGACAGCCCGCACACGAACTTGTCTCGCAATGCCTCTGTCAGATTTCCTCCAAACTGGCAGTATTTCGCTAGTCTACGCAGTTCGACCAAGTATTCCGCGTTGCTTTCCTCTTTCCGTTGCATTCTCGCATAAAATTTGAATCGTTCCGCCAACATCAGCGGTGTGGGGTTCAAGTGATCCTTCAGAACAACAACAATATTATCGAAAGTCTGATCCGCCGGTTTAGCTGGTGATAGAAGATGCTTCAATAACCCGTATGTCTTCGCGCCCATCGAGTTTAGCAAGGTTATAGCTTTATCATCATCTTCTATTTTATTGGCCTCACAATATATCTCGATACGTTCTACGTACGTGGCCCAATCTTCCACCTCGGCATCGAAGTTGTTGATGTTACCATGCTTAGGCATCTTCACTATCTCTCACTATCTTTCTGCGAAACAACAGGATTTCTCTTTAACTTTTTAACTTTTTCTTTTTTTTCCCAAAAATGGCGGTTTCCCGCGCTTGTCTTCTTCCCCCCCTACTGGCAAAATGGCGGTTTCCCACTCCTGACTTCTTCCTCTGGTGGGAGGGGTAAGCTTTGCCCTCGGGCGACGACCACTGGTTTACGGGGTTTGTAGCCTGTGCGCCGGCTTCAGTTTATTCTGAAGCGCGCGCTAGAAAAGCCGATCGCGTTCCTTGTTCCCCCCCCCCCTTTTCGGCAGGGGCAACCGGCGCTGGGGACAACCAGTTGGCGTCGGACAGATCCAGCTCCTGGTCCTTCACGGCAGCTGCTGCAAGCCGCTGGCCGGAACCTCGCTCGGTCTCTCTCTCTGGCTCTGTCTCTCCCGCTCGCGCGGCTCTCGCTCGCTCTCTCTCTCTCTCGGGCTCTGTCTCTCCCTCTCGCTCGCTCTCTCTCGGGCTCTGTCTCTCCCGCTCGCGCGGCTTTCCCTCAGTGGCTTTAAACGCCTCTCCCAGACCTCCCGCAGTCCGGTCCTTTCCTCCCCGGCTGCGGCTGATTCTTCGCGGGTTATTTAGTTATTTATTTATTTATTGCCTCCGCGCCTTATGATCCCGGTCGCAGCGCCTCGCAGCCTCGGTAGGTGCCCGGCCTTTTTCGCTCCAATCGCGCCTCCCAGCCCTCTCGCAGTCCGGTGCTTTCCTCCCCGGCTGCGGCTGAGTTCTCCGTGGCTTATTTATTTTTATATCTTCCCGCGCCTTACGATCCCGGTCGCAGCGCCTCGTGGTCGCGGTAGTTGTCCGGCCTTTTTCGCCGTTGCGGTCTAGCCGTCTCACAACGCTCCCCAGCCCGCTTGTACCGCGGCTTCCGTGCTCCACGCTGCCCCGTCTCAGCGCCTCTGGGCCCGACTTCTGTCCGGCTCCTTTCCCCCTCGACTGTGGTCGAGTTCACTGCCCTTATCCTCCGTTTATTTTTTTTAATTTTCCCTTTACTCACAGTCACCGTGGCCGACTTGCTTCTCGTGTTGATCGGCTCACTCACCACCGTGGCAGAAGGGACAATCCGTGCCTGTTGCTGATGGAAGACTTCGTGTTTGAAATCTTCCTCCTTTCTTGGTCTGCAGACTCGAGTTTTCTCTCAGCAAAACGACGAGGGCGGGTGCCTCTTTTCGACGCTCGTTTACTTCTTCAGAAGTATTGTTGCCGCAGGGTAAGATCGAACTCGTCGCCACTGTAAAGTCTGTGGGTTGTTTAGTTAATTAATACACAGACTACCAGAGTAACTTAAAACAGGACTTTACTATTCGAAGGTCAGGGCGAATCTGCCCAATAAATTCTGCCACAGCACTTATATACCGGTGTGGTCACCGTCGGTATTACAGTATACAGCAGCCAGGATAAAGTAGTGCCACACCTAAAATAGTTCTCTTAAAGGTGGACGGTTACATACAATAGTTCTCTTAAAGGTAGAACAGTTACATACACTACACTTTTCCCAGAGAATAGTGGACGTGTGGAGCAGTTTGCCAGCTCGTGCGGGGAACACTGATTCGCTGAATTCATTCAAGCGTGAGCTGGACCTGTTTCTGGCTCGGGGTGGAGATCACTTTGCACAAAATTACTTTGTACGTTGTAGCCTGTATTATAAATCAGGGTCAGTGTGATCTCCTGGTCTAGTTTCAATCGCTTAAAGGGGTCGGAGGGGAATTTTCCATATTTTTGGTCCCAAATTGGTCTGGGTTTTTATCTGGCTTTTTGTCTCTCCCAGGAGATTACATGTCTCCGGGCAGGTGGGGAGTGTCTGCATTAGGGGATGTACTACGCATCACACCAAACAGATGGACCAGTAGGTCTCTTCCTGTCCGTTATTTCCGTATGTTCATATATACCCTCTTCTTCCCAGGTCCACCTTCTTCCCAAGAAACGGAGTAATTGGGGAAGCTGGCTACAGTTAGCCTGATGCTAACCACCTGAACTGATATCTCTAATGAAAGGATACTATCTATACTGTCTATGATGTCTATATAGACTTCCAGAAGGCATTTAATAAGGTTCCACACAAGAGATTATCAGCAAAGATAAAAGTAAATGCAATTGTAGGTAATCTTGTGACCTGGATTGGCAATTGGTTGGGAGGTAAGAGTCGGAGAGTATAGATAAAGGGTACTCTGACTGACGGAATGTGACAAGTGGCGTTCCCCAGGGTTTTGTACAGGGCATCAGTTTTTCACCATATATGTCAATGACTCATCATCATTTTCGTATCTTCTTGCTGTTCCCTGTGTGAAGTAGTGGAAGGATTCACAGGCTAATTAACAGTCTGACAGGCCGCGACGTTAATGCTCCTTCCATGGCTGAAACCATCAGTATACCAGCCGGTAGGGTGGTTAGTCCTATACAGCGGGAGGGTTTTATGAGCTCCCACAACCCATATGTTGAGGGGGGGGGGACCACCCACACCATCGGACACGAGTATCCCACTGGATTTCAACCCAGAATTCAAAGCCGAAGCTGGAGCTCCAATTCCACTCGCCGGGACTGTCTGGAGTGGGGTTCAAACCTGCACCTTCTGGCCCAGGGGTGGGAATACTACCACTCCGCCAAAGGCTCACTTCCATGTCAATGACTCGGATGAAGGAATAGAAAGTTGTATATCCAATTTTGCAGTTGACACTAAGCGGCGGCGGGAGCAGTCTGAGCGGCGGCAGTATTTAAGGTAAGCCCGAGGCGCGGGTAGGCCTCAGAGCGGCGGCGGGAGCAGTCCGAGCGGCGGCAGTATTTAAGGTAAGCCCGAGGCGCGGGTAGGCCTCAGCGGCGGCGGGAGCAGTCTGAGCGGCGGCAGTATTGAAGGTAAGCCCGAGGCGCGGGTAGGCCTCAGAGCGGCGGCGGGAGCAGTCCGAGTGGCGGCAGTATTTAAGGTAAGCCCGAGGCGCGGGTAGGCCTCAGAGCGGCGGCAGTATTTAAGGTAAGCCCGAGGCGCGGGTAGGCCTCAGAGCGGCGGCAGTATTGAAGGTAAGCCCGAGGCGCGGGTAGGCCTCAGAGCGGCGGCGGCAGTATTGAAGGTAAGCCCGAGGCGCGGGTAGGCCTCACCAGTCTCCAATCTCGGAGAGAAGTAAAAAGTAATTGAGTTGTGACGTCACCACAAAGCAGGTAAGTGATTGGTTGGGAGTATTTCTCTCTTTTTAAAAAAAACTTTAACTCTGTGGTTTATAGTTTTTATAAGATCTCTGTGGTGTAGCGGGACAGTTTGTAAACCAGGGCCCTTAAATATTAATAAATTTAATTAATTACATAGAATGGGAGAGCAGGTGATGTGTTACTGCTGCAATATGTGGGAGCTGGTGGACACCATTGATGCTCACGGTGATCACATTTGCAGGAAGTGTTGGCTGCTCGAGGAACTCCGGCTCCGTGTTGATGAGCTGGAGTCCGAGCTTCAAACACTGCGACACATCAGGGAGGGGGAGAGTTACCTGGACTCTGTGTTTCAGGAGGTAGTCACATCAATTAGATTAATTAATTCAGATGTAGTCCATGGCCAGGGACAGGATGGTGTGACTAAAAGTGAGGCAGGTACGGGGATCCAGGAGGTAGTGTGGGAGGAGCCACAGCCCTTGCTCTTGTCCAACAGGTTTGAGGCTCTTACTCCCTGTGAGGATGGGAGCGGGGACTGCGGGGAGGATGAGCAACCTGGCCACAGCACCATGGAGCAGGGGGCCATTCAAGTGGGGGGAGTTAAAAGAAATGTTGTAGTAGTTGGGGATAGTATCGTTAAGAGGATAGATAGGGTTCTTTGCAGCCGAGAGCGAGAGTCCCGAAGGCTGTGTTGCCTGCCCGGTGCCAGGGTTAAG
Source organism: Somniosus microcephalus (assembly GCF_052327205.1). Taxonomy (NCBI): domain Eukaryota; kingdom Metazoa; phylum Chordata; class Chondrichthyes; order Squaliformes; family Somniosidae; genus Somniosus; species Somniosus microcephalus. Next base: position 65,258,481 of record NC_140998.1, on the reverse strand, counting down.
GACATCTCCTCTGGGCTGGAGAGAAACTTGCAGTGGGAGGGGGAGGATCCAGTTGTCGTGGTCCATGTTGGTACCAACGACATAGATAAGACAAGGAAAGAGGTTCTGCTGAGGGAGTTTGAGCAGCTAGGGGCCAAATTAAAAAGCAGAACCACAAGGGTAATAATCTCTGGATTACTACCTGAGCCACATGCAAATTTGGCTAGGGTAAATAAAATTAGAGGGTTAAATGCGTGGCTCAAAGACTGGTGTGGAAGAAATGGGTTTTGCTTCTTGGGACACTGGCATCAGTACTGGGACAGGAGAGAGCTGTTCCGTTGGGACGGACTTCACTTGGCCAGTGCTGGGACTAGAATCCTGACAAATCAAATAACTAGGGCTGTAGAGAGGTCTTTAAACTAATTAGTGGGGGGGAGGTTTTAAGAGAGTGAAAAATAAAAATGACAGCGGAGAAGGCAATAGAGCAAGGTAGCAGTGGGGAAATGAAAAACCAGAGCGTGTCAGGAAGGGACAGAATGTATAATGATAAAGGTAAAGTAGTAAAAGGGGTAAAAGCAGGAATAAATTGTCAGAAAACATATTTGAAAGTTCTTTATCTGAATGCACGCAGCATTTGTAACAAAATTGACGAGTTGACGGTACAAATAACTACACATGGGTATGATCTGGTGGCCATTACAGAAACATGGCTGCAAGATGATCATGACTGGGAACTAAACATACAAGGGTGTTTGACAATTAGGAAGGACAGACAGGAAGGAAAGGGAGGTGGAGTTGCTATTTAATCAAGGATGGAATCACTGCAATAGTCAGAAATGATATTGGGTCAAAGGATCAGGATAGTGAAACAGTTTGGGTGGAGATAAGGAATAATAAGGGGAAAAAGTCACTAGTGGGTGTAGTCTATAGGCCTCCTAACAGTTGCAACTCTGTTGGTCGGAGTATAAATCAGGAAATAGTTGGGGCTTGTAATAAGGGAACAGCTATAATCATGGGGGATTTTAACTTTCATATTGACTGGACTAATCAAATTGGGCATGGCAGCGTTGAGGAAGAGTTCATAGAGTGTATTAGGGATGGGTTCCTTGAGCAGTATGTAACTGAACCAACCAGGGGGCAGGCAATCTTAGATCTGGTCCTGTGTAATGAGACAGGATTAATAAAAAATTTCCTAGTAAAGGATCCCCTTGGAATGAGTGACCATAATATGGTTGAATTCCAAATTCAGTTTGAGGGTGAGAGAGTTGCATCTCAAACCAGCGTACTGAGCTTACATAAAGGAGACTATGAAGGTATGAGAGTAGAATTGACTAAAGTGGACTGGGGAAAAAAGATTAAAGTGTAAGACGGTACAAGAGCAGTGGTCTACATTCAAGGAGATATTTCACATCTTTCAAGATAAATATATTCCACTGAGGAAAAAGGGGAGTAAAAGAAAAGACAGCCATCCATGGCTTAGTAAAGTAATAAAGGATAGTATCCGACTGAAAACAAAGGCATTTAAAGTAGCCAAATCTAGTGGAAGGATAGAAGATTGGGAAGCATTTAAAAGCCAGCAAACAATAACTAAAAGATTAATTAAGAAAGGGAAGATAGATTATAAAAGTAAACTAGCAAAAAATATAAAAACAGATAGCAAGAGTTTCTACAGCTATATAAAAAGAAAAAGGGTGGCTAAAGTGAATGTTGGTCCCTTAGAGGATGGGACCGGGAAACTAGTGGTGGGGAACATGGAGATGGCAAAGACGCTGAACAAATATTTTGTATCAGTCTTTACAGTAGAGGACACTAAAAATATCCCAACACTGGACAAACAGGGGGCAATGGAGGGGGGGGGGGAGGAGCTAAACACGATTAAAATCATTAAGGAGATGGTTCTCAGTAAAACAATGGGACTTAAGGCGGATAAATCCCCTGGACCTGATGGTCTACATCCTAGGGTCTTGAGAGAAGTGGCGGTAGGGATTGTGGATGCATTGGTGATTATTTTCCAAAACTCCCTGGACTCAGGAAAGGTCCCGGCAGATTGGAAAACTGCTAATGTAACACCTTTATTTAAGAAGGGAAGTAGACAAAAAGCTGGAAACTATAGACCAGTTAACCTAACATCTGTGGTTGGCAAAATGTTGGAGTCCATTATTAAGGAAACAGTAACAGAGCATTTGGATAAACATAATTTAATAGGACAGAGTCAGCATGGTTTTATGAAGGGGAAGTCATGTTTGACAAATTTGCTTGAATTCTTTGAGGACGTAACATACAGGGTGGATAAAGGGGAACCAGTGGATGTAGTGTATTTGGATTTCCAAAAGGCATTTGACAAGGTTCCACACAAAAGATTACTGATCAAGATAAAAAATCACGGGATTGGAACAGAAAACAGAGTTGGGATAAATGGTTCATTCTCGGGCTGGCAATCAGTAACTAGTGGTGTTCCACAGGGGTCAGTGCTGGGACCCCAACTCTTTACAATCTATATTAATGATTTGGAGGAAGGGACTGAGTGCAACATATCCAAGTTTGCCAACGATACAAAGATGGGAGGGAAAGCAGTAAGTGAGGAGGACATAAAAAACCTGCAAAAGGACATAGACAGGCTAAGTGAGTGGGCAGAGATTTGGCAGATGAAATATAATATTGGAAAGTGTGAGGTTATGCATTTTGGCAGAAAAAATCAAAGAGCAAGTTATCTAAATGGAGAGAAACTGCAAAGTGCTACAGTACAAAGGGATCTGGGGCTCCTGGTACATGAAACACAAAAAGTTAGTATGCAGGTGATCAGGAAGGCCAATGGAATCTTGGCTTTTATTGCAAGGGGGATGGAGTATAAAAACAGGGAAGTCTTGCTGCAGTTATACAAGGTATTGGTGAGGCCACACCTGGAATACTGCGTGCAGTTTTGGTTTCCATATTTAAGAAAAGATATACTTGCTCTCGAGGCGGTTTAGAGAAGGTTCACTCGGTTGATTCCGGAGATGAGGGGGTTGACGTATGAGGAAAGGTTGAGTAGGTTGAGCCTCTACTCATTGGAGTTCAGAAGAATGAGAGGTGATCTTATCGAAACATATAAGATTGTGAGGGGGCTTGGTCGGGTGGATGCGGTGAGGATGTTTCCACTGATGGGTGAGACTAGAACTAGGGGGCATAATCTTAGAATAAGGGGCTGCCCTTTCAAAACTGAGATGAGGAGACACTTCTTCACCCAGAGGGTAGTAAATCTATGGAATTTGCTACCCCAGAGAGCTGTGGAAGCTGCAACATTAAATAAATTTAAATTGGAGATAGACAGTTTCCTAGCAGATAAGGGAATTAGGGGTTACGGGGAGAGGGCAGGGAAGTGGACGTGAGTCTAGATTCGGATCAGCCATGATCCTATTGAATGGCAGAGCAGGCCCGAGGGGCCGTATGGTCTACTTCTGCTCCTACTTCTTATGTTCTTAAGAGGCACAGTAAGATGTGAGCCTGACGTTACAAAGAGACATAGACAGATTAAGTGAGTGGGCAAAAATGACAGATGGAATTCAGTGTGAAGAAGTGTGAGGTCATCCATTTTGGATCCAAGGAAGCCAACTCAGAATATTTTCTAACTGGTGAGAGGCTAGGAGCTGTGGAGGAGCAAAGAGATTTGGGTGTACTTGTACAAGAATCACTAAAAGCTAGTGCATAGGGACACAAAGTACTCAAAAAGGCTAATGAAATGTTGATCTTTATCTCAAGGTGGCTGGAATACAATGGGGAAGAGGTTATGCTTCAGTTGTAGGAGCCTTGGTCAGACCCCATCTGGAGGACTGTGCTCAGTTTTGGCACCACAACTCAGGAAGGAGATATTGGCCTTGAAAGGGGATACAATGCAGATTGGCTAGAATGATACTGGAGCTTAAAGGGTTAAATTATCAGGACAGGTTACATAAACTTGGATTGTTTTCCATTGAGTTTAGAAGGTTGAGGGGTGAACGAATTGAGGTGTTTAAAATAATAAAGGGATTCGATAAGGTAGATACAGAGAAACTTTTTCTTCTGGTGGGGATTCTAGAACAAAGAGGCACAACCTTAAATTGGAGCGAGGCTACTTATAATTGAAATCAGGAAGCACTTTCTTACATGAAGGGTAGTGGAAATCTGGAAAACTCTCCCCCAAAAAAGCTGTGGATGCTGGGTCAATTGAAATTTTCAAGACTGAGATTGACAGATTTTTGTTAGGTAAGCATGTCAAGGGTATGCTCAAAGGCATGTAAATGGAGCTGAGGTACAGATCAGCCATTATTTTGGCTTGAGGGGCAGAATGGCCTCCTCCTGTTCCTATGTTTCAAATACTCTAGAGGTAAACCTTGTTGTGGACATTCATTCCCTAACAAGTCAATAAACAGTTTACAAAATTTGTTTCTAGTTAATGGCTAGGCTAAGTAGCTATAGATTCCTGTAGTCTTCTTGCTCGATGCAGTGTGTGGTATTGTGAGGCATGCTAATGAGCTGGCCGGGTTTTAAAATGGTCCTAGGGAGCAATAAGAGCATACAAAAGTTAAATGACCTAAAGCTCCTTTTAAATTTGGAGAAAATGATAATGGGACAATAGAATGGCAACTTACTGAGATACCTATGTAAAGTTATCATTCTAGGAAGAAAAATTAAACATATGAAGTGGTCTTATAACAGAGCTCATTATTTATGAGTATATAACTACTGCTCATAAAAAAAAGTTGTGATTCTTTAGTGATGCACATTTAAAATTTCTTGTGACTAAGGGCAAGCTTTGTTCATTATGGAAAGGCATCAATGAGTTCCTATAGAACTGTAATATAATGTAATTACATGCCACCATAATCACATCAAAGGGCATCAACAAGGTTAATTTTTGCTAGAGCGATACCACAGCCTATTTATAAAAAGATCAATACATACATGTTTATCCAAGAGAACAATTTCTAGGACGCTGCATGTAGTGTGGAAATTTGATACCCTTAAATCAGTTACAGATAAAGGCACAGCTACTAATAACTTGTCAGTGACCTTCACCAGTGCTCCAGTTACAAGAGGAAGGGGAGAGCATTTTAGTAAATTAATCCAAAATGAAGAAGTGACCTAATTTTAAAGAAGTTTTTACATTTCTTCTTCAGAAAGATGTATGTACATATTTATAAAGTAACAGCAGTTTTTGCACCTATGTATACCAATGTCAGTACCACTGCACAGTACTTATAAATTGATGCACAAGGGTAGCTGGTACATTATGAACAAATCCAGTATGATTTGGACAGGTTGGGTGATTGGGCAGATGCAGTATAATGTGGAAAATGCGAGGTTATGCACTTTGGTGGCAAAAACAGGAAGAGAGATTATTACCTGAACGGCAATAGATTGTGAGAAGGGGAAGTGCAACGAGACCTGGGTGTCCTTGTGCACCAGTCGCTGAAGGTAAGCATGCAGGTGCAGCAGGCGGTAAAGGCGGCAAATGGTATGTTGGCCTTCGTAGCGAGAGGTTTCGAGTACAGGAGCAAGGATATCTTGCTGCAGTTGTACAGGGCCTTGGTGAGACCACGCCTTGAGTATTGTGTGCAGTTTTGGTCGCCTTATCTGAGGAAGGATGTTCTTGCCATGGAAGGAGTGCAGTGAAGATTCACCAGACTGATACCTGGGATGGCAGGAATGACGTATGAGGAGAGATTGGGTCGATTGGGCTTATACTCGCTGGAGTTTTGAAGAATGAGAGGGGATCTCATTGAAACTTATACAATTCTAACAGGACTAGACAGACTAGATGCAGGAAGGATGTTCCCGATGGCGGGGGAGTCCAGAACCAGGGGTCACAGTCTAAGGATAAGGGGTAAGCCATTTAGGACAGAGATGAGGAGTAATTTCTTCACCCAGAGAGTGGTGAGCCTGTGGAATTCTCTACCACAGAAGGCAGTGGAGGCCAATTCATTAAATATATTCAAGAAGGAGTTGGATATATTTCTTAAGGCTAAAGGGATCAAGGGATATGGGGAGAAGGCAGGGACAGGGTACTGAATTTGGATGATCAGCCATGATCTCATTGAATGGCGGAGCAGGCTCGAGGGGCCGAACGGCCTACTCCTGCTCCTCTCTTCTATGTTTCTAAAACACTATTTGAGGCTCATCAGGGTGATTTTACAAGAGTCCATGAGGTTTGACTGGGTTGGGGGTATAAAGGGCCCTTGCAGATATAATGGGCCTTCTGGGTTCAGGCTTTGTCCATTGTAGAGCATTGGGGTGTTCCAAGTTTGCTGCCTCCCTTTGATTTTCTGCCTGGCCTGCTGAGTATTTCCAGCAATTTTTGTTTTTATTTCAGATTTTCAGCATCCACAGTATTAGAACATAAGAAACAGGAGCAGGAGTAGGCCAATCGGCCCTTCGAGCCTGCTCCGCCATTCAATAAGATCATGGCTGATCCAATCTTGGCCTCAACACCACTTTCTCGCTCTCTCCCCATACCCCTCGACTCCCCTGTAGTTCAAATGTCTGTCAATCTCCGCCTTGAATATATTCAATGACTCCGCCTCCACAGTTCTCTGGGGTAGAGAATTCCAAAGATTCACGACCCTCTGAGAGAAGAAATTCCTCCTCATCTCCGTCTTAAATGGGTGACCCCTTATCCTGAAACTATGCCCCCTAGTTCTAGATACCCCCACTAGGGGAAACGTCCTCTCAGCATCCATTGCTTTTCCTCTAGATTTAAAGATCAGCATTCCAGTAGCCTTTTTGATTATTTTCTATACCTGTCCTAGACTCCCCAACCAGCGGAAACAGTTTCTCTCTATCCACCCTGTCTGTTCCCCTTAATATCTTGAAAACTTTGATCAAACCACCCCTTAAACTTCTAAATTCTAGGGAATACAACCCTAATTTGTGTAATCTGTCCTCTTAATTTAACCCTTGTAGTCCGGGTATCATTCTGGTAAACCTACGCTACACTCCCTCCAAGGCCAATATATCCTTCCTAAGGTGTGGTGCCCAGAACTGCTCACAGTACTCCAGGTGTGGTCTAACCAGGGCTTTGCATAGCCATAGCATAACTTCTAGCCCCTTGTATTCTAGTCCTCTAGATATAAAATAAAAACAAAATGCTGGAAATACTCAGCAGGTCAGGAAGCATCTGTGGAGAGAGAAACAGAGTTAATGGGGAGAATTTTAACATGAAAAAACAGGTGGCGGGGCGGAAGTTAAAGTTAAAAAAATCTAAAACCTGACCCGAACTCGCCTCCAACCCACCCACTTTTACCTTTTACTCTGGTGGTAGGGGGGGCGGGCAACCAATCCACTGCCAGGAGACGGGTTGGCATTTTAAATATGTTAATGAGGCCCTGAATCCTCTGCTTTAACCTGCTGTGCAGGTATTACTGCTGGAGGCCGGGGATCCTGGGCCTCAGGATTCCTGGTAGCTGCAGCGAGGTGAGCGCAGCCTCGTGGAGCAATCCTTGTGCACCGGGAGAAGCAGGAATGCTTCCTCCTGGCCTCCCAAGCTCACCCACCAGTAGCCCGCCCCTCCCCGGGGATCAGACCCCTCCCCGGGGTTGGGGATCGGACTCCCCCACCCTGCCCCCAGGCTTGGAACCCTCCACCCTGGTCTCCGCACCTACCTGGTCCTGCGGTGTCCTGGTCAGCATTCCCCACCTGTCAATCAGGCTGGCTTCTAGGCGGGGAACCTGCCAGTGACATCAGACAGTGGCTGTGGAGTTAAACTGCACAGCGTGCAGGGAAACCCAGAACTCCGGGTTTCCCGGCACCCCCCCCCCCCCACCCCCCCACCCTGCTCCAGGCGGGTGGGAAACGACAAAATCCAGCCTAATTTTTCAAGTCGATAAACATTAACTCTGTTTCTATTTCATCAGATGTGCCTGATCTGCTAAGTATTTCCTGTTTTTATTTCAGATTGCCAGCATCCACAGTATTTTGCTTTTCCTCTAGATATAAAGGTCAGCATTCCATTAGCCTTTTTGATTATTTTCTGTACCTGTCCATGACATTTTAATGATCTATGTACATAGACTCCCCCCCTCCCCCCCCCCTCAAAGTCTGTTTGGACTTCTACTGTTTCTAACTTTTCACCATTTAGGAAGTACTCTGTTCTATCCTTTTTAGGTCCAAAGTGGATGACTTCACATTTATGTATATTGAAATCCATTTGCCACAGTTTTGCCTATTTGCTTATAATCAATATCTCTTTGTAGTTTCATGCTTCCATCTACACTGCTTACAACGCCACCTATCTTTGTGTCATCGGCAAACTTGGAGATGTGGCTTTCTATCCCGTCATCTAAGTCGTTAATAAATAGTGAATAGATGTCGACCCAACACAGATCCTTGCGGAACATCACTAGTCACATCCTGCCAATTAGAGTACCAATTAGTAGGGACAGTTGGTTGGGAGGTCCTCCTCTCAATGTCCAGCCATGTACTGTGGGTCAGGCCATAAGAGTTGGGGTCAGCCCAGTGCCTGAGATTGGGAAAGCTGCAGGTGTTTGAGACCTATTTGCGTTTTCTTGTCTGCCCATAGAACCCAAGAGATGTGGGTATTGAGGTCTCTTAATATCTATACTGAGACTTGATTGATAGAATCTGAAACAGACAGAGGAAATGAGGTGGTACATTAATTTTTTTATTGTGCTTGCCCTTTCCAGGAGCAATATAAACAAGTTGTTTCATCTGTCGAGTTTGGTGTGTATGCTGGCCAGGACAGGGGAGCATTTTTTTTTAGTTGCGGCATTACTAATACTCCTAGATAATTGAAGCCAGATCCTTGCCATGCAAATGTGTAGGTCTTATGAATATGTTTGAAGCTGCTGTGCATGAAGGACGTGCCCTCTGTTTTGGAGAAGTCAAACGTAACCTGAGAGTCTGAGAAATTTATTTTGGAAAATGTTGGGTGTGAGGTGGTGGGATTAATTACATTAAGTAGGACATTGTCGCAAAGTATGTTTATATTTAGTGTTCAGTTTCTCTAGCAACTACCATATTTCATTGATTTACTCTGCTGTTTTCTGCTGAGCGCTGTAGGCTTATTGCAAAGAGGGGGACACGTGGCACCCTTGTCTGGTACAGCTTTGGAAGGGGCATGCTGGAACACTGAGGTAGTTTTGGTGCACACGGTGGATATGGGGTTAGAGTACAAGATGTAAATCCACTTCCAGACTGCATCACCAAAGGCACAAGGTAAGAAGGGAATTCCTTCCATTTATTTAAATCCACTTCCAGACTGCATCACCAAAGGCGCAAGGTAAGAAGGGAATTCCTTCCATTTATTTAAATCCACTTCCAGACTGCATGACCAAAGGCGCAAGGTAAGAAGGGAATTCCTTCCATTTATTCAAGGGCCTTTCTCTGTATTGAGGGAGAGTATTGGGGGGAGCTGCAATGCTGTTGCAGTGATGTGAAAGACATCTGGTGTTGTCGTTTGAGTGACAGTCCTATGTGAAGGATGTCGAGAAGGGCGCCTGTTTCTTCACGGTGGTTGGAAGAGTTTTAGTACGGGAAGTATCGGTTCCAGGAGCAAGGTCTTGTATAACTTGGCAGAGTAGCTATCGGGTTCTGACTTTTCTGGTTTGCTGGCTGGATCTCCTTGGATAAGATCAGGCAGTCGAGTGTCCACATCTGTTTGGGTGAGCTGGGAGAGGGGGAGTTTTGCTAGGTGTTTGCTAGTTGTTTCTTCTGAGGTGGTCTGGAACTTTGAGGTATGTGATATAATGGTCTGCAAATTCTTTGTTGATTTCAGTGCCTTCTGCTTTCCTAATTGATGTGACTGTTCTGTGCCACTGATTTGAAGGCTCCATTACTCTTTGGATTTGTAGTACATTATGCCTCTTGGCAGAGAAGGCAACAGTATGACCCCTCACCACTGCCTTGATGGTTTCATAGAGAATTGTAGGGATCCCCATTTTCTTCTTTACAACAGGTGACCTAGGTCTGCAGGGATGCCAGGAGGGCAGCAGTTTTGGGTAAAGGGCGCTATGTTGCTAAGTGTGAGTTAGAGAGAGATTCGTGCATGGTGAAAGGTGGTTATGTGCCTGATTTAAGATAGGTGTATCTATTTCACGAAGAAATATGTGATTCTAGAGTACATTTTGTTCAGGTCTGAGCAGAAATTAAATTCCTTCTCGGTGAGGTGCTGGGCTCCTAAAGATATACAAGGCCTTGACATCATTCTTGGATTGTTCTGGCAGATTGCCCTGGGGGTGCCTTGTGATTGCTGGGAGCCTGTCTAGCTGGGGTGGAGGTTGTAGTTTAAGTCTCCACCCAAGATCACTGTGTCTTACAACCGGAGGCGCAAGTGGAATGTTGAGGTGGAGAATTTAGGGAAGTCCTGGGCAAAGGGGAAACACTTGTTGATCAGCAAGACAAACTCCTCTGCGCTTAAATAAAATAACTTTTTTTATTCATTTATGGGATCAGGGTGTCGCTGGCAATGCCAGCATTTATTGCCCATCCCTAGTTGCCCTTGAGAAGGTGGTAGTGAGCCGCCTTCTTGAACTGCTGCAGTCCGTGTGGTGATGGTACTCCCACGGTGCTGTTAGGTAGGGAGTTCCAGGATTTTGACCCAGTGACGATGAAGGATCGGCGATATACTTCTAAGTCAGGATGGTGTGGAACTTGGCGGTGGTGGTGTTCCCATGCGCCTGCTGCCCTTGTCCTTCTAGGTGGAAGAGGTTGCGGATTTGGGAGGTGCTGCCGAAGAAGCCTTGGCGAGTTGCTGCAGTGCATCTTGTAGATGGTACACACTGCAGCCACGGTACGCCGGTGGTGGAGGGAGTGAATGTTTAAGGCGGTGGATGGGGTGCCAATCAAGCGGGCTGCTGTGTCCTGGATGGTGTCGAGTTTCTTCAGTGTTTTTGGAGCTGCACTCATCCAGGCAAGTGGAGATTATTCCATCACACTCCTTAGTTGTGCCTCGTCGATGGTGGAAAGGCTTTGGGGAGTCAGTGGGTGAGACAGTCGCCGCAGAATACCTAGCCTCTGACCTGCTCTTGTTGCCGCAGTATTAATGTGGCTGGTCCAGTTAAGTTTCTGGTTTATGGTGACCCCCAGGATGTTGATAGTGGTGGATTCGGCGATGGTAATGCCATTGAATGTCAAGGGGAGGTGGTTAGACTCTGGCTTGTTGGAGATAGTCATTGCCTGGCACTTCTGTGGCGCGAATGTTACCTGCCACTTATCAGCCCAAGCCTGAACGTCGTCCAGGTCTTGTTGCATGCGGGCATGGACTGCTTCATTATCTGTGGAGTTGCGAATGGTGCTGAACACTGTGCAGTCATCAGCAAATATCCCCATTTCTGGCCTTATGTTGGAGGGAAGGTCATTGATGAAGCAGCTGAAGATGGTTGGGCCTAGGACGCTGCTTTGAGGAACTCCTGCAGCGATGTCCTGGGGCTGTGATGATCGACCTTCAACCAGCACAACCATCTTCCTTTGTGCTAGGTATGATTCCAGCCAGTGGAGAGTTTTCCCCTTGATTCCCATTGACTTCAGTTTTACTAGGGCTCCTTGATGCCAGTCTCGGTTAAATATTGCCTTGATGTCAAGGGCAGTCACTCTCACCTCACCTCTGGAATTCAGCTCCTTTGTCCATGTTTGGACCAAGGCTGTAATGAGGTTGGGAACCGAGTGGTCTTGGCGGAACCCAAACTGGGTATCAGTGAGCAGGTTATTGGTAAGTGCCGCTTGATAGCACTATCGATGACACCTTCCATCACTTTGCTGATGATTGAGAGTAGACTGATGGGGTGGTAATTGGCCAGGTTGGATTTGTCCTGCTTTTTGTGGACAGGACATACCTGGGCAGTTTTCCACATTGTCGGATAGATGCTGTACTGGAACAGCTTGGCTAGAGGCGTGGCTAGTTCTGGAGCACAAGTCTTCAGCACGATAGCCTTTGCTGTATCCAGTGCACTCAGCCGTTTCTTGATATCACGTGGAGTGAATCGAATTGGCTGAAGAATGGCTTCTGTGATGGTGGGGACCTCAGGAGTAGGCCGATATGGATCATCCACTCGGCCCTTCTGGCTGAAGTTGGTTGCAAATGCTTCAGCCTTGTCTTTTGCACTCATGTGCTGGGCTCCACCATCGAGGGTGGGGATGTTCATGGAGCCTCCTCCCGTTAGTTGTTTAATGGTCCACCACCATTCACGACTGCAGAGCTTTGATCCGATTCGTTGATTGTGGGATCGCTTAGCCCTGTCTATAGCATGCTGCTTCTGCTTTTTAGCATGCATATAGTCCTGTGTTGCAGCTTCCCCAGGTTGGCACCTCATTTTTAGGTACACCTGGTGCTGCTCCTGGCATGCTCTTCTACACTCGTTGTTGAACTAGGGTTGGTCCCCTGGCTTGGTTGTGATGGTAGAGTGAGAGATAAGCCGAGCCACGAGGTTACAGATTGTGTTGGAATACAATTCTGCTGCTGCTGATGGCCCACAGCGCCTCATGGATGTCCAGTTTTGAGCTGCTAGATCTGTTCTGAATCTGAATCTATCCCATTTAGCACGGTGGTAGTGCCACACAACACGATGGAGGATGTCCTCTTCGTCTCTACAATGACTGTACGGTGGTCACTGCTGCCAATGCGGTCACGGACAGATGCATCTAGGGCAGGTAGATTGGTGAGGACGAGGTCAAGTAGGTTTTTCCCTCTTGTTGGTTCACTCACCACCTGTCGCAGGCCCAGACTGGCAGCTATGTCCTCGAGGACTCGGCCACTCTTGGTGATGGACATTGAAGTCCCCCGCCCAGAGTACATTCTGTGCCCTTGCTACTCCCAGTGCTTCTTCCACGTGGTGTTCAACATGGAGAAGTACTGATTCATCAGCTGAGGGAGGTAGGTGGTAATCAGCAGGAGGCTTCCTTGCCTATGCTTGACCTGAATTCCATGTTGAGGACGTCCAGGGCCACTCCTTCCCGACTGTGCCACCACCTCTGGTGGGTCTGTCCTGCCGGTGTGACAGGACATACCCAGGGATGATGATGGAAGAGTTCAGGACATTGGCTGAAAGCTATGATTCTGTGAGTATGACTCTGTCTGACTACAGCTCTCCCAATTTTGGCACAAGTCCCCAGATGTTGGTGAGGAGGAATTTGCAGGGTTGACTGGGCAGTCCGTCCGGTTTCATTCTTATTATTTTGTTTCGTAGCAGTTAGTTACAACTGAGTGGCCATTTCAGAGGGCAGTTAAGAGTCAACCACATTGCTGTGGGTACCACGGCAGATTTCCTTCCCTAAAGGACATTAGTGAACCAGATGGATTTTTACAACAATCCAATAGTTTCATGGTTACCATTACCGATGCTAGCTTTTTATTCCAGATTTATTTAATTAACTGAATTTAAATTCCCCAGCTGCCGTGGTGGGATTTGAACTCACGTCTCTGGATCATTAGTCAAGGCCTCTGGATTACTAGCCCAGTGACATAACCACTACACTACCATTCCCCTTGGTCTCGAGTTCTTTTATTTTGGTACGCTACCTGGGAATTTGTGTTAAGGTCTATGTACATAACATGAATGGTGGACTGAGAATTTTTGTGGTATCTTCACATTTCTGCTCTAATATCCATGTGGTCCATTATTGGTACAAAGCTTTGGTCTGGGGGTTGTACACTAGCTGGTAGCCAGACTGTACTGTTTTGTTGTTTGACAGTGCAATGGGCTTGCAGGTTTTAGGGCTTGGTCCTCTATGGATTGTTTTGGGACATATTTTAAAATTTTCCACATTTAGAAGCAATGGTCTTCATGTTTTATTTATTGTTAAAGCGACAAATAAGTGTTAATTCTGTCTGTGGAGTGGTTTCTCTGCAGGAATGTCAGCTTTGAAAGCAGAATCCTGGGCGATCAGGACTCGGCTACAGTAATCCTCATTTTATGCCTCTCAAGTGGCTTAAAAGCCACTGAACTAGTCAAGTTTAGCCAAAGACTATAAGGGAGCTGTAGAGAAACTTATGGAAATTAAGTAGAACAGTGATTTTGTACATCCCAATTCACTAATGCAGCTATTTCCTGATTTTGAAAGACTGAATTACAGATCCAAGCCATTTGAACCAAAATATTGACTTTTATATGTGATAACATTGGAAACAAAGAATAAATTACAATTCAAGTTCAAAGTATTGTGTAGTTTACACTACTTCTGGTTTTGCATTTGTAAATATTCAAAGTTTGTGATTCTCAATTTCCCCAAGAGAGATACATTGATACATAGAAGATAGGAGCAGGAGTAGAACGTTTGGCCCCTCGAGCCTGTTCCGCCATTTAATGACATCATGGCTGATCACCCAAACTCAGTACCCTGTCCCTGCTTTCTCCCCATATCCCTTGATCCCTTTAACCGTAAGAAATATATCCAACTCCTTGAATATATTTAATGAATTGGCCTCCACTGCCTTCTGTGGTAGAGAATTCCACAGGTTCACCACTCTGGATGAAGAAATTCCTCCTCATCTCTGTCCTAAATGGCTTACCCCTTACCTTTAGACTGTGACTCCTGGTTCTGGACTCCCCCGCCATCGGGAACATCCTTCCTGCATCTAGTCTGTCTAGTCCTGTTAGAATTTTATAAGTTTCAATGAGATCCCCTCTCATTCTTCTAAACTCCAGCGAATATAAGCCTAATCGAATTAAGCCTAAGCAGTGGAAAACTACTGCATATTTCTCTCCAAGCTCATTAACAGTCTCAACAAGCAACAGCAGTTTAAAAAAAAACACAATCAATTTCACGCTTTCCTTTTTGGAGAGGAGGGCAATGACCAGGAATGGTGCAGAAAGGGAAAAACGAATGTCAACTTGTCTCCCGGTTTACCACATGTTGTAACTCTATTAAACACTAGAAACCAGCCCCCCTTAAATAGTTCCAAATTCGAGTAAGAATATGCCTTGGCAAAGCCATTACTGTACTTATCAGGATGAGCTTGGGCCTAACCATATAAAAAAAAAAGGCAGATTTATGTTCCATGGTCCTTGGTCTGATAGCAGGATAACAAGAGGCCTTGAGGGAACATAATTAATGCATCTTCCTTCCTGCTGATATATACACTAAGTGAAGGAAGGATCAAAATGAATTGGAAGTAAGTTTTTGGTAAACCTAATTAAAATCTCACAATTACAGTTTCCAATACGTGTCTGTTTAGTTGAATGACTTCTGAAAATGATCTATGTAGCTGAATTTGTCACGATGATTGATCAGGTCATCTGAAGTGGGATTCCCTGTAGTAGTTTGTGATCAGACATTGTTCACCTAACTCAAATTTCAAAAACCTTCTGAGTGGTTTTGAAAGGGGGGGTTGAATGTTTTAAGATGTTAGAATGTTTCAGAAGGATTTTAGATTAAAGTAGTCGAGAAAGTGTATTCCAACAATTAATTCAAACACATACGCTCCAAGCAGAGAGAATGTACAATATAACAACCAAAGAAAATACAGTACAACTTTGAAAGAGAAAACAAAGAAGGACTATGGCCACAATGACTCACTGCATACATAACCCAGAGATGAAACCTAACATTGCGGATGAAGGAGCTGCCTGATGCCACAAGCAGACTGCTACCCAAGGGAAGCCTTTATATGCTCATAATCAAAGGGACAAGTTAACATTAGAAGCCGACCATGCCACCTGAATAATGAACTTAACCTAGCTGAGTTCATAGAGTAATCTTGAACATCACATCATATACGGTTAATCAAAATCCAGAAAATGTTGGTATGCACAGTTAAGTTTACTACTATGCTTACACTCATCCTGGCAATTTATATCAAGCATCAATTATTATGGTAAACAGCAGCGCCACACCTTGTGATGGTACTAATCGTATAGTAGATATAGCCAAATAAAGTGATATTAGTAATAAATCTGTGTCCAACTCAGTCCTTGATGCCTTTAGCAAGTATAAGTTGCCTTTTTCTTGGTGTTTTATTTGCTCCTGCTGATGTTATTGGAGATCAGGGGGGGAATTCTCCACTGGCTAGAGTCATACCTAACACAAAGATGGTTGTGATTGTTGGAGGCAATTCATCTCAGCCCCAGGACGTCGCTGCAGGAGTTCCTCAGGGCAGCATCCTAGGCCCAACAATCTTCAGCTGCTTCATCAATGACCTTCCCTCCATAAGGTCAAAAGTGGGGCTGTTCACTGATGACTGCTCACTGTTCAGCTCCATTTGCAATTTCTCAGATAATGAAGCAGTCTATGCTCACAGGTAGCAAGACCTGGACAATATCCAGGCTTAGGCTGCTAAGTGCCAGGCAATGACCATCTCCAACAAGAGAATGTCTAACCACCTCCCCTTGACATTCAATAGCATTACCGTCACTGAATCCTCAACCATCAACATCTTGGGGGTTACCACTGGCCAGAAACTGAACTGGACCAGCCACATAAATGTCGTGCTACTAGAGCAGTTCAGAGGCTGGGTATTCTGTGGCTCACCTCCTGAGCCCCCCCCCGAGCCCCCCCCCACAGCATTTCCATCACTTACAAGGCACAAGTCAGGAGTGTTATGGAATAATCTCCACCTGCCTGGATGGGTGTAGCTTCAACACTCAAAACAGCTCAACATCATCCAGGACAAAGCAGTCTGCTTGATCTGGCTCCCATCCACTACCTTAAACATCTACTCCCTCCATCACTGGTGCACCGCGGCTGCAGTGTATACTATCTATCCAAGGCTTCTTCGACAGCACCTCCCAAACCCACAACCACCACCACCTAGAAGGACAAGGACAGCAGGCGCATTGGGAACACCACCACCTCCAAGTTCCCCTCCAAGTCACACACCATCCTGACTTGGAAATATATTGGCGTTCTTTCATCGTCACGGGGTCATAATCCTGGAACTCCCCACCCAACAGCACTGTGGGAGTACCTTCACCACACAGACTGCAGTGGTTCAAGGCAGTGGCTTACCACCACCCTCGAGGACAACAGGGCTGGGCAATAAATGCTGGCCTTGCTAGTGACACTCATATTCCAAGAATTAATAAAAGAAAACTTGACTTAATCAATACCTCTCAGACGGTTATAAAAAATGGTTCAAAGTGATACAAGCATTGTCTATGAAAACCTAGACATAAACAGCAAATTTGATCTATTTCTCCTGTACATGTAAACTGTTTAAAAAATAGAATCATGGAATAATACAGCACAGAAGGAGGCCATTCGGCCCATCGAGTCAGTGCCGGCTCTTTTGAAGAGCAATCCAGTTAGTCCCACTCCCCCGCTCTTTCCCCATATCCCTGCAATTTTTTCTCCTTCAAGTATTTATCCAATTCTCTGGGATTGTAAATTTGCTTTCCTTACACAACTTTGAGCTTCTCCGATGTGAAGTTCAGTACAGTAATATGTGCAGACAGTGTGGATTAGAGGTCTATTGAGGGATGGAATTGTAATTATCTACTGTGATATATGAACACTTTTTAGAATACAAAATATTTTCATGCTGGGAACTTGTGATCTTGATAAGTTTAAAAAAAAAAGCCATTCAGCAAGCTAAGATAACTGTAATGGTACTGTATGAAAACTGGATTGCAGGCATTTTTTTGTGAAACCATAACTAGGGTGCCAAATCTTTTGAACCTGAAATACTCAATGAAAACTATTAAATGGGCTTGTATGAAATTGCAGTAGGGCAAACTAAAACCTTTCATCTACAACAGAAGTGATTAAAACACAGTTATCACTACTGCTCTGGAAATAGTTGGTTATAATTTAGTGATATTTATTAATATATTCTAAATAATTTGTCCATAATAATGTTGCACAACTTCAGCATAATGTTAAGATTTCCGAAACAAGTCATTAAAAGTCATATGCCAGTTTCCGAGGAGTCATGAACTGTTTCGCCATTTCATCGGTCACCTGCTTGCGCCGTACTTGGTGTGCTGCTATGATAGGCTGCAGTGTTTCAATAAGAATCTTCTTCAGCTCACCTGTTAGAAGCTTTCCACTGGAATAATCCTAAAGAAAAGAATTCTTAGATGTAACTAATATGTATTAAAAACACTAAGATAATTATGGATGAGGAAGGCCATTCAGCCCATCTTAATTCATCCATCCAGAAAGATCCTATAGTCTTTCCATTGCAGCATTCAATTGATTCTTAAATAAATCCAAGATTTTCACCTCCAATACCTCTATAAAAATCACTTCTCCGATACTTCTTTCCAAAATGAAAAGCCCTAGTTTCTCCAGTTTTTCATCATAACTCAGACTGCGGAAGCTAGGGATAAGCCATGTAGCTCTTCTCTGCACTAACTCCAGCGCTTGAGTGACCAGAAATGGAAGCAGTAATTCAAGGTGTGGTCTGAATATAGCATGGTATCGTTTGATCTGGACCGCCTCTGACCTTTATTGTACTGTGTTAGTAATATAGTTCAACATTCTATTGGCCTTGTTGATTGCTGCGCTGTATTTATTGGACGTGTTGAGCATCGATTCTTAATACTGTATTTAGGTCAGAGTATGTTATTGTGCAGAGATACTATTTTAGGGGACGTCAATGAATAAATGTTAAAAATAGTTTTAAAATGAAATAAACTGCACTGACCTGTTTTATTTTGTCCAGTTTCTCATCATCTTCCAGGAAAAAGGTCAAATACATGTAAGATACGTCCACTTCACAATTCCCACCAAATTGTTGGTGTTCTTCAATAGTATCCTTGCCCCCTGAAAAAGCATGCTTGTTGATCTGAGGAAAAATTATTACACTTAAATTAACTACATTAATGTTGTTGCATATTAGTATATTTTGTATTGTTATTTCAGTGGCAATAGTTCATATGCAAAAAAAAAAGCTGCTATTGTTGACACATATCTTCAAAGAAAAGTACTACAAAATAAACCTGGACTAAACATTGCTTACATGAAAGATGACCCCCCCTGTTTTGACCACCAAATAAAGGAATAAATTTCCATCTTACACACACGTATATATGGTGAACATTACCTTTGTTTTGATCTGCTTTGGGGTATCTGTGAGGAAGATGGAAGAGTTGGGGTCACTGGCACTCATCTTTGTCTGTGCTCCTTGCAGAGCGGGGAAGAAGACTGAATGCAACAATGCTGGTTTTGGATAGCCAATCCTTGGAGCAACATCCCTGGTCATCCTAAAATATGGGTCCTATGGAAAAAATAGTAATACCAATGATAAAACAAAATTGAAGTTTTGTTCTCAAAGCTGATTCTGGAGCTTAGCAATATTAACTGCAGTCAAATTTAAGCAATTAGCAGTACATAGTTTTAATAAAATATAAACTTAGAGAAACGACCCTTAAAATCTTGAATTTCACAAAGCTTATTTACAAGATTAGCTTACAGAATTAACCACTTTTTTTATGTATGCTAAATGTAATTTAGTATTACTAATTTGACATACATGTATAATATTTATGGTTTAAGTGCAAATCATTCTAAATTATAATAAATTCAAGCCTGCTGCACCAAAATTATATTTAGACCTAGCTGTGTAGCACAGCTCTTTGCATCACCACTGTGTGGCACCACCAAGTAGTGAGACGAGAGTCTATATGGTGATGCCGGGACCATGAACTGTTAAGCTCAGCCATGTTGTTGTTTGGATTTGTCAAGCAATTAGCAGGTTCTTCAATGTAAAACACGATCCAGAACGGAGAGCCATTGCCAGGCCGCTCTTCTAAACATCTTAAAGAAATAACTTGCATTTATATAGTGCCTTTCATGGCCTCAGGGCATCCCAAAGTATTTCACAGCCAATTAAGTACTTTTGAAATGCAGTCAATGTTGTAATGTAGGAAAATGTGGCAGCCAATTTGTGCACAGCAAGGTCCTACAAACTGCAATGAGATAAATGGTCAGATAATCTTTTTTTGGTTGTGTTGGTTGAGGGATAAATGTAGACCACGACACTGGGAGAATTCTCCTGCACTTCTTCAAATAATGTCAAACATCTTAGTTGTCACTTTTGCTCAGGAATTGGCACAGGTCTGCCTGTCCTCTGGGCTCTTCGGCTGCAGATAGTATATAATTAAATGACTAGTTGAAAAAAAAAATCACATTTCATGTAAACTCGAATACAATTAATACAATGGGAAAATAACTAATGCTGCAGTTTTATAATACAAAGGCATAGCAAATTTCAAGCATATGTATTTTCTTTGGTTGGCACTTAGCTCTGACCTGGTCAATCGCACAGGGAATGAGACATTGAATATCCTTTTGGCCGTTAAAGATTTGTTGAAATGAGGTGCTGAAAGAGGGAGCAGCCTGTATTGCAGGGAAACTGATCTTTCCTGTCAATTAAAAATACTGAGTTAAACGTTAAGCAATTTTCTTAACAAGAGCAGTCAAACATTGAAACTGATATTAAAAAAAGTTAGTATATATGTTTGCCATAAAAGACCTAAAAATAAAAGATTTTGCTATACAGGTAATAACTTGTGTTCTTGGAGGTTTATTAATGTTACGATATATACTTATATGTTTAGATGTTCACAGTTGTAGCTCAAATAGTAGACTTTCCCCAGACACAATGTAATATTTGTTCCTTCAGTTTAAGTTGGCTTAATCTTAGCAGAAATAATTAAGCAATGCAAATTTAAAAATTTCCAGAAATTATGACAAAGTTCTTGCAGAAATAAAAAAAAAATTCATGGTAGGTTGCTGATTAGAAGTTTTTAACTTTGAGGTCACAAGTCTGTTCATAGGGGTATGCAGTAATTTCCAGTTTAATAGATATCAAAAGGAACAAAAGTCTGCTCAGCGAAAACATTTGATGAAGTTTGGTGAAATCACACTAAAACAATTAAGTTGTTCAAGAGAGCCGGGTGGGGGGAGGAAGAGAAGAAATGAATTTACTGAAGATTACATGAGAATGGCGGGTTCAGTCCACAAGGTCAAACTTTCAACTTTTGAAAATAAACAGTGTTAATCTTACCTATACAGTCACTATCTCCAAAGCCAAAGATCCCCTTCACTTGATTAAAAGTAACATGTTTCTGGATTTTAACCACATTCTGATAGAATCCTGGACTCTGTCTGCAGCCAAAACAGAATATTATACTTTACAGATTTGGGAAAAAATACTTAATTTATAGTTAATAATGAACAATCTCAGTTCTAAAGTTATCACAACTGTATTTTTCATGTCATAATCTATCTGACTATATTGAGGAAGATAGTGGTTAGGTGTGTATCAGAAGTACATTCACTGGCACAGTGCATTGGAGCTCCTACACACTGTACCATGGAGTCAGAATGCATTTCTGATCTCATGGTAAGGAGGCACAGAAAAGGAAGAAAAGGGCCAGTTGCCTTAGGCTGACCTCACATACTTCCAGCAGCTAATTGTTGTGCAGCACTGGTGGAAGGGAGGCCTGGGAGCAGGTGTCTAGCCCGTTCTATCAGCCTGTAAAGTGTGGGGTGTTAGGGGTCCACAGGAGAAAAGAGGCAATATATTTTAGTGTAGATTTTAATTCATTTCAATTTTGACAGCATAGTAGTTTTAATTACTTTCATGCTTCATTGATATGTGATCTTTACCTTGGACTGTTAGGATCAAACTCATTCCTAACTGGGTAGTCTTTTTCTTCACATGTAATGCTGGGAGCACAGCAAATATTAATAGTTCAGCAGGGATAAGCAAAAGTTGTCTGATTCTCTTCAATCACACTTTTAAGGTAAACGTCTTTTCATGTTTTTCCACTCTGTTTTACCAAACTGTAATTAATGCCATTTTTGTGAGCAATTTTTCCCCTGCACAGTGGCTTCCTCCTCTGCTGCAGACATGTTATCCTCCTCATTCAGCAGTTTGTTCATTATCTTATCAATGTAATCAATGGCTGATTGCAGTTTGGGAAGTGATCGGTTCCCCAGCTGAGACTGCAAGTATACAGTGCACTTTGTGTTTGTCCTTATTGTGTTCTATGTGTTATGCTTTTTTTAAACAAATACATTGTACAGGAAACTCTCTTTTAACCGGCAAAATTGAGGAGTAGGTTCAGGTAAGTTTTACTATAGAAAATGCTGGAAAAACTCAGCAGGTCAGGCAACATCCGTGGAGAGAAATTAGAGTCGACGTTTCGGGTCTAACCCTTTTTCAAAACTGTTATTTCGGATTTCCAGCATCTGCGGTATTTTGCTATCGTACTAAATTTTACTATATATTAGTGGCCGTGTAACCGGGGTTCCTGGATCTGTGGCCGTGTAACCGGGGTTCCTGCACCTGTGGCCGTGCAACGGGGACTCCTGGATCTGTGGCTGTGTAACCGGGACTCCCGCACAAGTGCCGTGTAACTGGGGCTCCTGCACCTGTGGCCATATACGGGGCTCTCGTACCTTGGTAAGTATACCTCTCTGTAATCCGGACTTATTGATCAACCGGCACCACGCCGGTCCCGTCAGTGCCGGATAAAAAAAAGTGTTTCCTGTACTGTCTTTAGGAACTAAGGCTAGACGTGATGGAAAATTTTCACTGTATGCTAAGTGGGGGGTGAGGAGGGAAGATGTACACTTGCGATGCCACTTCAAAAAAAAACTTCTGTGGACTAATCTCCAAAAGGAAAGCACTATGCTGTACAATATTTTACTTTCAATTGTGTAAATAATTTTCAGTATTAACAGGACATATTGGTTGCATCACAACATACAAAACACTCTTTAATAATCTAACCTACATTCCATGGGTAAGTGGAGTTGAGGTCAAAGATCAACCATGATCTTATTGAACAGCGGTGCGGGCTCGAGGGGCTGTATGCCCTACTCCTGCTCCTAATTCTTATCTTCTTATGTCCATACTAAAAACTTCTCTCCAGCTTACTCACCATTACTACTGTATCTCTTATTATTTTGATTAAAACTATCTTTCCAATGAAAAACATCAATGAAAACGCAGGTTTCTGCTGTGGACATACCCCATGTAATCCAGATCAGAGAAGATGAAGGTTTTATTCACATCAAAACCACAAGCAATGATGTCTTTGGTATTCTCAACAGCATATTTATAGGCCTGTCCTAGTGTTATGTCTTTCCACAGGTATTTTTCATCATCGGTCAGCTGAATTACAAGAGGTACATTGAAAATGTCTTGTAGCCACCTATTTAATAGAAATATATGGGCATGAACAAGCTAAATCCTTTTCAATGGAACAATCTACAAGTTGGAAAAATACAATCATCAGTGGAATATCATTTCGTTGGTCTCAAATTTTAAGCCAGTTGTGGAAGCATTTTCAATGAGCATTAACACGAATAAACTACCATAAAATTTAAGTGGACACGTGAAAACCTACCCGGCACACCAACAAATGTAAAAGGTGCAAATATTACTGATCCCTGTAAAAATCACAATGCAACATTTCTCTAGTAAAATGGTGGACGTGATCAAGTCAGCAGACTGCTGGATAGAGAATGAACTTGCAAACTCTACGCATAGTATATTCTTTCAAAACCAGTAAACACTTGAATAAAGGCCTGCAATTCACGGTCAGCGGTGAAGCAAAGCCGTTCGTCACTGGCCGCAAAGTAAACGTCCCACAAAGATCTGACGATCTCTGTGGCGAGAAGTTCGGCTTTTCCGACATGCAATTGAAATCAATGTAAGTTAATGGGGAATCCCTAATGCGAGCTGCTGTAATGTCAACTAGCTGCCTAAGCAGCCAATCAAAATGCAGAATTCTCAGGAAGTAATTAAGAACCTTTGATTCTAACTTTTTTAAATGTTAATGTTAGAGAGAGCAAAACAAACATTGGGGCTCTAACGTGGAGAAAGGGCAAACCTGAAATAAAGATGAAATAACTTTTTTTTAAATAATTTTTTTCTCCACAAAATTTAAATAGTTTTTCAGGGCCATAACATTTGCTTAGCAGTCAATACACAGTTAAAACCCCAGCTACACCTAATCCAAAAGGGTCTAACTTTTAATGGGGTATTTAACAGTGATAGTACCGCAGAAGAGCCGAAGTTTTCATCAGTTTCACTGATTTCACAGATTACACTGATTGTCGGCTGTGCGGAGGGCCACAGCGCAACCAATATTGGAGCAGTGAATGTCTGACTGCAACTTCAGGATTTCCGCTGTTCATTCGCTGTAATTACCCACCGCAAATTCCGGACCATTATTTCCTGTGAAGATGGTTATAGCATGTCACTTGGATCTCTCCCATGTCAAGACGTAATGGGGTTTATTTTAAATTCGAGCGGCCAACTGGCAGAGTGCACCAGAAACCCGCCAGTTCCGGCACCAAAGAGGCCTTGGCCTGATTTAAACAGAACCGAGAAGATGCGGGTGCCAAACGTGCAGCTCACCTCCCGATGCAGCTCACTGCATTTAGGCCGGCGCAGTTATCGGGCAGCTGGGAGGCCACCCAGCTGGCAGTAGGGCAAGTCGTACTACTCCTGGCCCCACAAAAATAATGTAAAATTTACTTTTCAGGGCCTTCTCAGCTCTAATCGCCAATAAAACTAGTTGGACAGTGCATATAGCACCTGCGCCAACCAATTCTGTCCTAAAATTGTAATTGGGGTCATATGTACGCCAAACAGGCAGGCCCCTGTAAAGGTGTCAGCGGGCAAAACATTGGGATTATTAGGGCAGTAAGTCTACCAGCCCCATTTTAATGCCAATTTCAGCAAGTTAAAACTGACCCCAATAAATTTAAGAAACACACACAGGGATTGCTCTCTCATACGTACTGCACAAGTATTATCCAAACTTACTTTGTGAAGATGAATGGGATAAGGTGGCCCATATGCATAGCCTCTGATGAAGGACCGCGCCCAGTGTATAGGTAGAATGATTTTTTTGTTTCAAAAGCATCAAGGATCTGCTGCATATCCCTTTGAAAAAAGAATGATCAAAAGCAGAACTTCAAAAATACAATTGATACAGCTTTTCAACACAGAAAAACTAGACAGGAAGATTTAAGTGGCAATTTTCTGGGGTTGGGAAATTACAAAACAAACCCATTTTCAAATAAATGCGTCGGCGGGAACTCAGCGGCAGCAGCGGGGCTATAAAAGTCCCAGAGACCAGGTAAGGCTTCACAGCGTCGGCGGGTGTTTCAGCGGCAGCAGCGGGGCTATAAAAGTCCCAGAGACCAGGTAAGGCCTCAGTGCGTCGGCGGGTGTTTCAGCGGCAGCAGCGGGGCTATAAAAGTCCCAGAGGCCAGGTAAGGCCTCAGTGCGTCGGTGGGTGTTTCAGCGGCAGCAGCGGGGCTATAAAAGTCCCAGAGACCAGGTAAGGCCTCAGTGCGTCGGCGGGTGTTTCAGCGGCAGCAGCGGGGCTATAAAAGTCCCAGAGGCCAGGTAAGGCCTCAGTGCGTCGGCGGGTGTTTCAGCGGCAGCAGCGGGGCTATAAAAGTCCCAGAGGCCAGGTAAGGCCTCAGTGCGTCGGCGGGTGTTTCAGCGGCAGCAGCGGGGCTATAAAAGTCCCAGAGGCCAGGTAAGGTTTACCAATCTCCAGTCTGGGAACTCGGAGGGAAGGAGAGAGGTAAAAAGTAAT
The DNA here is from genome assembly GCF_052327205.1 of Somniosus microcephalus. NCBI lineage: Eukaryota > Metazoa > Chordata > Chondrichthyes > Squaliformes > Somniosidae > Somniosus > Somniosus microcephalus. The sequence continues at coordinate 65,233,024 of NC_140998.1, read as the reverse complement.
CCAAGTGTGATGTCACCAGAAAGCAGGTAAGTGATTGGTTGGTGAGTATTTCTCCATTTTTAAGCTTAAATCTCTTTGGTTTATAGTTTCTAAGGTGTGATATTCACCATCTAGAATCGGGGCAGAGGGTATTTAAGAACAATATTAATACATTTAATGAATTACATAGAATGGGAGATCAGGTGATGTGTTGCTGCTGCAATATGTGGGAGCTGGTGGACACCATTGATGCTCACGGTGATCACATTTGCAGTAAGTGTTGGCTGCTCGAGGAATTCCGGCTCCGTGTTGAAGAGCTGGAGTCCGAGCTTCAAACACTGAGACACATCAGGGAGGGGGAGAGTTACCTGGACTCTGTGTATCACGAGGTATTCACACCAATTAGATTAATTAATTCAGATGTAGTCCGTGGCCAGGGTCAGGATGGTGTGACTAGAAGTGAGGCAGGTACGGGGATCCAGGAGGTAGTGTTGGAGGAGCCGCAGCCCTTGCACTTGTCCAACAGGTTCGAGGCTCTTACTCCCTGTGAGGATGGGAACAGGGACTGCGGGGAGGATGAGCAACCTGGCCACAGCACCGTGGAGCAGGGGGCCATTCAAGTGGGGGGAGTTAAAAGAAATGTTGTAGTAGTAGGGGATAGTATCGTTAGGGGGATAGATAGAGTTCTTTGCAGCTGAGAGCGTGAGTCCCGAAGGCTGTGTTGCCTGCCCGGTGCCAGGGTTAAGGACATCTCCTCTGGACTGGAGAGAAACTTGGAGTGGGAGGGGGAGGATCCAGTTGTCGTGGTCCATGTTGGTACCAACGACATAGATAGGACAAGGAAGGAGGTTCTGCTGAGGGAGTTTGAGCAGCTAGGGGCCAAATTAAAAAGCAGAACCACAAGGGTAATAATCTCTGGATTATTACCTGAGCCACGAGCGAATTTGGCTAGGACAAATAAAATTACAGAGTTAAATGCGTGACTCAAAGACTGGTGTGGGAGAAATGAGTTTTGCTTCCTGGGACACTGGCACCAGTACTGGGGCAGGAGGGAGCTGTTCCGTTGGGACGGGCTTCACTTGGCCAGTGCTGGGACTAGAGTCCTGGCGGATCATATAACTAGGGCTGTAGAGAGGGCTTTAAACTAACTAGTGGGGGGGAGGTTCCTAGAGAGCAAATAATAATGATAACAGAGGTCATAGACTTAGGTAGCAGTGGGGAAATTAAAAACCAGAGCGTGTCAGGAAGGGGCAGAAGGTATGGAGTAAAAGGTAAAGTAATAAAAAGGGCAAAAGCAGGAACTAAGTGTCACAAAACATCTTTGAAAGTTCTCTATCTGAATGCACGTAGCATTCGTAACAAAAGACGAGTTAATGGCACAAATAACTACATATGGGTATGATCTTGTGGCCATTACAGAAACATGGCTGCAGGGTGACAATGCCTGGGAATTAAACATAGCAGGTTATTTAATGATCAGGAAGGACAGGCAGGAAGGAAGGGGCGGTGGGGTGGCTATGTTAATAAAGGAAGGAATCACTGTAATACAGAGAAATGATATAGGGTCAAAAGATCAGGATAATGAAACAGTTTGGTGGAGGTAAGTAATAATAAGGGGAAAAAAACACTAGTGGGCGTAGTCTATAGGCCTCCGAACAGTGGCAACTCTGTTGGACGGAGTATCAATCAGGAAATAGTTGAGGCTTGTAATAAGGGAACATCTATAATTATGGGGGATTTTAACTATCATATTAATTGGACAAATCAAATTGGGCAGGGCTGCCTTGAGGATGAGTTCATTGAGTGTATTAAGGATGGGTTTCTTGAGCAGTATGTAACTGAATCGACCAGGGGGCAAGCAACCTTAGATCTGGTCCTGTGTAACGAGACAGGATTAATTAAAAATGTCCTAGTAAAGGATCCCCTTGGAATGAGTGACCATAACATGGTTGAATTCCATATTCAATTAGAGGGTGAGAAGGTTGGATCTCAAACAAGCATGCTAAGCTTGAATAAAGGAGACTATGAAGGTATGAGAGCGGAATTGAGTAGAGTGGATTGGGAAAATAGATTAAAGGGTAAGACGATACATGATCAGTGGTGTACATTTAAGGAGTTATTTTACAACTTCCAAAAAATATATATTCCACTGACAAGAAAAGGGAGTAAAAGAAAAGACAGCCATCCGTGGCTAAGTAAAGAAATTAAGGATAGTATTCGACTAAAAACAAGGGCATATAAGGTAGCCAAATCTAGTGGGAGGATAGAGGATTGGGAAAACTTTAAAAGACAGCAAAAAATAACAAAAAGATTGATTAAGAAAGGGAAGATAGATTATGAAAGTAAATGAGCAAAAAATATAAAAACAGATAGTAAGAGTTTTTATAGTTATATAAAAAGAAAAAGGGTGGCTAAAGTAGAGGATGAGACCGGGAAATTAATGTTGGGAAATATGGAGATGGCAAAAACACTGAATGAATATTTTGTATCAGTCTTTACAGTAGAGGACACCAAGAATATCCCAACACTGGACAAACAGGGGGCTATGGGGGGGGGAGGAGCTAAACACGATCAAAATCACTAAGGAAGTGGTACTCGGTAAAATAATGGGTCTCAAGGCGGATAAATCACCTGGACCTGATGGCTTACATCCTAGGGTCTTGAGGGAAGTGGCGGTAGGGATTGTGGATGCATTGGTAGTAATTTTCCAAAACTCCCTGGACTCGGCAAAGGTCCCGGCAGACTGGAAAACTGCTAATGTAACACCCTTATTTAAAAAGGGCAGTAGACAGAAGGCTGGAAACTATAGACCGGTTAGCCTAACATCTGTGGTAGGTAAAATTTTGGAGTCCATTATTGAGACAGTAACAGGACATTTGGATAATCATAATTTAATAGGACAAAGTCAGCATGGTTTTATGAAGGAGAAGTCATGTTTGACAAATTTGCTGGAGTTCTTTGAGGAAGTAACATATAGGGTGGATAAAGGGGAACCAGTGGACGTAGTGTATTTAGACTTCCAAAAGGCATTTGACAAGGTGCCACACAAAAGATTATTGCTTAAGATAAAAAATCACGGGATTGGGGGTAATATTCTGGCATGGATAGAGGATTGGCTATCTAACAGAAGGCAGAGAGTTGGGATAAATGGTTCATTCTCAGACTGGCAATCAGTAACTAGTGGTGTTCCGCAGGGGTCAGTGCTGGGTCCCCAACTCTTTACAATCTATATTAACGATTTGGAGGAGGGGACTGAGTGTAACATATCAAAGTTTGCAGATGATACTAAGATGGGAGGGAAAGTAGTGAGTGAGGAGGGCATAAAAAACCTGCAAGGGGACATAGACAGGCTAAGTAAGTGGGCAGAGATTTGGCAGATGGAATACAATACTGGAAAGTGTGAGGTTATGCACTTTGGCAGGAAAAATCGTAGAGCAAGTTATTATCTTAATGGCAAGAAACTGGAAAGTACTGAAGTACAAAGGGATCTGGGGGTCCTGGTGCACGAAACTCAAAAGGTTAGTATGCAGGTGCAGCAAGTGGTTAAGAAGGCCAATGGAATGTTGGCTTTCATTGCTAGGGGGATAGAATATAAAAATAGGGAGGTATTGCTTCAGTTGTACAAGGTATTGGTGAGACCGCACCTGGAATACTGCGTACAGTTTTGGTGTCCATACTTAAGAAAGGACATACTTGCTCTCGAGTCAGTACAAAGAAGGTTCACTCGGTTAATCCCGGGGATGAGGGGATGGACATATGAGGAGAGGTTGAGTAGATTGGGACTCTACTCATTAGAGTTCAGAAGAATGAGAGGCGATCTTATTGAAACATATAAGATTGTGAAGGGGTTGGATCGGGTGGATGTGGGAAGGATGTTCCCGATGGTGGGTGAAACTAGAACTAGGGGACATAGTTTTGAAAGAGCAGCCCCTTATTTTAAGACTGAGATGAGGAGGAACTACTTCACTCAGAGGGTGGTAGGTCCATGGAATATGCTGCCCCAAAAAGCTGTAGAAGCTACATCGTTACATAAATTTAAAACAGTTTCCTAGAAGTAAAGGGAATTAAGGGTTATGGGGAGCGGGCAGGAATTTGGACATGAGTCTAGGTTCGGATCGGTCATGGCCCTGTGGGTAGCGGAGCGGGCCCAGGGGCCGTGTAGCCTGATCCTGCTCCTATTTTGTGTGTCTAATTATGTTAGATTCAGGAGATGGTTCTGTGATAGTGGATTGGCGGTTAGGATCAGATCAGCCATGATCTTATTGAATGGCGGAGCAGGCTCGAGGGGCCGATTGGCCTACTCCTGCTCCTATTTCTTATGTTCTTATGTTCTTAAATGCACATCAGCCTAATAATCCTACGTATCTTTAATTAATAATTGAAACACACTTAAGTAGAACGGATTCCAATAGCATTTTACTAACAGTATGATTCCAGTATACTACTAAAATAGCCATTATTTAGAAACATAGAGATAGGAACAGGAGTAGGCCATTCGGCCCTTCGAGCCTGCTCCGCCATTCAATGAGATCATGGCTGATCTTCGTCTGAGATCATAGCTGATCTTACCAGTTCAGTACCCCGTCCCCGCCTTTTCTCCGTAACCCTTAATCCCCTTAGCCTTCAGAAATATATCCAATTCTCTCTTGAAAATATTTATTGAATTAGCCTTCACAGCCCTCTGTGGCAGGGAATTCCACAGGCTCACCACTCTTTGAGTGAAGAAATTCTTCCTCATCTCTGTTTTAAATGATTTGCCCGCTATTTTTAGACTGTGGCCCCTGGTTCTGTGCTCCCCGGCCATTGGAAACATTCTCTCTGAATTCAGCCTGTCCAGGCCTGCCATAATTTTATATGTTTCGATGAGATCCCCTCTCAATCTTCTAAACTCCAGTGAGTACAAGCCCAAACTATTTAATCTCTCTTCGTAGGTCATTCCCGCCATTCCAGGTATCAGCCTGGTGAATCGCCGTTGCACTCTTTCCATGGCAAGAACATCCTTCCGCAGATGGGGCGACCAAAACTGTACACAATACTCCAGATGCGGTCTCACCAGCACCTTGTACAGCTGTAGTAAGGTATCCCTATTCCTATACTCGAACCCCCTTGATATGAAGGCCAACATACCATTTGCCTTCTTGATCGCCTGTTGCACCTGCATGCTCTCCTTCAGTGACTGGTGCACAAGAACACCCAGGTCCCTCTGCACTTCCCCATCTCCCAATCTATTGCCATTTAGATAATAATCTACCCTCCTGTTTTTACCCCCAAAGTGGATAACCTCGCATTTATCCACATTATAGTGCATCTGCCACGTATCCGCCCATTCCCCCAACCTGTCCAAATCGCACTGTAGCCTCCTGACATCCTCATCAGAGCCCACCCCTCCTCCTAGTTTAGTGTCGTCAGCGAATTTGGAAATATTGCATCCAATTCCCTGATCCAGATCATTTATATATATTGTGAACAGCTGGGGTCCCAGGACAGATCCTTGCGGCACCCCGCTGGTCACTGCCTGCCACTCCGAAAACGAGCCGTTTATTCCAACTCTCTGTTTTCTATCCGCCAGCCAGTTCTCTATCCACGTTAATACTTATTTTCATATGAAATTTCTAGTGCTTTCAAGTCCTCATACTTTGATGTAAACATTGTGACAAAGCAAAAATCTGTTTTGTTTTAGATATGTTCAAGTAATTACATATCTTCAGTGATGCTGCAACAGCCCCTAAAAATGCTACTAAGTAATTTTTTTGCTTTATGACAGTTTATAGCAATTACCAAGTGAGAGAGGGTGCAGTAATAGGATGAACATGTATCCTATTTATAATAACATCTTACTGCCCTGTACCTTATAGTCTCAGTAATTCAGAACAGAACGCAGTGTTTAAGTATAAAGCAAAGCCAGAATTTCAAACTTTAAAAGATGTTGCATAATTATCTTAAAAAAACAATAAAATATATCTTGGATCTGGAAAAGTATTTCAGAAAGTAAAATATAGGTAAATTTAGAAAATGTCAATTGTTATAGTAACAACCTAAACGGAAAGTTGTGAATAAGTTACACGTATTGAAGAATAATTTATAACGGGTACGAGAAGAAAAGCTTTGCCAACCGATGCGAGAAGAAGATTCCTCGGCGAAGAAAGTGATGAGCTTTTTGACCAGTGACTTGTTCTATTCGGTCAATCAACGCCTGATCAATTTTGCTGCTTCCAAACCGAACTGTAAATAATATATATAAAATATATAACAGGTATAATATATATTGAGGAAATATTAAACCATTATATTTCTTATCCAAATAACAATGAAATGTTAAAAGATTAAAATGATTTTCCAGCTCTGTGAATGTGTGTAATTAAGTTGCAAGTTAGTCATCAATACTGATGCACAAAAACAATCTTTAGGTATTCCATGCAAGAGTGAGATGTTTAAATAGTGTGGTATATCAGAAATAATACCTGTATTGCATGACTTCTGCCGTGGGATATTTTACTATGTTAAGAGCACATATTATGCTGTCCTGTATTGCTTTCTTTCTATATTACATTTTCCCCATTTCTTTAAAAAAAAAGTCAAAATATACTTCAAATGATTGCAATTTGTCCATTTTACACATCATTCTTCATTCTAAGCTCACTAATTATTTTGGCTTGCACTAAATTGATAGTTCCTATCCAGTCATCCCTACACAATATTGCTCCAAGCCATCAGGTTTTTAGGAAAATGTATTCGAGGGTTGTGGGTGTTGCAGTCAAGGCTGGCATTTATTGCCCATCCATAGTTGCCCTGAGAAAGTGTGGGCCACCTTCTTGAACCGCTACAGTCCATGTGGTGAAGGTGCTCCTACAATGCTGTTAGGATTTGTAACAGTTTGATACAACTGAGTGGCTTGCTAGGCCACTTCAGAGGGCAGTTAAGAGTCAACCACATGTTGTGGGATGGAAGTTACATCTTGGCCTGACCGGGTAAGGATGGCAGGTTTCCTTCCCTAAAAAGGACATTAGTGAACCAGTTGCGTTTTTACAATTATCAACAGCTTCACGGTTACTTTTACCAGTTTTTTTTTTTTACATTTTCAGATTTTTTTTCTAAACTGAATTCAAATTCTCAATCTCACGTTCTCTGGATTACTAGTCCAGTAACATAACCACTACATTGCCGTTCCTTCAGTTTGTACTTTTTATTTTTTTACGAAGTCTTTGTAACTCATGCACGTTTTTTTCTGTTGCATCTTTATTTCATGGCTAACATTCATTCTACAATATTTTTTAAATGTGCAAATTTATATCACTTCCAGCAATAAAAACAACTAACGGAAAGGGATATTCACCAATCAGCTTGTCATAGTCCACCCCTTTGGCACTGGATGTCTGTACTGTCCATGGATCCACATAGTCACCACCATCTTCTGCAACAGCCGGGCTATTACTATTAACTGGCGTGTTGTTAGTGGGTGGGATACCAACCTTGAACTCCTGGCCTGTCAATGTTGTATAATCCAGTTTAAGTGCCAGCAGCTCCTTTACTGCTGCATCAATTTCTTCCTGCATAAAAAGTAATAGTTTGGAAAATGAATATTCTTTTCGAAACAATTAAAATGAAAGAAAGGGCATTCCATTAGTTATTTTACACCCTCTCTTTAGCTCTCCAATGCTACACACTATAAGCCAGCCAGGAAGGTGAACTGGTGACTTATTCCAGGCCTCTGCCAATGTTGCTCTGCAGCTTATAGAAAGATAGAACTTGCATTTGTATAGCGCCTTTCATGACCTCAGGACATCCCAAAGCACTTTTAAAGGAAATTAAATGTAATGTAATGTCATAAAATACATTTTAAAAAGGATGGGTAATAAATGCTGGCCTTAATAGCGACGCCCATATCCCAAGAATACATTTTTTAAAAGGTGGACAGAGTGGTGGGAGCTGCCTCATCTTTCAGTTTTATTCCCATTAATAAAGAGCCACAACTCCACTCAATGCCATTTTCAACAGCAAAGCTAAAGTTTGGACTTTACCATCTGAGGAAAAATAATCTAAGCAGGAACTCAACTTTAGAGCACTCTATATCACAGTACATCAATCAGTTCTGCTTGGCTGATATTATATGGTGCACATTTTAAAAACAGCTCAATTTCTTAAATGATATCATAAGCACTCAATCACAATGGCTTACATTTTGCGGTAATAATAACGGCAAAACTGTCTCTGCAGATAAACGTGGCTATCCTGAAGTTGCGGTCAGTCATTCCCTGCTCCGCCACAGGCTGCGCTGTGGAACTCCCCATAGCCGGCAAATCAGTGAAATCACTTGAACTGATACAAACTTCCCCTTTCCGCTGTAATGGCCCAGAAATTCGGGCCGGGGGCTTCCCGCGGGTGCAAGCCCCCGACCTGCACTTACCTAGCGCGCCGGCCGTTGTGCTGTGGGCCCGCGTGGAATTCCGATCCTGGGCCTGCTCCAGCTGCCGGCGCACAGTGTTTGCGTATCCCAGGGGCGCAGTTAGTTCGATGCGTCCCCTGGGATCACGTGGGCCATGGGGAGCCAATCGGAGCAGGGAATGCTCCATTCATAAGTCTGACAGGAAGACCTGTCAAAACTTAGAAATACTATGGCCCCATAACATCACTAAATCTTCAAATAAATTTTTTAAAAAACATCACATTTTTAAAATAAACTATAAATTACACGAAATAACTTTTAAACAATAATTTAAATTTTTGAAAAAAATAATTTTATTTTCTAATGGGGCTAAAAATAAACTTACCTTTCTTAAAGTATTTAGAAATAATAAACCTGTGGAAAAAATGTTTTAATTTTAATTAATTCACCACTTACCTTGTAAAAAGCAGGCCTTACTCCTGCTTTTTATATGTCTAACTTCTGGAGACTTACCCTCCCGGGAAAACCTGTAAAAAAAAAATGAAGTTCGATGCGCACGCGTTCGACCTCTGAACCCCTGCTTTCAGGGGAACGGAAGTGCCGGTTTCCCGGCATATGCAGTGCATGCAGGAAACCGGCACTTCCATTGGGCTTACAGGTGAGTACCCCGTGCGTACTCACCTGTGGAGACCCGAATTTCTGGGCCAATATCGTTGTTAAACACCGCATAAAAAGGTAAGCCTTGTTGAAATAGGTCTAACTGGGGTTTTAACGGTGTATTGACTACTGAACAACCAATCTGGCCCTGAAAAACGAATTTTATATTTAGGGAATGCCAAATTTCTCCATTATGATAAAAAAAATACAAGATTGTTAAAATAATAAAAAATATTTTTTAATTTTTTAAAAGTTTGTTTATAATATTTTAGTTTCTACCTTAACCTCATGTGTACGTCCCAATCTTTATTTCGCTCTCGGTAAAGTTTTAAAAAAGTGAATGATAATCAGTGCCTTTTATTTCCTGGTTTGCTGTGATTGGCTGCTTAGACAGCTTGATGACATCACTGTTAATGTATGCTGGAAATCCCCTTTTGACAGCGCGACAATCAAATTAAGGCCAAGAAAGCAAAAGTTTTCACCACAGGGATCGTGAGATCTTTGTGGGCAGCTTTCTTTGAGGTCAGCGGCGATCACCGTTGACCGTAAATTCCAGGTCATTGTATTCATTTCTACCATAGTAGTACTCGCGCCATCTTTAATGTGATCAGCCAGAGTAACCTGCAGCAATACAGTCCAATACACCATGGAATCTGGTCTGGTCCAGTTTTATAAGCTGCTGTATAAGACAAACAAATGTGGAAGGTTTGCTGCTGCATGTCACCAGCTGAGGCAGGTCCAGCTGTGTTAACAGTGAGCTGGAGCAATTCCAAGCATATAAGCAAATAAAATAAGAAGTTATCAAACTATCCTAGAGGAATGACACACTGCTCCTTTACCACTTGTACTACCCTTTGTTAACAAATACTCAAGCAAATCATTGAACAGAAATATGATGTCAACAATACAGTTCTATAATCTGATCTATTTAAGGGAAATAAAGTTAATACATACATATTTTAGAAATTTATAGTAAAAGACTCCAACTTTTCTGTTTTATTGATGTACATACTACAGTAATATGATAATCCAATTTATCATACTAAAATTGGAGGTTTCTTAAAAACTTGTTAAAACAAAATCATACTTTTTTGCCACATCGTTGTGGTGTTTAGAGGTTTTCCAGAGTGCAAATAATTAGTAGGTTTGGGGTGAGGATAGGGCATGAAAGGGAGGGGAGTAATGCTCCATGTATATTCATATAAAACAGTACTTTTTGAGAAAAGGAAGATAAAAGCATGAGAGATAATAAATGACTCCTTAGAGAGTTATGAATATTTCACATTTCTTAGATCCTCTTTGTAAAAGTGAAGGAAGGTTTTGTAACAGCTGGGTGGGCATGTGTGCTGTGAGGAGGATGCCGAGAAACTCCAGTACGATTTGGACAGGTTGGGTGATTGGGCAGAAGCATAGCAGATGCTGTATAATGTGGATAAATGCGAGGTTATCCACTTCGGTGGCAAAAACCAGGAATGCAGATTATCTGAACGGCAATAGATTGGGAGAAGGGGAAGTGCAACGAGACCTGGGTGTCCTTGTGCACCAGTCGCTGAAGGTAAGCATGCAGGTGCAGCAGGCGGTTAAGAAGGCAAATCGTATGTTGGCCTTCGTAGCGAGAGGGTTTGAGTACAAGAACAAGGATGTCTTGCTGCAGTTGTACAGGGCCTTGGTGAGACCACACCTTGAGTATTGTGTGCAGTGTTGGTCGCCTTATCTGAAGGATGTTCTTGCCTTGGAGGGAGTGCAGCGAAGATTCACCAGACTCATACCTGGGATGGCAGGAATGACGTATGAGGAGAGATTGGGTCGACTGGGCTTATACTCGCTGGAGTTTAGAAGAATGAGAGGGGATCTCATTGAAACTTATAAAATTCTAACAGGACTAGACAGACTAGATGCAGGAAGGATGTCCCCGATGGCCGGGGAGTCCAGAACCAGGGGTCACAGTCTAAGGATAAGGGGTAAGCCATTTAGGACAGAGATGAGGAGGAATTTCTTCACCCAGAGAGTGGTGAGTCTGTGGAATTCTCTACCACAGAAGGCAGTGGAGGCCAATTCATTAAATATATTCAAGAAGGAGTTAGATATATTTCTTAAGGCTAAAGGGATCAAGGGATATGGGGAGAAGACAGGGACAGGGTACTGAATTTGGATGATCAGCCATGATCTCATTGAATGACGGAGCAGGCTCGAGGGGCCGAATGGCCTACTCCTGCTCCTATCTTCTATGTTTCTATGTTAGGCCAATTTAAAATGCTAGTCACATTTACACATACTGGTACTATTTTATAAATTTAATATAATCCAGGCATTTTACCTTTGGTGCTTTGTTTGACTTGAGCAGTCGGACAGTGTCCCCTTGCACAGCTACCTTCCCATACAATTCCATGGGGGTTGTAGATGAAGGCATTTCACAGTTAAGAGGAGCTGACATCTTCCTTAAAACAGACCACTTGTTTTAATATTTGGACCTGTGAATGAGCCAGATATACTTATTTGTGCTGCCGGATGCTCACACTCACAGCCCAAGTCCCTTACTCAGTCACTCCTCGAATCCAGCCCCTCACTCACTCACTCCCCCCGACCCCTCACTCACTCACTCCTCCCGGCCCATCACTCATAAGAACATAAGTAGTAGGAGCAGGAGTAGGCCATACGGCCCCTCGGGCCTGCTCCACCATTCAATAGGATCATGGCTGATCCGAACCTAGACTCACGTCCACTTCCCTGCCCGCTCCCCGTAACCCCTAATTCCCTTATCAGCTAGGAAACTGTCTATCTCCGTTTTAAATTTATTTAATGTCGCAGCTTCCACAGCTCTCTGAGGTAGCAAATTCCATAGATTTACTACCCTCTGAGTGAAGAAGTTTCTCCTCATCTCAGTTTTGAAAGGGCAGCCCCTTATTCTAAGATTATGCCCCCTAGTTCTAGTCTCACCCATCAGTGGGAACATCCTCACCACATCCACCCGATCAAGCCCCCTCACAATCTTATGTTTCGATAAGATCGCCTCTCATTCTTCTGAATTCCAATGAGTAGAGGCCCAACCTACTCAACCTTTCCTCATAAGTCAACCCCCTCATCTCCGGAATCAACCTAGTGAACCTTCTCTGAACTGCCTCGAGAGCAAGTATATCCTTTCTTAAATATGGAAACCAAAACTGTACGCAGTATTCCAGGTGTGGCCTCACCGGTACCCTGTACAACTGCAGCAAGACTTTCCTGCTTTTATACTCCAACCCCCTTGCAATAAAAGCCAAGATTCTATTGGCCTTCCTGACAACCTGCTGTACCTGCATACTATAACCTTCTATGTTTCATGCACCAGGACCCCCAGATCCCTTTGTACTGTAGCACTTTGCAGTTTCTTTCCATTTAGATAACAACTTGCTCTTTGATTTTTTTCTGCCAAAGTGCATAACCTCACACTTTCCAACATTATATTCCATCTGCCAAATTTCTGCCCACTCACTTAGCCTGTCTATGTCCTTTTGCAGGTTTTTTATGTCCTCCTCACTCACTGCTTTCCCTCCTATCTTTGTATCGTCGGCAAACTTGGATACGTTGCACTCGGTCCCTTCCTCCAAATCGTTAATATAGATTGTAAAGAGTTGGGGTCCCAGCACTGACCCCTGCGGAACACCACTAGTCACTGATTGCCAACCCGAGAATGAACCATTTATCCCAACTCTCTGTTTTCTGTTAGATAGCCAATCTTCCACCTATGCCAGTATATTACCCCCAATCCTGTGATTTTTTATCTTGTGCAGAAATCTTTTGTGTGGCACCTTGTCAAATGCCTTTTGGAAGTCCAAATACACCACATCCACTGGTTCCCCTTTATCCACCCTGTTTGTTACGTCCTCAAAGAATTCGAGCAAATTTGTCAAACATGACTTCCCCTTCATAAAACCATGCTGACTCTGTCCGATTAAATTATACTTATCCAAATGTCCTGTTACTGCTTCCTTAATAATGGACTCCAACATTTTACCAACCACAGATGTTAGGCTAACTGGTCTATAGTTTCCAGCCTTTTGTCTACTTCCCTTTTTAAATAAGGGTGTTACATTAGCAGTTTTCCTATCTGCTGGGACCTTTCCTGAATCCAGGGAGTTTTGGAAAATTACCACTAGTGCATCCACAATCCCTACCGCTACTTCTCTCAAGACCCTAGGATGTAAGCCATCAGGTCCAGGGGATTTATCCGCCTTTAGTCCCATTATCTTACCGAGTACCACCTCCTTAATGATTTTAATCGTGTTTAGCTCCTCCCCCCCTCCCCCTCCATTGCCCCCTGTTTGTCCAGTGTTGGGATATTTTTAGTGTCCTCTACTGTAAAGACTGAGACAAAATATTTGTTCAGCGTTTTTGCCATCTCCATGTTCCCCACCATTAATTTCCCGGTCTCGTCTTCTAAGGGACCAACATTCACTTTAGCCACCCTTTTTCTTTTTATATACTGTAGAAACTCTTGCTATCTGTTTTTATATTTTTTGCTAGTTTACTTTCATAATCTATCTTCCCTTTCTTAATTAATCTTTTAGTTATTCTTTGCTGGCTTTTAAATGCTTCCCAATCTTCTATCCTCCCACTAGATTTGGCTACTTTATATGCCCTTGTTTTCAGTCGGATACTATCCTTTATTACTTTACTTAGTCACGGATGGCTGTCTTTTCTTTTACGCCCGTTTTTCCTCAGTGGAATATATTTATCTTGAAAGTTGTGAAATATCTCTTTGAATGTACACCACTGCTCATGTACCGTCTTACACTTTAATCTATTTTCCCAGTCCACTTTAGTCAATTCTGCTCTCATACCTTCATAGTCTCCTTTATTTAAGCTTAGTATGTTGGTTTCAGATCCAACTCTCTCACCCTCCAACTGAATTTGGAATTCAACCATATTATGGTCACTCACTCCAAGGGGATCCTTTACTAGGACATTTTTTATTAATCCTGTCTCATTACACAGGACCAGATCTAAGATTGCCTGCCCCCTGGTTGGTTCAGTAACATACTGCTCAAGGAACCAGTCCCTAATGCACTCTATGAACTCTTCCTCAAGGCTGCCCTGCCCAATTTCACTCACTCCCCCCGGCCACTCACTCACTCACTCCTTGATCCCGGGCCCCAGCCCCGCTCTCCCTCCACCGGCCCCTCACTCACTCCCCCCATCACTCACTCACTCCCCCCGGCCCCCTCACTCACTCATTCATTCATTCATTCATTCATTCACTCACTCACTCCCCCCCAGCCCATCACTCACTCCCTCCCCCCCAGCCCATCACTCACTCCCTCCTTGATCCCGAGCCCCTCTCTCTCTCCATCCGCCCCTCACTTACGGTCCCCGATTGCATCAGAAATGTGCTGCAATCGCGGCCTCGACGCTCCGTGACCTGCTCGGAATCGGACGCGTTGCAGGCGGGCGTTCGCAGCACTTCGGGCTGCCCCCGCTCCCTCTCCGTCACCGCGATCCTCAGATTTAACGAAACGTTTCGCCGCTTCCCTCAGCTACGGACCGGGCACATTAGCGAACGGAGCCCCGAGCAGGTCGCACTCACAGCCAGTCTTGCTCCGGAACTAACTGTAAGTCAGGCTGTTGTAGGGGGACGGGACCCGGAAGTCGGGGGGACGGGAGTGGAGGGGACGGGACCCGGAAGTCGGGGGTAACAACAGAAAATGCTGGAAAAACTCAGCAGGTCAGGCAACATCCGTGGAGAGAAATTTGAGTTGACGTTTCGGGGGGACGGGAGTGGAGCGGACAGGAAGACGGTGGGTTGAAGGTTTGAGCTTTGTTGATGATCACATTAACTGAAATGGCCAATGCTTCCCCTGATATGAAGGAAGGTGGGGTTTTAGATGTCCTTTTATCCTTAGTTTACAAAATTTTAAGACGGCTTACTCAAAAATGGCCTGTTCAGTTTAAAAGTGTACAGGTGTCAGGCAGCCCCAGAGTCAGTGTGAGTGAGTTATGTGATGCCAGTACAAGGAATGTTCATATTCTGATCACCTAATCCAACAGTGTAACTCACTGCTGTGAAGGGGCAATGTGTACACCCTCGTGAGTCTAGTAGGCAGGCTAGTCAAGTTTTGTTCGTTATGGCCCAACAGCATAACTTACTGTTATGGAGCGAGCACTCTTTATTTCTGTTTAAAAAAAAACCCGCCATATCGAATTTTATACAGAAAAGTTGTGCCTTTCAGCTCTGTGAAAGAGTTATCTGCTTAGTCCCAGTTCCCTGTCCTTTTTTCAAATATTCAGTTCCCTAATAAAAGCTTTCCCTGCCTCTGTATTTGCTTAAAACCTGTTACATCTCTAACATTTTACAGTTCTGATGAAAGGTCATCAACCTGAAACTCTCCACAGATGCTGCCTGACCTGCTGAGTATTTCCAGCATTTTCTGTTATTATAAAAGCTATTGTGGATTCAGTTTCCACCATTGTTTCTGGTGGGGCATTCCGAGTCCTACAGACCTCGAGTTTAAAAAAAAACAACTTTTTTTTGGTGATCTTAAATTTATGCCCACTAGTTACCAACTCACGATCCAGTGAAATTAGTTTTGCCCTATTTACCTTATCAAACCCCCTTATAATTTTGAACAATTCTTAGATATCCTCTTAACCATATTTGTTCTAATGAAAAGTGGCCCAGTTTCACCTCATAACTAAAGCCTCTCATTATTGGTATCACATTGAACCTTTTTTGCACTGTCTCCATTGCCTTGACATCTTTTCCTAAAGTAAGGTGCCCAAAACTGCGCACAATAATCTAACTGCAGTCCAACCATTGATTCATATAGGTTTTATATCAAGCATTGCTTCTTTACTTTAAAAAATGTGTATCTGCACCCCTAAGAGAAGTTATCTTCTCTACTTTGAAAGATATTGTGAGCCCTTTTCTATTTGCCTCAAAGCATATCACCTCGCATTTCTGTGCATTTAATTTTACCTGGCACCCATCTGACCAATCTACAAACCCCCCTACGTACTCTTGAAGTCTATACAGTCCCTTTCAGAGATACACATATTCCCTATTTTTGTGCCATCTGCAAACGTTGATACTTGTCTCATACCCAGATCCAGTTCATTTTTATAGACTTGTCGATCTTATATGGCATTGCACACGACAAGTCAAGACAAACTATAATCTTGAGGTGGAGTGAAGTTGGAGGTTCAGGATAATTAGTGTTGAGCATACAAATGTAATTTAGAATTCGGTCGCCACTGGGGTGGGTGTAATTACAGCATAACAATTTTAAATAGCTAGTTTCCATTATAAATGTGGAAATAGGAATTTACAAAGGTTAAAAGCTGACAGTATACGCAGATTTAAGATTTTTAAATATTAGTATATTTCCCATCTGTGAATATAGTCTCTTATCGGTCTTTGTTGCCTTTGTGTTGTGGTTTTCCTATCTTTCTCGTGTGCCACTTAACTCTTTTTGCTTCTCTCTGTCCTCTTCTGCTTTTCTTTTGGGTGTGAGGTGGTGGCTGATGTGGCGTTAATATATGATGTGGTCTGGTGGTGAAAGGAGACATCAGTGGCTGCAGGCTGCATTTGGGGTGGGGGTTGCAAGGAAGAGGCATCATCAGCAGCTATTTTCGCATCTCATCCCCAAAACACTCTTCTCCCACCGAATCTCGCTACCCCTACTCCTCATTAACCCTTCATCTTTCCACCATCCCTTCCTCCAAATCGCTCACTCCCACTACCTCTCCCCCTTTCAACTACCTGCTTATCCTCTTCCCCCTTGCTCCACTGTCATGCACTGCACTCTTAACTCTCCATCCAGTTTCCCCCATCACTAGTCCAATTCATTGCCCAAGGATTTTTTTTATTCGTTCATGGGATGTGGGCATCACTGGCAAGGCCAGTATTTATTGCCCATCCCTAATTACCCTTGAAAGGTGGTGGTGAGCTGCCTTTGGGATGGACTAAAGAGCTCAGACATTCCCTCCCCTTTAACTATTCCATGCTTAATTTTAAAATAAATAGAAGTAGAGATTTGCATCATAGTGTCTAAGGACATAACTTTAATTCTTTCAATTAATAAAAATGTTGTAATTACAGGAAGCTCCAGGTTCACAGCCAGAAGCAGTGTGCACATCCTATCGATTGCAGAGTGCAACATGAATTCTCTGGTTGCCTATGAATCGTCCGATTCAGAGACCGATAATGACAAAAGCGGAGATGATGATTTTGTTCACTCTAAATTTCAATTTCAATCTGTATTTCCAACTACAACAGGACTGGAATCTTCTAGATGTGGTTTAGAGGTAAAACTGGCATCTACTGGAGGTAGCAATATGGAATGCAAATGGCACAGTACACAGAATCATGCACAGAGACACTTTAATGCAACTCCTAGACCTCCACAGATGACTTTAAATGATGAGACATATTTTCAGTTTCCTAAAAGTGACTATGAAAATGCATTGGATCTGGTGCAGAAATCTGACAGAACTCCTGCAAAGATGATCCCCTCAGTTCAGAAAAGACTATTTCAAGACTCGGTGGCTGCTGCTCAAAATATTAAACCCTACATACCCAAAAGACTGAGGCAGAAGGAAGCAGTAACTTATGAAAACATAGAGTACAAAGGCAGCACAGAAGTTTTGAACTCCGAGATAAACTGTACTGCACCAGAAGAACAGCAGTTAAACCTGCTGAGCAGAGTTTCAGACTTCATTAAGCCCTATTTGGAAAACCAGTACAAAACTTCAGACATTGCAAAGCGCTTGGTGTTTCAGATGTCGCAGCACAAGGGACCAGTAACTGCAATACAGTGGTGTCCTGTGCAGCAACACAGTCACTTACTACTCTCTGCCTCCATGGATAAGTCCATAAAGGTAGAGTACCATTAGATAGATGTTAAGTAGAAAATAGATGCTGGGTATTAGTTTGTACTAAAATGCGATGTAATTTATTAAAATCCTTATTATTGGGCAATTGCTATCTAATTGGAAATATAGCGCTTCATAAATCTTCCATTCATCCTATATGATTTTTTCCCTCTTCAAATGCCTTTACAACTGGAATGTGATACAACACATTGTGCTTTTGGACTAATATTGCAAGTAGCTTTATTCTTTTTGAAATTCCAAAGCAACTGCTATTGGGGATATGTCAAGTGCGCTGTTACTACATCACAGTTTAATTATCTTGCGATTCCTCACCAATGCAATGGTTGAAGCAGACTTGCTACCAGTGCCACGTGCTAGTCAGAGTAGAAATAGAAGCATATTTCAGATGAATACGTGGCTAGAGGAATGGTGCAAGGGGGAGGGATTCAAATTCCTGGGACATTGGAACCGGTTCTGGGGGAGGTGGGACCAGTACAAACCGGACAGTTTGCACCTGGGCAGGGCCGGGACCGATGTCCTAGGGGGAGTGTTTGCTAGTGCTCTGGGGGAGGGTTTAAACTAAAATGGCAGGGGGTTGGGAACCTGAGCAGGGAGACAGAGGAAAGGGAAACAAGGATAAAAGCAAAAGATAGGAAGGAGAAAAACAAAAGTGGCAGTCAGAGAAATCAACGGTTTAAATCAAACATGGCCACAGTAAATAATAATTCTAATAGGTCTAAGAGCGTTAAAAAAATCAAGCCTGAAGGCTTTGTGTCTTAATGCGAGGAGCATTCGTAATAAGGTGGATGAATTGCTGCGCAAATAGAGGTAAACGAATATGATTTGATTGGGATTACGGAAACATGGCCCCAGGGTGGCCAAGGCTGGGAACTCAACATCCAGGGGTATTCAATATTCAGGAAAGATAGGCAAAAGGGAAAAGGAGGTGGGGTAGCATTGCTGGTTAAAGAAGGGATTAACACAATTGTAAGGAAGGATATTAGCTCTGATGATGTGGAATCTGTATGGGTAGAACGGAGAAATACCAAGGGGCAGAAAACGTTAGTGGAAGTGGTATATAGACCTCCAAACAGTAATGCGGAGGTTGGGGATGGCATTAAAAGGGAAATTAGAGAAGCGTGCAATAAGGGCACAGCAGTTATCATGGGTGACTTTAATCTACATATAGATTGGGCTAACCAAATTAGTAACAATACTGTGGAGGAGGAATTCCTGGAGTGTTTACGGGATGGTTTCCTGGACCAATATGTCGGGAACCAACCAGAGATCAGGCCATCTTAGACTGGGTATTATGTAATGAGAAAGGATTAATTAGCAATCTTGTTGTACGAGGCCCCTTGGGTCGGAGCGATCATAATATGATAGAATTCTTCATTAAGATGGAGAATGAAGTAGTTGACTCAGAGACTAGGGTCCTGAATTTAAATAAAGGAAACTACAATGGTCTGAGGCGCGAGTTGGGTAGGATTGATTGGGGAATGTCACTCAAAGGGTTGACGGTGGATAGGCAATGGCAAACATTCAAAGACCGCATGGATGAACTACAGCATTTGTTCATCCCAGTTTGGCATAAAAATAAAACAAAAAAGGTGACTCAACCATCGCTAACAAGGGAAATTAGGGATAGCATAAGATCCAAGGAGAGGACATATAAATTGGCCAGAAAAAGCAGTAAACCTGAGGATTGGGAGCAGTTTAGGATTCAACAAAGGAGGACAAAGGTATTAATTAAGAAGGGAAAAATAGAATATGAGAGTAAGCTTTCAGGGAACATAAAAACTGACTGTAAAAGCTTTTATAGATATGTGAAGAGAAAAAGATCGGTGAAGTCAAGCATAGGTCCCTTGCAGTCAGAATCAGGGGAATTTATTATGGGGAACAAAGAAATGGCAGACCAATTAAATACATATTTTGGTTCTGTCTTCACAAAGGAGGACACAAATAACCTCCCAGAGATGTCGGGGAACATAGAGTCTGATGAAAGGGAGGAACTGAAAGAAATCAGTATTTGTAGGGAAATGGTTTTAGGGAAATTGATGGGATTGAAGGCCGATAAATCCCCAGGGCCTGATAATCTACATCCTAGGGTACTTAAGGAAGTGGCCCTAGAAATAGTAGATGCATTGCTGGTCATCTTCCAAAATTCGATAGACTCTGAAACAATACCCATGGATTGGAGGGTAGCTAATGTTACCCCACTATTCAAAAAAGGTGGTAGAGAGAAAACGGGGAATTACAGACCAGTAAGCCTGACGTCGGTAGTGGGGAAAATGCTAGAGTCCATTATAAAAGATGTAATAGCAGAGCACTTGGAAAACAGTGACAGGATTGGACAAAGTCAACATGGATTTACAAAAGGTAAATCGTGCTTGACTAATCTACTGGAATTTTTTGAGGATGTAACTGGTAAAATAGATAAGGGAGAACCAGTGGATGTGGTGTATTTGGACTTTCAGAAGGCTTTCAATAAGGTCCCGCATAAGAGATTACCGTGTAAAGTTAAGGCACATGGGATTGGGGGCAAGGTATTGACTTGGATAGAGAACTGGTTGGCAGGCAGAAAGCAAAGAGTTGGAATAAACGGGTCTTTTTCTGAGTGGCAGGCAGTGACCAGTGGGGTACCGCAGGGATCGGTCCTTGGACCCCAGCTATTCACAATATATATTAATGATCTAGACAAGGGAACTAGATGTATTATCTCCAAGTTTGCAGACGACACAAAGCTGGGTGGGCGTGTGTGCTGTGAGGAGGATGCCGAGAAACTCCAGGATGATTTGGACAGGTTGGGTGATTGGGCAGAAGCATGGCAGATGCAATATAACGTGGATAAATGTGAGGTTATCCACTTTGGTGGCAAAAACAGGAAGGCAGATTGTTATCTGAATGGCAATAGATTGGGAGAAGGGGAAGTGCAACGAGACCTGGGTGTTCTTGTGCACCAGTCACTGAAGGTAAGCATGCAGGTGCAGCAGACGGTTACGAAGGCAAATGGTATGTTGGCCTTCGTAGCGAGAGGATTCGAGTACAGGAACAAGGATGTCTTGCTGCAGTTGTACAGGGCCTTGGTGAGACCACATCTTGAGTATTGTGTGCAGTTTTGGTCACCTTATCTGAGGAAGGATGTTCTTGCCATGGAAGGAGTGCAGCGAAGATTCACCAGGCTGATCCCTGGGATGGCAGGAATGACGTATGAGGAGAGATTGGGTTGATTGGGCTTGTACTCGCTGGAGTTTAGAAGAATGAGAGGGGATCTCATTGAAACTTATAAAATTCTGACAGGACTGGACAGACTAGATGCAGGAAGGATGTTCCCGATGGTCGGGGAGTCCAGAACCAGGGGTCACAGTCTAAGGATAAGGAGTAAGCCATTTCGGACAGAAATGAGGAGGAATTTCTTCACCCAGAGAGTGGTGAACCTGTGGAATTCTCTACCACAGACGGCAGTAGAGGCCAATTCATTAAATATATTCAAGAAGGAGTTGGATATATTTCTTAAGGCTAAAGGGATCAAGGGGTATGGGGAGAAAGCAGGGACCGGGTACTGAATTTGGATGATCCGCCATGATCTCATTGAATGGCGGAGCAGGCTCGAGGGGCCGAATGGCGGAGCAGGCTCGAGGGGCCGAATGGCCTACTCCTCCTATCTTCTATCTTTCTCTTGTACATAGTTGTGATTAAGAAACAATCATTTTTGGCCGTTAACAAAACGTGCAAGTTCCAAAAGACATTCAGCACGCAAAAGGGTTAACCTGCGCCGTTTCATTTCAGTGATGTGTGCCAGTGGCAAAACACTTGCTTTGGGTGTTTTTGTTATTGCAGTTCACTGCTGTTGCGACTAGTTTACTTTGCTTTACACAAATCTATTAATTACACAACTGAAATAAAGCCCCCCTCACAATGGTTGAAAGTGTTTTTCCAGAATACACAGAATTTAGGGGGTGGGGTAACACTGTGACTCTGAATCATGATCTATGATTCTAAAGAAAAAAATCCATCTCTGACTCTAATTACAGAGATGTAGTAATGTAAAGAACTCGAACTGTCAACCATGTGTGTATGGCTAGATACAGATTTTTAAACTGCTGCAGATTATTCTCTGGAGTCGATATTTAGACTGTATATAATTATAAAGCGGAACAACTACATCAAATCATTACATTAATTTGTCTCATTAATGAAATAGAATTGAGTTTGGATCGTTTTCAAGTTAAGGCTATTCTGGGGCATATTTTAGAATCCAGAAAAAAAGAAAATTGTGACTATTCACCATGTTGAGCGATAGCTGTACTGTGGCTTTTTGCCCCTTATTGGAAGAATAACCTAATCAATAACTAACAAATGAGCACTAGCAGAGGAGCTAGCTGAAAGAAGGTATAATGAAAGGATAATGAAACTGATTGATGCAAGACTACATACAATTACAGTACATAGAATATACAACACAGAAACAGGTCATTTGGCCCAACCAGCCCGTGCCGGTGTTTATGCTCCACTCGAGCCTCCTCCCATCTTTCCTCATCTAACTCTGTCAGCATAATCCTCCTATTTCCTTCTCCCTCATGTGCTTATCTAGATTCCCTTTAAATGCATCTATACTATTTGCCTCAACTACTCTCTGCGGTAGCGAGTTCCACATTCTCACCACTCTCTCGGTAAAGAAGTTTCTTCTGAATTCTCTCTTTGATTTCTTGGTGACTATCTTATATTGATGGACTCCAGTTTTGCTCTCCCCCACAAGTGGAAACACTCTGGGGTCGATTTTCAGTGTGCCGTGCGGCGGGCTTTTAGGCGTGCGGGGGGTCCCGACACCATCCCGCCCAAACCCGCCTCCATGTAAGTTTCAAAGGAGGTGGGTACCCGCCCCGCACTGGGACCTGCCGACCCGAGGCGGGAAGGGATTAGTGCCAATTAACTGCCTGTTAACAGGTAGTTAATGGGCAGTTTTTAGCCTAATCCCTATTTTGAAGGTTGTCGTGTGGGATTCCCGACGGCTCCAAACCACGCCAAGTTAGAGGAGTTGGGCCGTCGGGTTGAAGGACTTGGAGGGGTCGAGATGTCGGTGTTCAGGTGAGTGATGGGTGCATGAGTGCAAAGGTAAGTGTGTTTGGTGTGTCTAAAGTGTGTAAAGAAGTTTAAATTACCTGTACTTACCTTTACAGCCTTCCTTCCTCTAGGTTTCGGGAGTCCATCACTCAGCCGGCACAGAAAGCAGAATGGCTGCGATCTGTCAAAAGTGACAGCCTTCAGCTTTCAGTGCTGGCGAGATTTCTAACTGAGTCCGCGTAGAAGGACTCAGGTTAGAAGTAAGACTGTCAGTGTTTGACAGCTTCAAATATTTTTATTTAGGTATCTTGGGATGATATTTCATCTGTCAACATGTCTTGACAGATGAAATTTCAGTCTGTGACGTCACTTGTTGCCGGGTGGCCCTTAATTGGCCTGCTGAGCCCGCTGGGCGGGCTTAACAAGGTCAATCAAGTGAAAATCGCGTGGATTGGCCGCATCTTGATGGAGGCAGGACTACAACCCGAAAGTTGTAGTCCTGCCTCCTTCCCGACTTCTGAATGAAAACCGACCCCTCTGTGTCTCTATCAAAACCTTTCATAATTTTAAAGACCTCTATTAGGTAACCCCTCCAGCCTTCTCTTTTCAAGATCTGAATGTTTTTAATGCCGTGCAGTTAATATGAACCGGACAATCTTTGCACTTATGGGATGCAAGTGATGGCATATGTGTGTGTAGTGCCTTTGGAGCCTTAATTTTAAACTGAGATATAGGATCGTTCACAAATACGCTGAGTATGCGCTCTCCAATGTTTATGGGAGCCAGTATCCTGTGGTATATTGTGTATCTTTTATATTTTTATTTAGGTATCTTGGGATGATTTTTCTCTTTATGATTAATGCTGGGAACTTGGATGAGTCAGTAAGTTCATAATACTTGATTCTAATTTTAAAACTATTGAACCAATTCTGTTTTATTGAACCAATTCTGTTTTATTGAACCAATTCTGTTTTATCTGCAACTTCCCACCATCAAAATCTTATTTCAAAATTGAGATCATTATATAAAAATGAAACCCAAGGTGCTTGCCAGTGGTACCTCATGTTTACTAAAATTAATATAAAGTATTTAATTGTCTGAATCACTTTGGGACATCCTGAGGTTATGAAAGGCGTTAAACAAATACAAGTTCTTTCTTTCTCACACCAAGTAGCATCTGACTTGTATCCTCTCTATGCCGCAACATATAGTGTGGAGTCCATAACTGCACACACTACTCCCAACTGCGGCCTTACTTAAGGTTTATATAGATTCACCATTCTATCTCGACTTATATATTCTATACCTCTTGCCATAAAACCCAGTATTCCATTTGCATTTTTCTGACTTTATCCACTTGAAGCCCTACTTTTAATGTCTTGTGAACCTGAACCCCCGACTCCCTCTGTTCTTCCATCACCCAGCCTTCTCCCAGTTAAAATATTTCTTTAATCAAAATGTAGCTTCACCTTTACTGATATTAAATTCAACCTGCTGCATTTTTGCCCATTCTACCATCTTGTAAATACATCCTTGCTGCTTCCTTTGTTCCTCAGAATTATATACTGTGCTTGCTAAAGAAAGACTTGCATTTATATAGCACCTTTCACGACCACCGGACGTCTCAAAGTGCTTTAAAGCCAATGAAGTATTTTTGAAGTGTAGTCACTGTTGTAATGTGGGAAACGCGGCAGCCAATTTGCGCATAGCAAAGACCCACAAACAGCATTGTGCTAATGATCAGATAATCTATTTTTGTTATCTTGGTTGAGGGATAAATATTGGCCAGGACACCGGGGAGAACTCCCCTACTCGTCTTTGAAATAGTGCCATGGGATCTTTTACGTCCACCTGAGAGAGCAGACAGGACGTTGGTTTAATGTCTCATTCGAAAGACGGCACCTCCGACAGTGCAGCACTCCCTCAGCACTGCACTGGAGTGTCAGCCTAGCTCAAGTCCCTGAAGTGGGACTTGAACCCACAACCTTCTGACTCAGAGGCGAGTGTGCTACCAACAGATTATTATCTGAATGGCAATAGATTGGGAAAAAGGGAAATGCAACGAGACCTGGGTGTCCTTGTGCACCAGTTGCTGAAGGTAAGCATGCAGGTGCAGCAGGCGGTTAAGAAGGCAAATGGTATGTTGGCCTTCATAGCGAGAGGATTTGAGTACAGGAGCAAGGATGTCTTGCTGCAGTTGTACAGGGCCTTGGTGAGACCACACCTTGAGTATTGTACGCAGTTTTGGTCGCCTTATCTGAGGAAAGATGTTCTTGCCATGGAGGGAGTGCAGCGAAGATTCACCAGACTGATCTCTGGGATGGCAGGAATGACATATGAAGAGAGGTTGTGTCGATTGGTCTTATATTCAATGCAGGTTAGAAGAAAGAGAGGGGATCTCATTGAAACTTATAAAATTCTAACAGGACTAGACAGACTCGATGCAGGAAGGATGTTCCCGATGGCGGGGAAGTCCAGAACCAGGGGTCACAGTCTAAGGATAAGGAGTAAGCCATTTAGGACAGAGATGAGGAGGAATTTCTTCACCCAGAGAGTGGTGAACCTGTGGAATTCTCTACCGCAGAAGGCAGTTGAGGCAATTCATTAAATATATTCAAGAAAGAGTTAGGTATTTTTGGAAGTTGTAAAATAACTCCTTAAATGTACACCACTGATCATGTATCGTCTTACCCTTTAATCTATTTTCCCAATCCGCTCTACTCAATTCCGCTCTCATACCTTCATAGTCTCCTTTATTCAAGCTTAGCACGCTTGTTTGAGATCCAACCTTTTCACCCTCTAATTGAATATGGAATTCAACCATGTTATGGTCACTCATTCCAAGGGGATCCAAAAAAAATATATTCCACTGAGAAGAAAAGGGTGCAAAAGAAAAGACAGCCATCCGTGGCTAAGTAAAGAAATTAAGGATAGTATTCGACTAAAAACAAGGGCATATAAGGTAGCCAAATCTAGTGGGAGGATAGAGGATTGGGAAAACTTTAAAAGACAGCAAAAAATAACAAAAAGATTGATTAAGAAAGGGAAGATAGATTATGAAAGTAAATGAGCAAAAAATATAAAAACCGATAGTAAGAGTTTTTATAGTTATATAAAAAGAAAAAGGGTGGCTAAAGTAAATGTTGGTCCCTTAGAGGATGAGACCGGGAAATTAATGGTGGGAAATATGGAGATGGCAAAAACACTGAATGAATATTTTATATCAGTCTTTACAGTAGAAGACACTAAGAATATCCCAACACTGGACAAACAGGGGGCTAAAGTGGGGGGAGGAGCTAAACATGATCAAAATCACTAAGGAAGTGGTACTCGGTAAAATAATGGGACTCAAGGCAGATAAATCACCTGGACCTGATGGCTTACATCCTAGAGTCTTGAGGGAAGTGGCGGTAGGGATTGTGGATGCATTGGTAATAATTTTCCAAAACTCCCTGGACTCGGCAAAGGTCCCGGCAGACTGGAAAACTGCTAATGTAACACCCTTATTTAAAAAGGGCAGTAGACAGAAGGCTGGAAACTATAGACCAGTTAGCCTAACATCTGTGGTAGGTAAAATCTTGGAGTCCATTATTAAGGAGACAGTAACAGGACATTTGGATAATCATAATTTAATAGGACAAAGTCAGCATGGTTTTATGAAGGGGAAGTCATGTTTGACAAATTTGCTGGAGTTCTTTGAGGAAGTAACATATAGGGTGGATAAAGGGGAACCAGTGGACGTAGTGTATTTAGACTTCCAAAAGGCATTTGACAAGGTGCCACACAAAAGATTATTGCTTAAGATAAAAAATCACGGGATTGGGGGTAATATTCTGGCATGGATAGAGGATTGGCTATCTAACAGAAGGCAGAGAGTTGGGATAAATGGTTCATTCTCAGACTGGCAATCAGTAACTAGTGGTGTTCCGCAGGGGTCAGTGCTGGGTCCCCAACTCTTTACAATCTATAAACGATTTGGAGGAGGGGACCGAGTGTAACATATCAAAGTTTGCAGATGATACTAAGATGGGAGGGAAAGTAGTGAGTGAGGAGGACATAAAAAACCTGCAAGGGGACATAGACAGGCTAAGTAAGTGGGCAGAGATCTGGCAGATGGAATACAATACTGGAAAGTGTGAGGTTATGCACTTTGGCAGGAAAAATCGTAGAGCAAGTTATTATCTTAATGGCAAGAAACTGGAAAGTACTGAAGTACAAAGGGATCTGGGGGTCCTGGTGCACAAAACTCAAAAGGTTAGTATGCAGGTGCAGCAAGTGATTAAGAAGGCCAATGGAATGTTGGCTTTCATTGCTAGGGGGATAGAATATAAAAATAGGGAGGTATTGCTTCAGTTGTACAAGGTATTGGTGAGACCGCACCTGGAATACTGCGTACAGTTTTGGTGTCCATACTTAAGAAAGGACATACTTGCTCTCGAGTCAGTACAAAGAAGGTTCACTCGGTTAATCCCGGGGATGAGGGGATGGACATATGAGGAGAGGTTGAGTAGATTGGGACTCTACTCATTGGAGTTCAGAAGAATGAGAGGCGATCTTATTGAAACATATAAGATTGTGAAGGGGTTGGATCGGGTGGATGCGGAGAGGATGTTCCCGATGATGGGTGAAACTAGAACTAGGGGGCATAGTCTTAGAATAAGGGGCTGCTCTTTCAAAACTGAGATGAGGAGGAACTACTTCACTCAGAGGGTGGTAGGTCCATGGAATATGCTGCCCCAAAAAGCTGTAGAAGCTACATCATTACATAAATTTAAAACAGAAATAGACAGTTTCCTAGAAGTAAAGGGAATTAAGGGTTACGGGGAGCGGGCAGGAATTTGGACATGAGTCTAGGTTCGGATCGTTCATGGCCTTGTGGGTAGCGGAGCGGGCCCAGGGGCCGTGTAGCCTGATCCTGCTCCTATTTCGTGTGTCTAATTCTGTTAGATTCAGGAGATGGTTCTGTGATAGTAGATTGGCGGTTAGGATCAGATCAGCCATGATCTTATTGAATGGCGGAGCAGGCTCGAGGGGCTGATTGGCCTACTCCTGCTCCTATTTCTTATGTTCGATATATTTCTTAAGGCCAAAGGGATATGGGGAGAAAGCAGGGACAGGGTACTGAATTTGGATGATCAGCCATGATCTCATTAAATGGCGGAACAGGCTAGAGGGGCTGAATGGCCTACTCCTGCTCCTATCTTCTATGTAACTGAGCCACAGCTGACACAGCTAGCTTAATATAGTCTCCAAATTTGGACACCACTCCCTCTAGCCCTATATCCACAGTATCGATTAACACAGTGAACAGAAGGTGTCCCAGAACAGAACCCTGTGGGACATCACTCCCCACCTCCAACCTCTCCGAGAAACTGTCTTTTACTCCCATTCTCTATTTCCTCCCTTCCAACCAGTTCTTAATCTAAGTTGCTACTACCCCTTAATCTTCTCCAATAGTTTTCTGTGAAGTACCTTGTCAGGGGCTATCTGCACGACATGCATTGCATTTTCCCCATCCACCATATTTGTCGCCACTTAGAGCTCGCCATTAAGAACCATTTACTCTTAATTCACTGGGGGAAATGGAAATGCCCTCTTTAGAATCAATTGCCAGGTAACACTGACTATGACAAAGTTGGCACAATTTAGTGTTTGGAGCTGAGTTTTTTCCTGCTAGATTTCCCCTGCCATCCTCCTCTCTTAATGCTGGAGTGCATAACCATGAGCACCAGTCACCCTCTGGTAACTCATCCAATTGCTCATTCTTCAGGTGCGATGCTTGTGTCAGCATGGTATTCAATTCTCGGGGCATCACTGCTCAGTTCAGTTTTGACCTCGCCCAATGTCCATACACGTGCACTTGTAGGGATCATTGGATAGTGATCAGCAAGAACCAAGGCTAATTTTCTTCATCTCTAGCTTAGGGGCACTGGGGTCAATTTGTTTTGCCACCACTTGTTGCCCTGGTTGGGATTGGTTAACTCAGCAAGGACTAGTGATTGAACTTAGTATCTTTCTGGTCAATATAGTTCATCAATTCACTTAACCACCTGAGATATTGGGGATCCTTTGTACTTTTTTTTTTAAAGGAGATGTTGGTAATTCATACTGGTTAACTGAGAACAAAATACAATGAGGATACAATTGATAGGTTAAGCAACACCTCGATTTTAAAATTATCATCCTTGTTTTCAATCCCTTGCCCCTTCCTAGCTCTGTAACCTCCTCGAGCCCTACAACCCTCTGATATTTCTGCGCATCTCCAATTCTGGCCTCTTGAACATCCCCAATTTTAATTGCTCCACTATTGGTGGCCGTGCCTTCAGCTGCCAAGGCCCTAAGCTCTGGAACTCCCTCCCTAAACCTCTCGGCCTCTCCTTCCTCCTTTAGGACACTCCTTAAAACCTACCTCTTTGACCAAGCTTTTGACCTGCCCTAATATCTCCTTATGTGACTCAGTGTCGAATTTTGTTTGATAACGGTCCTGTGAAGCGCCTTGGGACGTTTTACTACGTTAAAGGCGCTATATAAATACAAGTTGTTGTTGATGCTGTATATTAGTTTTTGTCAATTGTCAACCTACTATGTTTTATGGAGAAACTCCTGCAAAATTATACATATTTTAATTGCTTGTGTTGAGAGGACACCCTGTTAGATGTATAAAGAGAATAATGCATTCCATGCCGTACACTTTTCTGTTAACACATACCATTGTAAATTGCTATGTTGACTTTTCCCATTCAAATTTATTGGCCCGTATTTTCTGATCACGGGCTTCCCACGGGCGGAGGCCTGTGATCTGGAAAAATCTGCGCCCATACCTGAGGGCTCCCGGGACGCACACGCTTCCGCTCCTGGGCCTCGCCAAACTCCAAGTGCGCAGGGCCCACGTATCCCAGAGGCGCAGGTAGTTCGCAGCGTCCCTGGGACCACGTGGGCCGTGGGGATCCAATCACAGAAGGGAATCTCCCTTCATACATTTGACAGGAAGACCTGTCAAATATATGAATGGAGAGCAATGAAAAAACATAGTAAAACTTTAAATACATTAAAAAAAAAATCACTTTTTAAATGACTTGAAATTACAATAAATTAAGTATTTTAAACAAAAATGTATGTTTTTGAAAAAAATAATTAAAGTTTTTTTACGGGGCAAAAAATAAACTTATCTTTTTATAAAGTATTTTTAAATGATAAATCAGTGAAAAAAAATATTTTCTTTACTTTTTTCAACTCTTATCCTGGTAAAAGCAGGCCTTATGTCTGCTTTTACCAGGCGTAAGAATTGTAAGGGTTTTCTGCGGGCGGAGGGTCTCCAAAAAGCGGAACTATCTGCCCGCAGAGGCACTTCTCCAGGGCAGCTGGAAGATTCTTGACAGATTGGAAATACCGGTTTTGTAATACGCTGTGCATGCCTGAAACTGGCATTTCCGATGTCCCTATGAGTGAGTACACAGCGCGTGTCCACCCGTAGGGATCGGAATATCTGGGCCATTGTCACCTGCCATGGAGTAGTTGCAGTTACTGGCCACTAGATGGCCCTGTGGCACTAATTTGTAAATAATTTCCACAATCTGTCACCAAATTGTATGTAAAAAAAACTTACATTTTGATGTCATGCTTCTCTGATTGTTGGATGTTATCCTGTTTCTGGCTGGATTTAGTTTTTATGGTTGCTTAGGAATCTGAATCCTAAGGCAGAAGTGCTGAAATCTGCCTATCTCACCTACAGTATTCATTTTTCAGTGCTTGGTGTTCCTTCGAGCAAGGGTCAGTTCAGAAGGTGAGATTTTTTATATTATATATAATATTTTATTTTATTTTATTTCAGATTTCCAGCATCTGCAGTATTTTCTTTTTGTACTTTTTATATTATGCTGGTTTATGATACAAAAATTGTCCGTGTGGTTGATAGTGAGGAAGTAAGCTGAAGACTGCAGGAAGATATCAATGGACTGGTCAGGTGGTTAGGAAAGTGGCAAATGGAATTCATTCCGGAGAAGTGTGAGGTAATGCATTTGGGGAGGGCTAACAAGGCAAGGGAATACACAATAAATGGTAGGATACTGAGAAGTGTAGAGGAACAAAGGGACCTTGGAGTGCATGTCCACAGATCCCTGAAGGTAGCAGACCAGGTAGATAAGGTGGTTAAGCAGGCATACGGGATACTTGCCTTTATTAGCCGTGGCATAGAATATAAGAGCAGGGCGGTTATGCTTGAACTGTATAAAACACTAGTTAGGCCACAGCTAGAGTACTGTGTACAGTTCTGGTCAGCACATTACAGGAAAGATGTGATTGCACTAGAGGGGGTACAGAGGAGATTTACGAGGATGTTGCCAGGACCGGAGAATTTTAGCTATGAAGAAAGATATTGGATAGGCTGGGGTGGTTTTCTTTGGAACAGAGGAGGCTGAGGGGAGTCTTAATTGAGGTGTGTAAAATTTTGAGGGGCCCAGACAGAGTGGATAGGAAGGACCTATTTCCCTTATCAAAGAGGTCAATAACCAGGGGGCACAGATTTAAAGTAATTGGTAGAAGGATTAGAGGGGTGTTGAGAACTTTTTTCACCCAGAGGGCGGTGGGGGTCTGGAACTCACTGTCTGAAAGGGTGGTAGAGGCAAAAACCCTCAGTGCATTTAAAAAGTACTTGGATATGCACTTGAAGTGCAGTAACCGACAAAGCTATGGACTAAGAGCTGGAAAGTGGGATTAGGCTGGATAGCTCTTTTTTGTCTGGCACAGAGACGATGGGCCGAATGGCCTCCTTCTGTGCTGTAAACTTCTAATGTCTATGTGAATCTTGGCATATGATTTTTTACAGAGTAAATGTGGGTAAGTTATTTCAGAGGCAACCTAATAAAATCTGTGCTAGCTAAGGGTTGTGTCAGAGGATCTAGTACAGCTTTGCAGTCGAGATTTTACAGCTGTTTGGAACCACTGTTGACCAATATCACTATATTCCTCAATGAGAATGCACAAACCCTCCCAGCCTTTGGGTTCCTAGTATAAATGCTGCTGTTCTATTCAGCCAGTATTGAAGAAGATAATCTTAAGTTCCGACTTTTCTCATGTGCATTCTGGCCTGACGGTGGCAGCAAATTGCAATAAACTGCTAATACCACCCTTGCTATGTAAATGTAGTAAAACAGGAAGGAAAAATGGCAAATGCTGGAAATCTGAAATAGGAACAAGATAGTGGAAATACACAGTAGGTCAGTCAGCATCTGTGGAGAGAAAAGACGGATTATGACATTTCAGGTGTTTACCCTTCATCAAACTAAATAAATGCAGGATGTGCTTGTGCTGTCTGCTGAACGTTGCGTGCTTGCACTTCATGGATTTGTAAGGTGCTGTACAAGTACAAGTTCTTTCTGGCAATCAGTCTTTGTCAGATATACGTGGGGATAAGAAATATTTGAGTTTTTGCGGGTGCATGGATACTGTTAGTGGCCATGTACAGTATTTTAGGAGTGAAGTAGCTCCAAATTTTATAGAGGATTCTATTTTAACATTTTGTGTTTTATTTAAAGATCATGCAGCAATATTAATAATACAATATTTAGTTATTGGCATAACACAATTTTAGATGTTTTACATTCCTATCTAACACCATTGTGGGAGAACCATCACCCCAAGGACTGCAGTGGTTGAAGGAGTAGGCGACTAGGGATGAGTAATACAAGGCAGCCTTGCCAGTGTCACCACATCCTGAGAACATATTATAAAAATCTTAAAGTCTGAGTCATTTTAATATGTTTACACATCTATTCTGTTACAACTTTTTTGGTGCAAAAAAAAAGCTAATATAAATCTAAATCCAGTAACGATCAAATCTACCTCAGTACTGCTCACTGGGCTGTATCTAAGTGTTGAGATGAAATGAAGGGTGACGTTTAAACACCAGTAAGTAGAGCTGTTTTATCTTCAATATCCCACAAAGAAAGATTCAATTACAACTTGCTTAGTAACAGACTTCATGTTTCATGTGATCTGCCAGTCTGATTCTGCTAACACCACTTTTGTCAATAAATATTTTTTTCTCAATTTTTTGGGGGGCTGGGTTTTTCTGCTCATTTGAGGTGAGGGATCCTGTTGAACGGGGCATTTTAAACACCCACTGCCCACATCAAGCATTAACAGTTGGTTTTGTGTAGACCAGATACAGTTTAAAGCCACCTGTGTGCTTTAGCATCAACTTCTTGTTTCCAGTGGCTGAAGGGTCGATAACCAGAGGGCACAGATTATGGTGATCGGCCAAAGAACCAGAGGCAACAGGAGGAAATACTTTTTTACACAACGAGTGGTTAGGATTTGGAATGCACTGCCTGATAGAGTGGTGGATAGAGTCAATAGTAGCGTTCAAAAGGGAATTAGATAAATACATGAAGGAGAAAAAATTGCAAGGATATGTGGAAAGAGCGGGGGAGTGGGACTAACTGGATTGCTCTTCGAGAGAGCCAGCGCAGACTCGATGGGCTGAATGGCCTCCTGTGCTGTACTATTCTGTCATTCTGAAGATCACTCTTTACTGTACCAATATAAATATTTTCTATTTACCAGACAGTCAATTCTGTGGCTTTTGAGTGAGACTTGCAACTGCTGTTTAATTGCTTTTGTGCTATGAAACCCTACTCATGTTGAGACTGTCCAGTCTCCTTTTACATAAGAGCCCCACCAGCATATTATCTCATCGTTCTAGGCTAGATTCAAACCCAGATCCCAGAATTAAAAGAGTAGTGCAGCATTCCATTGCTGCGCCATACAGACCATACAGAGAGAGAGAGAGAGAGAGAAACACAAACTGAGAGTGAGAGAAACACAAACTGAGATAGAGAGAGTGAGAGAAACACAAACTGAGGGAGAGTGAGAGAAACACAAACTGAGGGAGAGAGAGAGAGAGAGAGAAACACAAACTGAGGGAGTGAGAGAGAAACACAAACTGAGGGAGAGAAAGAGCAAATCTTCCATAACCAATTTACTGATCACTTCTGGTTCATTCTACCCGAGAACATTTTCTATGACATTGGCAAATTTTACACCACTTCTGTTTCGTGTAGTTCTAGCTTCTTGCTAAAATGTTCCTTTTCTCCAAGCCAATAATGTACTGTCAAGAATAGAACTTAATGATCATTGATTATAACTGACTGACCCAAGCATGACATTAAAGCAAAATACCGTACCTGCTGGAAATCTGAAACAGAAAACTCTCGACACTTATCAGGTCAGGCAGCATTAGTGGAGAGAACAGACAACACATTTTGAGTACAGACCCTTCTTCAGGACTCAGTTTTGAGGAAGGGGCCATATTCAAAACGTCTTCTCTGTTTTATCCAAGATGTTGTCTGATCTGCTGAGTGTTTCCAGCGTTTTCAGATTTTGTTCCGAGCCTGACAGTACTGACTCCCATGCTTCAGAGTCAAATAATCTGGTTAATGATTAACCTTATGATTTGGTATAGAGTTAGAAGACCTCATTTTCTATTTAAAAAATAAAAATAAACTATTACAGATTCACAACTTATTTTTGCTGAAAATTCAAATGTTTTTAGTGCAAATCAGCTTTTCTGTAAAATTCTCAACACCAATATAAATTTTAATTATGTTGGATTTTAAGCCTTAAAGTTGCAAGTACAAACTGCAGCTCTGTTTACTTCAGTCTTGCGCCCTATTTATGCTACGTGAACCAGTTCTCTAATGTGGTGGGGCTGCAGTGAATTTAACAGTATCAGTGGCAATACAAAGACAACTTTGCAGAATGGTATATTTGCAGTTATATATGCATTTACTTGAAATTTGTAATCATGACTTACAATTCTGGCCATCAGTCGAAACTACATTGCTAACCTGTATGGGTGGGGTGAATGATGAGCCAGTGCATGACCAAGAACCGTGGTGCCATGCCTCACCAAAAGCTTCTATTTTGCATTTGCTGCCAATGGCACAGCTGCCTCATGAGGGACAGCTAAATATCACCTCTTCCGGATGGTTCCCTCGAAGCTACAGTGTTACCTCACTTTCATTACAGCACTGCTGTAGGAATTATACTGCTGTCAATGGCAACACTTGTAATATAAAGTGGGTTTTAATTCAGATTAAAGCATATATTTCAATGAAACTTTGATGGTGCGCAGGTTGAAGCTGACTCCTCCCTCAGTCAGGCCAGAATACGAGATACAAACTCTTTTATACCTATGGTGATGAAACCAAATCTTCCATAACCAAGAATTTTGTCCTCAGGTTCTTCGTAATCATCATCCTGCATTTATATAGTGCCTTTAATGTAGAAAAATGTCTCAAGGCACTATATAAATGAATGATGATGATTATGAAGAAGAACAACCTGAGGACAAAATCCTTGATTATGAAAGACTTGGTTTTATCACCGTAGCTATACAAGATTTTGTATTTCATTTATCTGTGCTGGCCTGACTGATGGAGGAGTCAGCTTCAGTCTTTGCAACAGCAAAGCTTCATTGATGGGTTTGATTCTGCCTGTTATGCATTCTCTATTATGGATGATGTGATGGCCTTAAAGTTGCATTTTAATTCAGATAATCTCTTGATTGATAATACCAAGTGTGGCTTTAATTTTAACACCATCCTTATGCTTATCTCTCTTTACTTTCTCCCACATATTGAAATAGTAGCTCTATTTAAGTCCAGGTAAATATTTTGGTTAATTGTGCATACTGTAAGGTTTCTCTGGTAGGGTTCTAACTGCGTTTAATGTATCATAGAATCATATAGCGCAGAAGGAGGCCATTCTCCCCATCGCGCCTATGCCGGCTCTTTGAAAGAGCTCTCCAATTAGTCCCACTTCCCTGCTCTATATAGTCAATTTATGATTATCATAACCTCAAATACCTTGGATTGTGGTGTGGATCACTTTAAAATCTTGACATTTTTGGTGTTTTTATGCCTTTCAATGTGAAGGATATCAATTCTAAGAAGTAGGACATATTTCTACTTTTAATGCCCAGCACTGACATCAGCATTAAGTACTCGTAGGTCTGATGTAGTGCAGATTAAAAGCAGGGCACATGGTGACTGGATCGGAGGGTTAGACACTTTTACTTCTGACATCCATGATCCAATCCCATTTAAATTAATGGGATGAAAATTTCCCCAGTGGAATTAGTTTTGGCAGTATTAGCTGAACTAATGGACATTACAATGCCTCTAATTTAGCACAAGTTGGCAATGACACTGAGGCCACTTAAAAAAAAAAACTGGTACAGTTGGGGGTGCTCTAGGGTAAAGGCTGAGTCACATTGCTGGGGCAGAGTAGAGGAAGGTTAACATTGCAACGATCCATGCTGTACCTGGGCAAGGGTGCTGACACTAATGCTCAGCATTCCCTACTACAGTTCTGTTTTCTACAGTAGCCAGTCTGGGCTGAACTGAATCCCATTTTCTAGAGGTGAAAATACAGTGCTCTGGCCACTGCATTGTCTAGTCACCAGTGTGCGTGTGTGAGGTGACTCTCGAGCACATCAAATATTTGTGGAAGTCTTTTAGATATTATAGAAGAAACATGGTTTGTGACAAAGCTACTGATGAAATGCAGAATTCTTAGCCTGAAGAACCAGAAGATATTTTTTTGTTTAACTGAAGGAAAGTAGAACAATAGTTAAAGTGGAAAAAATAAAGTGTTCTCCAACTGTTGGTGTAACTGAACTGTTATCATCATGGCAGAGTGAATCATGTATTACAGTGAAAGCTCACCTTATTATTCTGAAGTGCACTTTACAGAGTGCAGTGCTAGATGGTGTGTAATCCTGGGAATGACGTGCAGTCAATGGGAATCGATATTTCTTCGACATGATGAAAATGTGGGGAATAAGAGATTCTATTACATTTAGTAAGGGAATCCTGTCTAATACAGGAGGTCCAATCTAATAGACATACGCTGCTGATTAAGTGGGCTGAAGCAGTTGTGAGATCATTGAACTTTTGTAATTCATTGGTAGCCACTCGGTGCCCTTTACAACTTACTGCACAGCTTATATTGAAAATATCACTCGTATTTCAACTATTTCACGGTCCCCTCCAGGTTTAATGGAATTTTGTCCTCTCCAAGCTGAGCAATTTCTTTTTAAAAAAAAAAAAAAAGCTTTTTATTAAGTCTAAAAAAATGCTGAATTAAATAATAAAAATGTTCCCAATGCAGATCTCTGAGTGCTGTATTCTTGGAATTTAATTCTTTTCTCA
The DNA here is from genome assembly GCF_052327205.1 of Somniosus microcephalus. Taxonomy (NCBI): domain Eukaryota; kingdom Metazoa; phylum Chordata; class Chondrichthyes; order Squaliformes; family Somniosidae; genus Somniosus; species Somniosus microcephalus. The sequence goes on along the minus strand of NC_140998.1, from coordinate 65,195,881 downwards.
AAGAAGTCTCTAACCTGATGTCTACCTTAGTAGAGAACCCACATATAGAACTCAACATTGAACATTTGCTTAATCACCTGCTTCCCGTCTTTCCTCAATTGACTGCTAGCTCATGTCCCAGTCTGCTCTATCTTAAAGCTGATGTAACATCTGTTGATTTATGACCATGCTGATTGGAATCCTGAAGGTGCAACTGACCGTGTTATTCTCAGCTCAGAACCAGCAACAGAAACTGTCAAAAATAATCAGCTATTTTTACAGCACAATAAATCTGGCATGTTGCTATGACTCACAGAGCAGTGATGGCTGATAGTCAAAATGTTAAGTCACTGAAATATAACTAGGCAAAGTGATGTCTGCATTGAAACTGCAAACTGAGCAGTGGCATTTGATAAAAGACATGCTAGCAAATTCTTTCACTGCTGCAGATAATGTAGGTGACTATTGTGTGCTCAGATTTTTTAAAAAAGGTCTGCTTATATGTGTGCCTTTTAGACAGGATCATCATACTCAAACATCTGATTACTAACAAGTGAGTCAGCTAGGGAAATACCATTCACCGAACCAGTGCCTAGTGAATTGCACCATAAGTTCACCCTAAAAGATGACCACTTTGTTGCAATGTATGTTGACACTGACGGCAGAAGATTTGGTACAAAAATGTAAAAATTATTGTTCATTGGACCATTAGGTACATTTTGAAATTGGTAGTGAACATCATCTCAAAAAAGTGGACACATTGATGAGGAATTGTGTGCAAATTATGTCTAAAATATTGACTCAGTATTAACTAACTATTGCAGGTAAAATTTGTATACCTGTCGGGAGGGAGAGATTACATTTCAAGACAAGGCAACATACCCAACATTTGATACAAAAAAGTGAGACAATAGTATTGATAATGAGGAGGTGCTGGAATCTTCATCTGCCTTGGAATATCTTGTAATCTCTGGATTAATATAATCTGAAATCTGTTTGTGCTGGATTAGGCATTCGATAAGGTGCCACACGAAAGGTTGTTGCATAAGATAAGGGCTCACGGGGTTGGGGTAACATATTAGCATGGATTGAAGATTGGTTAAAGGACAGAAAACAGAGTAGGAATAAATGGGTCATTTTTGGGTTGGCAGGCTGTAACTAGTTGAGAGCCGCAAGGATCAGTGCTTGGGCCTCAGCTATTTACAGTCTATGTCAATGACTTGGATGAAGGGACCGAATATAATGTATCCAAGCTTGCTGGCGATACAAAGCTAGGTTGGAAAGTAAGCTGTGAGGAGGACACAAAAAGTCTGCAAAGGGATATAGACAGGTTAAGTGAGCGGGCAAGAAGGTGGCAGATGGAGTATAATGTGGGGAAATGTGAGGTTATTCACTTTGGTACGAAGAGTAGAAAAACAGAATATTTTTTAAATGGTGAGAAACGATTAAATGTTAGTGTTCAGAAGGATCTGGGTGTCCTTGTACACAAAACACAGAACATGCAAGTTCAGCAAGCAATTAGGAAGGCAAATGGTATGTTGCCCTTTATTACAAGGGGGCTGGAGTACAAGAGTAAGGAAGTCTTGCTGCAATTATACAAGGTTTTGGTGAGACCACGCCTGGAGTGCTGTGTACCGTTTTGGTCTCCGTACCTAAGGAAGGATATACTTGCCTTGGAGGCGGTGCAACAAAGGTTCACTAGATTGATTCCAGGGATGAGAGGATTGCTCTATGAGGAGAGATTGAGTAGATTGGGCCTATACTCTCTGGAGTTTAGAAGAATGAGAGGTGATCTAATTGAAACATATAAGATTCTGAGGGGGATTGACAGGGTAGATGCTGAGAGGTTGTTTTCCCTGGCTGGAGAGTCTAGAACTAGGGGGCATAATCTCAGGTTAAGGGGTCGGCCATTTAGGACTGAGATGAGAAATTTCTTCAGAGAGTTGTGAATCTTTGGAATTCTCTACCTCAGAGGGCTGTGGATGCTCAGTCATTTAGCATATTCAAGGCTGAGATCGATAGATTTTTGGATTCTTAAGGGAATCAAGGGATTTGGGGATCGGGCAGGAAAGTGGAGTTGAAGTTGAAGATCAGCCATGATCTTATTAAATAGAGGAGCAGGCTCGGGGGGGCATATGGCCTAGTCCTGCTCCTATTTCCTATGTTATTATGTATTGTAGCAAATCTAATATAGCCAGGTATCAAGCTGACAGGAAGTGTCACTGGGCTGATTGATGCAGGATACTTGTTTTATATAAACATAATTGGGCCAGAAATTCGGGTCGGAGGCTTCCCGCGGGTGCAAGCCTCCGATCTGCATTTACCTTGCGAGCCGGCTGTTGTGCTGTGGGCCCATGTGGAATTCCGAACCTGGGCCTGCACCAACTGCTGGCGCGCAGTGCTTGCGTATCCCAGGGGCGCAGTTAGTTCGAAGCGTCCCCTGGGATCACGTAGGCCATGGAGAGCCAATCATAGCAGGAAGACCTGTCATGAATTTGGCCCCAAAACATAACTAAAACTTCAAATAATTTTTTTTTTAAATCACATTTTTAAAATAACTTAATATAAATTACATAAAATAACTATTTTAAACAATAATTTAAATTTTTGAAAAAATTAATTACAGTTTCTAACGGGACTAAAAATAAATTTACCTTTCTTTAAAGTATTTAAAAATAATAAACCTGTGGAAAAAATGTTTTACTTTTACTTAATTCACCACTTACCTTGTTAAAAGCAGGCCTTGTGACTGCTTTTTAAAAGCGTAGCTGCTGGAGACTTACCCTCCTGGAGAAACCTGTAAAAAAAAACGTAAGTTCGATGCGTACGCGCTGCCTCTCCGGCGCACGCGTTCCACCTGTCAACCCCTTCCTTTAAGGGAACGGAAGTTCCGGTTTCCCGCGCATGCGCAGTGCATGCACGAAACCGGCACTTTCATGGGCCCTACGTGTGAGTACCCTGCGCGTACTCACCCGTGGGGACCCGAATTTCTGGCCCCATATCTTGTTGGCTAGTGGCAAATGTTGAAGTCGTGAATTTGTGGTTACCATGTTGATCAGTTTTTGAGATGAATAAGCAGCATCTGTGTCACGCTTGCACCAAGTGTTCATTGATATGTGTCATCTAATTAGACACAAGCATCCAGGGTGGTTCTCCCCTTTGGCTCCAGAAGATGATTAAGGAACCTTTTCTGCTGAGTTAATTAATATTCTAAATGAGCATGCCAGGATTTACATTTTGTAAGTCCCTTGTAATCCAGTGGAAAAGCCTGGTAGCCTATGCGGTAATGGATTTTTTTGTATTTAAAAACCTGAGAACAACATATTCTAGAAGTTTTGGACTTTTTCTGAGGTAAATTGTGCAAATAACTTTATGTAAGGGGTTACTTGTCTGTTTAATTTATGTTCTACTCCCCCCCCACCCCCAAATCCTAATTCCTGCTGTGTCCGCCCCTGGAAAAAAACTCCCCCAACTCTCATGAATTCCCAGCCTTTGGCCCTCCATTCACCGTGACATTTCTGCAGCTACAGATCTGCTCAACCACAACCTCACCATCACCTTTGATGCCCTCGTCCCTATTAAAACAATTACTCTATCTCACCCTGGCCATTTCCCCGGTACAGCCCTTATCTTCGCTCCCTTAAGTCCAAGGGACGCAGACTTGAACGGATATGGCGGACAACTGGCTTAGCCATTCACTGCCAGATCTCGCTGGACCACATAAAGTATTATCAGGTCCTGCTCTCGTCTGCCAAAATTGCTCACTATTCCAGAATCATTCTGGAATGCAAAGGTAAACCCTGGCTTCTAATCTCCACTAATAACCGTCTTCTTAAACCCCTATCCCCCGTTTCCTCCACCCTCACCTCCAACAACAAGTGTGAGGAGCTTATGGACTACTTTGTCTCTAAGATTGAGACCATTTGTTCAGCTGCCTCTGCCACTTCCCTTCCTTCCCCATGCCCACTGGGCCAAACTTCCTCTAAGGTGCCCCTACCCTAGCCCTGAACTCTCACCTTTCTTCAGTTTCTCTCCGTTCTCCCCTCATGACCTCTCCGCGCTCATCTTGTCCATGAAACCCACTCTCTGTTCCCTTGACCCTATTCCCATCAAACTGCTGACCACCCAACTTCCTTTTCTGGCTCCCATGTTAGCTGACATTGTTAACGGTTCTCTCTCCTCAGGTACTGTCCCCCTCACATCTGCTATCATCACCCCCTCCTCAAAAAACAACCCTTAACCCCTCCGTTCTTGCAAACTACCGCCCCATCTCCAACCTCCCTTTCCTCTCCAAAGTCCTTGAACAGCTCCTTGAGTGTTGTCGCCTTCCAAATTGGTGCCCATCTTTCCCGCAACTCCGTGTTTGAATCCCTCCAATCAGGTTTCCGCCCTGCCACAGTACGGAAACCATTTTTGTGACTGTGACAAAGGTAAACTATCCCTCCTCGTCCTTCTTGACTTGTCTTCAGTCTTTGACATGGTTGACCACTCTATCCTTTTCCAACGCCTCTCCACCATCGTTCAGCTGGGTGGGACTGCACTCGCCTGGTTCCATTCTTATCTATCTAATCGTAGCCAGAGAATTACCTGCAATGGTTTCTCTTCCCGCTCCCGCATCGTTACCTCTGGTGTCCCCCAAGGATCTATCCTTGGCCCTCCTATTTCTCACCTACATGCTGCCCCTTGGCGACATCATCCGAAAACACTGTCAGTTTCCACATGTATGCTGACAACACCCAGCTCTACCTCACCGCCACTTCTCTCAACCCCTCCACAGTCTCTAAATTGTCAGACTGCTTGTCCGATACCCAGTTCTGGATGAGCAAAATTATTCTCCAATTAAATATTGGGAAGACCAAAGCTATTGTTTTCGGTCCCCACCACAAACTACGTTCCCTAGCCACTGACTGCATCCCTCTCCCTAACATCTGCCTGAGGCTGAACCACACTGTTCGCAACCTTGGTGTCATATTTGACCCTGAAATGAGTTTCTGACCACACATCCGTGGCATAACTAAGAACGCCTATTTCCACCTCTGTAACATCGCCTGTCTCCGCCTTTGCCTCAGCTCATCCACTGCTGAAACCCTCATCCATGCCTTTGTTACCTCTAGACTTGACTATTCCAACGCACTCCTGGCTGGCCTCCCACGTTCTACCCTACATAAACTTGAGGTCATCCAAAACTCGGCTTACCATGTCCTAACTCGCACCAAGTCCCGTTCACCCATCACCCCCTGTGCTCCCTGACCTACATTAGATCCCGGTTAAGCAACGCCTCGATTTCAAAATTCTCATCCTTGTTTTCAAATCCTTCCATTGCATTGCCCCGCCCTATCTCTGTAATCTCCTTCAGCCCCACAACCCCCCCAAGATATCGGCGCTCCTCTAATTCTGCCCTCTTGAGCATCCTTGATTATAATCACTCAACCATCGGTGGCCGTGCCTTCTGTTGCTTAGGCCCTAAGCTCTGGAATTCCCTCCCTAAACCTCTCTACTTCTCTTTCCTCCTTTAAGACGCTCCTTAAAACCTACCTCTTTGACCAAGCTTTTGGTCACCTGCCCTAATTTCTCCTTATATGGCTTTTGTCTTACAATACTCCTGTGAAACGCCTTGGGATGTTTTACTATATTAAAGGCGCTATATAAATACAAGTTACTGTTGTTTATAAAAACAACCATGTGTTTTTTTATGTGTTCCTGCCACATTCCAGTTTCAACTTCTTCCAGGGTAATTTTGCTGAAAAAAATGAGTTAACTATATGCAGGCATTATTTACAGCATGTTACATTTGACGAATTAATCTTTAAACAAGTGGGATCTTTGCACTTTGTAATGTATTCTGACTGGTTACAACACCTGCTTATTTTATTGTTTATACTGAGAATTCAAATACTGTAAATCTGATTTGTTCATAGACATTTATTGATGTAACAGTGGTATTTATTTCAAGATTAAATTAAAAAACACTTGCTTCAATGTGTCTGAGGAGACCTCTTAGATTTTTTTCCTCAAATGTTATCAATGGAGGTAAACACCCCTCTTACCCTAGTTACAGAGTATCCTTTGACTCACCATGCACAATGCCATATGAGAGCTGCCAGTATATAAAGTTTTGTGTCCATCGCATCTCAAAAGTATCGCACACTATTACACTTGTACCCGATTAGCTAAAATGTAATTTATAAAATAGCAACAAGTCACAACCGACCAATCCTAAAAAAAAGTGGCCTTAATGGGAAAGGTCCCCTTAAACACAGACCCACCTAGCAGCCAAAATCACTGCACTGCTCCAGATTCCTGAATACCCATGAGCCACTAGTATGTATTAAAAGTTACTGTTTTGTAAAACGCATATGGTATAAATACAATGAAGGATTGCAAAATGAGAATTCATTGAATACAGCATCTTGAGTTGCCTGAACAAGCTTGTGAACATTGTGCAAAATATTTTCACTCAATGGCATTATTTTTTTGATAATGCACATTTAATATGCTAGCCATTATCAATCTCCACTATAAACTCCATTACATAGACCCTGGTTATGAAGAAGACCATGCTAACAGTTTAATCTGACAGGCCTCAGTAAAAATGCAAAGCAGATTTGCCATTAAACTGCTTGTAGAAAACATTTAAAATGCAAGCTACAGAATAAAGAAAATTAGTCAGAGTGCTTTCAGGTAAAATAATTTGATGAAGAAACATAAGAGGGAAAAGGCTTGCTGTAAGAGAAGATAAAAGATATATTTCCAAAATGGTTAGTGTACTAAAACAAAAATATAGCCAAACAGAAAGATGTTGAGCTATATTCACAACAAAATAAAAGCAACTATAATTTAACAAAAGCCACGCACTGGATATAACCGAGCTCTACATTATCAAGGTTCAAAACATAGGATTTATGTAATGTATTAAACCAATTCTCACATTGTTTCGAGATTAAATAAAAAATTCACCAATCTATCCCTTGGGCAATCAAATGTCCACTTGGCTCAGTGGTGGTAATGCTCTCACCTCTGAGCCAGAAAGTTGTGAGTTAACCTCCTATTGCTGGACTTGAGCACGTAATGCAGATTAACATTTCAGTCTCAGTACTGATACGTTATTCTGAGGCCATGTCTGCATGTTCAAGTGGGTGTAAAAGATTTATTCGAAGAAGAGTCAGGGAGTTCAACAAATATCACCGAAGTAGATTAATTGGTCATTTATCTCTGCTGTTTACGTGACCAGCTGTCACATTTTCTTTCACAACAACAGCAACTGCAATTCAAAAGTAATTAATTGGCTATCAAACACTTGAGACACCCTGAGAATGTGAAAGGTGCTGTGTAAAGGCAAGATGCTCCTTTAGTAATGAAATAAAAGGAAGGGCTGTTGAATTGTGCCCATAACTTAATCTAGATCAAGGAAGTAGTCAAGAAACTAAACTGTAAACTAAGTTACTTAAACGCAAATTTAATTACATTTAATACAATAGAACAAGGTCATATAGGGATGGCAATGCAGGTGGTGTGCCTCAACTGCAGCATGTGGGAGTTTGTGGAGAGCATTGTGATACCGGACAACCACGTTTGCAGTAAGTGCCTGCATATTGAGGAACTTCAGATCAGAGTTTTTGAGCTGGAGTCTGAGATGCGGGGCATCAGGGAGGGGAAAGTTATCTGGACACTTTGATCCAGGAGGGAGTCACATCTCTTAGGTTAGGTAGTGGTACAGGTCTTGGTTAGTGGTCAGAGACAGGAGGGTGTGACTGCAACTCAGGCAGGTAAGGAGACTCCAGGTGCAGTGCTGGAGGAGCTTCAGCCTTTGCCCTTGTCCAACAGGTATGAGGTTCTTGCTGCCTGTGTGGATGAGGGAAAAGCCTGTAGGATGGATGAGCAAGCTGACCATGGCACCATGGTGCAGGAGGCCATTCAAGTGGGGGAGTGAAAGGGAATGTAGTTGTGGTAGGGGACAGTATAGTCAGAGGGATAGATACTGTTCTCTGCAGCCACGATCGGGAGTTCTGAAGGTTGTGTTGCCTGCTAGGTGCCAGGGTTAAAGACATCTCCTCGCGGCTGGAGAAGAACTTGGAGTGGGAAGGGGAGAATCCAGTTGTCGTGATCCACGTAGGAACCAACGACAAAGGTAGAACTAGGAATAAGGTTCTGCTGAGAGAGTTTGAGGAGTTGGGGTCCAAATTAAAACGCAGAACCTCAAAGATGATAATCTCTGGATTGTTACCTGAGCCACGTGCCAATTGGGATAAGCAGATTAGAAGGTTAAATGCGTGGCTCAAAGAGTGGTGTGGGAGGCAGGGGTTTTGCTTCATGGGGCACTGGCACCAGTACTGGGGGAAAAAAGGAGCTGTTCTGTTGAGACGAGCTCCACTTAAACCAGGCTGGAACCAGTGTCCTGGTGAATCGAATAACTAGGGCAGTAGACAGGGCTATAAACTAATGAAGGAGGGTGGAAGGATTCAGGAAAGAGTAAATTTAAAAGCAGCAAGAGAAACGTCAAGGCTCTAGAGCAGAGCAGAGTTTTGGGTAAAAATAAGCAGTGTGGGTCAGGAAGGGACAGAGAGAGTAACAAAGATAATAGGGCATCAGTGACTAAGGTGACATGGGGAAAATAGAAAAAAAGTCAAAGCTAAAGGCACTATATCTGAATGCACGAAGCGTTCGCAACAAAATAGATGAATTAATAACACAGAGAGAAATTAATAGGTTTGATCTAATAGCCATTACAGAGACGTGATTGCAAAGTGACCAAGGTTGGGAACTAAATATTCCAGGATACTTAACTTTTAGAAGAGATAGGCAAAATGGAAAAGGAGGAGGGGTAGCCCTGATAATAAAAGATGGGATAAAGACAGTAGAAAGGATCTTAGCTCTGAAAATCAAGAAGTAGAATCAGTTTGGGTGGAACTAAGAAACAGCAAGGGACAGAAAACATTGGTGGGAGTTGTTTATAGGCCCCCAAACAGTAGCTGTAATGTAGGGCAATTAGGAAATTAGAGGTGCATGGAACAGGGGTAATACAGTAATCATGGGGGACTTTAATCTACATATAGACTGGGCAAATCACATTTGCAGTAATAGTTTGGAGGTTGAATTCATGGAATGTATACAAGATAGTTTTTTGGATCAGTATGTTGAGGAGCCAACTAGGGAACATGCTATTTTAGATCTAGTATTGTGCAATGAGAAAAGATTAATTAATAACCTTATAGTAAAGGGGCCTTTAGGGAAGAATGACCATAATATGATAGAATTTTATATTCAGTTCGAAAGTGATTTAGTTAAATCTGAATCTAGGGTCTTAAATCTAAACAAAGCAAACTACGTAGGTATGAGGGGTGAGTTGGCTAAGGTAGATTGGGAAACGTTAAAAGGTATGATGGTAGACAAGCAATAGCAAGCATTTAAAGAATTAATACATAATTTACAACAAATATACATTCCTTTAAGGCACAAAAACCCCACAGGAAAAGTGGTCCAACCATGGCTAACAAGAGAAGTTAAAGATAGCATTAGATCAAAGAAAGAGGCTTATAATGTTGCCAAAAAGAGTAGTAAGCCTGAGGATTAGGAGAATTTTAGAATTCAGCAAAGGAGGACCAAGAAATTGATAAAGGGAAAATAGAATATGAGAGTAAACTAGCGAGAGACATAAAAACAGACTCAAAGCTTCTATAGGTATGTAAAAAGGAAAAGATTAGAAAAGTAAATGTGGGTCCCTTACAGGCTGAGACAGGAGAAATTATAATGGGCAATAAGGAAATGGCAGTGAAATTAAACAAATACTTTGTGTCTGTCTTCACGGAAGAAGATGCAAAGAACCTCCTGGAAATAGTGGAGAACCAAGGGTCTAGCGAGAATGAGGAACTGAAAGAAATTAGTATTAGTAAAAAAAATAGTACTGGAGAAATTAATGGGACTGAAAGCCGATAAATCCCCTGGACCTGATGGCCTACATCCTAGGGTTTTAAAAGAGGTGGCTATAGAGATAGTGGATGCATTGGTTGTCATCTTCCAAAATTCCATCGATTCTAGAACGGTTCCCGCGGATTGGAAGGTAGTAAATGTAACCCCACTTTAAGGAAGGAGGGAGAGAGAAAATGGGGAACTACAGACCAGTTAGCCTGACATCAGTAGTACGGAAAATGCTAGAATCTATTATTAAGGACGTGGTAACAGGGCACTTAGAAATTAATAATAGGATTGGGCAGAGTCAACACAGATTTATGAAAGGGAAATCGTGTTTAACGAATCTGTTGGTTTTTTGAGGTTGCAACTAGCAGGGGGAACCAGTGGATGTGATGTATTTGGATTTTTAGAAGGCATTCGATAAGGTGCCACACAAGAGGTTATTAAACAAAATTAGGGCTCATGGATTGGGGGTAATAGACTAGCATGGATTGAGGATTGGTTGACAGACAGAAAACAGAGAGTAGGAATAAACAGGTCATTTTTGGGTTGGCAGGCTGTAACTAGTGGGGTACCACAAGGATCAGTGCTTGGGCCTCAGCTATTCACAATCTATATGGATGAGGGGACCAAACGTAATATATCCAAGTTTGCTGATGATACAAAGCTAGGTGGGAATGTAAGTTGTGAGGAAGATGCAAAGAGGCTTCAAGGGGATATAAACAAGCTAAGTGAGTGGGCAAGAACATGGCAAATGGAATATAATGTGGAGAAATGTGAAGTTATCTACTTTGGTAGGAAAAATAGAGAAGCAGAGTGTTTTTTAAATGGTGAGAGATTGGGAAATGTTGGTGTTCAGAGGGACCTGGGTGGCCTTGTACACGAATCACTGAAAGTTAACATTCAGGTATAGCAAGCAATTAAGAAAGCAAATGGCATGTTGGCCTTTATTACAAGAGGATTTGAGTATAAGACTAAAGACGTCTTACTGCAATTATATAGGGCCCTGGTGAGACCACACCTGGAGTATTGTGTACAGTTTTGTTCTCCTTACCTAAGGAAGGATATACCTGCCATAGAGGGAGTGCAACGAAGGTTCACCAGACTGATTCCTGGGATGAGGGGATTGTCCTATGAGGAGAGATTAAGTAGACTAGGCCTATATCCTCTAGAGTTTGGAAGAATGAGAGGTGATCTCATTGAAACATACAAAATTCTTACAGGGCTTGACGGGGTAGATGCAGGGAGGATGTTTCCCCTGGCTGGGGACTCTAGAACCAGGGGTCACAGTCTCAGAATATGGGGTCGGCCATTTAGGACTGAGATGAGGAGAAATGTCTTCACTCAGAATCTTTGGAATTCTCGACCCCAGAGGGCTGTGGAGGTTCAGTCGTTGATTATATTGAAGACAGAGATCGATAGATTTTTGGATATTAAGGGAATCAAGGATAATGGGGATCGGGCAGGAAGGTGGAGATGAGGTAGAAGATCAGCCATGATCTTATTGAATGGCGGAGCAGGCTCGAGGGGCCGAATGGCCTACTCCTGCTCCTATTTCTTATGTTTTTATGTGCCACAGACAGAGATTATTTCTGACTATTGCAGTGATTGTTATATATTTGTTCAGAGTGTGATTGCAACTGGTAGGAATAAAGTATGATATCTCTGTCATTAGACAAATGACAGTTGCCATTTTACCATGTTAATAAATTATACAGCCTGTGATAGAAAATTAGAAATGTAAAAAGAATTCTAGCATCTAATAATAACCAGAACTGGCAACTCATTCTTTACTTCAGTATGCAATATCTCTGTTCTATTATTTCAATGCAAAGGCTTCAGATGAATTCGGCGTGTTAGTCAGATATATTGATTTTAAACAATAGCAAAGTACTGCGGACCTGGCCTGCTGAGTATTTCCAGCATTTTGTATTGATTTTAAACTTTGCTTGTACTATTAATATTCCTAATCATGGTGAAGTATGATATACGGTTACAGATTTTATGACTCAATTTTATAAAATTTATTGACCTAATTTTATAAAAATCTGTGTTCCAAGTTTTCCGCATTAAAAGATTCCAGAGAAATTCTGTTTGAGTTGTATGTAAATTAAAACACTCATCATTTAGTTGTACGAAGGTAGTACATTCTTTCAAATTAGACTGACATTTTATTAAGAATTGGAGAGTGTTTTCAGAGAGGATCAACGCTCAGTACCATAAGTTTAATGCTGGTGTTATACTTAAGGAGGTAGCACAGTGAAGTGCATTAAAAATCTATGACCTCAATTGTGTAGTCTGTGTTCCACTCCCTGCAGACGAAGGTGATGTCAAACTCTTAAAAATCCTGAAATTCCTGGGAAACCGTGGGAGCAGATCTGGAACGGAGTGGAATTGCCCACCCAGTGTTGAAGTCCCTGACCCCATCAGAAATCCTGGGATTAGGGGAACTTAAGCGTTATGGGCAGGTGCACCCACCACGCTGATTCAACTGGTCATCCACCGAAATAGACGGGGAAGGAATTTCACAGCGCACCTTGTCTAGTATATGTGGTCCCATGGGGCTCGGGGAGGAAGGGGAAAAGTGAAATTGATTGCTCTTTCATTGCATTGCTGAAGTTGGTCGGGCAAATTTAAAATTCCCCCTCCTGTGGTCTTAATAATGCTGAATTCCAGGGACTTGCTATAAATTACAAAAGTGTCTTGTGTCGTATTATCCTCATTTACATCATATTATAATACTGCCCCCTGCCCACCATTTGAGGACATCAAGTTTGTGATGGGGCTGAAAAAGGACTAATGGTGGATCTGGGTTCCGCCCCAAATTCTGACTCACCTCTCCTCCCATCCCGACTGTCAGTTCGCTGTAACACCCCCATCCCCAGCTATTCCCCAAAACTTCAAGCACCCTGTAGTGCAAGTCTGTTGTATGCACAGTGACACTACAAATGTTATTTTATTCATCCTTTTAATGCAGCAGACACTATTTACCAGCGTGAGCTACTAACCTGACCAGGTAGAACATTTATTCGTTTGTCTTGAGACTTGAACGGATATGGCGGACAACTAGTTTAGCCATTCACTGCCAGATCTGGCTGGACCACGTAAAGCATTATCGGGTCCTGCTCTCATCTGCCAAAACTGCTCACCAGTCCGGAATCATTCTGGAATGCAAAGATAAACTCCGGCTTCTATTCTCTACTGCTAGCCGTTTTCTTAAACCCCTCTCCCCTGTCTCCTCCACCCTCACCTCTGACAACAAGTGTAAGGACTTCCTTGTCTCTAAGATTGAGACCATCCGTTCAGCTGCCTCTGCCACTTCCCTTCCTTCCCATAGCCCACTGGGCCAAACTTCCTCTAAGGTTCCCCCCTGCCCTAGCCCTGAACTCACATCTTTCTCCAATCTCCCCTCATGATCTCTCCGTGCTCATCTTGTCCATGAGACCCACTTCCTGTTCCCTCGAACCTATTCCCACCAAACTGCTGAACATCCAACTTCCTTTTCTGGCTCCCATGTTAGCTGACATTGTTAACGGTTCTCTCTCCTCAGGTAATGTCCCCCCTCTCCCTCAAATCTACCGCCATCACCCCTCTCCTCAAAAAACTAGTCCTTGACCAATCTGTCCTTGCAAACTACCACCCCATCTCCAACCTCCCTTTCCTCTCCAAAGTCCTTGAACGTATTGTCACCTCCCAAATCCGTGCCCATCTTTCCCGCAACTCCATGTTTGAATCTCTCCAATCAATTTTCCGCACCGCCACAGTACCGAAATGGCTCTCATCAAAGTCACAAATGACATCCTTTGTGACTGTGACAAAAGTAAACTATCCCTCCTCATCCTTCTTGACTTATCTGCAGCCTTTGACACGGTTGACCACTCCATCCTCCTCCAAAAGCTCTCCACCGTCGCCAGCTGGGTGGGACTGCACTCGCCTGGTTCCATTAACATAAGAACATAAGGAGTAGGCCATAGGCCATACGGCCCCTCGGGCCTGCTCCGCCATTCAATAGGATCATGGCTGATCCGAATCTAGACTCACGTCCACTTCCCTGCCCTCTCCCCGTAACCCCTAATTCCCTTATCTGCTAGGAAACTGTCTATCTCCGATTTAAATTTATTTAATGTTGCAGCTTCCACAGCTCTCTGGGGTAGCAAATTCCATAGATTTACTACCCTCTGGGTGAAGAAGTGTCTCCTCATCTCAGTTTTGAAAGGGCAGCCCCTTATTCTAAGATTATGCCCCCTAGTTCTAGTCTCACTCATCAGTGGAAACATCCTCACCGCATCCACCCGATCAAGCCCCCTCACAATCTTATATGTTTCGATAAGATCACCTCTCATTCTTCTGAACTCCAATGAGTAGAGGCCCAACCTACTCAACCTTTCCTCATACGTCAACCCCCTCATCTCCGGAATCAACCGAGTGAACCTTCTCTGAGCCGCCTCGAGAGCAAGTATATCTTTTCTTAGATATGGAAACCAAAACTGCACGCAGTATTCCAGGTGTGGCCTCACCAATACCTTGTATAACTGCAGCAAGACTTCCCTGTTTTTATACTCCATCCCCCTTGCAATAAAAGCCAAGATTCCATTGGCCTTCCTGATCACCTGCTGCACCTGCATACTAACTTTTTGTGTTTCATGCACCAGGACCCCCAGATCCTTTTGTACTGTAGCACTTTGCAGTTTCTCTCCATTTAGATAATAACTTGCTCTTTGATTTTTTTCTGCCAAAATGCATAACCTCACACTTTCCAATATTATATTTCATCTGCCAAATCTCTGCCCACTCACTTAGCCTGTCTACGTCCTTTTGCAGGTTTTTTATGTCCTCCTCACTTACTGCTTTCCCTCCCATCTTTGTATCGTCGGCAAACTTGGATATGTTGCACTCGGTCCCTTCCTCCAAATCGTTAATATAGATTGTAAAGAGTTGGGGTCCCAGCACTGACCCCTGTGGAACACCACTAGTTACTGATTGCCAGCCCGAGAACGAAGCATTTATCCCAACTCTTTGTTTTCTGTTAGAGAGCCAATCTTCCACCCATGCCAGTATATTACCCCCAATCCCGTGATTTTTTATCTTGATCAGTAATCTTTTGTGTGGAACCTTGTCAAATGCCTTTTGGAAGTCCAAATACACTACATCCACTGGTTCCCCTTTATCCACCCTGTATGTTACGTCCTCAAAGAATTCGAGCAAATTTGTCAAACATGACTTCCCCTTCATAAAACCATGCTGACTCTGTCCTATTAAATTATGTTTATCCAAATGCTCTGTTACTGTTTCCTTAATAATGGACTCCAACATTTTGCCAACCACAGATGTTAGGTTAACTGGTCTATAGTTTCCAGCTTTTTGTCTACTTCCCTTCTTAAATAAGGGTGTTACATTAGCAGTTTTCCAATCTGCCGGGACCTTTCCTGAGTCCAGGGAGTTTTGGAAAATAATCACCAATGCATCCACAATCCCTACCGCCACTTCTCTCAAGACCCTAGGATGTAGGCCATCAGGTCCGGGGGATTTATCCGCCTTAAGTCCCATTATTTTACCGAGAACCATCTCCGTAGTGATTTTAATCGTGTTTAGCTCCTCCCCCCCCCCACATTGCCCCCTGTTTGTCCAGTGTTGGGATATTTTTAATGTCCTCTACTGTAAAGACTGATACAAAATATTTGTTCAGTGTCTTTGCCATCTCCATGTTCCCCACCACTAGTTTCCCGGTCTCATCCTCTAAGGGACCAACATTCACTTTAGACACCCTTTTTCTTTTTATATAGCTGTAGAAACTCTTGCTATCTGTTTTTATATTTTTTGCTAATTTACTTTCATAATCTATCTTCCCTTTCTTAATTAATCTTTTAGTTATTGTTTGCTGGCTTTTAAATGCTTCCCAATCTTCTATCCTCCCACTAGATTTGGCTACTTTATATGCCCTTGTTTTCAGTCGGATACTATCCTTTATTACTTTACTAAGCCACGGATGGCTGTCTTTTCTTTTACTCCCCTTTTTCCTCAGTGGAATATATTTATCTTGAAAGATGTGAAATATCTCCTTGAATGTAGACCACTGCTCTTGTACCGTCTTACACTTTAATCTTTTTTCCCAGTCCACTTTAGTCAATTCTACTCTCATACCTTTATAGTCTCCTTTATTTAAGCTCAGTACGCTGGTTTGAGATGCAACTCTCTCACCCTCAAACTGAACTTGGAATTCAACCATATTATGGTCACTCATTCCAAGGGGATCCTTTACTAGGACATTTTTTATTAATCCTGTCTCATTACACAGGACCAGATCTAAGATTGCCTGCCCCCTGGTTGGTTCAGTTGCATACTGCTGAAGGAACCTGTCCTTAATACACTCTATGAACTCTTCCTCAAGGCTGCCATGCCCAATTTGATTAGTCCAGTCAATATGAAAGTTAAAATCCCCCATGATTATAGCTGTTCCCTTATTACAAGCCCTAACTATTTCCTGATTTATACTCCGACCAACAGAGTTGCAACAGTTAGGAGGCGTATAGACTACGCCCACTAGTGACTTTTTCCCCTTATTATTCCTTATCTCCACCCAAACTGTTTCACTATCCTGATCCTTTGACCCAATATCATTTCTGACTGTTGCAGTGATTCCATCCTTGATTAACATAGCAACCTTTCCTTCCTGTCTGTCCTTCCTAATTGTCAAATACCCTTGTATGTTTAGTTCCCAGTCATGATCATCTTGCAGCCATGTTTCCGTAATGGCCACCAGATCATACCCATGTGTAGTTATTTGTACCGTCAACTCGTCAATTTTGTTACGAATGCTGCGTGCATTCAGATAAAGAACATTCAAATATGTTTTCTGACTATTTATTCCTGCTTTTACCCCTTTTACTACTTTACCTTTATCGTTAAACACTCTGTCCCTTCCTGACAGGCTCTGGTTTTTAATTTCCCCACTGCTACCTTGCTCTATTACCTTCTCCGCTGTCATTTTTATTTTTCGCTCTCTTAAAACCTCCCCCCCACTAATTAGTTTAAAGCCCTCTCTACAGCCCTAGTTATTCGATTCACCAGGATTCTAGTCTCAGCACTGGCCAAGTGAAGTCCATCCCAACGGAACAGCTCTCTCCTGTCCCAGTACTGATGCCAGTGTCCCAAGAAGCAAAACCCATTTCTCCCACACCAGTCGTTGAGCCACGCATTTAACTCTCTAATTTTATTTACCCTAGCCAAATTTGCACGTGGCTTAGGTAGTAATCCAGAGATTATTACCCTTGTGGTTCTGCTTTTTAATTTGGCCCCTAGCTGCTCAAACTCCCTCAGCAGAACCTCTTTCCTTGTCTTATCTATGTCGTTGGTACCAACATGGACCACGACAACCGGATCCTCCCCCTCCCACTGCAAGTTTCTCTCCAGCCCAGAGGAGATGTCCTTAACCCTGGCACCGGGCAGGCAACACAGCCTTCGGGACTCTCGCTCTCGGCTGCAAAGAACCCTATCTATCCCCCTAACGATACTATCCCCGACCACTACAACATTTCTTTTAACTCCCCCCACTTGAATGGCCCCCCACTCCATGGAGCTGTGGCCAGGTTGCTCATCCTCCCCGCAGTCCCTGCTCCCATCCTCACAGGGAGTTAGAGCCTCAAACCTGTTGGACAAGAGCAAGGGCTGCGGCTCCTCCAACACTACCTCCTGGATCCCCGTACCTGCCTCACTTCTAGTCACACCATCCTGTCCCTGGCCACGGACTACATCTGAATTAATTAATCTAATTGGTGTGACTACCTCCTGAAACGCAGAGTCCAGGTAACTCTCCCCCTCCCTGATGTGTCACAGTGTTTGAAGCTCGGACACCAGCTCATCAACACGGAGCCGGAGTTCCTCGAGCAGCCAACACTTCCTGCAAATGTGATCACCGTTTACATCAATGGTGTCCACCAGCTCCCACATATTGCAGCAGAAACACATCACCTGCTCTCCCATTCTATGTAATTAATTACATTTATTATTATTATTTTTAAATGATATATTTAAGGGCCCTGGTTTACAAACTGTCCCGCTACACCACAGAGACCTTAAAAACTATAAACCAGAGAGTTAAAGATTTTTAAAAAGAGAGAAATACTCCCAACCAATCACTTACCTGCTTTGTGGTGACGTCACAACTCAATTACTTTTTACTTCTCACCCTCCGAGATTGGAGACTGGTGAGGCCTACCCGCGCCTCGGGCTTACCTTAAATACTGCCGCCGCTCTGAGGCCTACCCGCGCCTCGGGCTTACCTTCAATACTGCCGCCGCTCTGAGGCCTACCCGCGCCTCGGGCTTACCTTAAATACTGCCGCCGCTGTGAGGCCTACCCGCGCCTCGGGCTTACCTTAAATACTGCCGCCGCTCGAGCTCCCGCCGCCGCTCTGAGGCCTACCCGCGCCTCGGGCTTACCTTCAATACTGCCGCCGCTGTGAGGCCTACCCGCGCCTCGGGCTTACCTTAAATACTGCCGCCGCTCTGAGGCCTGCCCGCGCCTCGGGCTTACCTTCAATACTGCCGCCACTCGGACTGCTCCCGCTGCCGCTCTGAGGCCTACCCGCGCCTCGGGCTTACCTTCAATACTGCCGCCGCTCGGACTGCTCCCGCCGCCGCTCTGAGGCCTACCCGCGCCTCGGGCTTACCTTCAATACTGCCGCCGCTCTGAGGCCTACCCGCGCCTCGGGCTTACCTTCAATACTGCCGCCGCTGTGAGGCCTACCCGCGCCTCGGGCTTACCTTAAATACTGCCGCCACTCGGACTGCTCCCGCCGCCGCTCTGAGGCCTACCCGCGCCTCGGGCTTACCTTCAATACTGCCGCCGCTCTGAGGCCTACCCGCGCCTCGGGCTTACCTTCAATACTGCCGCCGCTCTGAGGCCTACCCGCGCCTCGGGCTTACCTTCAATACTGCCGCCGCTGTGAGGCCTACCCGCGCCTCGGGCTTACCTTCAATACTGCCGCCACTCGGACTGCTCCCGCCGCCGCTCTTATCTATCTAATCGTAGGCAGAGAATCACCTGCAATGGCTTTTCTTCCCACTCCCGCATCATTACCTCTGGTGTCCCCCAAGCATCTATCCTTGGCCCCATCCTATTTCTCATCTATATGCTACCCCTTGGCGACATCATCTGAAAACACAGCGTCACTTTCCTCATGTACACGAACGACACCCAGCTCTACCTCACCACCACTTCTCTTGATCCCTCCACGGCCTCTAAATTGTCAGACTGCTTGTCCAACATCCAGTACTGGATGAGCAGGAATTTTCTCCAATTAAATATTGGGAAAACCGAAGCCTGCCACAAACTTTGTTCCTTAGCCACTGACTTCTTCCCTATCCCTTAACATCTGTCTGAGGCTGAACCACACTGTTCACAACCTTGGTGTCTTATTTGACCCTGAAATGAACTTCCGACCACATACCCGTGGCATAGAGAAAAAACGGGAAATTATAGACCGGTAAGCCTGACATTGGTAGTGGGGAAAATGCTAGAGTCCATTATAAAAGATGTAATAACAGAGCACTTGGAAAACAGTGACAGGATCGGACAAAGTCAACATGGATTTACAAAAGGTAAATCATGCTTGA
Organism: Somniosus microcephalus; assembly: GCF_052327205.1. Classification (NCBI taxonomy): domain Eukaryota; kingdom Metazoa; phylum Chordata; class Chondrichthyes; order Squaliformes; family Somniosidae; genus Somniosus; species Somniosus microcephalus. The sequence goes on along the minus strand of NC_140998.1, from coordinate 65,176,379 downwards.
CTAATCTATTGGAATTTTTTGAGCATGTAACTGGTAGAATAGATAAGGGAGAACCAGTGGATGTGGTGTATTTGGACTTTCAGAAGGCTTTCGATAAGGTCCCGCATAAGAGATTAGTGTGTAAAGTTAAAGCACATGGGATTGGGGGTAAGGTACTGACTTGGATAGAGAACCGGTTGGCAGACAGGAAGCAAAGAGTTGAAATAAACGGGTCTTTTTCCGAGTGGCAGGCAGTGACTAGTGGGGTACCACAGGGATCGGTGCTAGGACCCCAGCTAGTCACAATATATATAAATGATCTAGACAAGGGAACTAGATGTAATATCTCCAAGTTTGCAGACGACACAAAGCTGGGTGAGCATGTGTGCTGTGAGGAGGATGCAGAGAAACTCCAGTACGATTTGGACAGGTTGGGTGATTGGGCAGATGCATGGCAAATGCAGTATAATGTGGATAAATGCAAGGTTATGCACTTCGGTGGCAAAAACAGGAAGACGATTATTATCTGAACGGCAATAGATTGGGAGAAGGGGAAGTGCAACGAGACCTGGGTGTCCTTGTGCACCAGTCGCTGAAGGTAAGCATGCAGGTGCAGCAGGTGGTTAAGAAGGCAAATGGTATGTTGGCCTTTATAGCGAGAGGATTCAAGTACAGGAGCAAGGGTGTCTTGCTGCAGTTGTACAGGGCCTTGGTGAGACCACACCTTGAGTATTGTGTGCAGTTTTGGTCGCCTTATCAGAGGAGGGATGTCCTTGCCATAGCGGGATTGCAGCGAAGATTCACCAGACTGATACCTGGGATGGCAGGAATGACGTATGAGGAGAGATTGGGTCGATTAGGCTTATATTCGCTAGAGTTTAGAAGAATGAGAGGGGATCTCATTGAAACTTATAAAATTCTAACAGGACTAGACAGACTAGATGCAGGAAGGATGTTCCCGATGGCGGGGGAGTCCAGAACCAGGGGTCACCATCTAAGGATAAGGGGTAAGCCATTTAGGACTGAGATAAGGAGGAATTTCTTCACCCAGAGAGTGGTGAACCTGTGGAATTCTCTGCCACACAGGGCAGTTGAGGCCAATTCATTAAATATATTCAAGAAGGAGTTGGATATATTTCTTGAGGCTAAAGGGATCAAAGGATATGGGAAGAAAGCAGGGACAGGGTACTGAATTTGGATGATCAGCCATGATCTCATTAAATGGCGGAGCGGGCTTGAGGGGCCGAATGGCCTACTCCTGCTCCTATCTTCTATGTTTCTATAACTAAGACCGCCTATTTCCACCTCTGTAACATTTCCCGTCTCTGCCCCGGCCTCTGTTACCTCTAGACTTGACTATTCCAACGCACTCCTGGCTGGCTTCCCACGTTCTACCCTAAGTAAACTTGAGGTCATCCAAAACTCGGCTGCCCGTGTCCTAACTCACACCAAGTCCCGTTCACCCATCACCCCTGTGCTCGCTGACCTACATTGGCTCCCGGTTCAGCATCGCCTCGATTTCAAAATTCTCATCCTTGTTTTCAAATCCCTCCATGGCGTTGTCCCTCCCTATCTCTGTAATCTCCTCCAGCCCCACAACCCCCCCGAGATATCTGCGCTCCTCTAATTCTGCCCTCTTGAGCATCCCCGATTTTAATCGCTCCATCACTGGTGGCCGTGCCTTCAGCTGCCAAGGCCCTAAGCTCTGGAATTCCCTCCCTAAACCTCTCCGCCTCTCTACCTTTCTCTCCTCCGTTAAGACGCTGCTTAAAACCTACCTCTTTGACCAAGCATTTGGTCATCTGCCCTAATTTATCCTTATGTGGCTCGGTGTCAAATCTTTGCCTTATAATGCTCTTGTGAAGTGCCTTGGGACGTTTTACTATGATGTCTATTTTTAGAGTAGTATAAATTCTACTGGCTCCATCCACTTTGAAGTCTTTTTTAATGAGCTCTACAAGGACCGGTGAAATTTAATTAATCTTGGATATGACTAAAATTAATTTACACTAAAAGAAATAACATTTGATCAAACTTTAAGGGAAGATAACTATCAGTAATGCAAATTATTTAGAGATCGTCAAGTTTATTTAGTTTTACTTTTAAAAAATTGCATTTTAGAGGAAACTTTTACACCATCATTTTAAACTAGATTCAAACCCAGATCTGAGAGGAGAAAGGACAGTGTGCTAACTGAATATATTCCGGAAAAATATTTTTCTTGCCAAAAATTTCAGTTTTTCAAAACAAATGCTTTTTGTCTTGAAATGTCACGACAATGTGATTGTCCGTTTTCTAAATACTAAATCTTAAATATAGCTGAGAAAGTTTTAAAATAAAGTCAATAAATACAGTGAAGAAGAATCACCGTCCTTGCTCTCCTTGCCAGACGCACTGCTTAAATCAGTAGAGCCCTGCTGTTCTGGTTAAGAGACCTAACACAGTTGGTCTGCACCAGCCCGTGATTTAAGAACAAGATGATTTCTTCAGCTAGTATTTTTTCAAAATAAACGACATGGGACAAGGGGCAGAAAATAACTTTGCATCGTCCTCTTCTTTCACTCCTCCCGCCATAGAACTTAAAAAATATGAACGAAGGGATCGATCTATCCACGTTACTTCCAGCATTATTTAGTGAAGATGGTAACAACAGCTGCTTGTATTTATATAGCAACTTTAACGTAGCAAAAATGTTCCAAGATGCTTCATAGAGGTGTATTCAGACAAAAAATGGCAAGGAGTAGAATTAAGGTTTGACCTTATTTCTGCCCACTTACAGAATAGAGCAATGTTTCATGGGCAGTAGTCTTCTGACTAATTCTGCTTCCTCGATTTTAATTGTGTGCAACCTTGTTAATATTTAATATATTGGCAAGATATAATTATCCAAAGGAGCGCTTAAACAATCTGCATGGGGAATTTTATCTTATTTAACTGAACTGAAGCATGTCAATATTAAGGTCATAAATGCATAAATTACAATTTATAAACAGATGAAGCAAAGAGGTGCCATCAATCACAGACTTATGTTAGTATGCTAATGCAATACATTAGTAGTCTGGCAACATCTTACTGAATATAAGAATACAATACTGTAATATGATGGTGTAGTAAAATGTGATTTTTTTGTGCCTTAATAACAATGCAAATGATTTTGGGGGGGTATGCTTCAGTACTTTTCAGTTCAGAGATTTCTTTCATCCATGCATAGTGTGTTAAGCTAGGCTGTTATGTAACCAGTGACAATGGTTTTATTTAGTACAACAGTATAAAATTAACAAAAGCCTTTTAATTTTCTTATTCTTATCAGAGCTGCAAATATAAATTATTATCTAAGATATTCAGTCATTCAATGAACATCAGTGAATAATGCTTTGCATTTTATATTCATATGGTAAAGGTCAGATATGTTGTTAACATTGAAGTGCGAAACACCTCATTTTCTTAAAATGTCACATCATTAATCATCTTTCCTGCCATTGTTTAGTGCTCTAATTAGTGTGACTGTGTTGGCTAAAGCAGGTCTTAAATGGCATTGTGGGAACAAATGTTTCATCAGTCATTGTAATGCTGTTCGTAGCTTTCTTTTTATGACATTCTGGCATCTACCTTGCCTCACAGGAAATTATTTATTTTGCTTCAGAGTTATAATGGTGAATTTTTCTTCAACTAAATTGGAAATGCTGCCTGGAGTGTAAACAGCTCTTTGCAATTTGTGTTGGGGAATTGAAGCCCTATTTCCCCAATGTGCAGGAACTCACAGCTTTCATTTTAAAAAATTCATTCTTAGGATGTGGACATTGCTGACAAGGCTGGCATTTATTGTCCATCTCTAATTGCCTTGAGAAGGTGGTAATGAGCCGCCTCCTTGAACCGCTGCAGTCTGTGTGGTGAAGAAGCTACCACAATGTTGTTAGGGAGCAGTTTGATGGAACTGAGTGGCTTGCTGTGACACTTCAGAGGGCAGTTAAGAATCAACCATGTTGGTGTAGGACTAGTCACATATAAGCCAGACCAGATAATGACAGCAGGTTTCCCTCCCTAAAGGACATTAGTGAACCAATTAGATTTTTACAACAATTGAACAACTTTGATTGTTTTTACTGATAGCAGTTTTTGATTTTCAGATTTTTTAAAAACTAAATTCAAATTCTGAAACTCATGGTGGGATTGGAGCTCAAATTTTCTGCATTATTAGTCCAGGTCTCTAGATTACCAGTCCAGTAATATGGCCACTGCACTACTGTATCGCTTCTGTGCTTGCTCTAGTCCAGAATCATTCCTAAATTCTTGTGGTAATTCATAACTTTTCTCGATGGGGCATAATTTTTTTAAATTGTAAAGTCCAAGATAAAGGATGTTGGAGGTACAGTGAAGGAGTCTATGAAGGAGCAACAGAAAGGATGGGAATATAGAATGATTGAGGGAACATTTTCTGATTGGGGATAAACAGCCACATTGGTTCTGACTCATGCAATTGTGCTTTGGGGTTTTCCCTTGAAGAAGACCTATTCTTAGTCTTGATCAAAATCACATTGGACAGGTTAGTGCTGGGGCAGATACTGGGGTAAGTAATGCATACGTAACTTCTATTCTGGAACTGTATGCCTAAATTACCACCACAAGACTGCCAGGGAACTGGCCACTCACAACTACACCACCGGGGATTCGACACGGACCATCGCTCTTCTCTTCCCCCCCCCCCACCCCAACCACACACACGTGCAAGCACAGACTCTAGCAAACTAAATAATATGTAAAACCAGTAAATGCTCTCCACTTTTGCCAAGAAAGGACTAAGGTAATTATGTGATGGTTTAAACAAAAATAAGATTTGTGCCCAGGATGTGCTTCAATCAAAGTGTATTGAGTGAGCTTTAAACTGCAAAGAGCTGAACCTAAGAATGCTACATTTGGAATTGAGCTCAGCTGTGGTGGTTCCACTGTCGAGTAACAAGTTTTCTCATCACTGATTCGCAAAAACAATTACACAGCAGTAATGTTGTAATTTTGATTCAGGTAGTGCTGTATAGTGTCCCATAAATAGCTGTAATCTGGAAAATTAAGGGCTGGATTTTCCCAGCCCTGAGGAGGCAGGATTGGAGGCAGGATTGCTGGGAAAATGGGAAAAATTGGGAGCGGGTCCCAACCCCGCTCCCAACCCACCTCCGAACCATCTTCCCAGGAGGCGGGAAGGGGATTAGAGCCAATTAACAAGTAGTTAACAGGCAGTTAAGAGGCTTTTCCCCATTTTCAGCCTGCTGATGCGGGCTTCCCGATGGCAGGAAACCCCGCCAGGGTCAGCGAGGCGAGCTGTGGGTCAGCTGCAGTGTAAGTGTGCAAATGACAACTGCAGAGGTAGTGTGATGGGTGCAATTGTGCATAGGTAAGTATGACAGGTGAGAGAATGTAGTGAGAAATATTTTTATTCTGTTTATATGTATCTGCAGGTGACAAGATTTGATGTTTCTGTGAAGCTTCATCTGATCGGGAGAATTGACAGAAGGCTTCTGCAATCTCACATGCAGCTGCCATCTGTTTTCTCCTAAGGAGAGAGTCATTGGTGAGCCTGGGTGTAAGGGCTTACCTTTAGACAGTGATTGTCAGTGTTTGACAGCAGCTCAATGCTGTCAAATGCTGATAATTCATCTGTCAAAAAATTATGGGGCCTGTCCCTTTAAGAAAACTGGCAGATGAAGTGTCATGTACTGACACCGGCTTTCCCTTAATTGGCCGGCAAGCCCGCAGGGCGGGCTTAACAAGGCCAATCAAGGGAAAATAGCGTCCATTCGTCAGACGTCGCCGGGGGCGGGACTAGAACTCGGAAAGCAGCAGTCCCGCCCCCAACTCGTCTCAGCTGGCAAAATCCAGCCCTAAGTGTCTGTAGATATTCATAAGGAGACAAATGAAATGCGTCCCCCTGTTGGACATGTTCACTAAGTTGTTTTTAAAAGTGCAATTCCTATTTTTGAATTAAAACAGAAAATGCTGGAAATACTCGGGCAGCATCTGTGGAGAGAGAAACAGAGTTAACTTTTCAGGTCGATGACCTTTTGTCAGAACTGAAAAATGTTAGAGATACAAGTATGACAGGCTTTAAGCAAGTGCAGAGGCAGGGAAAGGGAGGAGGGGAGGAAAGAACAAAAGGGAAGGTCTGATGGGGTGGAAGGCAGGAGGGATTAAATGACAAAAGGGATGATGGTGCAAGGTGAAAGGAGATGGTAATGGGACAAGTAAAGAAACAAGATGGGTCTGGAGGAGGTGTAAATGGAAATATCAGAATCGTCAACAGCTGCTGTCAGGAAAAATGGGTCACAGGTTATGATATGAAATTGTTGAACTGCATGTTGTGTCCGGATGGCTGTAAAGTGCCTCATCGAAAGATGAGGTGCTGTTCCTCGAGCTTACGTTGAGCTTCATTGGAACAGTGTAGGAGGCTGAGGACAGAGAGGTCAGAATGGGAGTGGGGCAAATTAAAATGACAGGTGCCCGGAAGCTCGGGGTTACGCTAAACATCAACTCTGTTTCTCTTTCCACAGATGCTGCCTGACCTGCTGAGTATTTCCAGCAATTGCTGTTTTTATTTCAGATTATAGCATTCACATTACTTTGCTTTTGTATTAGTGTCCTCTTTTTGAATGACAGTCTGGCAGATATTGAAGTTACTCTGACTAGAATGTCAAATGGTGGATTGTAAAGAAGCTCCAGAGAAGTATCTGACCTCCAAAAGAACAAATATTGTATCTAGCTGGAATGTACTAAATTTCTTAAATTACAATTACTGTTACAACCCTGCATAACCAAAGATTTTTCTTTCTCCAAACAGTACGAGAGTTTATGTGCAGGCATCTGTATAGCCAGATTATCAGTGTTCGGCCACAAAACCTGTCTGTGTGTATTTTTTGCGAAGTGTGGGTACATTGTAGCCTAGTGGGACTAAAGGCCAAGTTATTTTGGATCAGGCACACTTGCTGCAGCACTACTTCATTGCTGTACACCACTCATCACTTCATAGTACAGTTAAATACGTTTTTAATAAAGTCCAAAAAGATAGTGCTACTACATTCCTGTTTATAGCCATTGTCGTTATACGAATGAGATTTCTAACAGCCTAAGGAACTTACATAGATAAAATTTGGTGTTAGAGTATTATAGAAATTTTATGTAACAAGTTATGCATTTTGTGTGGAAAATATTATTTTATAATAAAGTTACCAGTGAAGAACTACTAGTCACAGAGCACAAGTATTCAGACGATGTGGGTACATTCTGTTTAAGTTATTCCTGCAGTGCAACAACCCAAAACTGTGTCTTATCAACGTTACTATCTTCTTTAGGCAGTCCCTCGGAACCGAGGATGACTTGCTTCCACACTAAAAATGAGTTCTCAGGTGACTGATGAGTCCAGTGTGGGACCTACAGTCTCTGTTACAGGTGGTGCAGACTGTGGTTGAAGGGGCAGGTGGGTGGGGTGCTTGGGTTGACGTGCGCTCCTTCTGCTGTTTGCGCTTGGCTTCTGCTTGCTCCCGGCGGAGAGACTGATTAATACTCAAGTATTAATACAACTTTCTACACTTTTTAAAAAAGAAAATTGCCTGTTGGAGATCTGATGTTTCATACAGCTGTGTTAATATCTTTCCATATAAGTACTGTGATATCAAATTAACTATTTGCCTGCATTTGTCACTGTACTTCAAAGTAACTTATTATATGTGAAGTACTTTGAGACATTTCTTAGATACACGATAAGGAATTTTATAACTGTAGGCCTTTAACTGAAAATGTTCTTGTAGGCTTCCTGAATATTTACTCGAACAGCCACGACTAAGTTAATTTGAAAAACAAAAACCTGAAAACAGGCCAGAGCAGTAACACAGTATACTGAGCAGGTTGTGCAATATTCCTTATGTATTGAGTGTCTAATCTCATCTGTGCCATTATTGGGGAGGTGATAAGTAGAAGCCTCGTACTTTGGTGTAGCGAAACAGGGGAAATTAGGAAAGAATTCACTTTTTTCCCTCCTCCATCATCTTCTCAGCTGTATGTATGCTGTAGAGAAAGGGAGAAAAATAAATCCCTCCATCTTTTTTTAAATGTAGCATCTGAGAATATTCAACTACTGTACAGTTTAGCCCTTTTTATCATCCATCTATCTGAAGAAAATAATTGCTTTTACATAGCACCTTATCATATCCTTTGGAGGTCCCAAAGTTCTTCACAATCCATTAAATAGTTTTGAATTGTACTGTAGTACCTATTGTAGGTGACTGTGGTAACCGTTCTGTAAATAGCAAGGTCCCACAAAGACCAAAATCTCTATAATTGATAGTCATGCATAAGATGCATTACATTAAATATGTAGGATGTTATATAAAATATTTAGGAAGGGCATTAAATTGTCATAAAAAAATTGTTATACTTTGATAATTGGTCCAAGTAAGGAAGTTAGCCATATTAATTTGCTTCCATATAGATCGGAAAAAGATCCCACAAAAATTGCAGTGCTCAGTTTATTTTTCCAAAGTGGTTCCAGCCACTATCTTGGATTTCTGATCCCAACTGAACATGTAGCTCTATAAATATAATTTACAACCTAAACACACAGAAATAAATAATTTGCACTAAAATCATGAAAACCACCCATAAAAACCCAACAAGAAATTTCCCCCACAGAGATCTGCCATTCTCTCTGCAGCCTGTGGCTGGAGTTCGGCTTTAGTTCCAGAGTCGGATATATCACCCAAGCCTTTGTTGCTGGAGGTTGCGAGCCCTGTGGACAAATTCTGTGTGCGAGGGAAAGATGCATCATAAGAATTGCAGATTTCATCCCAGTGCTATGGAGTTACATTACTCTGGGTGCACCGTGCTGACTAGGCAGAAGATTTACAACTAAAGATTTACAACTAAGAGTGAGGCACGAGCGCCAAAGAAAATCAATGTAATTTTTCCCCAAACCTTTACTCAATTTATGCTGTTAAACATGAATTTGCAGTTAAAGGTGTTTGGGATGAGTTTTTTGTGTTGTCGAGGAAGACTTGTGTTTGTAGCAAGGCCTCAGCAGCTTGAGGCTGTGGGGATCAACCAGTTAGCTATGTCCAGACCTTGGAAATTGAACACCTGCTCAAGTTCATGGTTGCTGGAAATTGGATGGTGGGAAAAACTTCCTTGGCATAGTGCAATGCTAAGAACTACAAAAGCACTGTGGGAAGAAAGGGTTGGGGGGTATCTCTGATAGTCATGTAAATAACTGAGAAAAAGATTTTGGAAATGGAGGAAGGAAAAATAAATAAATAAAGTATTTATATCAATGGTCTTACTGTTCTTCATTGATTTTCCCCAAAGAATCACCAATTTATTATTAATTTTCCCTAGTGAAGCTACGGTCGTTATTTAATTTATTTTCCCTAGAGAAGTCTTGGGGCTAGAAATTCAGTTGGCTGCGCCAGCCGTTAGCGCCTTAGGAGGAGTAGATGTCGAGCGCTGGGCGCTTAGCGCCCGGGCGCAGCGCAATCTGCGCCTCTCCCCAACTTCAGTAGACATTTAGCGCCGACGCAAAGTCTTTGCGCGCTCAGCTGCGCGCGCAGATCATGACATCATATCCTCGTGCAACGCCCTTTGTGCGCCCCAAACCGGATCTTCAGTCGCGCCAGCCCATTGTGCGCCGGGCGGCCCTAACGACTGTTGAGTTGAACGTTACTCAGCCGATGCGGGCCACGGGGAGCGCAAGTTAAAGGGCACTTCCCCTGCACTAGAAACGGCAGCCGTGTTGCAACACTCCTTTTTGTGAGAGACGGATCTTCTGGTTTGGCTCAACACAGGAGGAGGAGGAGGAGGAGCCGTACCACATAACAAACTAATGTCGGCCTTGCAAAAACACAAATGCACCCTCCCCCTTTAAGAGCTCACCGGCGCCAGAGTGTCTGCCGTCAATTAGCAGCTCGCCGCACCTGCCCTGCGCCCGACTTCCGGGGTTTCGCCCCGGGCCGCCGGCTTAGCGCCTAATGATAGTCGTGCATCGCCTGCTTTAGCGCAGCAGCAACCTCTTAGGGTGATGCGACTGAATATCGGCGAAGGGGGCTCGACTTTGCGCCGGGCGCAAAGTTTAGCAGCCACCCGACTTTACCGCCCCAAAAGTGGCTATACTGAATTTCTAGGCCTTGATCTCTAATTTTTCCTAGTGAAGCACCAATATTTATTTAATTTTGTTGTCTGAAGCCCGGATCTTCGTATGTTAAGCATGTAAAACCAAAATAAAAGTATCCTTATTGATTTATTATTAAAACATCCGTATTATTAACCTTCATTAATTCCTCGTGTGTATTTAGTGTGCTTCTCATTGCTAATTAAATTGTATCATTTACTAATTTACCCTAATCATGTTGCTGCAGTAAAACAGTTTCTCTTCCGTGCAAACAAGTTGAGTAATAACATGCATCAGCACAGATATAATCTGGGACACTAAGCATTTATGAAGCCTACACCTACAAGTATCTCTCTTGAAAGGACTTTTGACATTGATGGAAAAGTATAACCTGTTCCGTCTTTAAAATCCATGTCCAGTTGCTCTCTCAGCTGGATAAAGCAGCGAGTACCTCAGCCATTCAACCCAGGAAGGTCCCAGGTTTGATCCAGGGTCTGTGCTGAGTTTGCTGATTTCAGTTTGGTCAGCAGAAATGGCATTGCAATGGCCTCAGTACTCCTGAGTTAAAGTGAGCTGTGGACTTTTGTTGAGGACAGGTTCAGGCTTGATGTGAAGCGCCGTGTTTTCATTCTTGTGATGTGTGTGATGTTAGCAAGGCCGAATTTAAGAACATAAGAAATAGGAGCAGGAGTAGGCCATTCGGCCCTTTGAGCCTGCTCCACCATTCAGTGAGATCATGGCTGATCTCCTGCCTCAATTCCATTCACCGGCCTTATCGCCGTATCCCTTGATGTCCTTACTAGTCAGCAATCTATCGACTTCTGTTTTGAATATACCCAATGACTGAGCCTCCACAGCCCTCTGGGGTAGAGAATTCCAAAGATTCACCACCTTCTGTGTGAAGAAATGTCTTCTCATCTCAGTCCTGAATGGCCTACTCTTTATCCTGAGGCTGTGGCCCCTGGTTCTAGATTCCCCAGCCAAGGGAAACATTCTCCCAGCATCCATCCTATCAAGCCCTGTAATAATTTTGTATGCTTCAATGAGATCCCCTCTCATTCTCCTGAATTCAAGAGAATACAGGCCTAGTTTACTCAATCTCTTCTCATACGACAGTCCCGCCATCCCAGGAATCAATCTCGTGAACCTTCGTTGCACTCCCTCTATGGTAAGTATATCCTTCCTTATGTAGGGAGACCAAAATTGTACACAATAATCCAGGTGTCGTGTCACCAAGGTCCTATATAATTGGAGTAAGACTTCTTTACTCCTGTACTCAAATCCTCTTGTAATGAAGGCCAGCATACTATTTGCCTTCCTAATGGCTTGCTGCACCTGCACATTCACTTTCAGTGACTCATGTACAAGGACACCCAGGTCCCTTTGAGCATCTGCAATCCCCAATCTTTCACCATTTAGGAAATCCTCTGCCTGTCTGTTTTTTCTACCAAAGTGGATAACTTCACAGTTATCCATGTTATAATCCATCTGCCATGTTCTCGCCCACTCACTGAGCCTGTCGAGATCCCCTTGAAGCCTCTTCGCATCCTCTTTGCAACTGACACTGCCACCTAGCTTTGTGTCATCAGCAAATTTGGAAATGTTAAATTTAGTCCCCTCATCCAAATCATTGATATAGATTGTGAATAGCTGGGGCCCAAGCACCGATATTTGCAGTACCCCACTAGTCACAGCCTGCCATCCTGAAAAAGACCCGTTTATCCCTACTCTTTGTTTTCTGTCTGTTAACCAATTCTCAATCCATGCTAGTATATTACCCCCAATTCCATGTGCCCTAATTTTGTTCACCAACCTCTTGTGTGGGACCTTATCGAAGGCCTTCTGAAAATCCAAATACACCACATCTACCGGTTCCCCTTTGTCTACTCCACTAGTTACATCCTCAAAGAACTCCAATAGGTTTGTCAAACAGGACTTCCCTTTCATAAATCCATGTTGACTCTGCCCAATCTTACTATTAGTTTCTAAGTGCCCAGTTATTGCATCCTTTATAATAGATTCCAACATTTTCCCAACTACTGAAGTGAGGCTAACAGGTCTGTAGTTCCCAATTTTCTCTCCCCCTCCTTTCTTAAATAGCGGGGTTACATTTGCTATCCTCCAATCTGCAGGAACCATTCCAGAATCTATAGAATTTTGGAAGATGACAACCAATGCGTCCACTATCCCAATGGCCACCTCTTTCAAAACTCTAGGATGTAGGTAATCCGGTCCTTGAGATTTATCAATTTTTAGTCCCATTAATTTTACTAGTACTGTTTTTTTTACTAATAATAATAATTTCTTTAAGTTCCTCATTCTCGCCACACCCTTGGTTTGCTCCTATTTCTGGGAGGTTTTTTGTGTCTTCTTCCGTGAAGACAGAAACAAAGTATTTATTTAATTTCTCTGCCATTTCCTCATTCCCCATTATAAATTCTCCCGTCTCTGACTGTAAAGGACCTACATTTACCTTCGCCAGTCTTTTCCTTTTCACATACCTATAGAAACTTTTACAATCCGTTTTTATATTTTTCGCTAGTTTGTGCTCATATTCCATTTTCCCTTTCTTTATCAATTTCTTGGTCCCCCTTTGCTGATTTCTAAAAAAAATCCCAATCCTCAGGCTGACTGCTTTTTCTGGCAACTTTATAAGCTTCCTCCTTTGATTTATACTAGCTTTAATTTGTTTTGTTAGCCATGGTTGGATCACTTTTTCTTTTGGATTTTTATGCCCTAGAGGAATATATGTTTGTTGCAAATTATGCATTATTTCCTTGAATGTTAATCATTGTATGTCCACCTTCATACCTTTTTAGAGTAGTCTCCCAATCTACCATGGCCAACTTGTCCCTCATACCCTTGTAGTTTCCTCTGTTTAGATTGAAGACCTTAGTTTCAGATTGGACTACATCACTCTCAAACTTAATATAAAATTCAATCATATTATGGTCACTTGTCCCTAAAGGCCCCTTTACCACAAGATTATTGATTAGCCCTTTCTCATTACACAGTACCAGATCCAGAATAGCCTGTTCCCTGCTTGGTTCCTCACATACTGATCCAGGAAACCATCTCGCATGCATTCCAAGAATTCGTCCTCCACACCATTAGTGGTAATTTGATTTGCCCAGTCAATATGTAGATTAAAGTCCCCCATGATTACTGTATTACCCTTGTTACATGCACTTCTAATCTCTTGATTGATACTGTGCCCTACAGTACCACTACTGTTTGGTGGCCTATACACAACTCTCACCAATGCTTTCTGCCCTTTGCTGTTTCTTAGCTCCACCCAAACTGATTCCAGTTCTACATCACGATCTGCCAAGCCAAGATCTTTTATCTGTACCGTACCGATCTGATCCCTTATTAACAGCGCTATGCCACCTCCTTTTCCTTTTGTCTGTCCTTCCTAAATGTTGAGTACCCTGGAACATTCAGTTCCCAGCTTTGGTTACCCTGCAACCATGTCTCTGTAATGGCAATTACATCATACCCATTTACTTCTATTAGTGCCACCTTGCGAATGCTACGTGCCTTCAACTTTGCCTGTTTAATATTTTTCTGCACTTTGACCCTCTTTACTGTTGGCCTTTGTTTCTGCTCCCTACTAGTTTTGCTGACTACTTTTCTAACTTGCACTTCCAGCTTTGTTTCTCTCTGTTCTGGGCCCACACTTAGGTTCCCAGCCCCCTGACAAACTAGTTTAAATCCTTCCCAACAGCACTAGCAAATCCCCCTGCGAGGATATTGGTCCCGGTTCTGCCAAGGTGTAACCCGTCCAGCTTGTACAGGTCCCACCTTCCCCAGAATTGGTCCCAATGCCTCAGGAATTTAAATCCCTCCCTCCTACACCATCTCTCCAGCCACGGATTCATCTGGTCAATTCTCCTATTTCTGCTCTCGTTAGCATGTGGCACTGGGAGTAATCCTAAGATTACTACCTTTGAGGTCCTGCTTTTTAATTTATTTCCTAGCTCCCTATATTCTGCTTGCAGGACCTCGTTCCTCTTTCTACCTATGTCGTTGGTACCGATATAGAGCACGACCTCTGGCTGTTCACCCTCCTCCTTCAGAATGTCCTGCAGCTGCTCAGTGACATCCTTGACCCTGGCACCAGAGAGGCAACATACCATCCTTGAGTCACGTCTGCGGCCACAGAAATGTCTATCTGTTCCCCTTACGATAGAATCCCCTATCACTATTGCTCTCCCACTCTTTTTCCTCCCCTCCTGTGCAGCTGAGCCACTCGTAGTGCCACGGACTTGGCTCTTGCTGCATTCCCCTGAGAAACCATCTCCCCATCAGTATCCAAAACGGAAAATCTGTTGGAGAGGGAGATGGACCCAGGGGACTCCTGCACTACCTTCCTAGTTCTTTTACTCTGTCTGGCGGTCGCCCATTACCTTTCTGCCTGTGCACTCTTTACCTGCGGTGTGACCACCTCATTAAACGTGCTATCCACGAAGATCTCAGCCTCGCGGATGCTCCACAGTGACTCCAGCCACAACACCAGCTCCGAAATGCGGATTTTGAGTAGCTGCAGCTGGAGACACTTCCTGCACATGTGTTCACCCTGGACACTGAAAGTGTCCCTGACATCCCACATAGCACAGGAGGAGCACTCCATGCTGCCGAGCTGCCCTGCCATGTCCTACCCTTAATTTACTCCCTTTACTTCCTCTAAATTAAAGAATATTAAATACACTAGGGACCTTACTTCACTTTACACACTACTTACTCTAAACTAGAGACCTTACTTTTACTTTAACGACTGGACTGTAGAAATATTCACCAAGTCCTACTTACCAATCAGCTCCTTCCGTGGTTGTGACGTCACTTTAGCGGTTTTGCAGTTGTCGTTGTTGTTTGACTGCTCCCGCTCTCAGACTCTTTCCTGGGTGTAAAGTAAGAACCAAATCCTACAGAGTGAAAAGTTAGGGAAAGCAAAGGCGAAGCAAGGGATCCCCTCCTTCCACTCCTCACCCACCTAAATCCCTCACTCACCCAACTCTCAGCACCCTGTGCAAACCGCACTCAGTGCAGATCGCACTGTGAAGCCTGTTTTTATTGGCCTAGTTTCCCTAATTAACTGCCTTCAGCTGCTCTGATTTATACTCTGCCTTCTCCGGTGCTGCTGACTCCTTTTATCACGTCTCTTTTTTTTAAGGGCATTAAGAGTTAGCTGCGTATTTTGGGATTAGAATCACGTGTAGGCCAGACTGTGTAGGGGTGGCAGGTTCCCTACCCTGAAGGACATTAGTGAGCCAGTTGGGTTTCTAAAAGGCAATCCTGCAGCTCTTGTGGTCATTTTTTTCTGGTATCAAAGTTGGGAATTGTAAAACACTTGCCCTTTCAATTTGTATGCTAGAATGTGGGGGAAGTTTAATTACTGATGACATATACCTGAAAGCGCATTTGTTAAGAGATGGGTTATCTGAATCAAAATTCTATTAAGGCTGCTAATCTGAACTGACGAGAAATCCAGTTCAGGTTATAAATGTAACGCAGTAGTGCAAGAAGTTAAGCCACTTACCCTCCCACCCAAAAAGTAATGAGTTGAGTCACAAACTTGCACATCACAGATATCTGCCTGAGTCCAGCATTTGAAACAATTTTGAGCCAAGTTTATGAATGAATTATGGCACCGCTATGGGAGAGTTACAGGGTGATTAGCAACTCCTGCTTGCAACTGCTTATTGAGTGATCGTGGAACGATCAGGTCTAGGAAAATGCGCAGTGGATAGTGGAATTTACAACAACTTGCATTTATATATCACCTTTAACATAATAAAACGTCCCAAGGCACTTCACAGGAGTGATTATCAAACAAAATTTGACCCCAAGCCACCTAAGGATATATTAGGACAGGCGGCCTAAAGCTTGGTGAAGGACGTAGGTTTTAAGGAGCATCTTAAAGGAAGAGAGGCAGAGAGGTTTAAAGAGGGAATGCAAGACTTAGGGCTAGGCAGCTGAAGGCACGGCCGCCAATGGGGATGTGCAAGAGGCCAAAATTGGAGAGCCACTGTAGGTCAGCGAGCACAGGGATGATGTATGAACAGACTTGGTGCGAGTTAGGATATGGGCAGTAGAGTTTGGTTGAGCTCAAGTTTGCGGAGGGTGCAAGGTGGGAGGCCAGCTCTGCGAATAGGAATAGAGGTAACAAAGGCATGGAGGAGGGTTTCAGCAGCAGCTGAGCTGAGGCAGTGCCGGAGGCGGGCGATGTTACGGAGGTGGAAGTAGGTGGTCTTCATCATGAAGATGATATGGGGTCGGAAGCTCAGCTCAGGGTCAAATAGGATGCTAGGGTTTGAACAGTCTGGTTCAGCCGCAGACAATGGTCAGGGAGAGGGATAGAGTCGGTGGCTAGGGAACGGAGTTGTGGCGGGGACCAAGGACAATTGCTTCGGTCTTCCCAATATTTAATTGGAGGAAATTTCTGCTCATCCAATGTCTGACAAGCAGAGTGACAAATCAGAGGCAATGGACGGGTCAAAAGAGGTGGTGGTGGTGAGGTAGAGCTGGGATGTCGCCGAGGGACAGTGTGTAGATGAGAAATAGGAGGAGGCCAAGGATAGATCCTTGGGGGCACCAGAGGTAACGGTGCAGGAGCGGGAAGAGAAGCCATTGCAGGTGATTCTCTGGCTATGACTGGATAGATAGGAATGGAACCAGGTGAGTGCAGTCCCATCCAACAGGACAATGGAGGAGAGGCTTTGGAGGAGGATGGCGTGGTCAACCGTGTCAAAGGCTACAAACAGGTCGAGAGGATGAGGAGGGATAGCTTACCGTGGTCACAATCGCATAGGATGTCATTTGTGACTTTGATAAGGACCGTTTCAGTGCTGTGGCAGGGGCAGAAACAGTTTGGCCTAGAAATTCGGTGGGCTGCGCCACCAGTTAGCGCCTAAAGAGGGCACTCAGTGGCTTTAGCGCCACTGGCCACGCCTCCCGCGATATTTAGCTGGGGTGCTAATGGCGGCATTAGCCTGTTGCGCTGCTCCGCCACCGATGACGTCATTGGTGTACGCAGCGCCCCGCTACCGCCCCGATCTCGATATTCGGTAGCGTCCGCCTCTGTAGCACCGTTCGCAACTCGCACCCGGTTCACGGGGCCTACCTGTGGCGGCAGTGGCGCAAATAAAGGTGGAGGTGCGGGGCGGCTGTTTTTTTCGGCGGCTGCCTGCCAGCACCTCCGTCCCCGGCCTCCTGATCTCCCCCCGCGGCAGTGCCAGCTGTTTTCCGAGAGCCTGGCACTTCTCCTCGGTGCCGGGCTCTTTTGCCGGCACTCGCGATCTCCGATCGCGCTGGTGCAGGCCCCTCCCCCTTAAGAA
The DNA here is from genome assembly GCF_052327205.1 of Somniosus microcephalus. Lineage (NCBI taxonomy): Eukaryota > Metazoa > Chordata > Chondrichthyes > Squaliformes > Somniosidae > Somniosus > Somniosus microcephalus. The sequence goes on along the minus strand of NC_140998.1, from coordinate 65,158,922 downwards.
TGGGAGGAAGGCCTGCAGTGCGGCACGTTGCGCTGCGATATTCAGTTTCAGCGCCCTAAGAGGGACGCGGAGCGCCTCGAGCCTCGCCCCGTGTCCCTCTTGGGGCGTTCAAACTGAATTTCCGGCGGTCGCAACTGCTCCGATCACTGCGCTAATTCCGGTGCCCAGGCGAGCTTGCCGCCTCGTTTGCCGCCCCACCGAATTTCACCCCCTTTATGTTTAAACTATAAATTAAATCTGCTGAGAGTAAATCAAACCTTTGGGAAGGTTTATAATTTTCGAACACAACTTTAGTCGTTGCTAGAACATTCTTGATGCTGTAGATTAAGGTACTCATAATTCCTGTAATCCAAATCTTAGGAGACTTCACAATCCAAATAGACCTTTTGGAAAATGTCAGAAAGCTGTGTTACAGTTATTTAGGTTACTGTAATACATGTCATCATATACTGCTGAAGTATAGTTTGAAATGTTTTTTAAATTTAAGAAGTTTTTTCATGAATCTTATGAAGGATTAAATAATTTCTGATAAGAGAATTTAAGTTTGCATCATCCCAGCATTTCCAGTTACTGTAATGCTGTTTTTGAGGCCAAAAATGAGTAGAATGCACTAGATCTGCCCGAGTCTGCCAACAATGCAATATAATGTGCAAAAAGAAGCATATTACAGGAAGGTCTAGATCAGATACTTCAAGGCTGCCATCCACCACATCATTGAATAAGATGTGTGACAGTCTGACTCCTCTTTTGAAGAGACAGATTCACCGAAATATCTATCTACCTTTACACAAATCTTGAAGATGGGGTAAGACTAAATCCAAGATTTGGCCATCAACTCCCATAGTTTCTTGCTGCTTCATCAGGGCTGCAAGCGCTTCTCGAGCGAAAGACTCATAAAATTCAATGAAAACAATTCAAGTGGATTTCCCCCGAACCTTACAACACTCCATGATCTTGTATAAAACCACAACTTTGCCGTACACATTTCTCAGAAGAGCAAAATACAGCCTATTCCCCTCTGATTATTTTGCGAGCCTCTCCGACATCTGATATGCAAGATATGATGAAATGTGAATCACTTTAAAGACCACTGATATCAGCAAGATGCCTCGGTAGTTTTTGGTCTTACTAGGAATTCCCTTCTTTTGGATAAAAATCACAGTTGCATTCTAGATCAAAGGTTGTGTACCTCAAGCAGCCTCACAAGGGGTAGCTCCAAAGCAAGTCCGTGGTTCCTGCCATTGTCCTCCAAGATTATTGCCATTTTCCCCTTCCTCACCTAGAGCAGTAGTCTTAACACTGACGGTTGCATATATGTCACATCCCTAACTGTACAGATTACATCGCTCTTCAGTAGATTTTACATCAATCTCTGTGGCACATTTCATCTTGATATATTTTATATCATATAGGGGGAGAAATTGGGTATAGTCCTGTTTGGGGCGCTAGTCCTGGCGAGGCGCAAAGTTTAGTGCCAGGCGCAATTTAGCGCCACCTGGCGCGATATTGGTTTGCAGCGCCCCTGAAGGTGATTGCGGCACTAAATCAGGCGCTGCACGATACTCTTAAGGCGCTAACCCGGCGGCGCAACCCAATTTCGCGGCAGCGGGGCGCAGCGCAGGTGCTGTCAATAATCACTTTCCCCGAAACACACTGACGCCAGCCAGCTCTTAAAGGGGCGGGTCATCAGCCACGGGCACAGAGGATAGCCCTTGTCCCTGAGAAGCCAGCCCCCTGGGTGAGCCGGGGCCTCGAAAAGGTCTGCAACAGAAGTCTGGCGCAGGATGAAGGCGTCGTGGCTGCTGCCTGGGAACTGCGCATTCACTGCGAGGATCAGCTGTCGGTGGTCACAGACCAGCTGGACATTCAAGGAATGGAACCCCTTGCGGTTGCGGAACTCCTCCAGATTCTCTACAGGCGCCCGCAAAGCCACGTGCGTGCAGTCAATGGCACCCTGCACCCTGGGGAAGTCCGCTATTGCAGTGAAGCCCTCTGCGCGCTCCCGCTGCTTGTCCGGGGTCATTGGGAAGGAGATGTACTGCCGCCTCCTTTTAAACAGGGCATCAGTCACTTGACGGATGCAGCAATGCACCGCAAACTGCGAGATGTTGGCTATGTCCCCAGTTGCGGCCTGAAAGGAGCTGCTTGCGTAGAAGTTTAGGGCAACAGTCATCCTCACAGCCACCGACAGAGATGTCCTGCACCTTATCTGAGGCTGCAGATCTGGCTGAAGCAGGTGGCACAGCTCAGTCACCACCTCTTTTCTAAAGCGCAGCCTTCTGATACACTGCTCCTCCGACATGTTCATGTAGGAAAACTGCTGTCGGAAAACCCTGGCAGCGTAAGGTCTAGTGTGGCGACGTCTGTTGGTCCTCCTCCGTCTGACCATGCCTGCCCCTCCCTGCGTCTCTGTGCCCTTTCCAGATGATTCAGCAGCAGGACGTTCCCCTCCAATGCAGCCCCCATAATAAGTGCACAAAGAAAGTTTTGCCGTTGGAAATGCTCACCAACAGCAAGGTGATGGTCAGAAGGCTGAAGTTCCTCTGCCAGCGCTGGCTCAGTGGTGAAATGGCTCGCAGTGTGCAGCCCAGCAACTCTCTGTAACTCTCGAAGAAGTTGTGAGCCAAAAAGGCTGCCGCTTTTAAACCACACCAGTGCCCTTTAAATAACGCCCCTCCAGCCTGAGAGCGACTGGGGAAGGCTCCAGGTAAGCTGTCCTTATTAGCGCCAGGCACCACGGAGGGGGGCGCCACTGAATTTCCGGTCCAGGGCACCCAAAAGGCGTTGCACACTCAAATGACGTCATGATCTGCCTGCGCCCGTGAGCGGGAGCTAAGATTTCGTGCCGGCGCTAAATGTATGCTCAATATGGGGCGAGGCGCTGGGTTCACTGCACCCGGCCGAAAATTGGCTAACACCCCACTTCTCGGCCTCTTTAGGCGCTAATTGGAGGCGCAACCAACCGAATTTCTCCCCCATAGTGTCTCAGCACAATTTATATGAATCTATCTCCTCCTGAAGGCGTAAAATACTTGCACATTACTGGGTGCCCTTTCATCACAAGCAAGCATGACAGCTACCTAATTGCCTGTCAGACAAGTACATAAGAACACAAGACGTAGGAGCAGGAGTAGGTCATTTGGCCCCTTGAGCTTGCTCCGCCACTCAATAAGATCATGGCTGATCTGATCTTGGCCTCAACTCCACTTCCCTGACCGCTCCCCATAACCCTTGACTCCCTTACAATTCAAAAATCTGTCTACCTCCACCTTAAATATGTTCAATGACCCAGCCTCACAGCTCTCTGGGGAAGAGAATTCCAAAGATTCACGACCCTCTGAGAGAAGAAATTCCTCCTCATTTCCTTTTTAAATGGGTGCCCCCTTATTCTGAAATTATGCCCCCTAGTTCTAGATTCCCCCACGAGAGGAAATATCCTCTCTGCATCTACTCTGTCAAGCCCCTTCAGAATCTTTTCTGTTTCAATAAGATCCCCTCTCATTCTTCTAAACTTCAGTGAGTACAGGCCCAACCTGCTCAACCTTTCTTCATAAGACAACCCCTTGATCTCCGGAATCAACCTCGTGAACCTTCTCTGAACTGCCTCCAATGCAAGTATATCCTTCCTTAAATAAGGAGACCAAAACTGTACACAGTACTCCAGATGTGGTCTCACCAATGCCCTGTACAGTTGTAACAGGACTTCCCTGCTTTTATACTCCATTCCCTTTACAATAAAGGCCAACATTCCATTTGCCTTCCTAATTACTTGCTGTATCTGCATGCTAACTTTTTGTGATTCATGTACAAGGACCCCCAGATCCCTCTGTACCTCAGCATTTTGTAATCTCTCCCCATTTAAGTATTAATTTGCTTTTTTATTTTTCATACCAAAGTGGATAACCTCGCATTTTCCCACATTATACTCCATCTGCCAGATTTTTGCCCACTCACTTAGCCTATCTATATCTCTTTGGAGATTCTTTGCGTCCTCCACACAATTTGCTTTCCCACCTATCTTTGTATCATCAGCAAATTTGGCTACATTACACTCGGGGGCCCTTCATCCAAGTCATTAATATAGATTGTAAATAGTTGAGGCCCCAGCACTGATCCCTGCGGCACCTCACTAGTTACATGTTGCCAACCTGAAAATGACCCATTTATCCCGACTCTCTGTTTTCTGTTAGTTAACCAATCCTCTATCCATGCTAATATATTACCCCCAACCTTATGAGCTCTTATCTTGTGCAGTAACCTTTTATGTGGCACTTTATCGAATGCCTTCTGGATATCCAAATACACAACATCTACTGGTTCCCCTTTATCCACCCTGCTCGTTACATCCTCAAAGAACTCCAGCAAATTTGTCAAACATGATTTCCCTTTCATAAAACCATGCTGACTCTGCTTAACTATATTATGATTTTCTAAATACCACTTCCTTTATGATGGACTCCAGCATTTTCCCAATGACAGATGTTAGGCTAACTGGTCTATAGTTGCCTGCTTTCTGTCTCCCTCCTTTCTTAAATAGGGGCGTTACATTTGCGGTTTTTCAGTCTGCTGGGATCTCTCCAGATTCCAGGGAATTTTGGTAGATTACAACTATCTCTGCAGCCACCTCTTTTAAGACCCTAGAATGCAGGCCATCGGGTCCAGGGGACTTGTCCACCTTTAGTCCCATTAGTTTGCCTAGTACTTTCTAGTGATAGTGATTGTTTTAAGTTCCCCCCCCACCCCAATAGCCCCTTGATTATCCATTAATGGGATGCTTTTAGTGTCTTCTACTGTGAAGACCGATACAAAATATTTGTTCAAAGTCTCCGCCATTTCCCTGTTTCCCATTATTAATTCCCCAGACTCATCCTCTAGGGGACCAATGTTCACTTTAGCTACTCTCTTCCTTTTTATATACCTGTAGAAGCTCTTCCTGTCTGTTTTTATATTTCTTGCTAGCTTACTCTTATAAGCTATCTTCTTTCTCATTTTTTTAGTCGTCCTTTGCTGGTTTTTAATATGTCCCAATCCTCTGGCCTCCCACCATTCTTTGCAACATTGTATGATTTTGTTTTCAATTTGATACCATCCTTTACTTCTTTAGTTAGCCACGGATGGTTCATCCTTTTCTTAGAGTCTTTCTTTCTCACTGGAATATATCTTTGCTGAGAGTTCTGAAATATCTCCTTAAATGTTTGCTACTGCTTTTCTACAGTCTTACCCTGTAATATATTTTCCCAGTCCACTTTAACCAAGTCTGCATTCATACCTTTTTAATTACCTTTATTTAAGTTCAGGACACTAGTTTGAGACCTAGCTTTCTCACCCTCAAACTGAATTTGAAATTCTACCATGCTATGATCACTCTTCCCAAGAGGATCCTTCACTTCGCGATCATTAATTAATCCAGCCTCGTTACACATTACCAGATCTAAAATAGTCTGCTCCCTGGTTGGTTCCACAACGTATTGTTCCAAGAAACCATCCTGCATACACTCTTAAGAACTCTTCCTGAAGTCTACCTTTGCCAATTTCCTTTGTCCAATCAATATGAAGATTAAAATCTCCCATGATTATAGCCGTACCTTTCTTACAAGCCTCTATTATTTCTTGATTTATACTCTGTCCTACAGTGTGGCTACTGTTTGGGGGCCTTTAGACCTCTCACACCAGTGACTTCTTCCCCATATTATTTCTTATCTCCACCCAAACTGATTCTACGTCTTGATCTTCTAAGTACACAAGTTCTATGTATGTGCTCAAGATCTGCATGTGTGCAGCTGATATTCCTGTCGCATTCTGTGACAACTTTAGGGCACCTGCCAAGCAGGACAGCCCATGCTGAATATTGGGTGGGCAGGGAATAATTTAGAGGAAGAGCTGCCAACACCAGAGTCTCTCCTTCTCCCCACTGAAGTGGAAATCCCAGTTGCATGAAAATGGTGCAGGCACTCAGCCGGTAGGCAAGTATCAACAGCATTCCTTTATTCCCTTTCACTGTGAACAAGAATAGAGAGAGCAGCGGTATTTTATCTTTTTATATTGAGTGGCCAACGGAGCAAATTCCAATGAACTTTGGTTAAATGTTAAGGGGAGAATGTAGGTATATGAAGATAGGAGGACAGTTTTTATTTAATTGGCTATTTGAAACATCACCATGATGGCCACCTAAAAAATGAGTTACTTCCCAGCAGCTCCTCGCATTTCGATCATTCCTGGTGCTTTACGGCTGAGTTAGCGCAGGAGTCACGTGCATGTGCAAAACACAATTATGCGCATTCTGGAGCAACTTTGGAAGAGAGGACAGGCAGCAAGGAACACAGATTATTGCATGTGCGCACAAGCTCCTTTTGGTGGGAGGGCAGAATAGAATTGTGAGGCAATCTGGGGCAACCACAGAAGATGGGTCATGCTGTGCTGATTTTTGACAGTAAACACTGATATGCAGCTACAAGTCGGGAATCGCTGACGGCTGCCATGTCTGATTGCAGGCTCAACAGATATTCTCACCAACTTGAGGAAAATTTCAGCTTAGCCTGTGGAGATAACTCTTCACCCTTCCTGCTCTGTTTAAATGGGTGTCCTAGAAGAGCAACCAGTGAGTTATAGGGCTGGATTTTCTCAATGGAGACGTGCTGGAGGTGGGACTTAAGGTTTCCGGGTTTCAGTCCCGCCCCCAGCGACGTCTGACCAACCCACGCTATTTTCCCTTAATTGGCCTTGTTAAGCCCGCCCTGCGGGCTTGCTAGCCAATTAAGGGAAAGCCGGTGACAGATGACGTCAGCGTATGATGCTTCATCTGTCGAAAAAATTTTGACAGATGAATTGTCAGCGTTTGACAGCTTTGAGAAACTGTCAAACACTGACAATCTCTTCTAAGGTGAGCCCTTGCACAGAGACTCACCAATACCTCTCTCCTCAGCAGAAAGCAGATGGCTGTTGCGTCTGAGAATGTAGCAGCCATTCTGTCATCTCTGCCATTGAGATGAGGCACCTCTGGATCCTCAAAGGTTGAAGCCTGCAGGAAGAAGCAAAGGTAAGGAAACTTTTTCCAACACCTTACACTCACCTCTCATACTTACCTGTCCACACTTGTACCCATCACTCACATCTACAGCGGACATTTCGACCCCTCTCACCCCCGCAGACCCACTGCTCGCCTCGCTGACCCTGGCGAGGTTCGCAGCCGTCGGGAAGCCCGCAATTGCAGGCGTAAAATGGGGATAAGCTTCAAAACTGCCTGTTAACTAACTGTTAACAGGCAGGTAATTGGCTCTAATCCCCTTCCCGCCTCGAGGAGACAGGTCCCTGTGCGACTCAGGGACCCGCCTCCCGGGAAGATGGCATGGAGGCGGGTTGGGAGCGGAGTCAGTACCTGCTTCCAGTTTCTGCCATTTTCCCGGCAGTCCCGCCTCCCCAGGGCTGGCAAAATTCCCCCCTAGTGACTGTCTGCAGAGATGTTCTTGGAATGGATCCCTACTTCTGAAAAAAAAACAGAGAGCATGGGAATTACATTCCTTTAAGAAAATCGTGTAGCAGTCTACCACTTGTGATAAATCCACATAATTGAACACATGCCTCAGTTGGCGTTAAAACATTTTTCAGTTGTAAAAAAAAACCCAGAACTTTAAACTTGTGCTTGGAGCCTTCAGTCACTAATTTACATCTTTTGTGGTATTTTTGATTGCAGATACTCCAGCATTCTGTCATGCAGGACATGTCTCAAGCAGATTTGTACTGATTATTTCTTAATTGAGTTGCCATCTGTTATGAAGCAAAATACTGAGGATGCTGGAAATCTGAAATAAAAACAGAAAACGCTGGAAATACTCAGCAGGTCAGGTAGCATCTGTGGAGAGAGAAACAGAGTTAACGTTTCAGGTTAATGACCTTTTGTCAGATCATCTGACAAACGGTCATCGACCTGCTGAGTATTTCCAGCGTTTTCTGTTTTTATGCCATCTGTTCTGCTTGTTCAAGGATTCAAATGCTATCAAAGACCTTTAATATTGTGGTGGTTGCATAACTACAACATTTTACCAAACCAGGGAAGTTTACTTTTCCTGATTTGTTTCAACTCTGTTTGCTTAAAGATTATCCTTGGCCTGACCAGCTGTAAATGTTTTGTTTATAATTTATACTTTAATTGAACTGTAACTTTCTTTGCATTCTTTTGGAGAAAAACATGGGATTTATATTTATACATCTTGCTGACCACAGATTGAGAGAGAGGTAAACGGATAAATAATTCCTGCTTTTGGAGATATTAATATTGTGGAAATAATTGTATACTAAATGCATCCCATTGATTGTTTTGTTGCACAAGTAATTTGTGAACGTGTTTGTTCAACAAACTGCAGTTCTGGAAATCTAGTTTTTATGTATACAACATAGGTGTTTATGCAGCGTAATATTTGTGCTACCTCAGACTGCACGCTTCCATTTCAGTATAAATGGGACAGTGTATAATGGACCCTACCTATATAGGTTTAATTGAATTCAAGGCTAGATTTTGGCAAAGTAGTAACAACAGAATGTTGAACTCATGAATCTTCAGTTTATAATCAAGTTTTGAGATCATACTGTACTTGCGCAGTGCTGACTGGTGCTGTAAGACAATTAATTTGGTAGTGAAAGTGGGTAGTCCCGAAATTCATGACCCCCCTGGTGGTGCAAAGTCATCATTATCAGGGTGGGCGTGGTACATTTTAGAGTGGGAGCTGCTAACACCGGATCTCTGCCCATTTTTTGTGCACTTCCAAATTCTGCCCGAAGTGGAGGACGTAAAATATCCCATTGCTGAATTTGAAGAAGATTGCCTGTACCTCCCACCGACCAGGCCCCGTACTCCCCACCACAGGGAGAGGGAGAGAAACAACAAAAGAAAGAGTGAGAATAGGACAAAGAAAGAGAGAGAAGAATGGGGCAGAGAAAGAATCAGAAAAGAATATAAAGAAAGAGAAAATAAGAGAGGGCATAGAGAAAAGAACAGAAAGAGACCGAAGAAGAGACAGAACCAGCATGGAGATCAGAGACAGATAAGAGAGAGAGAGTATATCCTGTGACTTACTATGAACAACATCCTGAAAGACACTTTATTTAAAGAAAGCTAATCTATTATATCTCTTCTAAAAGCAGTACCTTGCATCTCAATTAATTTCCTTCCCTACTCAAACCTCAATTTTTCTCATACCAACCCACCGCACCCCATTTCCATTTATTCCCCTACCCATCAACTACTGGGAGCAATATCACCCGAGTTCCACTGGGATACATAAAACGTTAGAAAGCCATTCACATAATGCTAGGTGTTTCTGACCAGGATCCTGAAATTTGCAAGAATTTTCCAATCTACAGTTTTCTCATTAACAGCAATTAAATTCTGATTGTCCTGAGTATCAGTTTATATAACAACAGTGAGACTGTATGGCCTTAAAGGGACATAATCATGCCTTATAAGCAAAATACCTTGTCCATTACACAGCATAGCACTCTTAATAAAACAATATATCATCTAGCTTACTATTAGCAATGCCCCAGAACATCCATTACTATTGAATAAAATTTAAGGGGGAAAAATTTGGTTGATTTGCACAACTCGCGCCTGGGCGGGGCGTCACTAATGCCTCCCGCGAAATTCAGTGGGAGGTTAGCGGCGGCTGTAACCGTTAGCACTGCTGCGCCTCTGGCGATGACTTACCGCCGGACGCTATGCCCGACAGGGTTGGGGGTGTACGTGCGGCCAGGGCAGCACAAATTAAAGGGGAGGTGCTGGGCGGCCATTTTTGTTGCTGGCCGCCCAGCACCTGCCCCCGTTGCTGTCCCCGGCCTCCTGTGAAGCCCCCCCGCGGGGTGCCAGCTGCGCTCCGTGAGCCCGGCACTCCTCTTGAGTGCCGGGCTCTTTTGCCGGCACTCTGGTCCCTGGTGGCCCAGCTGGGCCCTGGGTCGCGCTGCGCTAGGCTCCTTTCCTTTAATAAGCGGAGGAAGGCCTGCAGTGCGATATTCACTCGCAGCGCCCCAAGAGGGAGGCGGGACGCTTCCAGTAGCACCCTGCCTCCCTCTTGGGGCGCTACCAGTGAATTTCGGGCACGGGGCCACTAACTTTAGCGCCCCCGGCAAGGTTAGCACCCCAAAGGGGGCGCGACCTAATTTTGCCCCCATTGTTTATAAGAATGGAGGAATGAGAATAGGCGGTTCAGCCCAACCACTTGAATCTTCATGGAGGTCCTTTCTCAGAACCAATCTCCTATTTTTTGCAAACCAAGAATTGATCCAAATCGTTTTTGAATATTTCAACTGATCTGGTATTTATTGCACTGGATCGCACTCGGTTCCATAACACATTGATTCTTAAGTATGAAGAAGTTTCTAATTTGGTAATAACACATTTATATTAGCGAGCCCTTTTCGTTGAAACTGTTTCTATAATATGACCAGTTCCCTTGCTGAAAGTGTCCATCGTTTATACTGTGGGGTCTATTTGGCATCAATGTTCTCAACTGAGCCCAGTCCTGCCCCATGTGATATACACAAGTACACTTTCCAGCATGATTTACTGAATAGCAGTCAGGAGTGGGTAATGTGGCTGGTTTTTGTTTATGTTCCTTATCCCAGGGCACTAAGGCCAATTATGGCACCTCCATGTCTATTTCAGCTGAGATATGCTACCTCAGCACAGACCGTAAATCAAACCTGGGACTTTCTTGGGCAGGCTCAGGACCATGCCATGTGCTACATTTACCCATTGAAACATTGGGGATGCTATTTTCTACAATTTAAAAAAAAAACTGTTTTTCTTGCCTGATCATGGATGCATAGATGTACCATATTTTCAAAGTGTGGGAACTCATTTTTCAAACATTATACAGCTTTTGAATCAGTAGGCAGCAGGACAGACTTGATTTATAGCTGAGAGAATCAAGAGAACTTCCAACCAAGAGGAAAACTCGTTAGTGACCTAAAGATGAAGCTTGTTGTGCTTGGAAGCCAGTTTAACAGACTTGACTATACTGCACTGAGGTCACATTGAATGCAGCGCATCCTTAATTTGGTGTTTGAATAATGTTACCACGGCAGAAAACAGCATGTCTGCATAATTAAAGGATAGCATCTGACTGTAGCATTTGAGGCTGACAATAAAGGCGCAGATAGTTTTTGTTGTCTCCCAGGTAGTAAAGTAATTAACTGCATAGATCATGGATTTCAGTAATAGCAGTGTCGGTCAGGAGCTACCATGTGCATCTCATTCAGCTGTATTAACAAACACTGAATGTTGGTCAATTTTTTTACCGAAAAACTTCTTCAATTTGGGAACTTTTTTTTATAAAGATCCTCAAAGGTTTTTAATGTGCCATTATACTACATGCCTGTGACCAAAACAGGTTTCACTCTGCAGCAATTGAATCGACTGAAGTTATACCATCCCCTTAGCTAAAGTTTGGGGGCTGTGAAAGCCATTGTGGGCTTTGTTGCCATTTGCAGAGCAGGGACATTCAAGCGATGATGCTCACATGCTTCTACATTCAAGCACATTGCACATGTGCTCTCAGCACACTTACCTGTCTGTAACAAAAAGTAGAAATTTGTGGTGTTAAACTGTTCACTCAACCAACACCTGGTGCTGGACCAGGTTGTAAAATACTGTTCAGGATGTATTGTGTTTATATTATATATTTCAGTAATTAATAATTTCATTATTGACATTGTGATGTAAAGTTATTGTACTTCAATGTCAGTAATTCATTTTGTATGAACAATGCTACAGATACTGGGCGTCACTGATATTATTACAATACAATATTACAGGCCTAAGGATACTTTTATTTTCTCTTTGCCAATTTACTCCACTCCACTCCTTCCTGGGGTACAATTACATGTGCACCCTCGAGTACCTCACACACGTAACCATCACTCATCGTGTGAGTGTTGACAATGTCTAATGTCAGACTATCTGAACACAGGAGGTGTCACAGGAGTCTGCTCTTGTCCTTACCCGACATCCACACATCTAACTTTCAGCAGGAGCTGCTGGACAGTGGCCAGTTTCTCCCGTCCCTAACCCAGGGGTGCTGAAATCAATTCTAGATCCCTTACCACTGCTCTGCTTGAGATCAGTTAACTCAGCACAGACCGGGATTGAAGCTGGGACCTTTCTGGTCTGTGTGACTCATTTACTCACTGAATCGGCTCATTGTGCCACTGGGGGAGACTGAAAGACCAGCAGCAAGCACCCAAGTGAGAAAAAGAGGAAAACCTTTCTGCAAGAATGTAAATTTAATACTATTACCATGTTTCTGAAGTGGACAGCAATGCACCATTGTAAAGCACTGTTGTGTATTTTGAATGTGTATTAGAATTGTCCCACATGGGATACTGTAGTGATTTGCAATGCACTATGGGAAATGTAGTGCATTGAGTGAAGAAGCACATTGTAAATAAAATGGCCGTTAACTAAACTCTCCACCCTGGAGTCCTTCTTAATTGTTATATAGATAAGGGTATAAAACCCCTTGAGACACAACAAAACTGGCGACAAGGACGACGGACTTGCGCATCACTTTGCACTGGAATCGGCGATGTTTAAAGTAAGAAGTTCCTGTCTTTTCTTAATGGCGGCCCGCAGGTTAGTGCTGATGTAATCGCCTTGTAAAGGTGGCGGTTCGTGTGTTACACAAATAAGAACGGGGGAGTAACGATACAGTGAAACGAAGTGGAGAAAAAGGACTGTAAAAATAAAATAAAAAAGTGGAGGAAAAGGACTGTAAAAATAAAATAAAAAAGTGGAGGAAAAGGACTGTAAAAATAAAATAAAAAAGTGGAGGAAAAGGACTGTAAAAATAAAATAAAAAAGTGGAGGAAAAGGACTGTAAAAATAAAATAAAAAAGTGGAGGAAAAGGACTGTAAAGAAAAAAAAAAAAGAAAACAAAATGGCTATGCTAACCGGAGCGTTTGGACCATTTGATGAAACGGCGGAGCAATGGCGTGCTTATACAGAGCATTTCGGATTTTTCGTGACTGCAAATGGCATTAAAGATGACGTGAAAGTGGCGACATTCCACAGTGTGATTGGAGCAAAAACATTTGGCTTGTTACGGAGTTTGATGCACCCGGCTAAGCCCGGCGCTAAGACATATGATCAGATTGTGGAAGTTTTGGAAACACATTTCGCACCCAAGCCGCTGCTGATTGCCGAGAGGTTCAGGTTTCACAAACGAAACCAAGGGGAGGGTGAGTCCGTAGCCGAATATGTTGCAGTGCTAAAGAAGCTAACTGAGCATTGTGAGTTTGGTGAAACTCTAAATGACACTGTCCGTGATAGGTTTGTGTGTGGATTAAGATGTGAAGCAACACAGAAGCGCTTGCTCACGACTGACAAACTGACGCTTAAATCAGCAGTGGAGCTCGCTGTGTCTATGGAGTTAGCAGCTAAAGATGCACAGCTGTTGGGGGCTGCAACAAGAGTGCACAGGGTAGCAGCTACACCGGATAAGCATGCAAGGGGCGCCAGAGAGTGTTACAGATGTGGAAGGTCAGGTCATCAGCCATCTGACTACTGGTGTAAAGACCTGACCTGTCGGAAATGTGAAAAGAAAGGACACATTGAACGTGTGTGTAAAGGGCAAAGCAAACAATCCTACACAGAGACACACAAAAACAAACAAGGAAACACATCCAACTGGCGTTCTAAAAAGAAAAACCTACACATGGTGAAACAAGAACAGGAAGACAGTGACACAGACTCTGATGGGGAGCTGAATCTCCATGTGTTAACGGTGAATGGAGGCTCATCAGGCTATGGAGTCACTCCACTACTAGAGGGAATACCGGTCAAAATGGAGCTGGATACGGGGGCCGCTGTCTCCTTGATTTCAGAGAAGCTATTCAAAGAAAAACTGAACCACCTATCACTGACGCCGGCCAAGCTCATCTTAAAGACCTACACTGGGGAAACAGTCCCAATGCTGGGTAAGACGGAGGTCAAGGTGGAGCTTAATGGATAAACCGTGATGCTGCCAGTTTACGTGGTCAAGGGTGACTATCCATCCCTGATAGGCAGGCCATGGTTGGAGAAAATTCATCTGGATTGGAAAAAAGTGAATGCGGTGTCAGTCGAAGAGGCGGGGCTAGCGGCAGTGTTGACAAAGCATGCGGCTGTCTTTGACGGAGAATTGGGGAGTATGAAGGGGATTACGGTCAAACTCAAGGTGAAGCCTGACAGCCAGCCACGATTCCTGAAGGCCAGGAACGTTCCCTATGCTCTCAGACCAAAGGTGGAGGCTGACCTGGAGCGTCTGGTCAAGATAGGGGTCCTGGTGCCGGTTTCGCACAGTGAGTGGGCCACGCCCATGGTACCAGTGATGAAGAGTGACGGCGCGGTTCGCTTATGTGGAGATTTCAAAGTAACAGTGAATCCTGTGCTCTCAGCTGAACAGTACCCCCTCCCCATCATTGAAGATCTTTTCGCGGGTCTAGCAGGTGGTCAAAAGTTTAGCAAGATTGATCTATGCCAAGCCTACTTGCAGATGCATGTAGAAGAGGACTCACAGAAGTACCTCACCATCACCACCCACAAGGGCCTCTACAGGTACTGCCGCCTACCCTTTGGTATAACGTCAGCACCAGCATTGTTTCAGCGGGCTATGGACCAGATCTTAAGCGGCATTACAGGGGTACAATGTTATCTCGACGATATCCTTGTCACAGGAAAGGACGACAACGAGCATCTGCAGAACCTGACGAAGACACTGGGAAGACTTGAAGAATATGGCTTACGCGTTCGCAAGGACAAATGCGAATTTTTCAAGCCATCAGTGGCGTACCTAGGCCATGTCATCGACGCGGACGGCCTACACACAGCACCGTCGAAAGTGAAAGCCATTGCCGATGCTCCTGCACCTACAAATGTCGGCCAGCTGCGGTCATTCTTAGGTCTCCTGAACTATTACGGAAAGTTTATTCCACAGCTGGCATCACTGTTGAAGCCATTACATGAGTTGCTGTGTCAGGGCAAGGCCTGGGCGTGGACGAAGGAGTGCGAAGCTGCATTCAAGAAAGCCAAAGCAGCTTTGACTGACCCCAGAGTATTGACGCACTTTGACCCGTTGTTGCAGATTCAGCTGGCCTGTGACGCGTCGCCTTATGGCGTCGGCGCGGTCGTGTCCCACATCTTTCCCTCAGGCGACGAGAAGCTGATTGCACTCGTGTCAAGGTCCCTGAGCAAGGCGGAGGTGAAATACCTGCAGATCGAAATAGAGGCTTTGGGCATCATCTTTGGAATCAAAAAGTTCCATCACTACTTGTTCGGAAGAAAATTCACCTTGCTGACGGATCATCGTCCTCTGACATCGATCTTTGGTCCACACACAGGAATACCCTCCCTGGCAGCGTGCAGGATGCAGCGTTGGGCGCTGATGTTAAGCGCTCACAATTACAACATCAAATACCGGAGGTCAGCAGCACATGGCAATACGGACGGATTGTCAAGACTTCGGCTGGCTGTGCCCTCTGAAGGCTGTGAGCAGAAGATTTTCTACTTTGACATGGTGAGCAATGTCCCTGTCACGGCCCGGCAGGTCAAGAAAGAGACCAGAGTGGACCCTACGCTATCCAAGGTGCTGGATCGGGTGATGCGAGGAGACGGATCACGGGTGTCAGACGCACCAACTGAGCTCCTATCTTACCTGTCAAGAGGGAAGGAGTTGTCTGTCACGTCAGGATGCCTCCTTTGGGGCATGCGAGTGATCATACCACCAAAGCTGCGGAAACATGTCCTCAACGAGCTGCACTCAGGACATTGTGGTATTGTCCGGATGAAGGAGCTGGCACAAAGCTACTTCTGGTGGCCCGGTCTGGATCATGAAATTGAAGTTGAAGCGAAATCATGCCCATCATGCGAGACAACCAGGGATACGCCAAGAGCAACGCCATTGCATCCATGGGAATGGCCGGCGACACCGCGGCAACGGATCCATCTGGACTTCGCGGGACCAGTGGAAGGAGCAATGTTCCTGGTCACGGTGGACTCCCATTCCAAATGGCCGGAGGTTGCAGTAATGTCCACTACCACTACGGAGAAAACCATCGAGACTCTGAGAGAGATGTTCGGGCGATTTGGTCTGCCAGAGCAGATCATAACCGACAATGGAACACAGTTCACATCCCAGGAGATGGAGGAGTTCCTCAAGAGCAATGGAATCCAGCACACGTTCTCCGCGCCTTATCATCCATCCACGAATGGATTGGCGGAGAGATTTGTCAGAACGCTGAAACGCGCGTTGAAAGCGGCAAGAATTGATGCTCCTCTAAAGCAGCGCCTGAATGCTTTCTCGCTGAAATACCGAAACACGCCTCATGCTACGACTGGAGCATCTCCAGCTTACCTACTCATGGGAAGGCAGCTACGGACACGCCTTGACCTGCTGAGGCCAACGTCCACAGAAGCAGTGGTGCACGCCAATCAGCAGGATCAAGTCAGCAGACGAGCTCAGAGGTCCAAAGAACGACACGTTGTGGTGGGGGGCAAAGTCCTCGCGCGTAACTACACCACCCCGGAGCGGTGGGTCCCGGCTACGGTCATTCAAAAGACGGGCCCCGTTTCATACCGAGTCCGCACCGGAGACGACCGAACATGGAGACGGCATGTAGACCAGTTACTGCCAAGACAGTCGCCACAGGTAACCCAAGAAACAGAGGATCAAGGACCTGCTGGGGGCTCCAGCAGGGACTGGTCGTCCGACCCTGAGACGGTGGCACCATCCACTCTTGTGCCATTGAGGGAGGAAGCCACGCCTGCAGGGTCACGGGAGAGCCAGCCAGAGCCTGCTCCTGAGACTAGGCGTTACCCCCAAAGAGAAAGGCAGCCTCCAGAGCGCCTTAGTTACAGTTAGTGCTAACCGGTGTGCATGGGGCAGAATAATCCCCAGGGTTAGCGAAATGTAGAGGCAGTCTACCCTCTCTTCCAAAGTTATAGTCATTTTCAGTTATTCTGTTTTGTGGACATTCTATTTTAAGGGGGAGGAAATATGTTGTGTATTTTGAATGTGTATTAGAATTGTCCCACATGGGATACCGTAGTGGTGATTTGCAATGCACTATGGGAAATGTAGTGCATTGAGTGAAGAAGCACATTGTAAATAAAATGGCTGTTAACTAAACTCTCCACCCCGGAGTCCTCCTTAATTGTTATATAGGTAAGGGTATAAAACCCCTTGAGACACAACATGCACAAATATGTTGAATTGCAGCAAATGTTTGTCAGGAAGGGTCAGTTTTATTAATTTTGAATAAAAATAATCATCAGTCATCTCTTTGCAGCTCACAAGGAAGTAAAAGGATAAACTACTACAATATAAATGTTTGTACAATTCATCACAATGACATTTTTCACCAAACAGCCAGCATTCAGTCATGATATTGTCATACACTCCAAATTGCTCACTTGTCACACTTGTTGTAGCACTGTTTTTAAAAAAAAATTCTGATTTATACGTATTATATACTACAACAGTGGCTAGGAACGTATCAGGTTTCAGATAAAATTGTTAAACCATACAAACTTCACAGTTTGGCATCATCTCAATCCTTTGAATCTGTTAAAGTCACTCTCTGGTATTATGTTGTACATATACTAGTACATATTCCAGTTAATTCAGTTCTCCTGCTTCTCTGTTTGGAACGCAATAGGAAACAATAACAGATAACTACAAGTGCAATTACTGTAGAAACCTCTAATTTGTGCTACATATAGAAATAAATGCTTGAAACAGGATGACAACTGCAGGTATTTCCAATTAGAAAAAAACTTTTTGAACTGATTTATGTTCAGAACTAATTCAAATCTCTTTGAGTACTAGTCAAAGACTGCTGTCATGTTCATTGATCATAAAGTAATACCAATGAATTCTGCTAGCATCAAGTATTCTTATCATAAAGTGAATTCCACTTGTGTTCATTAAATACCGTTGTGGAGTAATTTCAAATCACTCAACACAAGTCCGAGATCGAGAGTACAAACAGCCTTTATTCGCACTGGTGGGGAGGCAGCCTGCTTCCTCCTCGGTCAAGCTTCTCCAAATTGTTACAGCAGTTAGTAGATAGTTATACATACAGTTTGATGCACTATACATTGTTCCCAGCTACCTTCTAGAATGTTCTGCATTATAACATCAATTTAGCTCTTATCAGCATTTGTTTACTGGCCCTTTGTCCTAGTCCCAAGAATTGTTGACTTCGTGTCTGCTTCCTGATCTACTTACTGTCCTTGGGATATTGTTAGCCCATCTGATTTCTAGGGTGGTTACACATCTTGAGCATACCCTTTATCTTGCAATATTAGCTCTTTCACTCAACTAATTTCTTGCAGTATTTGCAGTTCTTTGCCCTTGATTATATCTTGTAGCCAGCCCAGTCATGTGATTATGTGAGGTAATGCTATACACTGCCTTTCCTGAAAGTATAGAACCAAATCCCCATCATGTGCCACCACGTTACACTAACTTTTATACATCTTCTTTCCCCCTTTCAATACCAATGGCACAGAACATAACGGTCCATAGGATCCAAGATGGTATTCAGTCATGAAAGTTTTCACTTCATCATATGTTAAACTTTTGCACAGATTTTCACTGTATTTAGGTTGTTAATATTCCATTAATGTGTTAGGGTGTTTACACATCATATGATCATTAGAGAGAATCTCAGTATTTCCATTCGAAACTTCAGTGGTCTTGGTGGAATTGTGAGAAAAGCCACTATGAAAATATAATTTCAACTGTAATGGAATTCTAGTGCCAACTCACATTCCATACTTTACATTTTGGACAAACAAAACAATTAACATTTCAATACAATAGCAAAATACTGCGGATGCTGGAAATCTGAAGTTATTTTGGAATGTTCATCAGTTTCCATAATACTATAAGAAGCATATTTCATATATTCTTCATTTGCAGGTATGAATTGCCACTCATTATCTCATGCACTTTTTGTTCTTAGTCTTACTATGAAGCAGATATTGTAGAATTGTTTACTTTGATCATAAAAGTTACACATGCTATTTTTTTGTTTCAGGAAAAAAGGATAGTTATTTAATTTTGTTAGAGGAATACAATACAAGCCATGATTCGTACTATCTAGCACAAATCCGAGGATTCTGCAGTAATTGCACCAGCTGACTGAAGCTGCTAATTGACATGATCATTAATTAAAAGGCAAATTTGCATTTCAGAGAGCATCAATATATTTATACAATAATTACATTTGAAAGTGAAACTAATCATCATAGTTTTGGTTGTTGCTTTGCAATTTATTCAAGAGCAAAATGCATTATAAGACCTTTTGTGAATCTTTATTCTCTGCATCATTTAAAATTAGGTGCTTACTGAGGTCCAAATGATGTTCATCAAGATGTTCAGTCATGTCAGCTTATTGAGTAATAGCTTTGGAGTTTAAGGTGAATGGTATTTGATGGTGAATGTGTAGACTGCTGCAGAACCGGCTAGCTGGCGGAGAGGTAAAGATCTGTTTGAAGAGCTGTGCCCCTTTCTGTGGTTAAAGGCTCCAACCTGCATCCCTCAACAAATTGGCATTTTCTTCATTCTCTGTCTTAGTGCAGTGATTTCATTCCATGACTCGAGACATAAACTGCAGCTGACTTTATCATTGGATTTTGAACCTTTGTATTTGATGACAATGGTTTATCCTCTGTTGTGGTGGAAAGTGCAGCTGAAAAATTAGTCGAAAATATACAAGACTGTTTCCTGACTCAACACGTTAATGAAGTAACTAGGGATAATCATATATTGGATCGAGTGTTTATCAGTGAGCCTGACCTCGTATCAGGTCTCCATATGGGGAAACATCTGGCCAACAGTGACCACCACATTATATGGTTTCAATTGGCTAGTAGAACTGAAGGTACTGAGAATCTACAACTCGTACCAGATTTAAGAAGAGCAAACTTCACTAAAATGGCAGATGATTTGGAACAGGTAAATTGGCTAACCCTGCTGGGTGGTGATGAGACCGATGTAGAATACAAATGGAAAGTTTTAAGAACAACATAAAAAATGTGGAAAACAAATATGTACCCAAAGTCAAAAGAAGGAAGTGTAGTAAGAAAAGCCCAAGGTGGCTGACTGGTTATGTTCAAAGACAAATACGATATAAACAGCAATGTTTCTATAAATTAAAGACATTTAATACTCATAGAAACATAGAAGATAGGAGCAGGAGTAGGCCATTCAGCCCCTCGAGCCTGCTCCACCACTCAATGCGATCATGGCTGATCATCCAAATTCAGTACCCTATCCCTGCCTTCTCCCCATACCCCTTGATCCCTTTAGCCTTAAGAAATATATCCAACTCCTTCTTGAATATATTTAATGTATTGGCCTCTACTGCCTTCTGTGGCAGAGAATTCCACAGGTTCACCACTCTCTGGGTGAAGAAATTCCTCCTCATTTCTGTCCTAAATGGCCTACCCCTTATCCTTAGACTGTGACCCCTGGTTCTGGACTCCCCGACCATCGGGAACATCCTTCCTGCATCTAGTCTGTCCAGTCCTGTCAGAATTTTATAAGTTTCAATGAGATCCCCTCTCATTCTTCTAAACTCCAGCGAGTATAAGCCCAATCGACCCAATCTCTCCTCATACGTCATTCCTGCCATCCCAGGTATCAGCCTGGTGAATCTTCGCTGAGCTCCTTCCATGGCAAGAACATCCTTCCTCAGATAAGGCGACCAAAACTGCACACAATACTCAAGATGTGGTCTCACCAAGGCCCTGTATAACTGCAGCAAGACATCCTTGTTCCTGCACTCAAACCCTCTCGCTACGAAGGCCAACATGCCATTTGCCTTCTTAACCGCCTGCTGCACCTGCATGCTTACCTTCAGCGACTGGTGCACAAGGACACCCAGGTCTCGTTGCACTTCCCCTTCTCCCAATCTATTGCCATTCAGATAATAATCTGCCTTCCTGTTTTTGCCACCAAAGTGGATAACCTCACATTTATCCACGTTAGATTGCATCTGCTATGCTTTTGTCCAATCACCCAACCTGTCCAAATCATCCTGGAGTTTCTCGGCATCCTCCTCACAGCACACACGCCCACCCAGCTTTGTGTTGTCTGCAAATTTGGAGATATTACATCTAGTTCCCTTGTCTAGATCATTAATATATTAACTAAACAAAGTTAAGTACAAGGAACAACTAAAGAAAACGAAGGCTGCTATTAGATCAGCAAAAGGGCTAATGGAAAAAAGGATCGTAGACAACTGTGGAGGTAATGGGAAAAGCTTTTTCAGTTATGTGAAGAGTCAGAGACTGTCAAAGACTGTATTGGGCTATTGAAGGACGTTCAACGACAGGTGTTCCCCTGTGGCTTCAGCAGATGTGGAGGCCCCTTGCTCACTTTCCTGCTGCTCCTGTCTCGACACCTTTGGCGGGCGTCCTCTGGGATGGCGAGCCTGTGAGGGCTCGCCAGCAGTCTGCTGCTCCTGCGGCTGTGCAGGGGTTGAGACCTCTATCTCCGTTGGGTGTGTACTCCGGCGGGGCTCTGACCGAGGGCTCTGCAGTGGCATGGAAGTGTGAGCGCTTGGAGAGGAGCCCCCACTTCCTTGAGGTCTGCCACCAACCTCCCTCTCATGGGTCAGGTCCCCCTCACTGCCTGCAAGTGGCTTGAGAGCAGCTTGCTGCACATCAGGGGGGGCCATGGGGACACGTATCTGCAATGGCAGTCCTACTCAGAAGGACTTCCATGAAGGTCCGGTTTCTCTGTTCAATAGATGCCCATCGCTCCTCAAGAGATGTCATTCTATTCTGAACACTCACCATGTTTTCCATACCCTGGCAACTAACCTCCTCCATGGCCGTAGCCCTCCTCTCCTCTACCGTAGCCAGCCTTATCACGGAGGCAGCAATCATTTCCACGTAGGTAGCCATCCTTTCCGTGTTGATGCGTTCATGCGCCAATGACTC
This sequence comes from Somniosus microcephalus, assembly GCF_052327205.1. Taxonomy (NCBI): domain Eukaryota; kingdom Metazoa; phylum Chordata; class Chondrichthyes; order Squaliformes; family Somniosidae; genus Somniosus; species Somniosus microcephalus. The sequence goes on along the minus strand of NC_140998.1, from coordinate 65,136,942 downwards.
CACAAAGGCTCTGCTCATGTTCGCTATGGACTCCTCCATTCGCTCCACACTCGCAGCAACCCTAGAGACAAAACCTGCCAGAGACTCCTGCATCTGTGCCTGGAGTTCCATCACCTCTGATCTTACGGATGGACCCAAAGGCAGAGGGTCGACATGCAGCTGAGCCAAGCTGGTAGAGTCCTGCGCCCTCCGACGAGGACTCTCCACTGCTGTCCCTGTTTCCACAATCTGCTGATGCTCACTTGTGAGCTGTGATACACCAGGCGACAACTCTATGTCCCGAAAGTCCCACCAAGGTGTGAGTGTCTGCGCTGCTGCTGGGTGCGCTTATTTCTGCTGACGCTGCGCCCTCAGAGGTTGCAGATTCCTCTGAGGAGTCTGGCTGCTCAGGCTCTTCCTCCTGCACAGTGGGGACGGGGGCTCTCGATGGTCCTGTGGGGGAGTCAAGGAAAAAGTTAGAGATGTGATGCCAAGGTTACATGCACATTGCATTTTGCAGATGATCATAAGTCCATATGATGTAGCTTCAGAATCATTATCAGCGACTCATGCAATGCCAGTGAGAGAAATGGAAAACTATTCTGTCACCCGCTTGCGGGGATGCTCCTGCCTGTCCTTCCCCAACGTCCACATCTCGGTCAGCCCCGGCAATCTCCAGGACGCCTTCCTCCCAGGGGGTGAGCTGGGCTAATGAGGGCGGCCCTCCTCCTGTCCTGGCTCTCGCTCTCCTGTTGTGAGCTCTCTTTTCCTGCAATGAGGGAGACAAGTGGAGGTTGAGTGAGAATGAAGGAATGAGTGCAGAGATTGCATAGCATAGATACTTAGAAGGAGACAAAGATGGAGTGAGGTTGCAATACCAAGGGCCCTCCCTGTGTGTTGTCAGTTGTGGTCAAAGCATCAGAGTGAGAGGGAGTGTGAGGGCTGCATGGTGGCATAGTTCTGTGAATGTGAGCATAGAGAGAGAGAGGGAATGGGTAAGGGTGCATGGATGTGAGTGTCTAGTGGGATGTGCAGGAAGAGATTGCTAAAGCTGAGTGCTGGTGAGGAAAGGCAATGGGGATCAGATTGAGGGTGATGGAAACATCATACAGTACTTACTTTTCCAGTGCGAAGAAGGTCATGGAATCTTTTCCTGCACTGCAACCACGTTCTTCATGTGAGCCCCAAGCAGTTGACTTGACCTGCCACCTCTAGCCACACAGTCTTGGTCTGGCTGGGAGGCCTCTTCCTCCCTGAAGAAGGGAAGAGGACCTCCCTGTGGGCCCTAGCACCATCCAGTAATGCCTGTAGTGAAGCCTCATCAAATTTGGGCGCAGATCTGGCCCTCCCGCTGGCCGTTCCACCTGCAGGCTCCTGTGCCATCTTAATGTTGAAGGTTGGAAGCCTGCAGAGGAAGCAAGGCTTGCTGTGGACCTTAAAAGCAGCAGCAATGATGACGTCGTATTCTGCGACTTTCTGACTGGAAATACTCAATTGCCAAGGCTTCCCACATGCTGGAAATCAATTGGCCAATTGTGTTAACTTTGCATCAATCTCACAGACCCATTTACAATTGTGTCAGAATCACTAAATTCGGGGAACCCGCCAATTCCCTGCACCTGAGATAAAATCGACCCCCATGTCTTACAAATCTAATAGTTTTTTTGAAGAAGTTACAAAGTTGGTGGATGAGGCAAATCCAGTAGGCATTGTACACTTAGATTTCCAAAAAGCTTTTGATAAGGTACTGCACAAGAGGCTTCTCTATAAGATCGAAGTCTCTGGTATTAGTGGTAATATATTGAGCTGGATTGAGAACTGGCTGGCAGGACGTAGGCAAAAAGTAATATGAAGGAATAAGCCATATAACCTATTCAGAAAAATACACCATTCTATGAAAGAATGCTGGCCTTATTAAAACATGACAAACTGGGTCTGGAAATCTAGAAACCTAACTATGAAAAAGCTGTGAAAGCATTCTGGCTATAGAGATAAGATAGTTGTTGACACTGAATCAATAACCTTATTAAAACAGAAGGATAAAGGCTCCTGACAGTCTGAACCTTTTGGAATCAAACAATGGTTCACCCTGTACAAGGTGTTCTAATTTACACTTCGTAAAGAAGCACATAAAAGTAAGAAACATCTGCCTTCGTAAAAATGACATCAAGTAAAACGCACCTGCCGTTACACCGTTTTTTATGGTAAACTTAGAACACCTAGAGAAGAGACATAATTCTGTAATGCTACCAGCTGAGGTGACTGTAAGAATTGCAGGGGTCAGCAGAAAAATGACTAGAGATAATTAGCTTACATCAGCAGAAAACCTTAAAGGAAATACCACTGGAAAAGGGTATAAATATTGAACTCTCAAATGGGATAGTAGACTCGCTTTAAAGGGGCAAAGCGATTCTCGGCTTCCGAGGCGGCTCTGTAAGTCTCCAACTCTTTGTACCTCGAGGATTAAAGGTATTTGATTTTGGTGGATATCCTGTAGAAAACTAAGAACTGTAGCGAAGTTAAGATTTGAGAGTAAGGATCTCTGATAATAGAATTATAAGCTTTCTCTTTTTGGAACTGTTAATGTTGCGATTGACTCACCAACTGTAAATTACATGTTGGTTCTTTAATAAATCTATGGGGCAGAAATTCCATTCCCTACGGGTGTGTACGCGCTGTGTACGCACCCGTAGGGCCAACGGAAATGCCGGTTTTAGGCATACACTGCGCATGCGCTGGAAACTGGCATTTCCGATCTGTCAAGAAAGCGCTTGACAGATCCTCCGGCTGCCCTGGAGAAGGGCCTCTGTGGGTGGAGAGTTCCGTTTTTTGGAGACCCTCCGCCCGCAGAAAACACTTACAATTCTTGCGCTGGTAAGAGCAGGCATAAGGCCTGCTTTTACCAGGATAAGAGTTAAAAAAAAGTTTTAAAATTTTTTCCACTGATTTATCATTTAAAAATACTTTAAAGAAAGGTAAGTTTATTTTTAGCCGTTAAAAACTTTAATTATTTTTTTCAAAAAATAAAATTTTTGTTTAAAATACTTAATTTATGTAATTTAAAGTTATTTTAAAAATGTGATTTTTTAAAAATGTATTTAAAGTTTTACTATGTTTTGGGGGTGATTTCTATTCATATATTTGACAGGTCTTCCTGTCAAATGTATGAAGGGAAATTCCCTTCTCTGATTGGCTCCCCATGGCCCACGTGATCCCAGGGATGCTGCAATCCGCCTGCGCCTCTGGGATACGTGGGCCCCACGCACCAGCAGTTTGGAGAGGCCTAGCAACGGAACTCTGCGCCTCCCGGGAGCCCTCCGGTCTAGGCGCAGATTTTTCCAGATCGCAGCCCTCCGCCCGCGGGAGGCCTGTGAACAGAATTTCTGGGCCATTATATTTTTAGAATTGTCTCACATAAGACTTCTGAAACAGACTCGCGAACTCAATCTCTGTACACTCTTTGGTGAGGAGTTGCAGAATTCTGGGGGAGTTTTCCGGACCCTCATAATATCCGGAATGTTACAGTCTAGCTAAACTTATTAAAAGTGCTATCTGGAGGACGGTAACATTTTCAGGTTGTTCCTTTCCTTTAGGGAGAGATAGCCCGGACCTTTAGACCCAATTAAGCGTCTTTAGGATTCGGCTACCTCAAACTTTAGTTGAAAGTGAACGTCTGAGAAATACGCCTGATCCGGGGTAGCCCCAAAGGGGTTAGGACTAGTAATTATCCTTTCAGTAGTTATAGATGGATTTGGATCTGTTTGAAGACCAGTGGTATCCTGCAGGGATCGGTGTTGTGACCGTTGCACTTTACTATTTTTATTAATGATCTGGATGTAGGTGTTGGGGGCACGATCTGCAGATGGCGCCAAGATCTGTGCACGTATTAAGACTGTAGATGACGCTCGTCTGCTTCAGGCAGATCTTAATATGTTGGGAGATTGGACTCATGACTGGAAAATGATGTATAACTTAGATAAGTGCAGTGTTATGCATGTGGGCAGGGCAAATGCTCAACATTCATACACCCTTCAAGGAAAAGCATGAAAGAAGGTGGAGATAGAAAGAGATTTGGGCATTCTAGTGCATACATCCTTAAAGGTACATGAGCAATGCCGTGAAGCGATAGCTAGAGCAAATAGGGTGTTGGGGTATATCCATAGGACAATTGAGTATAAGACGAAGCATACTATTTTGTCCTTGTACAATATCTTAGTCAGGCCACGCTTGGAATACTGTGTCCAGTTTTGGTTTCCTCACGTGGTGGGTGATATTGAGGCTTTGGAGAGGGTGCAGAGGAGGGCCACTAGACTAATTCCCAGTCTAAAGCATTTTAGTTATCAAGATAGGCTAAAAGAGTTGGAACTCTACACTGGAGAAGCGTAGACCTAGAGGAGCGCTGATTGAGGTTTATAAGATGATGACGGGAATAGATTGTGTTCCCGTTGACAGTTTGTTTCAATTAAGTAGGTTAGGGAGGACCAGGGGCCACAACTTGAAGTTGTATAAGGCTAGATCTAGGTTAGAGGTCAGGAGGTGGTTCTTGTCCCAGAGAATAGTGGGCCTCTGGAACAGGCTGCCATCTCGTGCGGTGGAAGCTGATTCGCTGAATTCCTTCAAGCGAGAGCTGGACCTGTTTCTGGCTGGGGCGGAGATCACCTCTTACAGAAGGTAGGTACTGCAGGAAACTCAGGGCCAGAGTGACCTCCTGGACTAGTTTCGATTGCCTAGATGGGTTGGAGAGGAGTTTCCCAGATTTTTTCCCCAAATTGGCCTGGGTTTTTATCTGGTTTTCTGCCTCTCCCAGGAGATCACATGGTTTTGGGTGGGATGGAGTGTATATATTGGGATACACAAGGTATCGCAATTGTGTGCGACAGGCTCGATGGACCAGAGGGTCTTTACTTGTCCATCATTGTTCATATGAATGACGCTCCTTTATGGTTGCCAGTTGTCTGCCTTTTGGGTAGACAATTCATTTTTTCAGAGCTCCCTCTTTACAGTGAGGACAAGCACATCAACATCCTGAAATGAAGTGTACTAAAAAGAGAATTTAACTTATTCAGTCTCCTTGAAGCAATGGCATTGGTCATAGACTTATATTTATGGCTGTTTTTCAGTTGTATAACAACAACAACTTGTATTTATATAGCACCTTTAACGTAGTAAAACGTCTCACGGCGCTTCACAGGAGTATTATAAGTCAGAACATTTGACACCGAGCCACATAAGGAGAAATTAGGGCAGATGACCAAAAGCTTGGTCAAAGAGGTAGGTTTTAAGGAGCGTCTTAAAGGAAGAAAGAGAGATAGCAAGGTGGAGAGGTTTAGGCAGGGAAGTCCAGAGCTTAGGGCCTAGGCAGCTGAAGGTACAGCCACCAATGGTTGAACGATTATAATCAGGGATGCTCAAGAGGGCAGAATTGGAGGAACACAGATATCTCGGTGGGGTTGTGGGTCTGGAGGAGATTACAGAGATAGGGAGGGGCAAGGCCATGGAGGGATTTGAAAACAAGGATGAGAATTTTGAAATCGAGGCGTTACTTAACCAGGAGCCAGTGTAGGTCAGCGAGCACAGGGTGAATGGGACATGAGTTAGGACATGGGTAGCCGAGTTTTGGATGACCTCAAGTTTACTTAGGGTAGAACATTGGAGGCCAGCCAGGAGTGCGTTGGAATAGTCAAGTCTAGAGGTAACAAAGGCATGGATGAGAGTTTCAGCAGTAGATGAGCTGAGGCAAGGGCAGAGATGGAGGTGGAAATAGGCGGTCTTAGTTATGCTGCGGAGATGTGGTCAAATATGACACCAAGGTTGCGAACAGTGTGGTTCTGCCTCAGACAGATGTTGGGGAGAGGGATGGAGTCACTGGTTAGGGAACGGAGTTTGTGGCGGGGACCAGAAACAATGGCTTTGGTCTTCCTAATATTTAATTGTCGAACAATTCTGCTCACCCAGAACTGGATGCCGGACAAGCAGCCTGATAATTTAGAGACCGTGGAGGGGTCAAGAGAAGTGGTGGTGAGGTGGAGCTGGGTGTCGCCAGCGTACATGTGGAAACTGATGCTGTGTTTTTGGATGATGTCACCAAAGGGTAGCATGTAGATGAGAAATAGGAGGGGGGTCAAGAATAGATCCTTGGGGGACACCAGAGGTAACGATGCGGGAGCGGGAAGAGAAGCCATTGCAGGTGATTCTTTGGCTATAATTAGATAGATAAGAATGGAACCAGGCGAGTGCAGTCCCACCCAGCTGGCCAAAGGTGGAGAGGCGTTGGAGAAGGATGGAGTGGTCAACCATGTCAAAGGCTGCAGGCAAGTCAAGAAGGACGCGGAGGGGATAGTTTACTTTTGTCACAGTCACAAAGGATGTCATTTGTGACTTTGATGAGAGCTATTTCGGTACTGTGGCAGGGCGGAAACCTGATTGGAGGGATTCAAACGGAGTTGCGGGAAAGATGGGCACGGATTTGGGAGGCAACAACATTTTTTAAGGCCATTGGAGGTGGGGTGGTAGTTTGAAAGGACGGAGGGGTCAAGGGGTGGTTTTTTTGAGGAGAGGGGTGATGATGGCAGATTTGAGGGAGAGGGGGTACAGTATCCGAGGAGAGAGAACCGTTAACAATGTCAGCTAACATGGGAACCAGAAAAGGAAGTTGGGTGGTCAGCAGTTTGGTGGGAATAGGGTCGAGGGAGCAGGAAGTGGATCTCATGGACAAGATGAGCGCGGAGAGGTCATGAGGGGAGAACGGAGAGAAACTGAAGAAAAGTGAGAGTTCAGGGCTAGGGCAGGGGGGAACCTTAGAGGAACTTTGGCCCGGTGGGCTAGGGGAAGGAAGGAAAGTGGCAGAGGCAGCTGAACGGATTGTCTCAATCTTAGAGACAAAGAAGCCCATGAGCTCCTCACACTTGTCGGAGGTGAGGGTGGAGGGAAACGGGGGAGAGGGGTTTGAGAAGACGGTTAACAGTGGAGATTAGAAGCCAGGGTTTATCTTTGCATTCCAGAATGATTCTGGAATAGTGAGCAATTTTGGCAGACGAGAGCAGGACCCGATAATGCTTTATGTGGTCCAGCTAGATCTGGCAGTGAATGGCTAAACTAATTGTCCACCATATCTGTTCGAGTCTGCGTCCCTTTGACTTAAGGGAGTGAAGATTGGGGGCCGTACCGGGGGGGGGGGAGGGGGGCGGTGGGGAACGGCCAGGGTGAGAGAGAGCAATTGTTTTAATAGGGCATCAAATGTGGTGGTGAGGGTGTGGTTGAGCAGAAATGTCATGGTGAATGGAGGGCCAAAGGCTACACAGTTGGGATTTTGTAAGTGCGGTTGTAAGAGAATTGGGAGAGTTTTTTTCCAGGGGTGGACACAGAAGGAAGTAGGGTTGGGGGTGTGCGGAGGCGGGAAAGGGTGGGTGTCTTGTTTTTTGAGTTGTCAAATTTTTAGGGCTGCGTCAGCTTTTTTTTAAAGCTGTTTGTCAGCTTTTCCATGTTCTCTATGTTGCCCTGTATGCCCCTTAACCTGTTCACGGTTACAGAATAACATTGAGGTCGAGATCTGCGAAACAATATACAATGTATCATTGAGAACCTAATTTATTGCTTTCTATTGGTAAAGGCTTCCCAAATTCTGTGCTCTTAACTGCACTAAAAAATTTCAGCTCTTTCCATGTTCCTTCAAATATCTTCACAGTTGCCTATGCCCTTAGTGTGAAGTGCTTAGTAAAATATTCACCTGTTTCTTCAGATAATCTGGAGCTATATTTAGTTATTTAATCAAGTTTATTTATCCTATCCAAAGCTTGTCTACGTGGGTCTGTTTTAAGTGGGTTTGAAGCTGGCTGTAAGTAGATGCAAATTAAAAAAAAATTATATTTCTAATCTCTTGCTTGCCCTTCATATAGATATGGGATGCTATTGAAACAAGCAGGTGCTTAAGACTTACTTGTGCCATTCAGGGGGCAGTTCGTGATGCTCATTGGTCTTTATGTGGAAGGCAGATCCTCAGTGGTGGATTTGATTCTCTGCTTCATCTGACAGATATTGAAACAGGTACAGTGCTGTTACGTTTTTTTCTAATTTTTGGATGTTTTCATGTTAATCTTGGAAGTAGTTCCAATTAAGACTGTGAAGGAGGAAGTGAAAGGGTCACACATACATATTTCCCTGTCAGACTTTGTTTTTCTTCCAAGCCTGGAACTGTTCTATTTCTATCCCTGACTTTTGAGATCGATGCCTTGAGCTGTGAAATTCTAAAAATGTAATTATAGTTTGAAAACCACATCTACCTGGCAGGTTTGATCACTGCTGGGTATTTTTTCACCATTGGTGTGAAAGGATTACGAGGGCAATTTCTTGTCTGGATCTCTATCCTTTCAATTTCTGTTTAATCCATTGTAAAACCTACAGGCTATCTGTCTCCCATCATGTATCCTGGAGATGCAATCTTCTTGTTCATATGTTCTCCATGCAACTACTACAGTCTGCATTTTAATTATAGTAGAGCCTTCAGAAACCTGTGTGTTAGGGAACTAAGGTAAATATTTGAATTATATGTTAGGGAATTAATTAACAATTTATTTCAGTTTTATATTGTGTTTAGCAACCCCCCCCCCCCTCCTCACCCTCGCGCAGGGGGGGACTCGGTGCTGGTCTCCAGGCCCGCTGCAGGCAGGCCTGAAGCTCCAAAAAATTCTCTATCTCTCTTCCCTCTCTCTCTCTCCTTCTCCTCTTCCCTCTCTCTCCTTCTCCTCTTCCCTCTCTCTCCTTCTCCTCTTCCCTCTCTGTCTCTCTCTACTTCCCCCTCTCAGGTTTGACGGTGTCAGGGCCCGAAGTGAGCCGCTCTAACGGCTGCCAGCCCGCGGGGTTTCCCTGCCTACTCCCCGCTCTAACGGCTGCCAGCCCGCGGGGTTTCCCTGCCTACTCCCCGCGGGCCGCCTCGCCCGCGCATGCGCCGCCTGCCCGCGAGAGCCCGCTCTGGCTTTTTTTTTAAACGGCAACCACGCATGCGCACGGCCGTTGCGCAGCCGCCTTGACGCCGGCACGCATGCGCACGGCCCCCGTGACGCCAGCACACAGCCTCGTGAGATCGCGGGGGGTGCGAGCCTCGGGAAATCGCGGGGGGGAGAGCCTCGGGAAATCGCGGGGGGCGGGGGGGAGAGAGCCTCGGGAAATCGCGGGGGGGGAGAGCCTCGGGAAATCGCGG